>NW_026606283.1:720000-1297500 GCF_029834395.1 Sorex fumeus | reverse complement strand
CACACACAAGTAGATACACTTGGGGTTTTGTCTGGGGTTTTTTTTTCCATTTTTGAGTTCCACCCGGCGATGCTCAGGGGTTCCTCCTGGCTCTGCACTCAGGAATCACTCCTGGCGGTGCTTAGGGGACCCTATGGGATGCCGGGGATCGAACCCGGGTCGGCCGAGTGCCAGGCAAACGCCCTCCGCGCTGTGCTATGGCTCCGGCTCCGAGACAAAGTGTTTTAATTCCGCTTCCCCCCCCAAAAAATGAAAGTAAATGACATAGCGAAACAAAATGAGCACTTCCTTGTTTATTCCCTTTTACAAAAAAGACGCTAGGAACAAATAAATATAAAATGGCAGATAGCTTCTGTAGCAATGGTCAGACACGGCTTCTCTTGGCTTCTTCCCCCACAAGAAGATAACAAAGTTCCCGGGAATACACTCAACTTACCTACCTCCCGTCCGCAATTTAAAAAAAAAAAATTTAAATCTCTACCACGTTTCACAGTCACCTAAGAGTGACTCAGGCACTAAGACATCTGAATAGAAGTGGCCTACGAACTTCAGCTAATGAATAGTCTTACAAGTTTTTCTTCCTGTCTTAGAAATTTTTATAAATTGCATCTGTTTTGTTCAAATCTGCATGGAAAATAATTGGAAACGATCGGGAGGTGAGGTGAGGTACGACTCATACACATTCCAGTCCTAAAAGTGAAAAAAAAATGAAATTAAACCAGGCCTTTGTATATAGTAAACAGGCTATGTAATTGTCTCAGTTAACAACAAAACCCTCATTTTCTGATTTTCTAAACCTTGCAAAAGCCACAGCAGAAGCCCAGCCAATGCCAAACCACTCTGGACCACATCCGGCTCAGAAATTCAGCCCACTGATGTCACGGGCTGTGGCGATCACGACTTACCCATCGTGGAAAGGCCCTCCCGTTGTTCATCGATTTGCTCGAGCGGGCCCAGTAACGTCTCCATTGGAGACTCTGTTGTTACTGTGTCTGGCATATCGAATACTCTCGGTAGCTTGCCGGGCTCTCCGAGAGGGGCGGAGGAATCGAACTCGGGTTGGCCATGTTGGCTGCATGCAAGGCAAACGCCCTACCGCTGTGCTATCGCTCCAGCCCTACCCATCGTGGAAATGTAGCTTTAATAGCCGAGGAGCTTTGCTAATACTTGAAAACTAAATCATCTCATTGAACCATTTATCCTTCAAGCAGAAATATGTACAAGTTTGGGACTGGAGTGATAGCACAGCGGGGAGGGCGTTTGCCTTGCACGCCACGAATCCGGGTTCAATTCCCAGCATCCCACAGGGTCCCCTGAGCACTGCCAGGAGTGATTCCTGAGTGCAGAGCCAGGAGGAACCCCTAGGCATTTCTGGGTGTGACCCAAAAATTTAAAAAAAAAATTAAATATGGGGCCAGAGCAATAGCACAGTGGGGAGGGCATTTCCCTTGCACACAACTGACCCGGGTTCGATCCCCGGCATCCCATAGGGTCCCCCAAGCACCGCCAGGAGTGATTCCTGAGTGCAGAGCCAGGAGGAAACCCTGAGCATCGCCAGGTGTGACCCAAAAAAAGACCAGTCAGAAAGGCACGCAAGACTACAAATGCTGGAAGCATCAATCCGAATAATTAAATGGATTTTCAAAAGTATGTTTGTCTCATTGGGGGACAACCTAAGTCTTGGAGAAAGTATCTTTTACTGGACTCCGGGCAATGTTTAAAAAAAAAGAAAGTTCAGAAAGAAAAACTGGCTTTTATTTCTGAAGCACGCCCTCTTTTCTTGTCTTTTTTTTTCTTTTTGGGTCCCACCCGGCAATGCTCAGGGGTTCCTCCTGGCTCTGCACTCAGATCACTCCTGACGGTGCTCGGGGGACGCTATGGGATGCTGGGAATCGAACCCAAGTTGGTCATGTGCAAGCCCTCCCCCCTGTGCTATTGCTCCAGCCCCTGAAGCGCACCCTCTTAGCTGCTGCTCCAATAATTAAAGCAGAAAATATGACTGCGTTAGAAACTTATGCAATATCTGCTTTAAAAAAAAAAAGTATGTATCTTGGGGCTGGGGTTTAGGGGCACACCCAGTGGGGCTCCGGGATCACTCCTGGCAGTGGTTTGGGGTGTCAGGATTATCCCAGGCAAGCGTCTCACTCCTGCAGAATCCTTCAGATCCTCCAGGCTACATTTGCAAACGCCTTCAGATGGGCACCGGGACTCACAGGGCTGAAGGCCCTGCTGCGGGGTCTACTCTGGAACCTTCTCCAGAGCAGCGGGGCGGGCACCCCACGGGGCGGTCCCCAAGTGGCCCCCTGAGCCCTGAGCCCTGCTGGACGTGGCCTCCGAGCGAAAACCAAAGACGCCCTCACCAAACCCGGAACCTTCCAAACCCCCGTGCACCGAGATGGACGCCTCTGCGGCGACATGCCCAGTGCTGAGGGGCCGCCAGGGGCCAGCCGAGACGAGGAGGGCAGCGGGGGGTCGCGGTGGACCGGGGGATAGGGGCCGGCAGGCCACACGGGGCTGACGGTGATGACTGTCTACAGTCACGCACGCACGTCGGGCATCCCCAGGGCCCCGCGCTCACCGCTACTTGAGCAGGGGCTTGTCCTGCGCGTCGGCGGGGTTCGAGTCGATCCTGTCCGGGAAAAGCAGCTTCTCGCACACGGCCTCCTTGACGGGCAGGTACTGCGAGATCTCGTTGGGCTCTGTGAACAGGGCGGGCGGCACATGCTGCCCCCGGGGTGCAAGTGAGCAGGTGACCCTGAAGACCCCGAAGACCCCCGGGACGGGCTGTGTGCTCCAGTCCCGAGTGGCCGGGCCTCACCCCCGGCCCTTTCTCGCTGGCCCCCATCTCGGGAACCAGGGCCACGGGCCGGACAGGCGCTGGGCGGGGTCTGCACTTAGGGCCACTGTCCCCACCCACGCGGACCCTCCACCCCGACAGAAGGCCGTGCTGAGGGACCTAGAGGCGCCCACGGGGCCAGGCCCTGGGGTCCAGCCCAGCCGGGAGTGGCCAGGTGGCCCCCAGGGGGACCCATGGAGCCAAGCACAGAGCCAGGAGGCGCCCCCGGAAGACCTGGCGGGACAGCAAAGCAGGAACAGGGTCCGAGGCCCAGTGTAAAGAGGCCCTCACGAACGCACAGGGGCCCATGCCCCCTCCGAGGAGCAGGGGAAGGGCAGAATCCCGCCCTCAGCACCAAGCAGCAGCGACCGCAGACCCCAGCCCACCCGACACAGACCAGCCCGTACCATTAAGTTGGCGATTTTGCTCTCCCGGGAAGTGTATTCCCGCAGCATGTACGTCTGGTCCGCCTGGAAGAGCCGGGAAGGGTGTGGTCAGCTTGGGGACCACGACTGACCAAAGCCCCCATCACTCACACACACACACAAACACACACACACACACACACACACACACACACAGAGACACACACACGTGCCCGCCCAGCCGACGGGGCAGCGAGGGATGTGGAGCCCACCGGGAGGCTCACTGGAGGGAACGCGCCCCTGGGCACAGCCCAGAGCCTGGGGTGGACGCCCCCCTGCAAAGCGCAGACGGACCACAGAATGGGTGAATCCTCACCGTGCAGAAAAAAGAAAACGAGCCGCAGTTTTCACTGTTCTGTGGCTGGGCCTGGTTGGACCCCCGGCACCCCATAGGGTCCCCCAAGTCTGCCAGGAGTCAGCCCTGAGCACAGAGCTGGGAGTGAGCACTGAGCACAGAGCCGAGGGTCAGCCCTGAGCACAGAGCCGGGAGTCAGCCTTGAGCAGAGCCAGGAGTCAGCCCTGCGCACACCAGGTGTGGGTCACCCCCCAGCCAAAAAAAAATAAAAAAGCTAAAATATTTCAAGTCGAACTTCCTGCCAAGGAAACGAGACGCGACGAGCCGCGGGCACCGCAGGGTCCCCGGAGACCCACCTCGTGGTACAGCCGGGTGTCGTTCATCCGGATGAGCACCCCGTCGATGCGCAGGAAGAACCTCAGCAGCAGGAAGAAGCTGGACGGCATCACTCGCTGCGGAGGGGAAGCGACCGGCTGCGCTCGGACGGCCCCACGCGCGGCAAAGGACTCCTCGGAACGCAGAGGGGCGGGGGCCGGAGCAACAGCACAGCGGGCGTTTGCCCTGCACACGGCTGAGCCGGGACCGAGCCCCAGCATCCCAGGGGGACCCCGAGCCCCGCCAGGAGCGATTCCTCAGTGCAGAGCCAGGAGTCAGCCCCGAGCATCGCCGGGTGTGGCCCAAAAGGAAAAAAAATCAGCAGGGAGCCAGAGTGACGGTAGAGAGGTGTACAATGTTGGCCTTGATGCAGCCAACCCTGGCCCCAGCCCGACAGTGATATCGTCCCCTGAGCACTGCCAGGAGGTGGCCCTGAGTACAGAGCCGGGAGTCAGCCCTGAGCACAGAGCCGGGAGTCAGCCCTGAGCACAGAGCCGGGAGTCAGCCCTGAGCACAGAGCCAGGAGTCAGCCCTGAGCACAGAGTCAGGAGTAAGCCCTGAGCACAGAGTCAGGAGTCAGCCCTGAGCACAGAGCCAGGAGTCAGTCCTGAGCACTACCAGGTGTGAGTCCAGTTTTCCTCAAGCCCTCTCAAATGAGAGGATTTACTGAATTAACAGCATATAAAAGTCTGTACCAGGGGCTGGAGCCATAGCACAGCAGGGAGGGCGTTTGCCTTGCGCACGGTCAACCCGGGCTCGATCCCCAGCATCCCCTAGGGTCCCCCGAGCACCTCCAGGAGTGATTCCTGAGTGCAGAGCCAGGAGTCAGCCCTGAGCATCGCCGGGTGGGACCCAAAAAGCAAAACAAATACACGATGTCTCCATCATGAGACTTTGTTGCTACTGTGTTTGGCATATCAAATACATCACGGGAGCTTGCCAGGCTCTGCCGTGCGGGTGAGATACTCTCGGTAGCTTGCCGGGCTCTCCGAGAGGGGCGGAGGAATCGAACTCGGGTCAGCCATGTTGGCTGTGTGCAAGGCAAACGCCCTACCTGCTGTGCTATCGCTCCAGCCCCGTAAGAAAACATTCCCCTGCAATACGACTTCCCCCCCGAGCTGCGATGCCCACCTTCAGCTACCCGCCCCACCCCCACCCCCGAGCCGGAGCACAGGCAGAGCGGGGGTCAGCCCTGTTGGGGGATCCCAGACAGCCGGGCTGGGGGGGAACAAGGCGGGCACTCACGATCTTCACGGTGAGGCTGGACACTCCGTGGTCGTGCAGCTCGTCCTCAAACAGGAGAACCTCCTCGAAGAACTTGATCTGCTCGCGGGCTTTCAGCTTCTCCGTGTCGATGTGGTCTGTTGTCGGCACGACCTGGAAGGCAAAGGAACCTCAGGGGTGCTGGGGCTGGAGTGATAGCACAGCAGGTAGGGCATTTGCTTTGCACGCAGTAGACCTGGGTTCGATCCCCGGCAACCCCTAGGGTCCCCCGAGCACCGCCAGGAATGATTCCTGAGTGCAGAGCCAGGAGTCAGCCCTGAGCATCACTGAGTCGGACCCAAAAAGCAAACAAAAACAAAGAACCTCAGGGACGATTCAAAGAGGGGTCTGGGGAGAGCAGGGGGTGGTGTGCTGCCTTGCACACAGCCGAGCTGGGTCCGACCCCCAGGACGGCGACTGTCCTGCCAACCCAAGCCCCACTGAGCCCACGGCTGACTCAGGAGGGCCCCTGAACGGGGGCTGTTCACCAGGTGCCCCCCCCCACACCAGGGGCCCCGCCCCCAGCCCGGGCTCCTGCTCGTCTGTACAAATGCAGGCTGCTGGCTGAAACGCCGAGAGCCCCCCTAGGGACGTCGAGGCACCCGGCTTCTGGCCACCGACACTGGGCAGCGAGGCCCGGCGCCCCCGAAGATGGGTGAGGCCCCAAAGCGCCCCACGGGGACCCCAGGCCCTGCCACTCCCGGCCGAACGCCACCCACCCACATCCCCGCGCTGCGAGAACGTTCTTGAACCGAGACCATCGGGGCCGGCGCCGGGCTGGACGCAAGTGGCCGCGCTCACCTTCAGCTTCAGGGACTCCCCGAGGAGCGTGCCCTTGTAGTCCGTCGTGTAGGTCCAGTCGTACGGCTTCAGTACCTCCTTGGAGTGCTCACCCTCCGTCCTCAGAGACAGGGAAGCAGGGGATGGGACGAGGGACGCGGCATCGGGCGGCATCAGGTGCCCGCGGGTGGGGCGGGCTGACTCGTCTCTGCTAGAGCCTGACCCCAAGGCGTCCGCTTTCGGGCCCACCAGAGCCACTGGGCCATCACTGGGCCAACAGAACAACCCTCGCAGCTCTGGGTTTCCAAGACAGCATGTTGCCCTTCACCTCCATGGCCCTGAAATGTCCCCCACAAATCTGAAGGAGTCATTTTTCTTTAAAAAACAGAACGGAGGGACTGGAGCAATAGCACAGCGGGGAGGACGTTTGCCTTGCACGCAGCAGACCTGGGTTCAATTCCCAGCACCCCATGTGGTCCCTTGAGCACCACCAGGAGTGATTCCTGAGTGCAGAGCCAGGAGGAACCCCTGAGCATCGCCGGGTGTGACCCAAAAAGCAAAAAAAAAAAAAAACCACAAAGAAAAAAAAAGGGACCAGAGGTACTGGAGCAATAGCATAGCGGGGAGGGCGTTAGCCTTGCATGCAGCCAATCCGGGTTCGATTCCCAGCATCCTGTAGGATCCCCTTAAGCACCACCAGGAGTAATTCCTGAGTGCATGAGCCAGGAGGAACCCCTGAGCATCACCGGGTGGGACTCAAAAAGCCAAAAAAAAAAAAAGAAAGAAAAAACAGAAAAACAGAATGGAAGAGACAGAGTACAGCAGGTGAGGTGCTTGCCTGGCACTAAGTGAACCTGGGTTTTTTGGAGGTTTTTTTTTTTTTGGCTTGCTTTTTGGGGCTGGAGTGATAGCACAGTGGGTAGGGCATTTGCCTTGCAAGCGGCCGGCTGGCCAACCGGGGTTCAATTCCTTCGCACCTCTCGGAGAGCTCGAGATTATCTCGCCTGCATGGCAAAGCCTGGCAAGCTCCCCGTGACATATTCCTTATGCCAAACACAGTAACAACAAGTCTCACAATGGAGACGTTACTGGGCCCGCTCGAGCAAATCGATGAACAACGGGAGGACAGTAACAGTGACAGCTTTTTGGGCCACCCCCGGCGATGCTCAGAGGTTCCTCCTGGCTCATGCACTCAGGAATCACTCCTGGCGGTGCTCGGGGGACCCTATGGGATGCTGGGGATCGAACCTGGGTCGGCTGCGTGCAAGGCAAACGCCCTCCTCGCTGTCCTATGGCTCCAGCCCCATTTTTTTCCTTTTTCTGCTTGGACCTGGATTTGTTTTCTGGTACCCTACCCCTCCCTCCCCCCCAAATAAGGTCCCCTGAGCCCTGCCAGGAATGATCCATTAGCAGAGCCAGGAGTAAGTCCCCTGAGCACTGCCGGGCATGGCCCAGTAAGCAAAAAAGTTAAAATAAATAAATAAAAAGATTGAATAAAAACAAACACACCACATGGAGAACCAGGAGGATTGAAGCCAGCCAAGCCCACACCACTCCTCAAAGCTGTGACTCAATTTACCGCAGCAACAATTCACGGGGGACAGCCCCAGCCAATGGACCAACCTGCAACCTCCGCGTTACAAGGCAGAAACTGAATTCCAGAACCACCCACCCGCGGGTTGCATACCGACCCCTGTCCGTGGACCTTGGCGGACCCTCGGCCCCGTTCCGGTTCCGGTTCCGAAGGCGGCGCTCACCTGCTCTCCTGCCACTCCTCGGCGCACGCCACCTTCAGCATGCCCTGGAAGTTGTTGACACACCTCAGCGCGTCCGTGGCGTTGAACTCGATCCCAAAGCCAGAGCAGTGCAGGATCCTGAGGACGTTGTCCCCAAACATCATCTCCGGCAGCGACGGCATGTGCAGCTCATTGGCCAACCTGCGGCGACCACAAGCCGGGGGACGGGTCACCCCCACAGGGTCCCCTGAGCCCTGCCAGGAGTGATCTGTGAGCACCGAGCCAGGAGTTAAGACCCCGAGCACTATCAGATGTGGCCCAATAACCGAACAGGTTAAGAAGGAGACTTCCAGGGGCTGGAGCAATAGCACAGCGGGGAGGGCGTTTGCCTTGCACGCAGCCGACCCGGGTTCGATTCCCAGCAACCCACGGGGTGCCCTGAGCACCGCCAGGGAGAATTCCTGAGTGCAGAGCCAGGAGGAACCCCTGTGCTTTGCCGGGTGTGACCCAAAAAGAAAAAAAAAAGGTGGCTTCCTTCCGTTCCTAGCCCCTCTGACTTCTTCCCGCACTGTCCGGGGTGATAATCTCTGCCTCGGTAACCTGTGCCTCGGTGATGGGGAAATGCCATGGCCGCTCGCGCATTGTGGAGAATAGGGAAGCATGGCAGTGACACTATGCACTGAAGCACTGAAGATGTTTCAATGAAGTCAAGGCATCCTCCCCACGGCCCGCCCTCACCTCCTCCGCTTCTTCTCGGCGAAGCCTCCGGGTACCAGCCCTGAACCGAGTTAGCCGGGGGCAGGCAACCTCCTTCCAGCTCTCCCCCTGGCTCAGGGACTTCCCCTCACCCGCTCTGTTCCACTCTAACTCAGGTCCTGCAGGCCTCCGATCCACCCCTGTCTCGGGCAGGGGAGGAGGGGGAGGTCCTGTCCAGGCAGGGCGACACCAGAGCACCAACTCGCACCCCACTGATGGGAGCCAACAGGCCAGCAGTCTGGCGAAAAAGTAACTAAATAAAATCAAAAAGCTCTGGGGGGGGGGGTCCCTGCTCACCTGAGCCCAGCACACGTGTGCAGTCTCCAGATCCCAAACGGATCTGGAAACACAGACACACATGCACACACACAAAGGCACATGCGTGCACATACACCAGACACATGCACACACACACACATGCACACACAGACATGCAACCTCCTTCCAGGACAGGGCTGCTGCTGTCAGCTCCCGCGGTCCCGGCTTGCAGGGACGCCCCCACCGCTCAGCCTGCACCGAGATTCAGGCCCCCGACACTAGCTAATCTGGGAGCCGCAAGCCGCACACCTGAGGCGGGTCCAGGTGCACTGCGGTGACCGGTCTGGGGAGAAGGGACTGAGGGAGGGTGTGTCTGAAGGAGGGAGCTCAGGTTCCCCGGGTCCCCACCCCGCACTGCCGGACACGCTGGAAAGTCAAGGCGTCCACTGGCCACCACGCCCATTGTAATGCCCCAGCACCTCCACCAGGGTGCGTGCGTGCATGCATGTATGTGTGCATGTGCGTGTGTGCATGTGTGTGCATGTGCATTTGCATGCATGTTTCCCTGGGGCATGCTGAGTGTATGCACGCGTGAGCATGTTTCCCTGGGGCTGGCTGTGTGTGCGTGTGTGTGCATGTGTGTATATGTGCGTATGTGCATGTTTATGTGTTATGTGTGCATGTGTATATGTGTGTGCGTGTGTCTGGGTGCATGTGTGCACATATGTGGGCATGTGTGTGCATGTCTGTGTGTGCATGGGTGTTTGTGTGTGTGCATGTGTCTGGTGTGTGTGTGCTTGTGTGTGCATGTGTTTGTGTGCGCACATGCGCATGTCTATCTGTGCATATGCGCGTGCATGTGTCTGTGTGTTCTTGTGTGTGCATGTTTGCGTGTGCACATGCATGTGTGCATGTCTGTGCGTATGCATATGTGTCTGTGCGTGTGTGCACGTGCATGTGTCCGTGTGCACGTGAGTGTGTCCGTGTGTGTGCATGTGCGTCTGTCTGTGTGCATGTGCATGTGTCTGTGCGTGCGTGTGTGCATTTGTGTGTGCATGTTTGTGTGTGCGCGTGCGTGTGTGCCTGTGCAGGTGTCTGTGTGTGTGCATACGTCTGTGTGCGTGAGTCTGTGTGTGCGTGTTTGTGTGTGTGCACGTGCATGTGTGCGTGGTGCGTGTGCACGTGTCTGTGTGTGCGTGTGCGTGTACGTGCGCATGTCTGTGTGTGTGCATGTCTGTGCGTGCGTGTGCTTGTGTGTGCATGTTCGTGTGCGTGCGTGCGCGTGCCTTGAGCCTGTCTGTCTGTCCGCGTGCGTACGGCAAGTGCGTGTGCCCGTGCGTGTGCCCGTGCGTGTGCCCGTGCGTGTGTCCCTGCGCGCGTACAAGCCCGCGGGCGCTCCCGCGCGCGCCCCCGCCCCGGGCCGTCCCGCAAGGTCGCGGCCCGCGTCCCCGCGGCCTCACTTCTCGGCGTCCGCCGACTTCATGATGTGCGTCTTGGCGGCCGTGAGCTTCCAGGGCCCGAAGGCGAAGTCCTGGTGGCTGCTCTGGAAGCCGTGGATCATCATGGCGGCGCCGCGGCGGAGCTCGGCCCGCCCGCCCGTTACCATGCCCGGCGCCGCCGCCCCCTGCCGGCCGGCCCAGCCCCGCCGCCCCCGCCGCTTCCGGGGTCGGTTGCGCTCGGGCGCCCGGCGCCGCCGACGTCACCGCGCGCGCCGGAAGCGCGGGGGCGGGAGCTTCCCGCGGGGTGGCGGCCGGCGACGCCCCGCCCCGCCCGGCGCTGATTGGGCGGCCGCGTCTCGCGGGATTTTCGCCCGGGAGGCCCGAGCGCCCTGGGGGCGTGGCCAAGCAGCAGGTCGGGGACCGGAAGTAGCCCCTGGAACGCGGGGTTGTTGGTGTAGACGCGTCGTTGCGAGCGCCCGAGATGCAGAATGTTCAGACAATAGAAGCATAATGGAACGTTTAAAAATGCTTTTTATAGGGCCGGAGCGATGGCCCAGCGGGGAGGGCGTTGGCCTTGCACGTGGCTGGCCCGGGTTCGATTCCCAGCATCCCACATGGTCCCCGAGCACCGCCAGGAGTAACTCCTGTGCATCGCCGGGTTTGACCCAAAAAGCAAAAAAAAAAAATGCTTTCATAGGGCCGGAGCCATAGCACAGCGGGGAGAGCGTTGGCCTTGTACGCGGCCAGCCCGGGTTCGATTCCCTGCATGCCATAGGGTCTCCCCAAGCACCGCCGGGAGTGATCCCTGAGTGCAGAGCCAGAAGTCAGCCCTGAGCATCACCGGATGTGACCCAAAAGAGAAAAAAAAATTGTTTCATCCAAGCCAGAGAGTTTTTTAGGGAGTGAGGTGCTCACTTAAACGGGCAGACCCTAAGCACTTTCAGGAGCAATCCCTGGGCCACCATGGATGACACCAAGTTTCCCTTCCCACACCCCGCCCCCACCACACACAAGCACACAAATTAATTCATGATTTTTGTGCAGGATACTTGATGTATGTGTCTGCTTATTTTGCGCAGAATTGAGGATGGAACCCAGGACCTCACACACTCAAGGCAAATCCGCTTCTACTGAGTCACATCCCTGACTTTATGCCTGAGTTTTTAAGTTGTTCCATTCTAAGTGGTGACTCTATGTCTTTATGGTTTTTGTTTTTGTTTTTGCTTTTTGGGTCACACCCGGCAATGCTCAGGGGTTACTCCTGGTTCTGCACTTAGGAATTACTCCTGGCGGTGCTCAGGGGACCATAGGGGAATTGGGAATTGAACCTGGGTTGGCTGCGGTGCAAGGCAAACGCCCTCCCCGCTGTGCTATGACTCCAGACTCTATGTCTTTGATTCCTTCCTGTAATACAGCCAGCCACCTGAGTGGGGTGGGGGTGGAGGCAAGCTGTCCACTGTCCACTGTAGCACTGTCCTCCCGTTGTTCATCGATTTGCTCGAGCGGGCACCAGGAACATCTCCATTGTGAGACTTGTTACTGTGTTTTGACATATGGATACGCCACGGGGAGCTTGCCAGGCTCTGCCATGCGGGCGGGATACTCTCGGTGGCTTGCCGGACTCTCCAAGAGGGACAGGAATAGAACCTGGGTTGCCCATGTCCAAGGCAAACGCCCTCCCCGCTGTGCTATCGTTCCAGCCCTACCCTTCCATAGGCAGACTAAGGAATAATAATCTAGTAATTATTAATAAGGGGTATTAATAATTAATGTTTTGGTATTTTCAAGCATCTCCCAGACTCACTGCTTTCTTAGATGCCTGATTTTGTGGCTACACCCCTGCAGATTTAGAGTTAAATTTACTTTCAATCCTACCGTGTGCCTCTGGGAGGTAAAACACTCAGCTAATGGGTTTGATTCTGCTTTCTCGGGTTTGCTATAGAAAATCTCCCAGATTTATCTTTCTGACCTATCTCGCAACAAACCCCACTTCCTCCTACCCGCCCAGACTCACCCCTACCTCTCAGCTCTCCTGTTCTTCTCTCCTAAAACAGACATACATTTGTTTCATTTGAGACTCAATCTAGCAGCATTTGGGGGGGGGGGGGTTGGGCACTGGGACTCAAATCCAGAAATCTGGGGACCTCAGCATGCCCTGAGCTCTCTCTGGGTGTGGCCCCCAAGCAAACAATATACGGCCTTCAAGAGCTCGGCTAAGGCTCTCCGTGGCCTGTGTGCCAGCACGTGCAGCCTGCCTGGACATGTGAGCAGGAGCTGTTTAGCCAGCACACAATGCTGGAACACCCTCCCTGCAGATGACAGCTTTTTCTGGAGGCCTGTATTTCTGGGAACGAATCCCAGCTGTGAGATTTCTTTTTCTTTTTATTTTTTTTTTGCTTTTTGGTGATGCACAGGGGTTACACCTGGCTCTGCACTCAGGAGTTACTCCTGGCAGTGCTCAGGGGGACCATGTGGGATGCTGGGAATCGAACCCGGGTCGGCCGCGTGCAAGGCAAACGCCCTACCCACTGTGCTATCACTCCAGCCCCCCAGCTGTGAGATTTCTGGGTCATGGACACCTGACTATTTTTATTTTATTTATGTTTTGCTTTTTGGCTCACATCTGGCTATGCACAGGGGTTCCTCCTGGCTCTGCACTCAGGAATCACTCCTGGTGGTGCTCGGGGGACCACATGGGATGCTGGGAATCAAACCCAGGTTGGCCGCGTGCAAGGCAAAAGCCCCACCCACTGTACTATCGCTCCAGCCCCGGACACCTGACTATTTTAAAGCTGAGAATAGAGGCAATGATAAATGGCAATGACATGTGGCATGTCAGAGAACCCTCAGGGGAACCCTCTTTCCAGTCCCTGCCAAATTGCCCTAATCATGAGCACAGTCAAAAACCTTCCAGGCTGATGGGCCAGAAAGGTAGCAACAGGAGCTCAGGTGCTTGCCTCTCATGCAACCAACCAGCTCTGGTCCCCGGAAAACCCTATGGTCCCCCAAGCACTGTCAGGAATGATTCCCAGAGCACAGAGTCAGGAGTCATCCCTCAGGACAGCTGGGTATGCCCCCCCAAAACAAAAGTCCTTTCCGACAGGGTCAGAGAAATAGTACACAGGTTAAGGTGTACTGTTTGTATTTGCCTTGCATGTATCCGACCCCAGTTCGATCCCTCTGTGGTCATGTATGTGTCATATGCGGTCTCCTGAACCCTGCCAGGAATGAGCCCCGAGCACTGCTGGGTTTCACCCCCAAGCAAACCACAACAGTCTTCCAGTCTGTGTAGACAGACACCCCCACCCCCACTTTGAGTCCTTACTTCATAACAGAAGTTCTGGTGTGGAGATCTGAACCCACCTCTGAGTGGCTTGTCATTTGCCACCGATGGTATTGGGAAAAACTTTTCTGTATATAGACTTTTTGCGATGAGACGTTTATTTATCTGGGTTAGAATCCAAACCATAGGATGTTTGTGTCAATGGTACAGAGATATTCTAGCACTGTAGTACCGTCCTCTCGTTGTTCATCGATTTGCTCGAGTGGGCACCAGTAACATCTCCATTGTGAGACTTGTTACTGTTTTTGGCATATCGAATACGCCACAGGGAGCTTACCAGGCTCTGCCTTGTGAGCAAGAAACTCTCGGTAGCTTGCCGGGCTCTCTAAGAGGGACAGAGAAATTGAACCCAGGTCAGCCGCGTGCAAGGCAAATGCCCACCCGCTGTGCTATTGCTCTAGCCCAGAATTATTCTAAGTTCATAGATATCATGAGAATTGCTTCTCAAACACAAATTTCAGTGCCTCATACGAGAGTGCAGGGACTTAGATGTCATTCTGGGAGTCTGGGAGACAGTACAGCAGGTAAGACGCTTGCCTTGCACGTGGCCTACTGGGGGTTCGATCCCCAGCCTCTCCATGGTCCCTCGAGCCAGCCAGAAGCCCGCCCCTGAATGCAGAGCCAGCAGTGAGCCCTGAGCACCACCAGGTGTGACTCAAAAGCAACCAAACAACAACAAAAAAGAATGCCAGTCCGAGGACAAATCCCCGCTCCGAATGTCAGCCAAGCAGGCACTGGGAAGGACCCAGGAATCTTGCAGAATGCATTTTTCTCCCAAGTCCCTCCAGGTTTGTTTGTTTATCCCTGTGGTAGGGGAGGACAGATGAGCCAGCCAGAGGATTCACACTTACAGCACAGCGGGTAGGGCATTTGCCTTGCACGCAGCTGGGTTCAATTCCTCTGTCCCTCTCGGAGAGCCCGGTAAGCTACCGAGAGTATCCTGCCTGCAAGGCAGAGCCTGGCAAGCTCCCCATGGCATATTCGAAATGCCAAACACAGTAACAACAAGTCTCACAATGGAGACGTTACTGGTGCCCGCTCGAGCAAATCGATGAACAACGGGAGGACAGTGCTACAATGCTCCCAACAGTACTCAGACACCAGAGGGTGAGCCCATTCCCCTGCATGCAAATATGCCCATTGAATCCTCTCCCCGGCCCCTTTTAATGCGTTTTACAAAACACAGGATCTAAAACTTCTTGTTATGAGCACAGTCATGTGTCATGTGGTAGAACGCTACTTCAGAAACATTTGCTGTGAACAGAGATTCCGGGATAGAACATGCCATCTGTGACGGTGCACTTTCCATTCAGTTAGGTGCATAGTTTCTATATGACATATGGCCATCACTCAGATGGCATTTGGAACAACTTCCAGCAACATTCTTTTTGTTGGAAAAATTCTGCCCTTTATACAGATCAAATACACTTCAAGAGGGGCCGGAGAGAGGATAACAGGGAAAGCGCTTGCCTCGCGCACAGCTAACCCGGGTTCAAGTCCAGACCCTGGGGATTTAGGCTGCAGTTCCAAAGATAGCCACTAGGGGCCCTCTGTTCCCCTGGAGCAACAGAAAAATAACTTTTTCTTGTTCTTTTTTTTCTTTTTTTGGCTTTTTGGGTCACACCTGGCGATGCACAGGGAGGGTTACTCCTAACTCATGCACTCAGGAATTACTCTTAGCGGTGCTCAGGGGACCATAAGGGATGCTGGGAATCGAACCCAGCATCCCTTATGGTCAGCCGCGTGCAAGGCAAACGCCCTACCCGCTGTGCTATTGCTCCAGCCCCCAAAAGTAACTTTTTCGAGGGGTCCACACAAGCGGTACTCACCGGGCTTTTTGTACTGGTTTCTGGATTGGGGATAAGAGAAACTTACCCAGAACAAAGTTATCCATGCAAACATACCTTTGTAACATCTCCCTGACCCTTCTCCAACTCTTTAAATAGAAATAAGCCCCAGGGGTTGGAGAAATAGTCCAGCAGGGAGGGTGTCTGCCTTGCATGCACCCGGGTTCGTTCCCCAGCATCCCATAAAGTCCCTGGAGCCTGTCAGTAGTGACTCCTGAATGCAGAGCCAGGAGTCAGCCCAGAGCACTGCCAGGTGTGGTCCAAAACACGAAAATAAAATAGGTCCCAGGGGTAATTTTTGGAAAATAGGGAAATATTAAAAAGAAAATGAAAAGGTTGTTCTGGACAGTAAACGTGGCTTCCGAGACTCTCCTCTCCATGCATAGAGACGGCTAAGTGGGTGGGTGCCCTCTTTCTGCTCCTTCTGTCTCCGAAGAATCATCTAGCAGTGCAGATGAATTGCCCAGGCGGTCAGAAGCGAGAGAAGCCTTCCAGCCTGCCATTGGTCGAAAGGTGAGAGCAGGAAATTCACCATTGGTCGAGAGGTGAGAGCAGGAAGCGCACCATTGGTCGACGTGTGAGAGCGGGAAGCTCGCCATTGGTCGAGGGGTGATGAGAGCGGGAAGCTTGTCATTGGTCGAGGGGGTGAGAGCGAGAAGCTTGCCATTGGCTGAAGGGTGAGAGCGGGAAGCGCACCATTGGTCGACGTGTGAGAGCGGGAAGCTCGCCATTGGTCAAAGGTGAGAGCGGGAAGCTCGCCATTGGTCGAGGGGTGAGAGCAGGAAGCTCGCCATTGGTCGAGGGGTGATGAGAGCGGGAAGCTTGTCATTGGTCGAGGGGGTGAGAGCGAGAAGCTTGCCATTGGCTGAAGGGTGAGAGCGGGAAGCTCACCATTGGTCGATGTGTGAGAGCGGGAAGCTTGTCATTGGTCGAGAGGTGAGAACAGGAAGCTTGCCATTGGTCAATCGGTCAAGATTGAGTTAGCAAAGCTGCCACAGGAAGCTCCCCACTTCCCATTGGTCAAGAGATGAGTGTTACAGAAGTTTTCACTTCCCATAGGTCAGGAGGTGAGAATGACAGGAAGCTTTCCACTTCCCATTGACCCGGAGATGAGAACTACAGAAAACATTGCACACACCGCCCCCCACCCCCCAACTGGCCCAAAGCTCAAAGTAGCCGGTAGCTTCCTGCCTCCAGGTGCTGGACCATCCTCGGCTCCTCCCTCCTGCCTGGCATCACTGTGATCTTCCACTTTCATGCCGTGGGCCTGGGGGGAGATGGCGGGGTGGCCACACATACCGCCTGCCCTGGCCAGCATCAGGTCTCATCCTTCATCCCCACCTAATGGTGGAACCAGGACCAGCCAGCCCCTGGCAACATCCAGATTGAACCAGCCATACCACCTTCTTCCCCCTTCGGCCCACCACGGGTGACTTGTGTACATATGTTTCAGCTCACTGTGGAAAAAAAACAAAAACAAAAAACAACAAAAGAACCGTATTTTTGTTTTGAACAGCAGCATAGTGATAACAATCAAGTTATCAGTGAAGAGCTCTAAGAACAGAGAAAAAAAAGAATAGGGTCACACAGAGAAAGAGAC
The DNA here is from genome assembly GCF_029834395.1 of Sorex fumeus. NCBI lineage: Eukaryota > Metazoa > Chordata > Mammalia > Eulipotyphla > Soricidae > Sorex > Sorex fumeus. Next base: position 1,280,547 of record NW_026606283.1, on the reverse strand, counting down.
AGAGACAGAGATTACAGTGGGTAGGGAACTGCCTTGCACTTTGCTGACCTGATGTTTAATCTGAGTCCCCAAGCACTGTCAAAAGTATCCCTGGGGGCTGGAGAGATAGCACAGCGGGTAGGGCATTTGCCTTGCACATGGCTGACCTGGGTTCAATTCCCAGCATCCCATATGGTTCCCTGAGCACTGCCAGGAATAACTCCTGAGTGCAGAGCCAGGAATAACCCCTGAGCACTGCCGGATGTGACTGACACCCCCTACCCTCCAAAAAAAAAAAAGAAAAGAAAAGTATCCCTGAGCACCACTGTGTGTGTTTACACCAGAAGAAAGGAAGGATGGGAAGAAAGGGAGGGAAGAAAAGAAATGACTGAAGGGAGGGAAATAGGGAGGGTGGGCAGGCCAGAGCCATACCACAGCCAGTAGGGCACTTGCCTTGCACGCATTGGACCCAGACTCAATCCTTGGCATGTGGTCCCCTGAGCCCCACTGGGCGTGTTTCCTGAGTGCAGAGCCAGGAGTAAACCCTGGGCATAGCCAGGTGTGCCCCCAACCACCCAAAAAGAAAAAGAGAGGAAAAAAAAAAGAAGAAAAACCTGATAAAATGATGCATTCAGTTCGCTAGCCTCACTCAACAATGTTGTTTAAAACTGAACAAACTGTGGGGCTGGAGCGATAGCACAGCGGGGAGGGCATTTGCCTTGCACGCGGCTGACCCAGGTTCGATTCCCAGAATCCCATAGGGTCCCCTGAGCACTGCCAGGAGTAACCCCTGTGGCCCTGTGCATCGCTGGGTGTGACCCAGAAAGAAAAGTAACTGAACAAATTGTGTTTAGCAGGAAATCCACATCTGTGTCTGCCCAGCTAGTTCAGAATTTCTTTTTTTCCTTCTTTAAATGGATCCTCCCCTTAGAGGGCACTCTGGGCTGTGAGGGAGGACTCTGACTTCACGGGGGACAGGGACAGTGGGGAGGCTTGGAGGGGGCCTGCACAGTGAGAGTGAAATGGGTGGGAGGCATCGAAGAGCAACACTTCCTCCTGGCTTTGTCCCCAGGGTCCCCGAGTCTCCACTGGTGATCAGCTAAATCGGTGGGACAGACATTCACAACCCCCCCAACCCCCCACTCCATACACACACACACACACACACACACACACACACACACACATGATCCAGCAAGAATCTTCCTGGCTGTGGACATAGCTCAACAAAGCCCTTCAACTGGACCCCTGTGGGCCCTGCGAAGCTTCCAGAATGAGGCCCCAAACTCTCCAGTGAGCGACCCCTGTGACCAAGCAATGGGGTAGTGGGGGAGAGGACGGGGTGCAGCGCCAGGCAGGGGTCCCCCAGACTTGCTCCCCAGCACCCCGTGGCCGTCTGTGTGTTGTCAGAGTAACCCCGAGGCCCCTGAGAATCAATGGCCCAGGCAGCACCCTGGGTCACTGGCACTAACCTGCCAGGGCCGGTATTAGCTGGAGTCCTGAGCACCACTTGGGAGGCCCGCCCCAACCCCACGTCCCCTCCAAAATCTAAGTCTGAAAACAGAGCTTTGGTGGCAGTAGCTCACTTCTTTTTTCTTTTTTTTCGTTTTTCATTAATTATTACCAAGAGTATCTCACCTGCATGGCAAAGTCTGGCAAGCTACCTGTGACGTATTCGATACGCCAAACACAGTAACAACAAATCTCGGGGCTGGCGCACAGTGGGGAGGGCGTTTGTCTTGCACAAGGCCAACCCAGGGCTGATTCCCAGCATCCCATAGGGTCCCCTGAGCACCGCCGGGAGTAATTTCTGAATGTATGAGCCAGGAGGAACCCCTGTGCAATCCTGGGTGTGACCCAAAAGCAAAAAACAAAAAACAAATAAAAAAACCCCCAAGTGTCATAGAAAGATTGCATTCATCTGGGAAACATAAAGTAACAAAATAGGAGACTAACACCCAAGAGTGGCCGAGATTAGTACCAGGAATTCTGCTCCATGGCTTGGAGGCCAGCCACACGTGCTAGGGGAAAAGGGAGCTCAGATAGAGAAGGGAGCACCAAATAAAGGGTGTTGGGAGGATCCTCCCAGGATGGGAAAAGCATGATGAAAGTGGACTATAGACTGAACATGATTGCCACTCAATGTCTCTTTTGCAAACCACAGCACTAAAAAGGAGAGAGAGAACAAAAGGGAATGCCCTTCCACAGAGGCAGGGTGGGATGGGAGGATGGGGGTGGGAGGGATACTGGGATCTGTGGTGGTGGAGAATGAGCATTGGTGGAGGGATGGGTACTCGATCACTGTATAACTGAAACCCAAGCACAAAAATTTGTAAGTCTACAACTGTACCTCATGGTGTTTCACTAATAAAAATGAAAAACAAACAAACAAAAAAGTCTCACAATGGAGATGGAGATGTTACTGGGCCTGCTTGAGCAAATTGATGAATGGGAGGACAGACAGATAGATTATTATTATTATTATTTAGTGAGGGGTGTATCAGTAATTCTTAGACTTTACAGTTGGGCTGACAAGATAAAGTCTAGGGGTGAGGGGCTTACCCTGCACGTGGCCAAGCCAGATTCGACCCCGACACCCCATACGGTCCGCTGAGCCCACCGGGAGTGATCCCCGAGTACAGAGCCAGCCCTGAGCGCTGTCGAAAACAAAGAAACCTCTCCTCAAGTTTTGATCTCATGCAAAAAATAGACCCTGACACCATGAGGTGAGTGGCAGGTGATGGGCACCAAGATCAAGAAGTGATGGGGCTGGAGCAATAGCTCAGCGGGGAGGGCGTTGGCCTTGCACGTGGCCAACCCGGGTTCGATTCCCAGCATCCCATGGGGTCCCCTGAGCTCCGCCAGGGATAATTCCTGAGTGCAGAGCCAGGAGGAACCCCTGAGCATCGCCGGGTGTGACCCAAAAAGCAAAATAATAATAATAATAATAATAAATTCACCTTTTTTTGGGGGGAGCACAGTCAACAGTGCTCAGAACCACTCCTGGTGGTGCTCAGGGTTCATAATGGGATTCCAGGGATTGAACCCGGGTCGGCCACCTGCAAAGCAAATGCCCTCCCCCACAGGCAGAAAAAAAAGCAAGAAAAAAAAAGCATTTGTTGCCAGTAGTTTCCAGCCCTGAATGCATAAGTCCTGCACTTATGAGTGGAGGAGAGGAAAAACCTTCGTGACAAATAATACAGTTGATAAAACAGCAGGAGAAAAAAAGGGCTTTCGGCCAGAGGTTCGGAATGAAACGGAATTTCGGGAAGGATGTCTCGCCTCCTGGGTGCAGAAGGAGCCCCAAGAGAGAGTCATCGGCGTTTCTGCCTCATGTGGTTTCTGCATTCCCAGGCCTTTCCCGAAGGTTCTCCAAAGTGCTGGCATGAGCCGGTGTCATCTTTCGGCTCCATGGAGACCAGGTCTGAGAGGCGGTCTCAGTGCCACCCTCCTGCAGTTCAGAAGGGTTCAGTGACTCCCAGGGGGTCCGCAGAGCCCAACCCGCGGGACTGGGTGCACCTTCAATAAATAACCCGGGTTCCGAGTGCAAGTCTGAAACCCTCTGGAGAACAGAAGGCTGTGAAATGCCTCAGGCAGCTGGCGGGGAACCACACACCAAGCTGGAATCTGGGCTCCCAGCGTTTGGCCAAAGACAGCGTCTCCTCCCCAGGAATACTAAAGCGTCGGCTGCCTCCTTCTTCTTCCCATCACCCCCACGGGCCCCCTGGTAGCCGGAGGATGGGGCAGAGTCTATGATCAACCAGGACACAGCCCCCCGCTGCCACCCCCCCAGCCTCACCCTCTAGAACCAAGCAGCCTGCAGGCCGCAGGGGAAAGAGCAAACGCCTTCATCAAAGCGCCTGAGTTTTCAGAGGAACGGGTTTGGGTTTGGGACCACACCCAGGGGTGCTCGGGGCTAGGGAGAGGGGCTGGAGGCTTGGAGCCCCCCCTCCGGTCTGCAGGGTGTTGGGAATCGAACCCGGGTCTCCCTCTCTCTCCTCAAGTGCTTTCTTTCTGTGGTTTTATGGGGGGGGGGGTTGCTTTTTGGTTTGCTTTTTGGTCGTGCCCGGGTGATGCTCAGGGGTTACTCCCGGCTCTGTGCTCAGGAAAGGCGTCTTCTTCATGCCATGGGATGTCAGGGGTGGCACCCTTGCACGAGGCCAGGGTCCCTCAGAGGCCCCCGAATTCTGTCCCGGGCACCCCACGGACACCCGGAGTTGGGGTCGGGCGCCCCCCAAAGCGCCCTGCGCGGTGCTTCCCGGGCCGGCCGGGGGCGGGGGCGCCCAGGCCCGGCGGGTGCTCGGCGCGTCGGGGTGGGATGCAGGGAAGAAGGTGAGCGGGAGGCCGGGCGGGGTGAGGGGGAGGCGGGGACTCGGCCCGGGGTCCGGGAGGCCCGGGCGGGGACCCGGCGGGCGGCGCGAACAAAGAGCGGCGCGAGCGCACGGGGGCCGCGCGGGGCCGGGGGCGCCGCCGAGTTCCGGGGTCCGCGCGCGGCGGGCGGGGCGCGGCTGAAACCCGAGACCGGGCCGGGCCCGCGGCCCCGGGAAGGAAGCGGCGAGGCGGGAGCGGCGGCCGGGCCCTGCGCGCCGCGGCGGCGGCTGGGGTGAGCGGGGGGCGGCGGGGGTCGCGGGCGGGGGCGGGCGGGAGGGAGGATGGGGAGCACGGGCAGGGGGCGCGCGGGGGGGAGCGGGCACGCAGGGCCGCGGGGAGGGGGGCGCGGACTCTCAAGGGGGCAGGGGAGATAGGGGGGCGCACGCAGGGGCGCGGGGAGGGGGTCGCGGACTCTCAAGGGGGCAGGGGAGATAGGGGGCGCACGCAGGGGCGCGGGGAGGTGGGCGCGGACTCTCAAGGGGGCAGGGGAGATGGGGGGCGCACGCAGGGGCGCGGGGAGGCGGGCGCGCCGGGCACTCAAGGGGGCAGGGGAGATAGGGGGCCGCACGCAGGGGCGCGGGGAGGGGGGCGCGGACTCTCAAGGGGGCAGGGGAGATGGGGGGCGCACGCAGGGGCGCGGGGAGGCGGGCGCGGACTCTCAAGGGGGCAGGGGAGATGGGGGGCGCACGCAGGGGCGCGGGAGGGGGGCGCGGGCACTCAAGGGGGCAGGGGAGATAGGGGGGCGCACGCAGGGCCGCGGGGAGGCGGGCGCGCCGGGCACGGGTACGGGGGGCGCACGCAGGGGCGCGGGCTTGCAAGGGGGCGCGGGGAGGGGCGCGGGCCGGGCTGGCTGCGGGGCGCAGCGCAGGGTGCCCGGCCCGGAGTCCCCGCCCTCGTCGGCGGGCGCCTTCTGCCCCCTCCCCCGACCCCCGGGACGGAGGGAGCCGGGGGATCTGGGGGGCGCCCCGCCCGAAGCCCCTCCGGAGACGGCGCCGCCGGGAGGGAGGTTGGCTCGGGCGTGCCCGGCGCCCCGGCGGGGCTGGTCGTCCCGGGACAGGGGTGGGGGGCGGAGAGCGCAGGGTGAGCCCAGTCCACCCGCGTCTCCCCCGGCGGGGTGCGGGGTGCGCGCCCCAGGCCTCCCCCCCTCCCCAGTTCTGCTCGAGGGGGAGTTGGGTTGTGCGTGTGATGTGTGTGTTGCATGTGCACGCGTGTGCGCCTGTGTGCGCGCGTGTCCACGCGTGTTGGCGGGACCTCGCGGGCCTGGGGGGAACATGCGGGCACCGCGCCCCCATCGCGGCGCGCCCGTGGCCAAGTGCTTCCCAGACCCTCCAACGACCCCCCCACCCAGCCAGGGCCCCCTCAGTCTGCAGAACCCACAGCTTCCGACCCTCTGAACTTGCTCTGAGTTTTTTGTTTAGTTTTTCGGCCACGCCCGGCGGTGCTCCGGGCTGATCCCTGGCTCTGCACTCAGGAATCACTCCTGATGGTGCTCGGGGGACCCTATGGGATGGGGGACCCTATGGGATGCAGAGGATCGAACCCAGGTCAGCTGTGTGCAAGGCCAACACCCACCCTCCCTTCTGTGCCATCGCTCAGGCCCTATCCTTGGTTTTATTGTTTTTTTTTGTTTGGGGGTCGCGGATGGCATTTTCCTGTCTGTGTTCTGGAATCTCTCTGGCTGGTGCTGGCGGGGACCCTACGGAACAGGGGATTGAACTGGGTTTCGCCACCTTAGCCTGGCGCTCTCTCCCCTGCCCTGTTAGCTCGTTTTGGTTATTTACTGCCTGGAGAGGTGCCGCGAGATGCCCGGGGTGGGGGGGCGGGGGGGCTAGCAAGGGCCTCAGGACCCCTGCCATGTCATGCACACGCGGTTCAGCCCAACTCAGCCCACCATGCTCTGCTGAGCCGCAGGACTGGACTTGGTGATTTTGTTCTGGGGTTACACCCGGCGATGCTCAGGGCTGACTCCTGGTTCTGCACTTAGGAATCACTCCTGGCGGTGCCCAGGGGGTCCTATGGGATGCCAGGGATCGAACCCTGGTCGGCTGCGTGCAAGGCAAATTCCCTCCCCGATGTGCTATTGCTCCGGCCCCAAGTTGTGCTTTTTTTTTGGCTTTTTGGGTCACACCTGGTGATGCACAGGGGTTCCTCCTGGCTCATACACTCAGGAATCATTCCTGGCGGTGCTCAGGGGACCATAAATCACTTGGTGATTTTGTTCTGGGGTTACACCCAGCGATGCATAGGGGTTACTCCTGGCTCTGCACTCAGGAATTACTCCTGGCGGTGCTCAGGGGACCATCTGGGATGCTGGGAATCGAACTCGGGTTGGCCGCATGCAAGGCAAACGCCCTCCCCGCTGTGCTATTGCTCCAGCCCCCAGGTTGTCCATTTTTATGGGGGGGGATCCTCATGTTTTAAAAACTGGTAACCCAAAATTTTACGGGGATCTCTGGAATGGGAGGTGACTCCTCAGCAGGCGGGAGGCCCAGGTCGCTCATGGGGGTTTTGGGGGCCGCTTCTACCATGCCAGGTATCAAGTCTGGGCCTCCCGCAAGCACAGCTGGTGCTCAGCCCTTTAGATGGTCTCACGGGCCCTGCGTTTTCATTCTTGTTAGCGGATCAAATATCTTGCCTTTACTTTGCTTTTGGGGTCCCACCCGGCGATGCTCAGGGCCGACTCCTGGCTCTGCACTCAGGAATCACTCCTGGCGGTGCTCTTGGGGGACCCTAGGGGATGCCGGGGATCGAACCCGGGTCAGCCGCATGCCAGGCAAACACCCTTCCCACTGTGCTATCGCTCCAGCCCGAACATCTTAACTTGCGTGCTATTTCTCCAACCTAAAATCAACCTTCCTTCCTTCCTTCCTTCCTTCCTTCCTTCCTTCCTTCCTTCCTTCCTGTTTTTGGGTTCCACCTGGCGATACTCAGGGGTTCCTCCCGGCTCTGCACTCAGGAATCACTCCTAGCAGTGCTCGGGGGACCCTATGGGATGCTGGCGATCGAACCCAGGTCGGGCCACGTGCAAGGCAAACGCCCTCCCCGCTGTGCTGCCGCTCCAGCCCCCCCCCTTTTTATTTTTGGAGGGGGGATGCCCCCAGCTGGCAGTGCTCAGGGATCACTCCCGTGGGGTGCTGGGAACTGAAGCCAGGTGAGCCACGTGCGCGGCAAGGCCTGTCCTGCACTGGCCCCCGCACCCCGATATTCTCATCCCCACCAGTGGGAGCCTGACTCTTCCTTGGTTCCAGGAAAGATGAGAGCGAAGCAGATACACGGGGTGGGAGGGTGTCCCTCGCGGCCTCCCCGTCAGCCCTACTGTCCCCAGCCCCTGTAGGTGTGCCTGCATTTGTGGGGAGCCTTCTGGTTTGTTCTGTCCTGTTTGGGGGAGCCCCACTGCGTGGGGTTTGGGGGCCGCACCGGATGGTCCTGGGGTTGCGCCTGAGGCCAGGCAGGCACTCGGCCTTTAAGCTCCTGGCGGACTTGATTGTTTGGGGGGAGCCTGGATGTCTCCCCGGGGGGGGTGGGGGGGTTGCGGGGCTGGGAGGCTCTGCGGGCTGAGGGTCACAGTCCCCCCCCCCCGCCCACCAGCTGGGCCACTGCGGCCCCAGCTCTGGGGCTGGATGCACCAGCACTTCCGGGACCTGTGAGGCCAGGTCTGTTAGCCTGGCGGCTCTGCCTCCAACCCGGGCCGCTGACCAACCCCACTCACTGTCCACCCCACCCTCCATCCACTCTCACGCGCCATCCATGCCCCTCTCCCCTCACCCCTGCCTTCCATCCATTCCCCCCCCCCGCCCGCTGTCCATCCCTGGCCTCTCCCCACCCTCCTTTCATGTCTAGCCCTGTCCTGCCGCCCACCCCCACTGCCTTCCCTGACCACTGTCCACCCCGCCGCCGTCCACGCTCACCCGCAGCCCACGCCTGCCCCTTCTGCGGCTCTAACTGTGTTTGGCAGCCCCAGCTCTGTCTGGGGACCCCCCTGGGGTGGACAGCACAGTCCTGGGCCTGTCCCAGCTCTGGGGTGGCGAGGGGACAGCGTGGAGGCCCCCATGGGGAGCAGCTTTGGGGGGAAAGGTAGACGGGGGCGCAGGGAGGGGACCCTGGGGGGACTGGGGGATCCGCGCTCCTCCCATGCAGAGCAGGTGGTTGCTGGAACTTTCCCGTTCCTGACCCCCACCAGCTGCTCTGCGGCGCAGACACGGTGCCCCAGTGGCCCTTTTGGAAGTGGGTTTTGGGGCGCCTCTCACGGGGACACTTGACTTCTGAAAGAGGAGGGGCTGTCCCAGCTTTTCAGCTCTTCCTAAAAGAGGGGGCTGGAGGCTGGAGCGATAGCACAGCACAAGTTCGATCCCCAGCATCCCATAGGGTCCCCCCGAGCACCGCCAGGAGTGATTCCTGAGTGCAGAGCCAGGAGTGAGAATCGCTGGGTGTGACCCCCCCCCCCAAAAAAAAAAGCAATAAATAAGTAAATAGCACTGTAGCACTGTCCTGTTGTTCATCGATTTGCTCGAGCGGGCACCAGTCACGTCTCCAGGGTGAGACTTGTTGTGACTGTTTTTGGCATCTCGAATACGCCACAGGAGCTTGCCAGGCTCTGCCATGTGGGCGGGATACTCTTAGTAGCTTGCCGGGCTCTCTGAGAGGGGCGGAGGAATCGAACCCGGGTCGGCCGCGTGCAAGGCAAACGCCCTACCCGCTGTGCTATTGCTCCAGCTCAAATAACTAAGTAAATAAAATAAAAGAGGGGACTGGGAGGAAGTAGGGTGACCCCATTTGCCCTTACGCTCCTGAGGGTGTCGAGGGATTCAGACGGGAAGTCTGCACCCCAAGAAACTGCCTGAAGAAGTTTCTGGGGCCCAGAGCGGGTGTGTTAGTGGGAGGGTGTTTGCCGTCACACGGCTGACCCGGATTCAATCTCCGGCACCCTTCACGTCCCCCGTACCACCGGGAGTAAGCCCTGAGCACAGCAGAGCCAGGAGTCAGCCCTGAGCATCCTGGGGTGTGGCCCCAAAGCCAAGGTTCCGGGCAGGATAAGCGAAGGACCTGGGGTCCGCCCCCTGGGGTCCTGCATCCAGCCTGGGCCCGTGGGTGCTCGGGGCGGTGCTGGAGTGGGTCCCCCTCCTGCAGAGCCGCCTCCACCCCGGCTTGGCTGTGAAAGGCCCGGGGCTGTGGCCAGCGGCCGCTCCCACGGCCCTCCCTTCCGGAACATTCTGGAAGCTCAGAAGCAGCTTCTGAGTCGGCTGCCCTGCCTCAGCCCTGGTGGTCCGTCCCAGCAGCCGGCTACCCTGGGGTGTGGTTGGGGGGGACTTGATGAGGGCACAGGGTACCACCGCCTCTGGGCCTGGCACAGGACTCACAGGGGCGGGGCCGTGAGTCACAGTCCTCCCCCCGCCCTCCCTCCCATCCTCCGTGGGCGCCGGCACTGGCCGCGGGCCCGGAGCCGCCCAGCACCCCTGACTTGCTGCCCCGATCCCGCCCTGGGATTTGCTGGGGCTTGTGGGGCGCCCACAGGGGCGGGGGGTGGGGTGGCAGGGCCGGCTGCAACTGGGCGGGCATCTCGGTGACCAGGGGTGTCCTGTGACTCTCAGGGAAGGGTGTTGGGGTAGCCCAAGGACGCCCACCCCGCTCCCCCCCGTGGCTCCGTGGAAGTTTTGTCTTCACCCCCCCCCACCCCCACACACACACACACTTCTTATCCTTTCTGGTTTTTTTGGCCACACCCAGTGATGCTCAGGAATTACTTCCAGCTCCGCTCTGGGGGGTCACTCGTAACAGTGCTGGGGGGGGCTTGGGGGGGGTGGAACTCGAACCCGGGACCCTTCAAGCAGACCTTGAACTCTAACCCCCTCAGCTGTCCTCGGCCTGAAAATCTTGTTTTCTTTTTCCATTTTATTTTATTATATTATATTTATTTATTTATTTTGCTTTTTGGGTCACACCTGGCGAAGCAGAGGGGTTCCTCCTGGCTCATGCACTCAGGAATTACTCCTGGCAGTGCTCGGGGGACCCGATGGGATGCTGGGGATTGAACCCGGGTCGGCCGTGTGCAAGGCAAACGCCCTCCCCGCTGTGCTATCGCTCCAGCCCTTTCCTTTAAAAAAAAAAAATTACGGTGTAGGGGTGGGGAGGTGTGTTGGGTCACACCCGGCGGTACTCAGGGCTGACTCCTGGCCCTGCATTCAGGAATCACTCCTGGCAATGCTCAGGGGATCCTATGGGATGCCGGGGATCGAACCCGGGTCTGCCATGTTCAAGTTAAGCACCCTCCCCGCTGGACTATGGCTCTGACCCCAAGTCTGGTTTTCTTAGCCCCTCATATGTTGAACTGCAGAGTTAAGGATGTGTCTGGGGAGGGGCCAGAGTGATAGCACAGTGGGGAGGGCATTGGCTTTGCACAAAGCTGACCTGGGTGCGATTCCCAGCATCCCATAGGGTCCCCTGAGCACTGCCAGGAGTAATTCCTGAGTGCAGAGCCAGGAGTAACCTCTTTTTTTGTGTGTGTGACCCAAAAAGAAAAAAAAAGAGAGAAAAGAAAAGGATGTGTCTGGGGCTAAGACTCAGATTAGGTGAACAGAGCATGTTGTACCTGGTGAATCCCAGTTTGGCACGCCGGCACTGTGAAGCAACCACAAAGAGCCCCAACAACAGCAAAGGGCCGGAGCACAGCGGGGCAGGTGCTTGCCTTGCATGAGGCCAACCCGGGTTCGATCCCCAGCATCCCATAGGGTCCCCTGAGCACCGCCAGGAGTGAGTGTAGAGCCAGGAGTCAGCCCTGAGCATCGCTGGGTGTGTCTCCAAAACACAAAATCAGATAAAAAAAAATGCAGATGGCATTTGAGCAATGGAGCTTTGTAGGGGGCCGGAGCTAGGGCAGGGTCAGGAGCGGCCGCGGGTCTGCTTCATTCCCCAGCCCCGCATGTCTCCCTCTGCCTGCAGTTCTGCAAGCCCCCAAATACCCCTGGCCTGGACAGTCGCCAGCAGTGCAAAGCCAACCAGACCCTCATCCTCGCGTGCAGGGTGTCCGGTTAGTGGAGACTTGCTGAGAGGGTCCAGGCTCCCCCAACCCCCAATTAGTAATCAAAAAAAAGTCCAGGGGCTGGAGCGATAGTACAGCGGGTAGGGTGTTTGCCTTGCACGCGGCCGACCCGGGTTCGATTCCCAGCATCCCATATGGTCCCCTGGGTACCGCCAGGGGTAATTCCTGAGTGCAAAGCCAGGAGTAACCCCTGTGCATTGTCGGGTGTGACCCCAAAAGCAAAACAAAAACAAACAAACAAACAAAAGAAACAAAATACAAGCTGGAGGGGCCTGTGACCAGAGCACAGCGGGGAGGGCGTTTGCCTTGCACACGGCCGGCCCGGGTTCGATTCCCAGCATCCCATATGGTCCCCTGAGCACCACCAGGGATAATTCCTGAGTGCAGAGCCAGGAGTAATCTCTGTGCACAGCCGGGTGTGACCCAAAAAGCAAAAAAAAAAAAAAAAAAGTCCATGACTGTTCTCTTAACTTACAGTTAAGTATTGTGGCGCTTAGCCAGGCCCATTTCGATGCCAGGGTAGCTCACAGCTTGTCCTGGGTCCATCCAGTCCCTCGTCGGGACCCTGCTCTTGGAGTGCTAGGAAATAAGGGCAACTGAGGCTTAAGTCAAGTAAATATGACAGATACCCAGGAGTAGCACTGTCCTCCGATTGTTCATCGATTTGCTCGAGCGGGCACCAGTAACGGTTCACAACAAATTGTGAGACTTGTTGTTACTGTGTTTGGCATATCGAATACATCATGGGGAGCTTGCCAGGCTCTGCTGTGCGGGCGAGATACTCTCGGTAGCTTGCCGGGCTCTCAGAGAGGGGTGGAGGAATCGAACTCGGGTCAGCCGCCTGCAAGGCAAACGCCCTACCCGCTATGCTATTGCTCCAGCCAATGCCCAGGAGTAAATATTATTATTATTATTATTTTGCTTTTTTGGATCACATCTGGTGTTGCACAAGGGTTACTCCAGGCTCATGCACTCAGGAATTACTCCTGGCGGTACTTGGGGGACCCTATGGGATGCTGGGAATCGAACCCAGGTCAACCATATACAAGGCAAATGCTCTACCCACTGTGCTATCACTCCAGCCCCAGAGTCAATTTGCAGTCAATGAACTCCCATGTTACATAGCATAGCACCAACTGTCCTCTTCCTGTGTCTAGACAAAAAGGACATTGGTAAATAAACCATGCAAATAACATAGGGGAAAGGGAAACGCAATAAAGGATTATTAGTGCTTGATGAAATTTTTTTAATTTAAAAAATGTTGGCCACGCCTGGTGATGCTCTGGGCTGACTCCTGGTTCTGCGCTCAGGAATCACTCCTGGCGGGGCTTGGGGGACCCTGTGGGATGCTGGGGATCGAACCCGGGTCAGCCGTGTGTTAGGCCAACTCCCTCCCCGCTGTGCTCTCTCTCTGGTCCCCCAGTCAGTAATTTCTAAGAGTTGAGGACACCCAGAACCCACAGAGCTAACGGACGCATTCCCCAAGGAGCGTGACAGGCCCACCTACCAACTCCCTTCCAGCTCAAGATTCTGCAAGTCACATTGCGTCAGGGGAGAAAAATGCAGAGAAACCAGAGCCATGGGACTGCAGGGAGGGTGTTGGCCTTGCACATAGCCGACCCGGGTTCGATCCCCGATATCCCATAGAGTCCCCTGAGCACCGCCAGGAGTGATTCCTGAGTGCAGAGCCAGGAGCAACCCCTGTGCATTGCCAAAAGGCTAAAAGCCTTTAAAAAAAAAAAGTGCCTGAGCGATAGCACAGCGGGGAGGGCGTTTGCCTTGCACGCGGCTGACCCGGGTTCGATCCCCAGCATCCCATAGGATCCCCCGAGCACCGCCAGGAGAGATTCCTGAGTGCAGAGCCAGGAGGAACCCCTGAGCATCGCTGGGTGGGACCCAAAAAGAAAAAAAAGAAAGACAACTGCAGATGGTGTCTCAGCCCGGAAAGTAGTCCAAAGGGGACAAGAGGGGGCTGGAGCGATAGTACAGTGGTTAGGGCGTTTGCCTTGCATGCAGCTGCCCCGGGTTCTATTCCCAGCATCCCCTAGGGTCCCCTGAGCACCGCCAGGAGTGATTCCTAAGTGCAGAGCCAGGAGTCAGCCCTGAGCATCCCCGGGTGTAACCCCCACCAAAAAAAAAATTGAAGACCAGGGCTGGAGTGACAGCACAGGGTGTAAGGCATTTGCCTGGCACGTGGCTGACCCGGGTTCGATCCCTGGCATCCCCTAGGGTCCCCTGAGCACCGCCAGGAGTGATTCCTGAGTGCAGAGCCAGGAGTCAGCCCTGAGCATCCCCGGGTGCAACCCCCCCCCCCCAAAAAAAAATTGAAGACCAGGGCTGGAGTGACAGCACAGCGTGTAAGGCATTTGCCTGGCACGTGGCCGACCCGGGTTCGATCCCTGGCATCCCCTAGGGTCTCCTGAGCACCACCAGGAGTGATTCCTGAGTGCAGAGTCAGGAGTCAGCCCTGAGCATCGCTGGGTGGGACCCAAGAAGGAAAAAAAAAAAAAAGCAAAGGGACAGGAGAAATGACCTGGCACTTGGGACACTGAGGGGTGGGGCGCAGAGCCGGGGGTGCCTCTTGCCTTGCACTAAAGCTGGAATTTAACCCCCCACGCACACACCACTGTGTGTGCGGGGGTGGGGGGGGGGTCGCCCTGGAGGCTGGACCGCATCTTGCAGTCCAGGTGGGCTGGAGGAAAGAGGGGCGCCGCGGGCCACGGCCTCTGGGGGCGCCCTGCTGAGCCGCTGGTCCCCTTGCCCCGCAGCGCCGCAGCATGCTGGACCCTGGCCCTGCCCCCGCCCGGCCGTGCTGACCATGAGCGCCAACTCCTCCCTGGGCAACCTGACGCAGCAGCAGCAGCTGGGCGCGGCGGGCGGCGCGGCCGGCGTGGCCGAGTTCGTGGTCATCGTCCTCATCACCGTGCTGGTGTGCCTGGGCAACCTGGTGGTGGCCGTGACCCTCTACAAGAGGTCCTACCTGCTGACGCTCAGCAACAAGTTCGTCTTCAGCCTGACGCTGTCCAACTTCCTGCTGGCCGTGCTGGTGCTGCCCTTCGTGGTGACCAGCGCCCTGCGCCGCGCCTGGATCTTCGGCGTGGTCTGGTGCAACTTCTCGGCGCTCCTCTACCTGCTCATCAGCTCGGCCAGCATGCTCACCCTGGGGGTCATCGCTGTTGACCGGTAAGCCTGCGCGCGCGCAGGGCGTTGTGGGGGAGAGGGGGTCACCCCGCGGCCACCCACCCGGGACCCTGAAGACGCTCCGGGAGTTGCTTCTTTATTTTGCTTTTTTGGGTCCCACCTGGCGGTGCTCGGGCTGACTCCTGGCTCTGCACCCAGGAATCCCTCCTGGCGGTGCTCGGGGGACCCTAAGGGATGCCGGGGATCGAACCCGGGTCAGCCACGTGCAAGGCCAAGGCCCTACCACAGTGCTATTGCTCCAGCCTATCTTTTTTATTATTATTATTTTCTTTCTTTTTTGGGTCACACCCGGCGATGCACAGAGGTTCCTCCTGGCTCTGCACTCAGGAATCCCTCCTGGTGGTGCTCGGGGGACCCTATGGGATGCTGGGGATTGACCTCAGGACCTCAGGTCAGCAGCGTGCAAGGCCAGCGCCCTCCCCGCTGTACAATTGCTTGGCTTCCACAGTGATCAGTTTTTTTTGTTTGTTTGATTTTTTACTTTTTGGGTCCCACCGGCAATGCTCAGGGGTTCCTCCTGGCTCTGCACTCAGGAATCCCTCCTGGCGGTGCTCGGGGGACCCTGTGGGATGCCGAGAATCGAACCCGGGTTGGCCATGTGCAAGTCAAAATACCCTCCCTGTTGTGCTATTGCTCCAGCCCCCGCAGTGATCAGTTTTACAGAGAAGGAAGCCACTCTCAGCCCAAGTGTCTCTGTGATGGGCAGGGGCCGAGCTTTGGGCAGTGGGGCCCTCTCACGGGGGTCATGAGCCCTTGGCGCCCCACCGCTTTCTGCATCCAATGAGAGCTGGCCGGCTGGCAGGAACCATGCCAGCGAGACTATAAATACTCTCCCTGGTCACCACAGCGAGTCTTGCTGTGAGATGGTAATAACGGGGTGCTGGCAAAGGCCAGGAGAGGGGCACCGTGGAAGGGTCAACAACAGTGGTCATGTGCCCTGGCTGGCTGTGCCCGGCCAGTTGGCCTGGGGAGGGGGCTGGGCTTCTTAAAGGGGCCGAGGTGGGTTCCCCACTTTGTAGAGTGAAGGCGGGGGCCGGGAGATGGAGCAAAGCGGGAAGCCCAGGCGCCTGCTGGAGGCTACGCGGGGGCACCCTGGGGGTCTCTGCACCAAAACCCTGAGGTGAGGTGAGGCCACATGAGGCATCGCCTACTGAGAACTAGGCAGGAAGGACCTGGCGTCACCGTGCAGCAAGGAGGGTGCTGGCTTTGCACACGGCCCACTGGGGGCTCCGTCCAGGGCATCCCATTAACCCCTGAACGCAGTGGGAGTAACCCCTGAGCACTGCGAGGGAGCGGAGGGTGTTGCAAGTGGCCAATCCCAGCTACATCCTTGACATTACATAGGGTCTCTGGAGCTACCCCCCCATCAGGGACAGTCGACGTTCTGGGGAAAGGGGGCACTGCGGGGCTGGAGCGATAGCACAGCGGGGAGGGCTTTTGCCTGGCACGCGACCGATCCGGGTTCGATTCCCAGCATCCCCTAGGGTCCCCCGAGCACCGCCAGGAGTGATTCCTGAGTGCAGAGCCAGGAGCAACCCCTGAGAATCGCTGGGTGGGACCCAAAAAGGCCAAAAAAAAACCCCAAACAAAGGGGAGACTTCATGTGTACATGCACACACACACACACACACACACACACATACACACCCCTGGCCAGGCGAGCCAGCACTGAGCCTTTCCCCGCCTCTCCCCCTGCCTTTGTGCGTGCACACACACACACACACACATGCACACACACACACACACACACACACACACACCTGGGGCCAGGCAAGCCAGCACTGAGCCCCCTCCCCGCCTCTCCCCCTGCCTTCGTGCGTACACACACACACACACACACACACACACACACACACACACACACACCCCTGGCCAGGCGAGTCAGCACTGAGCCCTTCCCCGCCTCTCTCCCTGCCTTTGTGCGTGCACACACACACACGCGCACGCGCACACACACACACACACACATATACATACCCTTGGCCAGGCCAGTCAGCAGCACTGAGCCCTTCCCTGCCTCTTCCCCTGACTACACACACACACACACCCCCCCCCCGACCCTGCGAGCCAGCACTGAGCTCCCTCCCCGCCTCTCCCCCTGCCTTCGTGCGTACACACACACACACACACACACACACACACACACACACACCCCTGACCCTGCGAGCCAGCACTGAGCTCCCTCCCCGCCTCTCTCCCTGCCACCCGCAGCTACTACGCCGTGCTCTACCCCATGGTGTACCCCATGAAGGTGACGGGGAACCGGGCCGTGATGGTGGTGGTGTACATCTGGCTGCACTCGCTGGTGGGCTGCCTGCCGCCGCTGTTCGGCTGGTCGGCGGTGGAGTTCGACGAGTTCAAGTGGATGTGCGTGGCGGCCTGGCACCGCGAGCCGGGCTACACGGCCTTCTGGCAGGTGTGGTGTGCCCTGCTGCCCTTCTCGGCCATGCTGGTGTGCTACGGGGTCATCTTCCGCGTGGCCCGCCTCAAGGCGCGCAAGGTGCACTGCGGGGCCGTGGTGGCGGCCGGCGAGGACCCGGCGGGCAGCGCTGGCCGCAAGAACTCCAGCACGTCCACGTCGTCGTCGTCGGGCGGCGGGGCCGGTGGCCGGCGCCACCCGCTGCAGGCCGTGGCCTACTCGGCCAACCAGTGCAAAGCGCTGGTCACCATCCTGGTGGTCATCGGCGCCTTCACGGGCACCTGGGGCCCCTACATGCTGGTGATCACGTCCGAGGCGCTGTGGGGCAAGAACTCCGTGGCGCCGGCGCTCGAGACCTGGGCCACGTGGCTGTCCTTCTCCAGTGCCGTGTGCCACCCACTTATCTATGGGCTTTGGAACAAGACGGTCCGCAAGGAGCTGCTAGGACTGTGCTTTGGGGATCGCTACTACCGGGAGCCCTTCGTGCCGCGGCCACGCACCGCGCGCCTCTTCAGCGTGTCCACGCGCATCACAGGTGCGCGGGAGGGTTGGTTGGTTGGTTTTGGACTTGGGGTCCGCACCCGGCGATGCTCAGGTCAGGGCTGACGCCTGGCCCCACACATCGCAATCTCGTGTGCCACCCTGGCACTCTGAGCGCTGATGGGTGGCACTCAGGGGCCCAACCAACACCAGCGACCCTGTAGCACCTCACCTGCCTCGCCGGCTCGCGGGCGGAGCCGTCCAGGTCTGCCCAGGCTGGCGAGGCTTCACCGGAAGCCGCCAAGCCCAGGCCCGTGAACCATATCCTGTTCCTTTTAGGACATGGAACTCAAGGCGCCATGGATACCCCTAATTTCCAAAGAGCACATCTTTTATTTTTTTCTTTTTGGGTCCCACCTGGCAATGCTCAGGGGTTCCTCCTGGCTCATGCACTCAGGAATCACTCCTGGCGGTGCTCAGGGGACCCTATGAGATGCCGGGGATTGAACCCGGGTCAGCCACGTGCAAGGAAAATGCCCTCCCTGCTGTGCTATCTCTCTGGTCCCCTAATTCATTCTTTTTTTGGGGGGGGGTTCCATCCAGCGATGCTCAGGGCTGAGTCCTGGCTCTGCACTCAGGAATTACTCCTGGCAGTGCTCGGGGGACCATATGGGATGCGGGAATCGAACCCGAATCGGTCACTGGTGCAAGGCAAATGCCTTCCCTGCTGTGCTATTGCTCCAGCCCCACAAAGAATTCATCTTTGAGCATCTTTTTGTTTTGGGACCACATTGGGTGGTGCTCAGTGGGTTCCTCCTTGCTCTGTGCTCAGGGATCATTCCTATCCTGGCGGGTCTCCGAGGACCCTATGGGATGATGCCGGGGACCAACCTGCACCCACCCCCGTGCCAGGCAAACGCCCTCCGCGCTGGACTATTACTCCATGATTTATTTTTTATTTAGAAAAATAACAACAAAACCCTTTTAATTAGGGGGCCAGGAAGGACAGTGGGCAAAATGCCTGATTTGCACTGGCCAAGTTCCAGCCCCACCTGGAGTAACCCCTGAGCCCCCCCAGCCCCCCAGCTCAAAATAAAAACAAATAGAAAACAGCAGAACTGGGGGCTGGAGTGATAGTACAGTCGGCAGGGTACTCGCCTTGCATTGCACAGGGCAGACCTGGGTTTGAACCCCCACCCAGAGAACCCCCATACCGCAGGGAATTCAGCCGCCCGCGGCCCTGACCCTGTCTTTGGTCACTCCTGGTTCTGAAGGGTCCAAGGCCCGCCCAGCTGGGGCCCGGGAGCCTGTCCCTTGGTGCCACTTTTGCCTCTCCGGGGTCACCCTCACCGTAGTGGGTGATGCTAGACTCAGCCCTGGGCGGGCGGTCTGCCACCCCTTGGCCCCACACTTCCTGGGCACCCAGGTGCCATTGTTACTTTTCTGTTATTTCCTTCCTTCTCTCTCTGTCTCTGCACCCGGATCACCATCCCTGCCACCCACTCCCCGTGGGGATGCCCCTGGGCCCGTGAGACCGGCTCCCCTCCCCAGAACGCTGAGCAGAGTGGGGGGGCCAGGGGCGTTGGGAGGGCCTCTGGGCGGGGCAGCAGGGTCACAGCCAGGTTTGCATTTCAGATTTGGGCCTGTCCCCGCACCTCACGGCGCTCATGGCAGGCGGTCAGCCCCTGGGGAACAGCAGCAGCACGGGAGACACCGGTTTCAGCTGCTCCCAGGACTCAGGTGAGCCTGCCTGGCCACGCCCCATCTCTCCCTGCCCCGCCCCAATCACTGGCCACGCCCCGCGCAGCACAGCCACGCCCAATCATTCCTGGCCACGCCCCTGCGCATCTCGAACATGCCCATGCGGTGCCCCAATTTCTCCTGACCACGCCCCTGTCACATGGTCACGCTTGTGCCACGCCCCAACCACTCCCGACCACGCCCCCTTCCATGTCACAGCCACGCCCATGCCATACTCCCACCACTCCTGGCCACGCCCCAATCACCATTGACCACGCCCCCGCGGGGGGCACTACCACATCGATGCCACGCCCCAATCACTCCTGACCACGCCCCTGCCGCAGCACAGCCACGCCCAATCATTCCTGGCCACGCCCCTGCGCATCTCGAACATGCCCATGCGGTGCCCCAATTTCTCCTGACCACGCCCCTGTCACATGGTCACGCTTGTGCCACGCCCCAAACACTCCCAACCACGCTCCCTGCCATGTCACAGCCACTCCCATGCCATACTCCCACCACTCCTGGCCACGCCCCAATAATTTCTGGCCACGCCCCGATCACCATTGACCACGCCCCCACGCGTGCACTGCCACAGCCATGCCACGCCCCAATCACTCCTGACCACGCCCCTGCTGCAGCACAGCCACGCCCAATCACCCCTGGCCATGCCCCTACGCATATTGAACATGCCCATGCCATGCCCCAATCACCCCTGGCCATGCCCCTACGCATATCGAACATGCCCATGCCATGCCCCAATCACCCCTGGCCATGCCCCTACGCATATTGAACATGCCCATGCCATGCCCCAATTTCTCCTGGCCATGCCCCTGTCACATGATCACGCTCATGCCATGCCCCAACCACTCCTGACCACGCCCACTGCCATGTCACAGCCACGCCCATGCCATACTCCGATCACTCCTGGCCAGGCCCTATCGCCCTTGACCACGTCCCTGCACAGGCACTACCACGTCCATGCCACGCCCCAATCACTCCTGACCACGCCCCCCGCAGCACAGCCATGCCCAATCATTCCTGGCCACGCCCCTGTCACATGGTCATACCTGTGCCACACCTCCTCATGCCACAGCCACGCCCATGCCACGCTCCAATCACTCCTGGCCACGCCCCCACCGCAGCGTAGCCCGTGCCCCAATCACCCCTGACCCCGCCCCTGCTGCGTCCTGGCCACACCCCCCACGTCCTGAACTGCACAGCTGTGCCTGGCGGAAGGGACCCGGCCACTAAGGGACCCACCTAGGCTGCAGTCCACGATGCGTGGCGCAAGGCTGGTGCTGCTAACGTGCCCCTTGCAGGGACCGATGTGATGCTGCTGGAGGACTACCCGACCGAGGACGCGCCTTCCCACTGCACGTGCCCCCCCAGGAGGAGGAGCTCCGTGACCTTCGAGGATGAAGTGGAACAGGTCAAAGGTCAGCATCTGTGGCCTGAGTCGGTGGGGGGGGCGCAGAGGGGACTGCATCCCTCCCCCCACATCCTCCCCTGAGCACTAGGCCCATCTCCCACGCGCCTGGTCGGACACACACATCCTCACAGATGCATAAGCACACTGGGGTACACACAGTAGGCACACATGAATACATGAATACACATACATCTGTGCGCTTACACGCCTGCACACACACTCCAGTGTGCTCACTTACACACACATTTGCACAGAGCTCTGTGCATGCCCATGGTTCCATCCACTGAGACACACACACACACACACACGCACACACACACACACACACACCCCTATGCCCAGGCAGCAGAGGTCCCTCCTGAGGGTGTGTGAGGGTGGCAGCCACTCTTGGGGAGGGGGGGTGCAGGGGCTCTCCCCTGGAAGTGCCCTGAATGGACAGAGGTGTATGCAGTGTCCTGAGTATGAACCCCCGACCCCGCCGTGCCGTGCTCGGGGTGTGGTGGGGGGCCACAGGCACCCTGGCCCCTCGCTCACGCGGCCCCGCCTTTTCCCCAGACGCTTCCAGAAACGCCATCCTCCACGTCAAGGCCGACGTGCACAAGTCCCTGGACAGCTACGCCGCCAGCCTGGCCCGAGCCATCGAGGCTGAAGCCAAGATGAACCTGTTCGGGGAGGAGGCCCTGCCCGGGGTGCTGGTAGCCGTGCGGCCCAGCCCAGTGCCCGGCTTCGGGGGCCGCCGTGGGAGTAGGACACCTGGCCCGCGGCCGCAGCTGCAGAGCATCGAGGAGGGGACGTGCTGACCGCACAGGCCGTGACCAACTGTCAGAGACAGGGGAGTCGCCCCATGCACGCGCCTGATGGCCCAATGAGGCTGACTCTTGTCACCCACATCCCGTGTCCAGTGCACACCGGCCGCGAGGCACTGAACCTCTCCCGCTGGGACCTGACCCCGGGTGCCGGGAGGGCCAGTTCGCCCTCCTCCTCCCTCCGGCAATACCGTCCATTCCACGGTGGGCAGGAGGGGCCGTTTCCAGAGGTGAAGGCGAGTCCCTTCCGTCAGTGACCCAGACCTCACCAGGCCCCGGTTCCGTGGGACACTCGCTGGCCAGAATGTGCACATGTGAGGTGTGAGTGGCCCCGGAAGTAGGCTTGGGGTGGGGCCCCAGACGGCGACACCCCTCAGCCTTCCCCCCACGGGAGACCGGCCTCTTGAAAAGGGGGTGGAGGGCTGGCGGAACCCCTGGGAAGCCAGGGGGCCAGAAGGGAACAGAACCTCAGGTTTGCGGAGGGGGTGGGATGGAGAAGCGTAAACTCAGTGGCACTGCCATCAGAGTGGCAGGAGAGGGGGACCCAAGCCCCAGGAGGGGCACGGGCGTCACCGATGTGGCCAGCTCTGAGCCCAGGGTGGGCCGCCAGGCCATCCCACCCCCACCCTTTGAAGGAAGGGTGCTGGGCGTGGCAGAAGACACTGGGTTGTCGTCGACCCTTGAGGTGACTGCACTGGGCCTGGGGGTGACGGTCGCAGCCCGGAGCTGACCCTGCAGCAGGGACACCGGGTCCGGCCAGGACCCTCCGCCCAAACAGGCTGACCCCATGGTCACTCGGTGTTTGTGGGGGGGGGGGGGGGTCTGTCGGCGTCCAGGGTTCTTGTGGAATCAGTATTTATAAACACGCCTGAGTATTTAGTAGTCGGTTTACCTCCATTAAAGCTGGTTTCCTCGGCACCGCTGTGGGCCTTGTGCATCTGTGCTTGGCGGGGTGTGTGTGGGTGCCCCTGCCCTGTGCTCACCATCCCGTCGGCCCCAGGCCCACCCCAGCAGGGCAGGGGATGGAGCGGGAAGAGAGAAAGGCGCTTCTCCGAAGGTAAATCTAGAAGGCGGGCGAGGGGCCCGAAGAGGGGTAGCTCTGAGCGCGAGTCACACTCGGGGCCTCTTAAAACAACCAACTCCTTTAATCAGAAAGCAACAAACATGCGAATGGCAAGTGTAGAAATTTCTCTGGACCGGCATTTCCCACCCCCGGCTGGGAGGGGAGGGTCCAGGCTCCCCGCCCGGGTGGGGATATTGCACTTTGCACTTCTAGCTCTCCTCACGCGTGGCCCAAGCCTCCCCAACCTTGGCTTCGCAAACGCTCCTGGATTCATGCACACACTCACTCCACAGCAACGTTCCAGGTGTCCTCCCGGAAGGGGAACAAACGCCAAACACCACAGCCTTAAAATTGCACGAAAGCTCCGTACAGGGCAAAGGGCATCAATGTCAGACAAACGTTGGAGCGGCTAAGGGCTCGCCAGGAGGAGTCCGTCATTCCTCGTCCTCGTTGTCGTTTTCTTGCCCGGAGCCTTCGGACCGGTCCCCCTCCAAGCGGTCTGCAAGACACGGGGCTTGGCTGAGGGCAGTGCTGGGCCCCCCGCCACATGCCCACAAGACCCGGGAGTGCCCAGAGATGGTGCTGGTTGGTCTCATCCCCTGGCCCGGGGAAAACAGCCCCAAGGAGCAGGGACCGGGCACTGGGTAGGCTGGCCTGCGTGACGCACCCACACACGCTGTCTTGTCCCCATCCACCCCACAGCTAACTCTGCTTCACGACCCTCTGTCTGCATCTTCAGTGACATCTGCAGGTGATGGGCCTTCCCGGAAGCTCACCTGCCCAGATGTGGCTGGGCGAGGCCCGGCCCCCTTACCTACCCAGATCGCACCCTCACCTGCCCAGATGTGGCTGGGCGAGGCCCCGCCCCCTCACCTGCCCAGATGTGGCTGGGAGAAGCCTCGCCCCCTCGACCGCCTGGATGTGACTGAGTACCCCAGCCCTCTCATCTGCCCAGATTGTTTGAGCGAGTCCCGCCCCCTCACCCACTCTGATTGGCTGAGCGAGGCCCCGCCCCCTCATCCATCCAGATGTGCCGAGTAGCCCCGCCCCCTCGTCTGCCCGGATTGGCTGAGCGAGGCCCCGCCCACTACCCCGCCCTGCTGTGGCTGAGCAAGGTGCTGCCCGCTCACCTGCCCGCTCACCTGCCCGGATGTGGTTGAGCGAGGCCAGCATCCTCAGCATGAAGGAGGCGGGCACGGTGATGGTGTTGCGTGTCTCCTCCAGCATGAGCTCGTTGCGAGTGATGACCTGGGGGGGGCGGGAGGGGAGCGGTGTGAGTGCACCCGGCCACAGCAGGGTCTGCCCCCGTCCCCCACCCCGCAGCACCTGACGCAGGGGCCTGGATCCCTGAGAAGCATCCCGGGCCCGAGAGACGGCAGAGGCGTCTGCCCCAGCTGGGCCGAGCACAGAGCCAGGAGTCGCCTTGGGTGTGGCCCCCGTCACCCTCCCTGTACGCTCGCCACCCCTCGCCCACATTTCAGGAATAAGACAGCTCGACACCGAGTGTCAGGAAAATCCTACCTCGTCAGCAAGTTTCCGGTTGAAAATCCTCGACTCCTCTAGAGGGGACCAGATCTTTATGTCGTAATCTATGCCGGACGAGGCCAGAACTGATGAGACACACGGGGACACAGAGCTCAGAAACGGCTCAGACACACTCAGACGCACAGGGACAGCCAAACGGCAGCGCACACTGGGGGGCTCACTGCACGGGGACACCCCAGGAAGCCGGCCTGCAGTCTCACTTCGGGGTCGTTCTGCGACCACACAGACTATTCCCTTGGCGGCTGCTCTGAGTCCCACAAGCAATTTCAAGTCGGAGACAGGGCAAACCTCCCTCGTTCCAGAACATTCTTCAGACAGGTGAAAACTACAGAAGTTCACTTTGGATTACGTAGTGGTTTGATTCCTCTGCCCCTCTTGGAGAGCCTGGCAAGCTACTGAGAGGATCCCGCCCATATGGCAGAGCCTGGCAAGCTCCTCATGGCGTAGTCGATATGCCAAAAACAGTAACAAGTCTCACCATGGAGACGTTACTGGTGCCCGCTCGAGCAAATCGATGAACAACGGGAGGACAGTGACCAGCCAATCTGATAAAACTTCCAAGAAATATTAGGAGAAACTTTTTTTTTTGGCTTTTTGGGTCACACCCAGCGATGCTCGGGGGTTACTCCTGGCTCATGCACTCAGGAATCACTCCTGGAGGTGCTCGGGGCACCATATGGGATGCTGGGAATCAAACCTGTGTTGGCCATGTTTGCTGCGTGCAAGGCAAACGCCCTACCCGCTGTGCTATCACTCCAGCCCCAGGAAAAACTGTTTTGGGGGCCACACGGGCAATGCTCAGGGCTTAGTCCTGGTGGGGCTCAAACCGTGTGTCAGGCAGATAGATGCCCAACTCACTGTCCTATTGCTTCAGCCTTGAAGAGAAACTCTTAACTTACTCCTCACTTTCTGCCAAAAGTAGGTTTTGCTTTATTTTATTTATTTATTTTTTGGCTTTTTGGGTCACACCCAGCGATGCACAGGGGTTACTCCGGGCGGTGCTCGGGGGACCCTATGGGATGCTGGGAATCGAACCCGGGTCGGCCACATGCAAGGCAAACGCCCTTCCTACTGTGCTATCACTCCAGACCCTTGCTTTATTTTGTTGTTTTATTGGGTCACACCCAGTGGTACTCATGACTTATTCCTAGCCGGGTCGGAGGACCGTATGGGATGTCGGGGATGGAGCGCAGACTGGCTGCATGCAGGCAAGCGCCCTGAGCCCTCCTGTCCTGCTATCCCTCGGGCCTGCTGGTTTAAGCCCAGGAAGACCAAAGTCGAGTGCAGTGAGACAGTTTGGACCGTCCTTACGTTCTCCGGCTGGTGGGCACTCAGAAGCCCCTGCGAACGGGATAGGGTCTTACTTGGGTCAAAAGGGTGTGGCTGCAGGCAGTTGACCACGTGATTGTCGGCTTCCAGGAGCATGAGATGCTCGGCACTGTGGCGGTCCCAGATGAAGATGTGGCCGCAGTCGGAGCCGCTCATCACGAAGTTAGCACCCCAGAAATTGGCTTCTTTGATCTAGGAGTTCAAAAAGGACAACGGCATGGGAACGGGTCTCAGTGTCACGAAGACGAAGAGGCTCTTTCCTTTCCTGCTCAGACATGGGTAAGATGAAATGCTGGGGGGGTCCCAGCAGGGCTGAGGCCAGCAGCAGTGGGCGCCCCCCCTTCGGGAAAGGCTCTGCGCCCGCCCCAGCATACACGAACTGACTCAAAGTGGGCTGAGCGCATGGGTGAGATGTCGGGGTCTGGCAGGGTCCGACCGAGATTCACACAAATCGTGAGGAATCCTCCACAAGTGCTGTTGATTCTGCTTTACAAGATGATAAAGATTCACAAAAACCTTGAATCCTTCCCTCGTGTCTTTTGCGTTATGCCACAAGAATTAAAAAGTGCCCATCCTATCATGAGCCAAGTGGTGGCCATCTCCTTCCCCGGAGCGCTGACTGGACCCTGTGGCAGCTATGACCACATCGTGCAATGGCAACGCGCAAACAAGCCCTCAAACACCTCAGCTTGGGGTCTTCAGAAACACACTGTGATTCCTGAGTGCAGAGCCAGAGTATCCCCTGCGCATCGCCGGGTGTGACCCAAAAAGAAAAATAAAAGAAAGAAAACCCACTTCTGTTCTGCAGACCTGGCTTCTCTCGACCAGGATATTAGAAACAGCGGCTGTGGCCTTGCTACCGTGAGGTTTACTGATCTTCTTGAATTCTTTTCACTCCTACACTTAGTTATTTTCACCTGAAACCGTAACCAGCACAATGCCAAGAACTATACACTGGCTAATAATATGCTTTTGAGTGTGATGAAGTCAACGTGCCAAGGCTAGCCACAGAGAGGGCTAATTTCCCCAGGGGTTGAAGCCAACTCTGGGTCTACGCCGCAGGAAGGGCATTTCCAGGGAGCTCAGACCAAGGGCGATATGAGAGAAACCCTGTCTAGATACAGATGGTCATAGGAACGCTTATGCCCATCCTCCTGATGAGTATCGCAGTCTAGAGAGACCAAGGAAACAAAACTTCGCCTGTCAATCCGAACAGGATTAAAACTGCAGGCGTTGGGAGCTCGAGTGACAGCACATTGGGGAGGGCGTTTGCCTGGCACACGGCTGACCTGGGTTCGATCCCCAGCATCCCATAGCGTTCCCCGAGCACTGCCAGGAGTGATCCCTGAGTGCAGAGCCAGGAGGAGCCCCTGAGCATCACTGGGTGTGACCCAAAAGGGGGGGGAAAAAAAAACCCTGCAGGAGTGGGATGCAGTTTTGCAAAGCAGCTGGATTTCAGACCCAGACAGCCGAAGGGGGCTCAGCGGGAGCCAGCCGACGGGCAGAAGGAGTGACCCCGGGGGGCATGGGTGGTGCTGAAACCTGGTCTCCCCGCTACAATCTAGGGCCCCCGAAACCCAGCTGGGCAGAGGCAGGCCGCCTGGCGGGGTGTCCGGCCGCGGGTACCATTGTCCGGGAGTTGCGGTGGCCCTTGTACACGGTCTTCACCAGGGGCCTGCGGATGTTCAGCGTGTCTAGTTCCTCCATCTCCCTCCTCTCCTTCCTCCGCCTGAAGAACTCCTGGATGCGGGCGACGGCAGAGCGCCTGTGGCGACACGCGGGAGATAAGAGAAGTCAGTCTACACGGCACGCTGCTGCAGGCACCACCTACGGGCACCACCGAGTTCCGCCAGGAGGGAGCCCAAGCACCACCGGGTGTGGCCCCCAAACAGAAACCAAGGGGCATTTTCTGAACCTGGGATAGACGGAAGCTGATAGAATCCTCAACGACCCCCCCAGCAACCCACGGCAGAGTCCAGGGACAGGCAGGCAGAAAGGGGACCCGGGGGACACGGGTGGCAGCGGCCTCCTTCCCCTTCCCGGCCCCCCCCAGCCCCGGTCACTCACCCCGACCCCTAACCAAGGCCGACCCACCTGTCCCCGGGGCCTGTCCGGTAGCGCGCCCCCGGGATCAGGACGGGGTCGTCATCGCTGTCATCTGTGTCCTGGAGGGCAGAGTCCCGGGCTCCTGCCTCCTCCTGACTCGAGGGTCCCCCGGCTTCAGGCTGAGCAGGGGGCTCGGGCAAGGCAGAGCCTGGGCTGGGCTGCTCCGCGCTGCTGTCTGTGGCCTTCTCGGCGCCGGGGGATCCCGTTGCGCCCTGGGGGTTCTCGGCAGCACCGCTCTGCGTCTCCCCCTGCTCCTCACCCGAGCGCGCTGTGGGGGACAGTGACTGTGGGACGGGTCCTCTCCCACGGGCTGCCCCGAATGCAGGGGTGCAGGCAGACCCGGCTCCCAGCAAGGCCACGCACCTGCGTCTGCATCCTGGGGGCCGGGGGCCGAGCTCACACCTGCATCTGCATCCGGGGGGCTGGGGGCCGAGCTCACACCTGCACCTGCTTCCGGGGGGCCGGGGGGCGATCTTGCACCTGTGTTTGCATCCGGGGGGCTGGGGGATGATCTTGTACCTGCAGACGCATCCGGGGGGCCGGGGGGCGGGCTCACCCCTGCGGCTGCACCCGGGGGGCTGGGGGGTGAACTTGCACCAGCGGCTGCCCCCGGGGGGCCGGGGGCCGAGCTCGTGTGTCTGTCCACATCCTGAGGGCCGGGCTGCTGGCTCAAACATTCGCCTACACCTGGGGGGCTGGGGGAGGGCTCGCTGGTCCGACTGTCTGCATCCAGGGGGCTGCGGGGCGGGCCCGTGCGTTGCTCTGCACCCGGGGGGCTGGGGTGCGAGCTCTCCCGCTCTGGGGACGCAGCCTCTGGACACGCCACCGTGGCCTCCGGGGGGGACTCTGGCGCTTCTGCAGGAGAAACAGAGAGGAACCCCGCTTTCGAGAGCTTGTCTAGGTGACACGGAGGCCACGTGGCACGCCCCCACGGGAGGCATCCCGCCCCCACAGAGCCTGTCCTGTCCCTACAGCCCAGCTGAGCCCGGGGCTTCCCGCCACTCCCGGTGGTGTGTCTGGCGCGGCCCTGCCTTTGGGGGACCCCCTCAGGCCTCCGGCCCCTCTTCTTTTTTTTTTGGGGGGGGTCACACCCGGCGATGCACAGGGGTTCCTCCTGGCTCATGCACTCAGGAGTTACTCCTGGCGGTGCTCAGGGGACCCTATGGGATGCTGGGAATCAAACCCGGGTCGGCCGTGTGCAAGGCAAACGCCCTCCCCGCTGTGCTATCGCTCCAGCCCCCCTCCAGCCCCTCTTCCCATCTCTGTTCCCGATGGGCTGTCTATTCGCTCCACAGGAAACGGTGACTCCTCGCGGATAAAACAGGGTCCTCCTTGAGCATGTCGCCAAGAAGGCCTCCCCCGCCCCCCCCCCCCGCATCCTCTGCAAATCCTGACAGAGATTGGGCGGCAGCCGGAGAAAGGGGCTGCGGGAGAAAGCGGGAGGCGGCGGGCGCGCTTACCTGACGCGCAGTCTCCTTCGGGGGCCGAGCCCGGGCTCTGCGGGTCCAGGGAGTCATCCTGTCCTTCCACCTTGCAGTGACCCCCGTTTCCGCGGGAACTCGAGGCGGTGCTACTCCTGCGGGGACAAGGAAGTGGCCCCGGGGGTGAGGAGGCCGTGGCCCGGGCCCGTCTCTACACAGTTAAGCGCCCACTCACAACAGTCCCCTCCAAACGGCTTCCGCGCGCAGAAGGACCGCTCGGCTGTGTTCGGGCACCCCAGTGTGTAACGACCCCTGCCAGGCCGGCTCACACTCTCTAGGTCCTCGCTGGCTTCCTGACCCCACCTTTATTGTGATTATTACTTCCTGCAGTGCTGGGGACCAGTCCAGGCCTGAGCACTTCCCCTGGTGCCTTTTAGGTTTCCTTGGTCTCGAAAGGTCGCCTGTGGGTGATGTGCTGCTTGGGACTGTAGCAGGCGCCAGGGATGGCAGCGACCAACTGCTTTGCAGTCACTGTTTTGGCGGTTCAGCACCCTCTTGGGTCACCTCAAGTCCTGACATCACTTTTGGTCACAGTGTAATACGAGACCAAATTCAAGACATCTTTTTTTCTTGTTTTGGGGGGGGGGGTCACACCCGGCCATGCACAAGGCTTACTCCTGGCTCTGTGCTCAGGAATCACACCTGGTGATGCTCAGGGGACCCTATGGGATGCTGAGAATCGAACCCAGGTAGGCCACATGCAAGGCAAATACCCTACCCGCTGTGCTATTGCTCCAGCCCCAAGACATCATCTTTACGTTGTTTTGTTTGGGGGGTCACACCTGGCGGTTCCCAGGGCTGCCTCCTGGCTCTGCACTCAGGGATCACACTGGAGGGGCTCAGGGACCCTATGGGGTACCGGGGATTGAACCTGGGTCGGCTGCACGTAAGGCCAGCGCCCTCCCCGCTGTGCTACTGCTCCAGCTGCAGGAAGTCCTTTTTTTTTTTTTTAAACAAAAAATTTTAAGTGGTTCAAGTGAGCTTGAGAAGGAAAAAACCCAGACAGCTGGCACGGGCTGGGGTATCCAAAAATGGAACTACCTAAGTCACTTCCAGTGAGCATTCTGTGATGAATCACAGCCTTCTGTGTAAGAAGGAGACTGGGTAGGAAAGAAAACAGGCACACAGGCAACAACTCAGACTGAATTCACAGAAATGCAACATTTTCTTACGTTTCGAATCTCAAGCCTTGTAACATCCTGCATTATACACGATAGCAGTGATTCCAAAATAATGCAAATTTACCACGGATTTTTTGACAAGATTGTATAAAAGCCTTTGAACGGCTGGCTGACATCAATTTGATTTCTTTCTTTTTGGGGGGGAGGGGCTAGTGGAGGCTACACCCAGCCTTGCTCAGGGCTGACTCCCAGCCCTATGGAATGCCAGGGATCACACCCAGGCTGGCCACCTGCCAGGCAAGTGTCCCTATACTATAACTCACTGCACTGGACAGCCCTCAATTTGATTTCTTTCCAAAGGCATCCATGTCTGGTAGTGTTTGACTTTTTGCTTTCTGGGTTACACCCGGCAATGCAGTTGTTACTCCTGGCTCATGCTCTCAGGAATGACTCCTGGCGATGCTGAGGGGGACATTATGGGATGCTGGGAATCGAACCCGGGTCGGCCACGTGCAAGGCAGACGCCCTCCCCACTGTGCTATCGCTCCAGCCCTGGTAGTGCTGAAAAGAATGTGCATCTACACAGCTGCCCACCCAGAGAAACGGATGCACAAGGCCGCCAACCCGAGCGTTCTCTCAGAATGGGGTTACTGCGAGCAGAGTTCTCGTGCTCTCTTCTAGAAGCTGGATTGGGGGTGAGGGGGGCGCAATGAACATATATTTCTTCTTATTTACTTTTTTTTTGGCTTTTTGGGTCACACCCGGCGATGCTCAGAGGTTCCTCCTGGCTCTGAGCTCAGGAATTACCCCTGGTGCTGCTCAGGGGACCATATGGGATGCTGGGACTCGAACCCAGGTTGGCCGCGTGCAAGGCAGACGCCCTACCCGCTGTGCTATGGCTCCAGCCCCTCTTATTTACTTTTTTTCTGGTTTGTTTGGGGGCCACTCCTGGCAGGCTCGGGGGACCATTCGGGGTGCCAGGATGGATCCCGGATTGCTGCATGCAAGGCAAGCGGCTGAACTCTGCCCTAGCCTGCGGCCCCAACAGATATTTCTGGTAAAGAGAAGGCACCGAGAGAGAGACAGATGTCGCCGCCCGCCCGGCCGCCTGGCCGGGAAAGCGGGGTCACAGGCACAAGGGAGGCAACGCTCAGCGGAGACTACAGGGGATTTGCAGCTTCACAGCGCTGACAGGAAGAAGGAGCTGTTAGTGGAAGAGACAAGTAACCAAGCCAGACATTTATTTGTCGTGTTAAATGGCACTTTAAGTCACAGAGACACAGATCGCGCCAGAGGGCGTTGGGACAGAGAAACAAGGCAGGTGGCGGAGTGAAGCTCGAGCTCTGCATCCATCACAGGGCAGGACGGACGAAAGGAACTGCAGCGGGCCGGGTGCGGGGTCGGATGCGGCCTCTCCCCTCCCCGCGTGGCAGGCTCACCAGGGCAGCTCCCTGGGGAGGGCAAAGTGTCGCCGAGAAAACCGAGACACAAACACACGCTGGGAAACCGGGGGCCACAAACGGGGACAAAACGCTGTCCTCCGACTCATCCACAGCGAGGGGCGGCCGGGGCTCCCAGCCGGCAGCGCCAGGAGCTGGGGGTGGGGTGGGGGGCAAGGGCCCCTCCAGGCAGGGGCTCCTCCCGGGGCCTGGAGCCCCCCGTTCTTGGCTCCCACACTCGGAAACCCCCAGAAAACGCAAACTCGGAAGCAAGGAGCAGGCCGTGACAGGGACCACACACGCCTCTCGGCAAGGTTCCCTTTGGGCCGCGAAGAGGTTCCAGAGCAGAAGCGAAGCGAATCCCACGCGGGATCAAGACACAGGAAGCTGATTCCCAGCAGGGTGGGACTCAGGCGTGGGCCTTCCACATGCTCCGATGAGTTTTTTTTTTTTTCTCGCTTTTTGGGTTCCACCCGGCAATGCACAGGGGTTGCCCGGCTCTGCACTCAGGAATTACTCCTGGCAGTGCTCGGGGGGACCTCTCTGGGATGCCGGGGATCAAACCTGGGCTGGCCATGTGCGAGGCCAACGCCCTCCCCGCTGGGCTATGGCTCCGGCCCCTCCGATGAGATTCTTGATGTGCTCCAGTCCCTTCTGCACGGAAGCTCCACGGAGGCGCCCGCTGGTAAGTGGCCCCTGTGACCTTGGCCATTGCGCCTCGCTCCTCAGACGCCAGGGAGGGCCTGACCCCTGTGGTCTCAGCCGCTGGGCCTGCTCCCTGCCCGGGTCTCCGCCAACAGCACCCAGAGGTGACCGCCCCCCCTTGAAGCATGGTGCCCACTTCCCCGGGCCCGCGACTCGGCCACCCGAGTGCTGGCTCTGCCAGACCCTTCCCGGGGGCGGCCCGTGCTTCTCCCCCTAACACTAACAGCCTCTCGAACCCTGCCCACCCCCTGCCCGCCCGCCTTCTCCCACAGCGCCCGGCCCCGTGCACTGGACCACCCGGCCAGTAAAGCAGGGACATTGGGCCCGAGCATCCTTCAACTGGCGCGTTCCCAGTGCCCAGCACCATCGCGAGAGCAGGGCCAGGGAACTGGCCTCGGGGCCCAGGACCACTGGACGTTGGTGACATTATCCCTAGGCCCGAGAGCAGCAGCAGAAACACCCGCGGCTGTCCCGCCTCTCGCCAGGCCGGACCCCAGATTCCAAGAGCTTCTCAGCCTGCCCTGAGCACGAAGGTATGCGACAGTGCCTGAAACTCCTACCAAACCGCAGACTTCAGCACAGGATACACACACACACACACACACACACACACACACACACACACACACACACAGGAAAACAGGTGAAAACCAATGACCGGGAACAACTCGGATCATATATCAACACAGAGTTATATATTCATAAATAATATATAGCTAGGTTATATATTATTTACAGATCATATACCAACACATAGAAATTGTATTAGCATACAATTATATGTTAATATATCAATTATGTAGAATAATCAATATATTAGCTATAAGATGATCAATATAATCACTATATAATATATAATGACATTATATATTAAAAGGTGGATTATATTATCTATTAACATAGTATTAGTAAATATCAGAAATATTGTTAAAGAGACCCTCTGCAACCCTGAGTCAAAGCTTAACTTCACTACTAAGCAATAAAGATAGACTGGCTATTACCAATATAAACCGATAGAAAAATCTATTTTAAAATAAAGTTTCTTGTGTGTGTGTGTGTGTGTGTGTACCAAACCTAGGATTTCACACATTTAAGGCATATGCGCTATCACTGATTTGAAAATAAAATCAGTTAAAAACCCATGAATATAGGAACAGTGGTCTGGAAATGCGAATGCATACTTCTGTGCTGCTGGCAGAAATGTAAAAACAGAGGACCTCTGGAAAATAATCAGGGAATTAATTTGACTCAGAAATAGCTCCTTTGTGGAAATATATTTAGAACTAGGAGTAGATGGGGGGGGAATGTTAGCGGTAGGAAAAAGTTTGTAACAAAGACATACAATAATGTAGCCTTACCAAAAATTAAAAAGTAAATAAATCCTCTGCTCAATGAGCGGGAAGTGTTAAGCTTGAACATCTCTACTTGGCATATCAGAGAGCTAGTATGGCAATATTTAAAAACGTTAGGTACGAACCCAGGATTACTATAGAGTTAACAGATCACATCCAGTCTGATTAAAAGTTAATCTTAAATCTGTATTTCTTCACACACAGAACCAAGCCTGCAAACGTTCTAAAAATATTAGGTTGGTTATTTTTGCCCTAATGGTTTCTCAGGCACTTAATAATGACACCTTTTGCGTTCTGCGGTGCTGGGGGACCATGGGGGGTGCCAGGGATCAACCCCCGGTTGGCTGCGTGTAAGGCAAGCACCCTCCCCACTGTGCTACGTCTTCCGGCCCCTGCTTTTGCTAGGAATAGGCTGGAAAGTTCCAGCAATGTTGCCCTGACTTCGTCCTCGGTGGGGCTGAGACAGGTGCCGGCCCGGCACCCAGAGGTGGCCAGTTCCCGCGTGGGACAGGGCAGTGCAGGGCCCGGGGGTGGCTGGAGGTACCGACTACGACCCTACACACGGCTAAGAACAGCTGTACAAAAACGTGCACTTACCATTCGTCTGTAAAGTTCAGTTTTATTGTGCTTGCGGTTGTTCCTTCTGTGCTGTAGTGCAAACTTAAAACGGGTTCACCTGTCCCTGGCTTGGGGCTCAGCTTTTCATTAGTGTCATCTGAAAATCGTGTGTAAAACATTTGAAAAAAGTCTCTGAAACCAAGAAACAGATGACATTTCCTACAATTCATAAAACTCGATTAACCAGGGCGGGGGGGCGGGGGTCCCTGTCGTCGGGCTCTGGCAAGCGCCCAAGCGAGGGGGAGGCGTCAGTGTGCGCCAGACGCCGTCGCCACCCGGGGCCTGACACAGTCCCGCCGGCACTCGGGCGTTGCCGCGTTTCTCCACACACACAAACTCCAAACCGTGAAGGGGGGTGGGGAGGGGGCTCGAGGCCGGCACCTGACCTATCCCGGGGGGCAGCGGAAGCAAAGGGGGTCGCTCTCTGCCACCAGCTCCATCCCTCGGTTCCTCTTCCTTCCCCCCGCCCCCGAGCACTGCTGCAGGAGTCCATCTAATGCCCGGATGGCGCTTTCGCCAGAGGCGTCTGAGAGGCGGCTACGGCAGTGCCCGGGTCGCTCCCAGAGGGGACTTTGGAGGCTGGAAAGCGGAGCTCGGCTCATCAGAAACACGACCAAACCCTTCAGAGCCCTTCCACCGCCCCTCACCGGAGAAACCGTTTGGGGTCTGCAAGGGACAAACTCAGCCCAGGCTTACGCTCCTTTCTTCTGAGGGAGACGAGCGGCCTGGGACGGAGAGAGTCAAACAAGGCACACCGACTGCTGGCCCGTCGCCTGCGGAACGCTTCTGCCCGGACCCCAAGAGATCAGGTTTGCTCTACCATGGGTGACCCGGGGGCTTCCCCAACGCCAGTTCCGGGACTGACATCACATGGGAGGGATACTGGGACCCGTGGTGGTGGAAAACGGGCCTGGTGGAGGGATGGGGATTGGATCATTGTATAACTGAAACCCAAGCGCAGGGATCTGTAGGTCTACAACTGTACCTCATGGTGTTTCGCTAATAAAAGTTAAAAAAAAAAAAAAAAAGAATACGCTCTCGGGAAGTCAAAGCAAACGAGAGGCGTCTTGATGCTCAGGGGTTCCTCCTGGCTCTGCACTCAGGAATCGCTCCTGGCGGTGCTCGGGGGACCCTATGGGAGGCTGGGAATCGAACCCTATGGGATGCGGGTCAGCCGCGTGCAAGGCAAATGCCCTCCCCGCTGTACTATCGCTTCAGCCCCTATCATTTCTTTGGTTTTCTTTTTCCGTTCTTTTGCTTTTTGGGTCACACCCCGTGATGCGCAGGGCTGACTCCCTTCTGTGCTATCACTCCGGCCCCTGGAACCCCAAATAGGTTTGTTTTGGTTTCTTTTTTCTTTTGGGGTCACACCCGGCGATGCTCAGGGGTTCCTCCTGGCTCTGCACTCAGGAATCGCTCCTGGCGGTGCTCGGGGGACCCTATGGGAGGCTGGGAATCGAACCCGGGTCAGCTGCGTGCCAGGCCAACGCCCTCCCTGCTGTGCTATCGCTCCAGCCCCGGCGATTCGTTTTTCTTTCAGAGGCGACGAGATACAGGAAACAAAGTAGGTGTGAGAGAAAGTGAGGGCTGATTCTTCAGCTTCCCTGTGGCCAAGAGCCCCTGGCAGAGGGAAAACGGGCAAAGCCCTAAGCCAAGGACAGACGGACGGACAGCCAGCCCGGATCAGGGGACTCAGACGAACAGACTCGAGCCACGCTGGGACCCCACCAGCCTTCCCGGGCCGCCCACTGTGGCCAGCTTGGCTCTCAGCAACCCCCGTTCAGCCCGTCAGCGCTGGTCACCCGCGCCGAGCACAGCCAAGGCAAGCATCAGGAGTGAGCCCGGAGCAGAACAGACCCGTCCACCCGTCCTGGTCTCCACAATCTATCCATGGAGAGCCCTTCCGGCCCAAAGCCTCAAGCAGCCTCCACGCCTCTCTGGCACAGCCTGCCCTGGGGGTCCCGAGCGACCCCTCACCAGGGCACGTGTCCACCTTCTCTCCTCTCGAAGCTACTGGGGGGGGGTGGGCGGGCGTCAAACACCTCCAAGGGGGCCACCGCCTCCACCCGTCACCTAACTGTGGTGGTGAGTAGGGGGTGCAAGGACCGGGCAGGCAAGGAGGGTCCCGCACACACAGCCCCCCTCGCCCTGCCCCCGTGGGCTGGAGCCTGGGGGAAGAAGGCAAGGCTAAGGCCAGCCCCTCCCATCACGCACCCGGCTGTTTGCCCAGGGTCGCGGGTCCGAGCTGGGCGTTAACCCCGGAAGAAGGAGAGTCTGAAACAGAAAAGAGAGGTCAGCTTCCAAGGGCCGAGCACGGGCAGCATCCTCCGTCCCTGCGTGTCCTTCAGGCAACGTCGCCTCCCACGGGGCCACAGGGGCCAGGGGAGTCCCAGGAAGGGGGCGGGGGGGGGCACCTACCCTCCCCCCCCAGACTCTTCCAGGCCGATGCCCGCCCCCTCCGGCTGGCCCCTGAGTAGCCGCGGCTGGTGGCCCCGGAGAGGATGGCCAGCAGAGGCCAAGGGGCGCTCCAAGCACTGTGCAGGGAGGGCCGCACGAAAAGCAGGCTCTCGCGAGGGACTCAGTTTCCCCAGGAGCTGGGCGAGAGGCAAAGAGAAGCCCACGCACGCAAGCAGGGCTAGATTCCTGCTTCCCACCTTGGCCGCCGGGAGAGCACTTTACGGGTTCCCCCTGGAGACTGTTTTTTCCTCCACAGAGTAAGAACTTTCGAGAAAAGGTTCTTTTTTTGGAGGGGGGTGGGAGTCACACCCAGCGGCGCTCAGGAGACCCTTTGTGGTGCTGGGAATCGACTCTGAGCAGAATGCATGAAGGCACGCGCCCTGCCCACTGTCCTAGCGCTCTGGCCCTGAAAACGGGGGGGAGGGGGGCTGGTTTCCAAAATGCCGGGACGAACGGCGGGATGAGGGGCTGGAGTGGTCCAACAGCGAGGGAGGGCGCTGGCTTTGCAGGCGGCCGACCCGGGTTCGATCCCCGGGCATCCCGTAGTTCCCCCCAACACTGCAAGGAGTCATTCCTGAGTGCAGAGCTAGAAACGCCCCCAAGCATCGCCAGATGTGGCCCCAAAGGAATACAATGAACCCCTGGGCGGGTTAAATGGACGGAGAACTGGCCTGGACTTGGGGAGGTCTGGCTGTGGCTGGCTATGACACTAATAGCTGGCCTCAGTTTCTCCCTTCTCCCTGGACACCCCAGGGTGCTGGTCCCTTTCACTCCCCAGGCACTGCAGGAAAAATGGAAAACGTAGCAACTAAGCATCACCACCTTGGCCCGGCCCTGCCCCACGTCCACCTCCCAGGCCCCTACCCTGTCTCCCGGTAACAGAAGAGTCATTCTTAGTTTTTGTTTTTGTTTTTTTTGCTTTTTGGGTCACACCTGGTGATGCACAGGAGTTACTCCTGGCGGTGCCCAGGGGACCATATGGGATGCTGGGAATCGAACCCAGGTCAGCCATGTGCAAGGCAAACGCCCTACCCGCTGTGCTATCTCTCCAGCTCCAGTAATTCTTAGTTTTAATGCTCCAACTTTGAATTAGTAGTTATCAAATATTCATCAAACAGACACCTGGCACTTGCACCATCATTTTCTACTCCTAACGGCGTTTGTTCTAGCCCGCCCCGGGGCGTTTTAAGTTAGGACCGTCCTCAGTTGGAGAGCAAAGAGAAGGTTTCCAATATATTCGGGTCTCTCAGTTTTGGAACGTCCGGTTGCTCCCACCGTGCAAGTCTGAATCCTGCGCTTGCAACGGCCTCTATCAACTTAAAATCATTTCCGTGTGATAGAAACCAGATGCAATCTAAGGTTCAGATAAAGCCTGGTCACTGTTTGGATTTTTTTTTTCTTTTCGGGTCACACCTGGCAATGCTCAGGGTTACTCCTGGCTCTGCACTCAGGAATTACTCCTGGCAGTGCTCAAGGGACCCTATGGGATGCTGGGAATTGAACCTTGGTCAGCTGCGTGTGAGGCAAACGCCCTCCCCGCTGTGCTATCGCCCCAGTCCCTGGATATGTTTTTGACTTATTCTACACCTCTCTGTCAGAAAGCAACAAGTTTTAACCGCACATGGAAAGGAGCGGATACGCCCGTCCCGTTAGCTCCTGAGATTTATTTGGATGGGAAACATTCCTACTTTCACTGTATAAAGAGCAGGTAGGACGGTCTTTAGGGAAAACTAAAGTGATATATATAATATATTATATATATATTTTCTTTTTGGGTCCCACCCAGCGATGCTCAGGGCTGACTCCTGGCTCTGCACTCAGGAATCACTCCTGGCGGTGCTCGGGGGACCGTACAGGGTACTCAGGAGGGCCATAGGGGGTGTCAGGGTGGACCCCGGGGTGGCTGCAGGTTCTCTGCGGCTGACCCAGGTTCGATCCCCAGCATCCCACAGGGTCCCCTGCAGCCACCATTCTCCCCAGCCCCTTCGCCAGGAGTAAACCCTGAGCACTGCTGGTGTGGCCCCAAACCAAAGAAAGAAAGAAAGAAAGAAAGAAAGAAAGAAAGAAAGTTCACAGC
Source organism: Sorex fumeus (assembly GCF_029834395.1). NCBI lineage: Eukaryota > Metazoa > Chordata > Mammalia > Eulipotyphla > Soricidae > Sorex > Sorex fumeus. Next base: position 1,241,790 of record NW_026606283.1, on the reverse strand, counting down.
AATAGAGGAAAATGGGGCTGGAGAGAATTTTCAGCGGGGCTCGGGCATTTGCCTTGCACGTGGCTGACCTGGGTTCAATCCCAGGACCACCACCCCCTCCTCAGCACTGCCAGGAGGGCCTTTCGAGGGCAGAGCAAACCCTGAACACTGCCGAGTGCACCCCTGACCCCCCGCCCCCTGCCCCCCTGCACATGGCAGCACCTCACAGTACACAGCATCCTGGAACTGAAAGGGGGCTCGTCCGGAGCAGTCAAAAAGGAAGCAGTATCCTACCTGACGTCCTCACAGACTTCCGACCTGACCCCATCAAAGAGTTTCATGTGCTACACGCCCGACTGCGGCCGCCTCACTCTCGGCCACCCACAGATGATCTAAAGCTCCGCATCTTGGAGAGAGAATGACACGCTGGCCCAGTCACCATCCTACACGTGTCAGATCTTCTCGGTTCCAAATCACACCGGCATCTCCTCGGCACGGAAGTTAGGCGCAAATGGGGAAGGCGCCCAGCTTCAATGACAACAACACTGTGAGGGGGAGCATCTCACAAGGGGCCCGAAAACAACCCGAGGAAGAATCTGCTTCAATCAATCTGGCATCCAGAGGTGGCTGGGGCGACAGCACAGAGGGGAGAGTGTTGGCCTTGCACACGGCCGACCCGGGTTCGATTCCCAGCATCCCATAGGGTCCCCCAGCACCGCCAGGAGTGATTCCTGAGTGCAGAGCCAGGGGGAACCCCTGAGCATCGCCGGGTGGGACCCAAAAAGCAAAACAGAAACAAACAAAAAAAAAAACAAACAAACCCAAAAACCTGGCATCAGAGCCCAGAGCTGAGCCTCCGAACACTCGCACCGTCACGAAGCACAGACCTTTCCTGCCAACAATGCTGCTTCCGATTCAAATCGGCTTCAGTGATTCATTTGCTTGCTACCTGTTAGGCGTCAGTGTTTTGAAAATATTTGTATCTGCTGGGACACTGGACCCTTCGCACGTCCGCTTTTATAGCGTGCACGGTTGACTTTCGCGAGGGTTTTCTGCACGGTACAAAAATAGCAGAATGACTTACCAAGTGTCATGATTATATTCAAATCCAACTTTAAATATAGGAAAAGCCTTTTCGTGCTTTTTTGGGGGGGGTTTATGGGCCACACCCGGGGGTACTTGGGGGACCATCTGGGATGCTGGGAATTGGACCCAGGTAGCCACGTGTAAGGCAAACATCCTCCCTGCTGTGCGATCTTGCCCGCCCCAGTAAGGGTTTTTTATAGAAACCCACCCCCCTCAACATCTCTGTTAGAGCGTTATTCTCTCCACTAATGGATTACCATGTTATTAAAAATCAGAATTTGTTCCAAACATCACATTAACATTACTTTTCTTTCTATTTTTATTTTGGGACCACACCTGGCGATGCTTATGGGTTACTTCTAGCTCTGCACTCAGGAATCAGTCCCAGCAGTGTGGGGAAACCAAGTGGGGTGCAGGGCTGGAACCCTGTGTGAGGAAGCGCCCTCCCTGCTGTCCCCCAGCCTCGGCCCGTCATTTCACCGTGACGTTATAGAAGACGCCAGCGTCCTGTCGTCACACACCGCCCTTCATGGAACAGATATTTTATAAAGTGAAGGTTTTGGTTCTCCCAACACACGCAAATTAATTCTGAGCGATTAACTCAGAGTTCTCAAAGCAACTGACACCCAAACTCGTTGCATCTTAGGATGGGAAAAAAAAAAACACAGCAAAGCACTGCACTGCGATTAATATGAGAGAGAATCTAGACATGCTTCGGTTCCTACAAAGATCGACCACATCTACTCCAGGCCCACCACAGTGATGGTGGAAAATCAAGCGGAGAGGTAAGTGAGGCGCGCTCTCCTTACTCTCCCGAGCGTTCCAGAAGGCCAGGGGCCTTCCGGGGATAAAGGCCCGGCTGCGGGGGTCGCGGCAGTGCTGGGTCTGAGCCTCTGACAGCCCAGAAACCAGGAGTGACCTGCACGGTCCCTGCCGGCCCCCGGCCATGAGGTCAGGGCTGCAGCGAGGAAGCTCAGGAAACTTTCAGATTTTTCTGGGACGGGATGGCCGGGTCGCTACACCTGAGGCCCAAGCAATACGGTCACTGCAAACCCCCCCCCCCACACACACACACTGTTTTTTAGAGGAACACGGGCAAACTCTGAAGGCAGACACGCAGGGCCGAGGGAAGACGTCTCCAAGGGATGCGGGAGGCCCACAGCCGAGACCCTGGGATGGCCCCCACACGCAGCCTTCCTCCCCCCCCCCCCCCCCCACACACACACACAATCCCTTCGGAACGAAAATCAGAGAGTCAGGAGCCGGGATAGGTTAAGAAGTTCAGAAGAAAGAGCAACACTCAGCGGGCAAGGCGTTAGGAAGTCAGCGAAGGAAGCACGCAGGAGCCTCTTCGAACACCGGCAAAGGAAGGGGCAGGTTACTGTGTTTTCCTGGGTCTGCCCCTGGCCCATGCAGTGAGTACCAGTGAGGGAGGGAGAAGCTGGAGGCACCACACCTTGGGGAGGGAAGGGGAGGGGAGGGAAGGGGAGGAGAGGGAAAGGGAGGAGAGGGAAAGGGAGGGGGAGGGGGAGGGAAAGGAAGGCGGAGGAGAGTGGAGGGGAAGGAAAAGGGAGGTGAGGGCAGGGCAGGGGAGGGGAGAGGAGGGGAGGGAGGGGAGGGGAGGAGATGAAAGAGGAAGGGAAAAGAAGGGGAGGGGAGGGAGCAGGAAGGGAGGGCAGAGGAGGGCAGAGGAGGGCAGGGGAGGGCAGGGGAGGGCAGGCAGCCAGGGGAGCATCTCAGCACACGGCAGCAGCGGCCCACAGGCAACTCGGGCCGCCCCTCAAGGCCACTTGCGTGAGACCTGGCGCGGGCGCGGGCTGCGGGGCGCCCTCCTCCCCGGGAGCCTGGCCGGGGGCGGGCGCGGGCCCGGCGAGTCCCTGCTGCCTCTGCTGCTCGGCCCGCTGGAGTCGCAGCTGCTGCAGACGCTTCCGGAGCAGCGCCATCTCGGGCCCCCTCAGAAACTCTGGCCGAGAGAGGGGAGACGGCGTCAGCGGGGGGACAGGGAGCACCCGGGGCCAGGTGGGAGCACTCAGGACCCAAGGGGGAGCACCTGAGGCCAGGGGGGAGCACTCGGGACCCAGGGAGAGCATCCAGTCCCAGGGAATGCACCTGGGACCCAGAGGGGAGCACCCGAGACCAGGGAGAGCACCTGGGACTGGGGGGAGCACTCGGACCTGGGGGAGCACCCAGGATCCAGGAGGGAGCACCTGAGACTAGAGGGGAACACCAAGGATCCAGAGGGAGCACCCGTGACCCAGGGGAGAGCACCAGGACTCAGGGGAGAGCACCCAGGGTCCAGGGGGGAGCACCTGGGGCCAGGGGAGAGCACCCGGAAACCAGGGAGGGAGCACCCGGGACCAGGGGGGAGCAGCCGGGTTCGAGGAGGAGAGCCCGGGCCCCACGCTTCTCTCCCTGGGGAGCACTCCTGCCCTCACCAACTTCATCCCTTCTTATGACAAAGGGAGACCCAGAAATGACCAAACTGCGAATCTCGGCTCTGGCTGTTCTGGTCTGCGGTGCCCGGGCACCCTCTGGCCCCACCCTCTGTGCCCTCTCTCCAGTCCCTGACCAATGTCTCTCTAGCTAGTAGCAAAAATTACTCATCCTGAGGAACTAAATTCCATGCCACAAATGAGGAAGCCACACGCCTGGAAACGTGCCTGGGCCGGGACACGGAGCACTCTCTGAGAGCGCTGTGGGCAATCAGCGCCGTCTCCTCCCTCCTCCTCCTCCTCCCTCGCTCACAGAGCCTGGTCTGGCCGGGCTGCCCCTCAGCTCCTACAGGGCCCCGGAGACAGCCAGACTGGCTTTTCTTTTCTTGCATTTCTGGGCTGGAGCGATAGCACAGCGGGGAGGGTGTTTGCCTGGCACGTGGCCGACCCGGGTTCGATTCCTCCGCCCTTCTCGGAGAGCCTGGCGAGCTCCCAAGAGTATCCCGCCCGCATGGCAGAGCCTGGCAAGCTCCCCGTGGCGTCTTCGAGATGCCAAACACAGTCATGACAAGTCTCACCATGGAGACGTTCCTGGTGCCCGCTCGAGCAAATCGATGAACCACGGGAGGACAGTGACAGATATTTCTGAGGGCGATTAGGAGCCTTTGAGGGTACTTAAAGAGCAAAGGGGTGTCCGCTGCCTTGAACTTTCAAGATGCTCATTCTGGGTGTGGTGGGGAGAGCCAAGGAGAGGGGGAGAGCCTGGACAGACAGACGGACGCAGAGGACGCCAGGGACCCAGGAGCAGAGGCCCGGGACTGGGGGGGGGTGGGACAGTGGGGAGATGTCTGCCCCCCACATGGCCAACCCGCCAACCTGCTCCAGCCCCGCACCCCAAAGGGACCCCAGAGCCCACCAGGAGTGATTCCTGAATGCAGAGCTAGGAGGGAGAGAGAGGGAGGGAGAGAGGGAGAGAGGGAAGGAGAGAGTGAGAGGGGGAGAGAGAGGGAGAGAGCGGGAGAGAGAGAAAGGGAGAGAGAGGGAGAGAGGGAGGGGGAGAGAGAGGGAGGGAGAGGGAGGGAAAGAGAGGGAGAGAGGGGGAGGGGGAGGGAAAGAGGGAGAAAGGGAGAAAGGGAGAGAGAGGGGGAGAAAGGAAGAGAGGGAGAGAGGGAGAGAAAGGAAGGGAAAGAGAGGGAGAGAGGGAGAGAGGGAAGGAGAGAGCGAGAGGGGGAGAGAGAGGGAGAGTGGGAGAGAGAGAGAAAGGGAGAGAGAGGGAGAGAGGGAGGGGGAGAGAGAGGGAGGGAGAGAGGGAGGGAGAGAGGGAGGGGGGGGAGGGAGAGAGGGGGAGGGGGAGGGAAAGAGGGAGAGAGAGGGGGGAGAACTCTCTCAGCCCCTCCAGATGCAAAGAGCCGAGTCTCAGCTCTCAGTAAACCAGCGGCCGACTAGGGGGGCAGGGGGGGGCCCAGGGAAGCGTGGCACAGACTCAGTCAGGCGCTAAGACAACCAAAGGGTACCCAGGCACGGCAGCCCGGCGAGTGGCCAAGCGGGGCAAGGGCATGGGGCCCAGAGGGGCGAGGCCCGGGAGGCGGGAATCTGGGGAGACGCCGGCTGGGCCATGCTGTGGGAAACAGCAGCTCCCGTGGGAAGGGGACAGACACACGGAAAGGGGACAGGGGCCGGCTGCGGAGAGACGGGAAGGCGGGAAGACAGCTAAGGGACGAGGAGGAAGCCCAGGCCCCTCCACACCCCCTTTCACAACCCACAAACGCACCCAAGCCCAGGGCCAAGCTGGGGGACAATGCCCAAGGCCAGGGTGCCGCCTGCTGTGACGTGGGGGTCTGGGGTCCGGGCCCCACACTCGGGCGCAGAAGCGCTCTGCTCCCCAGGAGCTGTCCCGGTGACACGGGGCACCACTCCGGCTGCCGTCAGGGTTCTCAGGACCGACCCACCAAGAACATCCCTCCTTTCTTTGAAAACATCCAGCAAAACTGCCACAGGATGCCTGAGTCACACTCGGCTCCTCACCCAGAGGGTGACGCCCCACTTCCTACGAATCCCAGGACGGAAGGAACCTTACGGAGACGTGAAGTTGAAACAGGGACTCGGCAAGCCGGAAATGGGAGATTCAAGCGTGTTGGAAACAGGCAACGAAACCCAAAAACGGAAGCCTAACCCAGCTGAGCCCGAGAAGCTGGGAGTCGGCGGGAAGGAAGGCTAGCATCTCCTCGCAGCACCCACAGCCCGGCCCGGCTCAGAATCTCACCGTCTCCAACATCCCCATCCTTAAAAAAGTCGCACTTTTACTAACTGCTCAGAAAAGCACATTCTGACCTCGTCTCGGGCCTGCTTCGCAAATTCTCCGGGATATTTTATTTTCCTGTAAAGCGAGTATAGCTACGTCAATTAGACCATGGGAAGCCTGCTTTATAGCTCGGCTCGAACTCCTTAATAGAGAGAAATTATACGCAAGTGTGGATCGTTACGTAACGGTCGCTGGGTTCTATTCCCACAGAAGCGGAAAACGAATTACCAAAAAATGGGACAGATTGATCCCAATGTGCTTCATTTAAAACACCCATTTGTGAGCTGATATCAGATCGCAGAGAGGGAAGAATAAAGCAACAGCTTGGCAGCTAAGCTGTTAGGAATTTTTGAATTTTAATAGTTCCCATCTCACTAAGACTGCTAGCTGGTTCTCTCGCGGCTAATATTTTTTGGTTCTTATGTCAAGTAAGATGCTTCCTTAGAAAAACTCAAAGAAAAACAGAAACACGTCTATTTTAATTAAAAGACATGATTATTTTTCAAAACCACCTTAACAACATGGTTATCATAATCGTAGGCATACGCAGTTTAAATGCCAAGTAAGCTAGGTATACATCTGCTAAAAATTATTCTCAATGCTAGTACATTCCATACTCGTGGGAAATATCTTGAATGTGAGGAGTGGACCCAGGGGAAAAGAGCATTTTGCCATCATTCAGGAGCTGACTTCCCCCGCCCCCAACTACAAATGCTAAGTAACGATCCTTTTTCTTCACGTTAACTCCAGGGCAATAACTTTTCTGGCAAACCATGCGTTGATGGTAAGAGATCATACAGAAGGATTAAAAGCAAATGCAGAATGTATTTGACATTCCATATGATCTGGGGAATATTAAAAAATATATACAAATATAGGGAACAAGTAAGTATTAGGATTGTATTTTTTGTTAAATATATTTTTGGCTTTTTGGGTCATATCTGGCGATGCACATGGGTTACTCCTGGCTCACGCACTCAGGAATCATTCCTGGTAGTGCTGGGGGGACCCTATGGGATGCCGGGGATCAAAACCTGGGTCGGCTGTGTGCAAGGCAAACGCCCTCCCTGATATGCTAGCCTCCAACCCCTGGGACTGTATTTTCTTTCTTTTTGCTTTTTGGGTCACACCTGGTGATGCACAGGGATTACTCCTGGCTCATACACTCAGGAATTACCCCTGGTGGTGCTCAGGGGACCATATGGGATGCTGGGAATCGAACCCAGGTCGGCATGTGCAAGCCAGATGCCCACCCCTCTGTACCATCGCTCCAGCCCCCAGGACTGTATTTTCAGTGTGACTTTAACACAGGATGATAAGGCAAGTGAATAAAAAATACGTCCAAACATCACTGGCTGGCACCTGTGTTTTCCAGGAAGAGCAGCAACTGCCGTTCTGCAAACCGGTGATGCCTGAGAGGTATCAGAAAGCAGCGGAGGCACCGGGGACGTGTGTCCCAGCTCCATGCTGACCTATGGCATGTGGGTCAGTGACCCGACCGGACGCCGAGGTGACTGAGCCGCACTCCCCCGCGCGCCCGCGAACGCTTTATGGAAAGAGTAACGTCTCACCGGACTGATGCTGTGTGGGGGGCCCCGACGCGTCGGCCGCCAGCCGGTGCTCGCTCTCTGGGGAAGAGACCAGACTGTCTGTGGACGCCGTGGAGTGGGCCCGCAGGGACGTGGAGGAGGAGGCGGAGGGAGGCAGGAAGGACTCGACGGGCACGTCCACTTCCATGGCGGTCTCACCTACTTCCAGGTCGGCGCTCGACGGGACGGCGGAGAGAGTGGAGACGTCAGACGGGTGGGTCCCACCTTCCAAGGGAACAACCTCGCGTCGTGGCCAGCCCGGACGGGGTGCGGGACCCGCACGGCTAGGGGCGCTGGGGGGGCCGGCGGCGAGCAGCCCCCACCCCCCCACGGCCCTTCCCCGGGTCTCACCTCTGGGCCGCGCCCGGCCTCGGCTGCTCTGGGCCACCTCGCTGGCCTCCTCGAACCATCTGGATAGCATGTCCGACATCCTCTGCATCAGGGACACGTTGGGGCTCTGTTCGCCTATGACAACACAGGGCTCTGCAGAGCTGCCGCTCGGGCGGACCTTCAGAAACACGCTGACTTGGGGCCGGAGCGGCAGCACAGCGGGGAGGGCGTTTGCCTGGCATGCGCCGACCCCGGTTCGGTTCCGGCATCCCATAGGGTCCCTGAGCACTGCCAGGAGTGATTCCTGAGTGCATGAGCCAGGAGGAACCCCTGAGCATCGCTGATGTGACCCAAAAAGCCAAAAAAAAAAAAAAAAAAGAAACACACTGAACTGAAAACAAATCAAGGGCATGATGACTGCGTGCATCTGGAACGTAAGGAGGTACCAAGACGTCTCATCACAGGGCCGGGGGGCCACGGAGATACAGGCTCTGGCGCGGCGCAGGATTGGGGCTGCACAGGGCGAGGCCTCGCCAAAGTTCCCCCATGCCTACTCAACACCCACAACACAGAGCCAGGACCCAAGGCAGGGCAAGACCCAAAGGAACTTTCTCCAAGATCCCGGAACTGAATGTCTCTGTATCATATTCCACTGCGAAGATTTATGCAGATTTATGCCAGTTTTTTTTTTTGTTTGTTTTTGTTTTTTGCGTCTCACCCGGCTATGCTCAGGGCTGGTTCCTGGCTCTGCACTCAGGAATCACTCCTGGCGGTGCACGGGGGACCCTATGGGATGCTGGGGATCGAACCCGAGTCAGCCGCCTGCAAGGCAAACGCCCTCCCTGCTGTGCTATAGCTCCAGCCCCTTTTTTGTTGTTTTTTTAAAAAGGTGGGACGCCGGCCAGAGAGGTCGTACAGGAGGATGACCCAAGTCTGGTCCCAGGCCCGGAAGGATTCCCTGTGCAGAGAGCCAGGGTCAGGCCTTTACTGTGGGAAAACCAGAGCTATACAGTGAAATATGGGATCACTTAGCACTGTAGCAATGTCTTCCTGTTGTTCATTGATTTGCTCGAGCAGGCAACAGTAACGTTTCCATTGTGAGACTTGTTGTAACTGTTTTGGGCATACTGAATACACCACGGGGAGCTTGCCAGGCTTTGCCGTGCAGGCGGGACACTCTCAGTAGCTTGCCGGGTTCTCCGAGAGGGGCAGAAGAATCGAACCCGGGTCAGCCACGTGCAAGGCAAATGCCCTACCCACTTGCTATGGCTCCAGCCCACTTTCTGAAAGTAAATCCCACACATCTCAAAGTGACTTTTAAAGGGCATGGCTATTTAAGTAGGACACATCAAATTAAATCTGATGATTTCATGCTACAATCTTTATCGTTCAAGATGAAAATTGGGGGCTAGGGATGAGGCCTGACGGGCGAGAACTTGAGGACGGGGTCTGGTCCCCAACATCACACGAAACACTGAAAATCAAAAAAGAAATCAACTCCCCTCGGATTTTCATTAAAAAGGCATTTTACACTTCACTGTCTTTGTATAACAGCTTTATGTGTAAAAATGTAATTTCAATTGACCAGAAATAATATATTGTAGAATACGATTTTTACCTTAAAAGATTTCAGAAGTCATTAAATCAAGATTTTTTGCTACACACCCATGTTATTAAAATGCATATACAATAAACCCAATTTCAGCAGTTGTCATTTTAAATTTATTGGGGTTGGGGCTGGAGCAATAGCACAGCGGGTAGGGAGTTGACCTTGTAGACAGCCAACCCGGGTTTGGTCTCCGGCATCCCATAGGGTCCCCCAAGCACTGCCAGGAGTGATTCCTGAGCACAGAGATGAGAGTCAGCCCTGAACATTGCTGGGTGTGAGATTCCCCCCCCCCCAAAAAGCTAAATTTCTTGGGGTCAATCCTTAGGCACTTTAGAGAAGACGATGACCCCTGGGTGCTGCCAGGGAACTGTCAATGTGGAGAGTGAGCTTTGGCTTCTCTTTGTATCAAAAAATGCAGGACGTCTTACCATGCTTTAAGGGAGAAATGGGGTTACTACACTTCCAGCCAACACGGCTGACTCGGGTTCGATTCCTCCGCCCCTCTCAGAGAGCCTGGCAAGCTCCCCGTGGTGTATTCGAGATGCCAAACACAGTCACAGCAAGTCTCACCATGGAGAAGGTACTGGGCCCGCTCGAGCAAATCGATGAACAATGAGAGGACAGTGACAGTGACACTTCTGGTGGGAACGGACAGTGGCCCAACCCTCTGGGGGGTCATTTGACGACTGTCAAACTGCAAACACGTTACCCAGTGCCCACAGAGGGACTTCTGCCTGAGACGGGCTGTTCCAGGCTGTGAGGGTAACCGTGGCATGCCACGGTTAAGGAAGGGAAGCAAGTCCCACGCCTCTTCCTTACCCCCTGATTTCAGAAGAATTCAATTCCTGAAAATAATCGGAGGAACGGGAAAGGGCAAGGAGGAGACAGGAGGGTCTCCTAAGCAGGAATCCACAATAATAATTTTTGTAAAAAACCTGGTTCTGGGTCATACTTGGGGCTACTACTCCTGGCTCAGTGCTTGGGGGTTGCTCCCAGCATGGTGCTCAGGGTCCCTGTGGTGCCGGGGGGCCAGGCTGGGCTTCCTGCATGTCCTCCAGCCGGTGCGACCTCTCCTGGCACCCAGATTATTAGCTACACAATAGGTTTTTTAAAATTTATTATTATTATTATTATTAATATTATTGTTATTTGGCTGGATAGCACAGCAGGTAGGGCGTTTGCCTTGCATGCCACCAACCCGGGTTCGATTCCTCCGCCCCTCTCAGAGAGCCTGCAAGATACCGAGAGTATCTTGCCCGCATGGCAAAGTCTGCCAAGCTCCCCATAGTTTATTTGATATGCCAAAAACAGTAACAGCAAGTCTCACAGTGGAGACTTTACTGGTGCCCGCTCGAGCAAATTGATGAACAACAGGAGGACATTGCTACAGTGCTACTGTCACTGTCCTCCCGTTGTTCATCGATTTGCTCCAAGGGGCCCAGTAACGTCTCCATGGTGACACCTGTTACTGTGTTTGGCATATCGAATACGTCATGGGGAGCTTGCCAGGCTTTGCCATGTGGGCGAGATACTCTCGGCAGCTTGCCGGGCTCTCCAAGAGAGGCAGAAGAATCAAACCTGGGTTGGCGAGGTTGGTCTCGTGCAAGGCAAATGCCCTACCTGCTGTGCTATCGCTCCAACCCTACAGTGCTACACTTATTATTATTATTATTATTAGTCACACTCAGTGATACTCAGGGGTCACTCCTGGCTCTGCACTCAGGAATTACTCCTGGCGGTACTCAGGGGACCCTGTGGGATGCCGAGGATCCAACACGGGTCGGCCGCGTGCCAGGCAAACGCTCTCCCCGCTGTGCTATCGCTCCAGCCCCTTGATAGTTTTTTTTTTCTAGGTTTTTAAAAGGTCCACGAGTCAGTCGGAGACAGAGCCAGTGGGGAAGGGTCTTGCCTTGCACGTGGCTGACCTGGGTTCGATTCCCAACACCCCAAAAGGTCGCTGAGACCCACCAGGAATGATCCCTGGGCACAGCGCCCCGAGTGAGCCCCGAGCGTGGCCCCGAGCCCAAATAAACCAACAGGGGAGACGCCCGTATCGTTACCATCTCGCTCCCGCTCGCTCTCCGGCCTCGCCCGCGGCCCCGTGTCCGACCAATCGCCTCGCAGTCGCAACCTCTTCACTGGGGGCTGTCGCAGCTGCAAGAAGGAGGAAAGTGGGGCTGGAGCCATAGCACAGCGGGGAGGGCGTTGGCCTGGCACGCGGCCGACCCGGGTTCGATCCCCGGCATCCCATAGGGTCCCCCGAGCACCGCCTGGAGTGATTCCTGAGTGCAGAGCCGGGAGGAACCCCCGAGCATCGCTGGGTGGGACCCAAAAAGCAAAAATAAAATAAAATAAAATAAAAAAATAAATATATAAAGAAGAAGGAAACCTAGCTCAGAGTACTGCTCACGCGCCTTCTGTCCTGGGAAAACTCCGGACCCCCACAGTGGCCTCCCCCAGGGGTGTGCCAGGCCCTGCTCTCCGCTGGGGGCTGGACACGATGCCCTGGCAACACCTCCAGGCCGAACCAACGCCAGAGCCACTGGCACTGAAGGAACAGACCGAACCCATGACTCCCGGCTCAGTGCACCGCGGGCGGCCTTGGGCTCCGTCGCTCCCAAAACTCACCCACTCCCCGTCACCACCAGCAAGTGGACCGAGTGCCAAATGCAGGCGCTGAGCACCACTGAACACCTCAGCTGCCATTTTTTTCATTTGCTCTTGGCAACCAGGCCGACGGGCGAGATGATGGGGTCGGGTGTAAGAAAACAAACCTGCGAGGCCTGAGCACAGCAGCGAGGGCGTTGGCCTTGCACGCGGCCGACCCAGGTTCGATCCCCCGCATCCCACAGGGTCCCCCGAGCATCGCCAGGATTCCTGAGTGCAGAGCCAAGAGTGACCCCTGAGCATCGCCGGGTGGGACCCAAAAATAGAAAAAAGACAAAGAAAAAAAACCCAAAAGCCTGCATTCTTTCTTCTTTTTCTTTCTTTTTGGGTTCCACCCGGTGATGCTCAGGGGTCACTCTTGGCTCTGCATTCAGGAACTACTCCAGGCAGTGCTCGGGGGACCCTATGGGATGCTGGGAATCGAACCTGGGTCGGCCGCGTGCCAGGCATATGTCCTACCTGCTGTGCTATCGCTCGAGCACCCAAACCTACATTCTTAGCAAATACCCTAGCAGAGAAAAAAATTACCCCCCCCCCCCCCCACACACACACACACTGCACATTGCTATTCTCCAAGGCTGAAGAGCAAACCGTGACTGGCAGCCATGAAGCGGCCAGAGGAAGTGGCAAGGGTGGCAGCCGCCCAAACTCCCAGAACAAGAACCTTGTCTAGAAAGAGGTTCTCCCCCCTCCCCATGCATCCAGCGGGCCAGAATGACTGAACCGCGTCCCGCTCTGTCACCCGGGCCAGAAAAGGGGGTCACAACCCAAGCAATTATTCCCAGAACGTGGGCTGCAAGTAAAAATAGCCCGAGCTTGGCCTTCAAGATAGGGGAAACCCGGGGGCTGGAGCAATAGCACAGCGGGGAGGGCGTTTGCCCCGCACGCAGCCGACCCAGGTTCGATTCCCAGCATCCCATATGGTCCCCTGAGCACCGCCAGGAGTAATTCCTGAGCCAAGAGGAGCCCCTGAGCATCGCCAGGTGTGACCCAAAAAGAACAAAAAAGATAGGGGAAACCCGGGCGATTGGGGGGACAAGTGGACGATGGCACAGCCCCACTTCCCACGGTGGCCCAGCGCGGACAGGCCAGGGGAGCAAAAAGGAGACGCGACAGAAGGGGGCTTGCTCTGCAGGGCAGGGAAGTGTAGAGGGGGCCGGGGCCATAGCACAGCGGGTAGGGCGTTGGCCTTGCATGCAGCTGACCCGGGTTCGATCCCTGACATCCCACATGGTCCCCCCAAGTACCACCAGGAGTGATTCCCGAGTGCAGAGCCAGGAGGAACCCACGAGCATCACCAGCTGTGACTCAAAAAAAAAACAAAAACAAAAACAAAAAACAAGGCTGTGCAAAGGGCCTGGGGTGATGTTGGTCAGAGCCTGCCGGTCTCTCCTCCCATCTGCTCGCAGGCCTGACCCCTCAGACAGAGGGCCCAGGACCCACTGTGGACAGACCCTCTCCGGAAAGGCGGTTGGATCACACGGCCCACTCATGGCTCACGTCAGCAACTTTCGGCCGGCCAAGTGGATGGTCTGCACGCGCCCACCCCCTCATTATGGAACAGCCACGAAGCCTCTGACCAGAGCAAGAAGCTCCACGAGACAAAGCCAATTCCGTGGTCGCGAAGAGCTTCCAGCTCGGCCCCCTCCTGGCAACTCCCAACTCACTAACATGCCCGGCCACCGGGAAATCCCAAACTTGCGCCTGTGAGTCTGGTAAAACGCCCCTGAATGTCTCCATCTCGGCTGTCAGTTTATGAGCAGCGATGAGAACTGGATTTGGGGGGGCCGCAGCGATAATACAGCGGGGAGGGCGTTGGCCTTGCACGCGGCTGACCCGGGTTCGATTCCCAGCATCCCCGAGGTTCCGCCCAGTACCGCCAGGAGGAATTCCTGAGTGCAGAGTTGGGAGGGACCCCTGGGCATCACCGGGTGTGGCCCAAAAAGAAAAAAAAAAAAACAACTGAATTTGGACTCTTCTTACCAGAATTCCAGTCCCCACTGGCCCACAGTGGGGAGTTGGGCCCCTCAAAGATGCTGATAATCAAAGGCACCGGTTCACTTCAGAAGGCGGTACAGGGGCCAGAGCGATAGCACAGTGGGGAGGGCGTTGGCCTTGCACGTGGCCGACCCGGGTTCGATTCCCAGCCTCCCATAGGGTCCCCCAAGCACCGCCAGGAGTGATTCCTGAGTGCAGAGCCGGGAGGGACCCCTGAGCATCACTGGGTATGACCCCCCGCCCCCCCCCCCAAAAAAAACAGAAGGCAGATACAAGCCCCAGAGTGCAGGAAGGAGGGAAAACACACTGCAGACACATTAAACGCTTCAAGCCAACACTTCCCTGCCCAGCTGCTGGTGTTAGCAAAGATAAAGTTCTGAGTTGTCCCTTTTATAAATAAAAAGTGTTTTAAAGGTTTTTTCTTCTTTTTTTTGGGGGGGGGTCACACCCGGCGATGCACAGGGGTTACTCCTGGCTCTGCTCTCAGGACTCACTCCTGGCGGTGCTCAGGGGACCCTATGGGATGCTGGGGATCGAACCCGGGTCAGCTGCGTGCCAGGCCAACGCCCTTCCCGCTGTGCTGTCGCTCCAGTCCCTGTTTTAGCGGTATTAAGTGGCAGTAATTCACCTCCCTGATTGTCAGTCCAGAACGTATCTGCTATACAAGGGTGATGGCCCGTACCAGAGGGGCCTTGCCTGTGGGACCCCTTTTTTCGAGGCCTCTGTGGAGGCACGTAGCAGTCCCGCCTCTCCCAAGCCCCGAGCCTGTGTGTCCTTGACCGATTTCTCATGAACATGTGTTCTTGTAAAATGTCACTGGCGCCTTCAGATGAAAGAGGCAGACAGGGGAGATGAGGGGTTCGCAGTTCACCGTGAATAACGCTCCCAAGATAGGCTCGAAGGCTGTAAAAACACGAGCCCCGAGTCCACGGAAGTGTCCCATTTACTCTGCTACTTATTAAAAGGCCACCGGTAATGATTCCAGTTGCCTTTTGTGCAACGTTGAAACGGTTAGCCCTATCTTACTGTTGCTATTAACCTACAGCAGGAATATTTGACTACTGGTTCCTCTTTTAATCTTTTCATAACACGCTTGTCCTGCAGTCTCATTCTTGCAGTGCCCAGGGACTGAAGCAATAGCACAGCCGGTGAGGCGTTTGCCTTGCAGGCGGCTGACCCGGCCGAGTTAGATTCCTCCACCCGTCTCGGGGAGCCCGGCAAGCTACCGAGAGTATCTCGCCCCCACAGCAAAGCCTGGCAAGCTCCCCGTGACGGATTCGATATGCCAAACACAGTAACAATTTAAGTCTCACAATGTTACTGGGCCCGCTCGAGCAAATCGACGAACAACGGGAGGACAGTGACAGTGACAGTCACAGAAATATTTGACTACTGGTAGTTCCTCTCTAATCTTTTCATAACACGCTTCTCCTGCAGTCTCATTCTTGGTCAATAAGCAGTGCCCAGGGGCTGGAGTAATAGTACATCGGGGAGGGCGTTGGCCTAGCACGTGGCCGACGAGGATTCGGTTCTCAGTGTCCCATAGGGTCCCCTGCGCACTGCCAGGAGTGATTCCTGAGTGAAGAGCCAGGAGGAACCCCTGTGCATCGTTGGATTGGACCCAAAGATAATAATAATAAATAATAATAAGAAGAAGAAGAAGAAGAAGAAGAAGTAATGCCCAATCTTTCATTCGAGATTTCTGTACGTCCTTGCAGAGTAACAGTATTCTTTTTTTTTTTTTGCTTTTTGGATCATACCCAGCAACGCTCAGGGGTTACTCCTGGCTCTGCACTCAGGAATTATTCCTGGTGGTGCTTGGGGGACCCTATGGAATGCTGGGAATCGAACCCGGGTCGGACGTGTGCAAGGCAAACGCCCTACCCGCTGTGCTGTTGCTCCAGCCCCAATAACAGTATTCTTTTGAAGTCCTTCAGGTTCCTTGCTTTTTTCAATTGGCCACCTTCAGACATTTTAAACGTTTCTTGAGCTTCGAGGTCACACCTGGTCATGTGAGAGGGAACTCCAGGCTCTGTGCTCAGGGGCCCTTCCTGGCAGTTCTCAGGGAACGTAAGCAGTGCCGGGGTTTGACATGGGGTCGGCCAAGTGCAGGGCAAGGGCCGTGAGCCCCGAACTCCCTCAAGGCCCCCCGCGCCCACTCACCTCTTCTCTCCTCTCCTCCGCCGAGGGCGCCTTGAGCTCTCTGGCCGTGTCATCCTTCGGGTCGAACAGGTAGATGTAGTCTGAGGAGTAGCTGACCAGGATCTCCCGGCCGTCCTCGCTGTAGCACAGAGACGTGACCCTGCAGGACTTGGTGCTCAGGTGGGAAGGGATGAAGCGAGCCACCATGCCCGTGGTGCCCCGGCCCGCGTAATTCCCTGAGAAGGAAACAGGAAGTCCTTACGTCTGGGGGCTCTGACAAAAACAGTATCTTAAAACTCTGGTCTGAATTATGAAATATGTGATTTCATGTAGCCATTTAAATGCAAGCTATCACCATATTCTATTTCTAGATGAGGCTCCTTTTTTTTTCAACAGATTTTATAACAAAATAAAAGAACACAGCATACAAGCCCACATGGCTTCAAAAGAAATTCATGGTTGCCTGGAACTGTAAATTACATACATGATTTATTGGGAAATGAGTGACTTAATCCGCTTAAATGATTTGTGATCACAGTCATACCAAACCACCTTTGAAAAATTCCCCACACGCTAAGATAATTTAATGATAGAGATAAGAAACTGATACTTGTTATGATGATAGATAAAACAAGGTAATATCCCTTTAAAAATCATTCTTGCTTCACTTTCTGTCTTAACATTTTTTGGATTGTCAGGACACTTTCCTCCAAGTGGGGGGACGATCGCACAGCTAATTAACTAAGTTGAATGTCAACAGAATATACTGGCAGCTGGAACTCTGTGCCCTGGATCCTAGGAGTGCTGGAACTGTGTCGGGGTCCTAGGAGTGCTGGAACTGTGTCTGGGTCCTAGGAGTGCTGGAACTGTGTCTGGATCCTAGGAGTGAATCCGAAGAAGCTAACTGTGCACGGTGAGGTGATACCCTGCCCACGCTGTTACCAGGACCCTCTGTTGAGGAAAAACAATAAAGCCTGGAATTTCGTGTGATTATATTACGACTGTGTGCCTTAAATATTCGTGTCTAAAGAGAGAAAGTCCTCAACCATAGTCCAGCAAAAAAATCCCAAACTGGTCTCCCACTTCAAGAACCTACATCCATTTTTACTAAATATTGTAAGCTTCCGGCCACATCCACCTTTATTTGCATCAATACAAAATACGTGACTATATAAAAATGTAAATGCGTGGGTGTTTGTGTACATACGCACGCATCACCTTTTGTGTTTGTGTGATTCCTAGCTGCTTTAGATCAGAAAACGCTAGTGTGACTGAGCTTCAGATCAGTGATCTCGCAAGTGACCTGACCCCCCGAGGAGCGAGGAGGAAGTCTCAGTGGCTTTAAACTCAGCACTGCCACAGCGGGAGCAGCACTTGGGCCCAGGAGGCGCCCGTGACACACACCCCCTAGCCGGCCCCTTTCCTATCTCTCCGCCTCACTCACTGTTATCCTCGTGGCTGAAAATGGCCAAGAGAGGCTCAGGACGTCTGGCCGGGGCTAACTGGTGTGTCCATCCCGCCCCCTAGCCACCACCAAAGTCACGCTGGCCGGAACTCCAGAATGTGACCCTCTGCGGCGTCTGGAGACAGGGTCAGTAGTACACTGGGGTCATACTGGATTAGGGCGCCTGCATCCAGTACGGCCGGGTCTTTACAAGAGGAGGGACACGTGGACAGACACACACGGGGAGGATGGCATGGAACGATGGAAGCGGAGGATGGAGTGGTGCATTTACAAGCCGGGGGATGCCAGGGGTCGCCAGCAACCACCAGAAGCTGGGGGCGGAGCATGCAACGGTCTCCCTGCGAGCCTCCAGCGGAAACCAACCCTGCCAATACCTTGACTTCAAACGTGTGGCCTCCAGAACTGTGAGAGAATAAATGTCTGTTGTTTAGGCCACCCCGTTGGTGGCAATTTGTTATGTCAGCTCTAGGAAACGAATACATCAAGTGTTACGTTTTGAAGGGATCAGGTACACTGCACAAGTATCTGCCTGTTACAGTCAGAAACCCGTGGAGAAACGCTCATTCAGGCACATCACTTAAAGACATTCTACGGGCGGGAAACTTGGGCCTCGATACTGTAAGAGCACAGATACGACCCGAAGCTCGACTCCCTGGCCCGGGCCCCTGCGTTCCCTCGGAGACATGTTTACCGGTGGCTCTGGTGCCCAGCATCCGGCGGTCGTAGATGCGCACTGAGCTGTCGGAACACCCCACGGCAAGGTAGTAGGGGATCGGCGGGCAGATGGCCACGGAGGTGGCAGCGCGTCGGCAGTTAATCAAAATGTCCTACGAGACAGAACACGTCACCCATTAGGTGGAGCGTGACAGCAGAGATGAGGTTGTGTTTCAAGCATCCGGTCTGAAGACAGGCACCTCTCCCGGAAGCTGCAGTACAGTGTGTGATGAGACAGGCGAACACGAGCTCACAGGCCCCTGAGTGTCTGGACCAAGCGCGGGGGGGAAAACCCCACAAATGCGGGCAACACGCCTCCTCGCGGTCGCCTCTAAGGAAAATTCTGCTGTTCTGCACAACTGGCCTCACACCTCAAAAATTAACTTCTAGGGGCTGCAGCATCGATAGTACAGCAGGCAGGGTGTTTGCCTTGTACGCAGCCGACCCGGGTTCGATTCCCAGCATCCCATAAGGTCCCCCGAGCACTGCCAGGAGTAACCCCAGAGCATCACTGGGTGTGACCTCCCCAAAAGAAAAATATTAACTTCTAACCCAATATTGGCTTGTTAATAAATCACTCAAAAATTGTAAAAAGCCAATGAAAGCAGAGAATCAAAAAGCAATTAATAATGCATGTGAATAGTGCCAAAAGCATTAAGAAGAAAAAATTAAAAACCATTCTTAAAAAGTTACTCTGATTTAAGATGGAAACACTGAGTAATCGGCTCTATAAATATCAGCTATTAAAAGCTGCAATGAAGAAATGCATCATTTCATGGTTTAAGTACAATTTCAAGACTACATTCCATATCATACAACTTCGGTTTTTTAATTTTTTTTTGGCTTTTTGGGTCACATCCAGCAATGCTCATGGGTTATTCCTGGCTCTGGACTCAGGAATTACTCCTAGCAGCGCTGGGGGTACCATATGGGATGCTGGGAATTGAACCCGGGTCCACGGCGTGAAAGGCAAGCCCCTACCCACTGTGCTATCCTTCAGCCCCTACAACTTCAATTATTGCCCCGAAATGCTTTCCTATTTTCAAACCAAAAAATGAACATCTTTCTTTAGATATTTTAAGACTTCTTGGGTCACTGAATAATAAGGATGGAGACATAATATACTTCCGTGGCAAACATTGGCCATTATTTCACACACTCAGTATTCACGACATTTAATTATGATTGTTGCTCTTAAAATATAGTAAGTAAGTAAAGTAAAGGCCCTCCCGTTGATCGTCGATTTGCTCGAGCGGGCCCAGTAACATCTCCATTGGAGACTTTGTTGTTACTGTGTCTGGCATAACCAGACTAAAATTTATATCATGTGTAATAAAACATGTAATAGAACGAGCCGATTTAGAATTCTTACACTTTTCTTAGCTTGATATGTCTTCTTCCTTCCCAGTTCAAAAACAAGCTCCGCATTTATAAACCCTCTCACCGGAGAAGCATCCTTCGGGGATCCTATTATTTCTATTTTGCCTATGATTCTAGCTCTCTTGGTACTCTTCGGTGTTTCAGGTCTTAATTTACCTTAAAATATATTTAATTATGGGGGCTGGAGTGATAGCACAGCGGGGAGGGCACTGGCCTGGCATACAGCCGACCCGGGTTCGATTCCCAGCATCCCGTAGAGTCCCCCAAGCACCGCCAGGAGTAAATCCTGAGTGCAGAGCCAGGAGTGTCCCCTGTGCATCACCAGGTGTGACCCAAAAAGAAAAAAAAATGAATCAAGAACCTCACAATGTTACTCGTAAAATCCCTCCCACCAAATGCCTTTCAATAAAGCTAACCAGTTAATGATGGTGAACTAGTTAATAATTACTCTCACGAGTCAACAGTTACTAGTTGACTAGTTAACAATTACTTTAGTTACTGGTATTTTATATTTTGCTTCTATTCTTTTTGATCTATGAGAGCCCTGGAATATACTAACCAACTCTTCAGGTTTTTCTCTTTTGGGGGAGTTCCAGAGGGAGTGACACCCAGCTGTGCTCAGGGATCACTCCTGGCTCGGGGGATTGAACCCGGGTCGGCCATGTGCACGGCAAGCACCCTCCCTCCCCACTCTACTATTGCTCCAGCCCCTACCCAGGTTGTCCAAAGCGGGAATACATATTGAAAAAAGTAGCACTGTAGCACTGTCCTCCCATTGTTCATCGATTTACTCGTGTGGGCCCAGTAACGTCTCCATTGGAGACTTTGTTGTTACTGTGTTTGGCATATCGACTACATCACGGGTAGCTTGCCAGGCTTTGCCGTGCGGGCAAGATACTCTCGGTAGCTTGACAGGCTCTCAGAGAGGGACGGAGGAATCGAACCCGGGTCAGCTGAGTGCAAGGCAAACACCCTACCCGCTGTGCTATCGCTCCAGCCCTATTGAAAAAGTACACAGATTTAACATGTTTGACATGTAGAATTAAAATATAAGTTCTCTGACTTCCCTACGCGGTTTTCTGCTTTTGGTTTTTTTTTTTTTGCTTTTTGGGATGACACCCAGTGATGTTCGGGGTTACTCTACACTGAGGAATCACTCCTGGCGGTGCTCGGGGGACCCTATGGGATGCCGGGGATTGAACCCAGGTCGGCTGCATGCAAGGCAAACGCCCTACCTGCTGTGCTATCGCTCTGGTCCCAGGTTTTAATTTTTTAGACTGACTAGATATACGAATGGTCTTTGCAAGATGAATATTTTAAATTTCATTCATGATCTCGTAACACAGAGATAACTTATGGTTCCAGTTTATTTAGAATCTTAACTTGGGGCACTATTTGTACAAAATCCCGCTCTTACATCTTTGCAGTCTTCCTTCGTGCAGCTGGTTTTGATGCGCGTGTCAAACCACCTAACAGTCCCGTCTTCACCACAGGAGAGAAAAGTGTACGGGTCATTGGGTACAGTCATGATCTAAAAGCCAAAACGAAAGAGTGGGCAAAATTAGTTGGAACAGACAACTCTGGGAGCCAGGGAAATAATACAGGGGAAAAGATGGAAATTCTGCAGCATATGAAAACTCCTATGTATATAGCTATAATATATAGCTATAATATAATATAATATATAACCATAGCTTCAATAACACGTCTGGCTGTCCTCACCAGGGCCCCTTGGATTGGGGCAGGTTGAGTTTCCCTCCCCGCCCCGTGCAGAGCTCTGGCAGCTGAAAACCACAGCCATGCTGAGACCACTCTCCACACGCATGAAGGTACCGGCAGAGGAACAAAGGCATGAGGGTCCCGGGGCTGAGATCTCCAAGCCTGCTTGGATCGGGGCTGAGCATCCTCCACCCAGATCCTCCATCTTCCAGTAGGCAGGGGTCACACCCACCAACTGCCCCCCAGCGCCGTGTAATCCCATCAATGGCCAAGACCTAGAGACTGCAAAACGCAGCTCCCAGACATCTTATTATCTCATTCTTGCTTTGGACAACCTGGCAGGCTACCGAATGTAACCTGCTCACACGGCAGAGTCTGGCAAACTCCCCGTGGCACACGCAATATGCCAAATACCAGTAACAAGGATGGGTCTCATTCTCCTAATCCTGAAAGAGCCTTGAATATGGCACTTTTTAAAAAATCTCAGGGCTAGGGCGAAGGAGACGTTACTGGGGCCTGCTCGAGGCAATCGACGAACAACAGGATGATCGTGATCGTGATGAAAACTCCACTGCTAGGCAGAAGAGCAGCAGAACATGAGGCAGGGCTCTAGCCTGGCTGTGGCTGAGAGGGTTCAACCCTCAGCACCACGCAGGGTCTCCTGAGCCCCACCAGGAATGGCCCCTGAGCACAAAGCCAGGAGTAAACCTTGAGCACTGCTGGGTGTGGACCCCCCCCCCAAAAAAAAACAAAAACAAAAACAAATAAAACACTACAAAAAAAGAGAAAACACCACAAAAAGCAAATAAAACTGCAGACTTGCATTCCTGACATAACTTATATTCCTGACATGAACACTGACATAATTTCCAATGTTATCCACAAATTTATCAAAATAGAGTTTCTCGATATTGTGTTTGTTTGGGGGCTCAGGGCTGACTCCTGGCCAGGAATCACTCTTGCTGGGCTCGGGGGACCCTATGGGATGCCGCGAATCGAACCCCAGCCAGCTGCGTGTCAATGGTTTTTCCTATAACTGCATGAATGTACACACATCTGCGGACACATTCACAGGTACAGACATCTACATATCTACACATACATACACACACAAGACACACATGGATGATGTGTGTATATATATATATTTTATATATATATATAATATATATATATATATATAATCCCGACCACACGCTACCTCATAGGTAGTCCCATAATGGCACGTGAACTGGCACTGTCGGTTGGTTTCCGCGTCTTGCTCGACGTTGGTATAAAATATGACTCCATCCCCAGAGCACGAGACAATCTGCTTATCATTCGTGCACGGTAAGAACTTGGCGCTAAAGATGTTTGCCCGGTGCCCTGAGCGAATCGTTGTCAAGACCTAGAACAGAGAAGTCGGTCTCGGTAACGGCCTCTTCCTAGGGAGACGCGTCTGTTCGGGTTCACCCCCCCACCCTCATCCCCACCCTCATCACGTGAAACGTCATCACCTCACTCCAAATGACCTGGGGAGGGGTGAAACCCAGACGATGATGTATTGTGCCCCCCGCCCCCCCGCCATCCTATTTGCCGGCCTGTGATTTTCCGACGTTTTCCATTGGTGACCACAGACCCGTGCTCCTCGACCCGTGCTCACCCAACTCTCCCACTCGCCCCTGGCTCAAGCACAGCATTCTTCCATCACATGACAAGCTTTATAAACCACTTTACCTTTCTGCTATAAGGGTTACTGATGACTAACTTGGTATCGTCTGAGCCAGATAGGATATATTCTCCGGTCTCATTCCAACAGATTGTATTAACCTACAAAGAAATTGGAGAAGAAATTAAGTGAACTGGACAGAAGGAGCGGCCTGCCATCTTTCATTTAACTGACAGTTCAAACTTCTCAACACTAAACAAGGGAATGCTTGTGGAAAACAGAATACACTGATGTCCTCATTGAGAAGACTTCATTTAGCAAACACGGTGCTTTAAAAAACTCAGAATAAAATGTCTGAATCTTTAGCAAACACAGTGCTTTAAAAACTCAGAATAAAATGTCTAAATCTTTAAGTTTTGTAATCGGCTAATCAATTTTTAACTTATTTTCTATCAAGACATAAAAAGGAATTAGACAAAGTTACTCAGAGTTATAGTAATCAAGACTATGAGATATGACCACAGACAGACAAATATATTAATGGAACAGAACCGATTTGGAAATTAGATCTAACAAGGCATCCAAAATCATTTAATGGCCCAAGAAGAGCCATCTCAATAGATGCTGCTGAGACATCTGGATATACACACAAGCAAAAGAAGGCACCGGAACCCCGACTTCACAGCATGGATGTAAACATTTCAAATGCTTTTCAAAATATTCTACACAAGAGAACCAAAATTGTGTCTGAGGTGGAAAAACAGGTGTATATCAGGAAAACAAACTCACGATGAATTACCACGTCACATCCATTAGGGTGACCGTAACAGTAAGAAGAAGAAACAAGAGTATGGCGGTGAGGGTGTCAGGAAATTGTGCAACTGTCAGTACTTGAAAAATTAACAGCAACCGACAACCCCAACAATTTCGCAATCAAGTGCAAATCCAGAACAAGGGGAAACTTGTCCCCCTGACCTGGAAACAAGAGGACAGAATGCTCATGGCTCAGAACCGCCCCAAATACGAGAACCCCAACCCCAGGGCTGGAGCGACAGCACAGCGGTGAGGGCGTTTTCTTGCACGCAGCCGACCCAGGTTCGATTCCCAGCATCCCATAGGGTCCCCTGAGCACCTCCAGGGGTAATTCCTGAATGCATGAGCCAGGAGGAACCCCTGTGCATCACTGGGTGTGACCCAAAAAGCAAAGCAAAAAAAAAAGAACCCCAACTCCAGGACCATCTGAGGAACGGACGGATGCACAAGGGCTGCTCAAGTGCTCAACGCAAGTTATCTGAAGTACTACACAGCCATAAACTAAAACTGCTACGTGCCGCAAACAAGTCCATTCAGGAACCTTGAAAACATGACACCAAGTCAAAGCCAGGGTGGAAAGTTGCACAGCCTGGGGTTGGCTTATCTGGAGGCCCAGGCAGGCCTCTCCAGGGGCCAGTGGGCGGTTCAGGGACGGCCAGCAGCCAGCCGAGTGGGCATGGGAATGAGTGATAAGCTGGTCTTGACGCCCATTTCCGGAAGGAGAAAATATGCCAGAACCAGGAGCAGTGATGCCAGGCTTCATGGACTTACTAGATAACATGCTTTATGGTGAACTGCATGGCACAAAAACAACATCTACATTTAAAAAAACACAGTGCCACTCTCAGCCACAGAGCAGCAACAAGAACCAGAGTTACTGGCTCACGGTCAAATGTGATTACATGGTCAAATATAATTGTTGAAACAACTGGAAAAAAAATAACAGTACCCCATGAGTGGGCAATGATAGCAAATCTGGGATAGGCTTTTAAAATTCATGAACAGAGAAAACAGAAGAGGATGAAATCACGGATGTGTCGAATCTGGGCCGCAGCCCAGACCACGTGTTAGCTGGGGAAAGCGTGTTTTGAAATGCTGTAATGAAAGCTGGGAGGCAGGGCTGGAGCGACAGCACAGTGGGGAGGGCATTGGCCTTGCCCGTGTCCGACCTGGGTTCGATTCCCAGCAATCCATAGGGTCCCCCGAGCACTGCCAGGAGTGATTCCTGAGTGCACGAGTCAGCAATAACCCCTGTGCATCGCCGGGTGTGACTCAAAAAGCAAAAAATAAACAAAATTTTTTTTAAAAAAAGAAAGCTGGTTGCGGCTGGAGCAATAGCCCAGCGGGGAGGGTGTTTGCCTTGCACGTGGCCGACCCAGGTTCGATTCCCAGTTCCCACAGGGTCTCCCGAGCACCGCCAGGAGTGATTCCTGAATGCAGAGCCAGGAGTCAGCCCTGAGCATCACCCAGTGTGACCCAAAAAGGGGGGGGGGGGGGAATAAATAAATAAATAACAGCTGGGAAGCAAAGGACCCCATCTGGGCTCTGAAAACCTGGGTGGCCCTCAGAGAGGCCTGGGGGTGATTCAGCAGAGGGGGCTGCGAGCCTGGGGGACTCTGGGCGAGGGGGCGAGGGGGAACCAAGGGTCTGGTCAGAGAACGTGGAGGGGGGGATGTCGGAATGTCCCCAGCCACACTCTAGGGCAGCAGGGAAGTGAGCAAGTGCATGGGCAAGAAGGAACCAGGCAGGTCCAGAACGACAGACAGAGGGGAGGGCGTCGCCTTGCCCACAGCTGACCTGGGTTCAATCCCCGGCACCCCATGTGGTCCCAAGTGTGCGTGTCCCTTTCCCCCCAAAAAAAGATGCAGCCCTGGGGCTGGAGCGATAGCACAGCGGAGAGGGCATTTGCCTTGCACATGGCTGACCCGGGTTCGATTCCCAGCATCCCATAGGGTCCCACAGCACCGCCAGGAGTAAGTCCTGAGTGCAGAGCCAGGAGGAACCCCTGAGCATCGCCGGGTGGGACCCAAAGAGAGAATAAAAAAAGACGCAGCCCATGACCGAGAGGGAAAGAGAGACAGGACAGAGTCCAGCAGCCAGAGGAGACCCCATCTCCGGAGAGACGCGTCCTGCCGGCGCGTGCCACCAACACACGGGGACCCGGGGCCTTCCTCCAAGCACACGGCCGAGGGCCGGGTCCCCGCACATCGGACGCCCCGAAGGAGGAAGGGGAGGCGTGATGGGACTCACACAGCCGTCATGCACATTCAGGGTCGCTTCAAGTTTCAATCTTTGGATAAATTCTCTTCTTCCTGTTCGAAAGAAAGACAAGAGTCACATAAACGCCTGGCGGAGAGCGAGGAGCCCTGACACCAACCCCCCCGGGGCCGGCCTGAGACCCTCCTTTGTAAGTGGGCGCCGGGTGCTCCCTGACCCCCTCCAGGCCTCCTGTTCGGCATCATTCACCCATGCACCTTGTTCCTGATGGCTTCATTAGGGCCACACGGTCGGCCAGTGGGACACAACAGCCAAGGGTCCCCCTGGCCGATGTGGGTGGCCAAGACATGTGTCCGGCAGCGAAAGTGGCACAGGAAACAAGGAAACAAAGGGAGGGGTCGGTTGGTGAGTTAAGCAGGGGGCCAACAGTGTGAGAAAGATGCCCACGTAAGCACACCTCAGGCCCCCCATGCTCTAACCACTGAGCCAAATCCTTGGCCCCAGAAATGTTCCAATTTCTTAAGTTCGATTCCCAGTGATGAAAAGAAAGTAAAAGCAGGCCTAAAAGTCCACCCAACAATAGGGCCAGTCCCTGCTCTGAACCAGAGAAACAAGTTTCCCTTCAAGGAATGAATCATCTTTCCCGAAGACCGGCCCAAAGGATTCCTACTTATTCAGAAATGGCAGTGAAAAGAAGCTGAATGTATGACAAAGACCAATAATTAGCTCAGGAACCAGGCTCCGGATTGCAGAGAAAATAAAATCTGTACTGAGCGCCCACTCCCGAAGACAGATTTCTCTATTGTGTCTCTGTGCCATTCAGCGGAAAGTCCACGTTTTTCCCGTGGCCAAATTGTTTTCTTTCTCCTTGTGTATAACTGGAAGGTGGTTCGGTAAAGGATGAACACATGGATTAAAAAAACAAAACAAAACATTTTGTTTTCCTGCATGGGGGAATGTTCTGAGGATCTTAAACTTATTAGAATAATAAAATAGTCTGCAGAAATTCAATATTTTCAAGGACTAATTAGGTTATACTTTATGTAACTGACTTTTCAAATCTGATTTCTAATTTTGAAAAAATGTCAAAACTGTTGTAGCATAGTTTTTTCCCAATTAATTTATTTTTTAAAATTTCCACACCAGTAGTAACAACAGGTTTAGCAATCCTACTTAATCAGGGCAGAAGAGCTAGTACAGAGGGGAGGGCACTGCCTGGCACCTGGCCAACCCCAGTTCTATTCCCAGCATCCCATCTGGTCGTCCTGAGCAATTCCTGAGTGCAGAGCTGGGAGTAACCCCTGAGCAGGGCCCAGTGTGCACTGCCCCGCCCCAGCCCCCCAGAAGAAAGAAAACAACCCTGGAAGAGTCAATAAATGATTGAAATCAGTCACATGTCACCAATTAAGTTCATTAGGATGCTAAGAAAGAAAGGAAGGAAGGAAGGAAGAAAGAAAGGAAGAAAGAAAGAAAGAAAGGAAGAAAGAAAGAAAGAAAGGAAGAAAGAAAGAAAGGGGCTGGAGAGATAGTGTAGTGGGTAGGGCATTTGCCTTGCATGCGGCTGACCCAGGTTTAATCCCCGGCATCCCATAGAGTCCCCTGAGCACTGCCAGGAGTAATTCCTGAGTGCAGAGCCAGGGAGAACCCCTGAACATTGCCAGGTGTGACCAAAAAAAGCAGAAAGAAAGAGAGAGGGAGGGAAGGAAAGAAAGAAAGAAAGAAAGAGGGACTGGAGTGATAGTACAGCGGGGAGGGCGTTTGCCTTGCACGCGGCCGACCCAGGTTCGATCCCGGGCATCCCATGTGGTCCCCCAAGCACTGCCAGGAGTAATTCCTGAGTGCAAAGCCAGGAGTAACTCCTGAGCATTGCTGGGTATGACCCAAAAAAAGCAAAAAAAAAAAAAAAAAGAGAGAGAAAGAAAGAAAGAGAGAGGGAAGGAAAGAGAGAGGGAGGGAAGAAAAGGGAAAGAAAGAGAAAGAAAGAGGGAATGAAGGAAAGAAAGGGAAAGAGAGAGGAAAGAAAGAGAGAGAGAGAGAGAGAGAGAGAGAGAGAGAACATTTCCAAATAAGCCTCCAAGCCACACTGCCCCAGGCAGAGGGTGTTGGGCTGAAACCCTGAGGCCCTTCCCAAGGTGGGGCAGGCAGATTCCTCCCCCACCCCCCCACTTCCGCTTCCTTCGGGCCCAGCAGCCACCCCCACCCTCCTGTCCAGCTGCTCCTGGGGCACCTGTGGCCATGCCCCACCGCCTCCGAATTTCGGTCCTTCCAGCCCAGTAGGAGCACTGCAAGTCTGCCGGGAAAGTTGCAGAGAAGCCCACCAGGCCAACCAGCCACACCAGCCAGCGAGAAAACCCTCCGACGATGGCTTCAGGGCCGGCTTCAGGGCCGCCCGGTGAGGTGGGACCATCGATCCCCACAAATGGACTTTCACTGATCCCGTTTCTGGTAATCCCATTTGCCATTTTGTTGTGGCAGGCAATATGACGTAAATTTTTTATGTGTCTGCTAAGAAGTCAGGCTTTGGGGGTGGGAGGGAAACTGGGGGCACTGGTGGAGGCGGGATGGGTGCTGGAGAGAGACGGGGAGAGGGGAGAGGGAGAGAGAAAGAGAGGGAGAGAAGGAGGGAGGGGAAGAGAGAGGGAGAGGGAGAAAGAGAGGGAGAGAAAGAAAGAGAGGGAGAGAGAGGGGGAGAGAGAGAGAACTTTCCCATCTGCCACCCCGTCCAGCCATTTCTCCCCGGAGGAACTGCAACTGGACTTCGGAGGCGGGGGCAGACAGACTAGGGCTGGGAAATTCGAACCCGAAGGCTCGCTCTGAGACCAGCAGTTACTTCCACGCCTCAAGGTGGTCTCTCTCACGGCAGACTCGAACTCCAAACGCCTTCCCATCCACACACCCCGAAGAACCGATTTCTAGGACAGAGGTTCCCAAACAGACTTGGCCTACTGCAACTTCTTCAGAAAAAGATGCCACAGTGCCCCGTTGGAAAATGAAGCCACAGAAGGCAGTCCCCATTCCAGGGGAGGGGGGACTATTCCGGAGCAAACTAGGAGTCTCAGCTTCCCACGGGGTCCCGGCAGTCACACACCGGTCACGCTGGCCAGATCTACTTGGGCGGCCTGGCTGTCAGTCGCCTTTTCACACTTCCCTTTCTCTGACCCCTTATTCCCCACTGGCAGGCCACAGGGCCGTGAAGAGGCACCCCACTACTCGCCCGAGTACCTACCGCAGAAGCCCCCCAAAGCAGGAACAACACCCCTGCTGAAGCCGTGGAGAGACAGGGTCGCTTGCCTCTCCAGCACTGCGTCTTCAGCCAAGAATGCAGTGACAGCACGAGCGCCACCGCTCACCGCTCTGGAATTTAGTCCTGTTCTCGATTACCCGCTTGCCTGTCGCTTGCCAGCCAGGCCAAGGACAGGTCTGGAAGGAGAGACGTCAGGCCTAGATCTGAAAGCCTCGCCACACGGCAGGCAGGAGCTGGATGGAACGGGGCCACGCAGAACCTTCGCTCTAAGGGAACTGACACCAGCGTGCTCGGCACCTGACACCGGTAGCGGCCGAGGCTGCGACGCAAGGGCCTCCCCTCGGGCATATACTCTGCCCCTTCCACGCCCCGGCCCCCGAGTTGGCTGGAAATAAAGCTCAGTGGACACCTGCCACACGGAGCTCCACCCTCCGTGCTCACAGCAGTCTCCACCTAGACATCAAAACCGCGTGCAGTGCAACGTGGCCGATGGGTGACACAACCCCGTCGTGAAATCTCAGTAACACAAAGGAATGAGGCATTGAGAAGCAGAACCCAGTTCAATGTGACGGAAATCCTGGCCCTGTGCAAAAATCCCATCTCCAACGTGCTGTGACTTCTCTCGCTGCGCGGGGATCGGGTTCCCCAGCACTCCTGACGCGACGTCATAGAAGACACAGGACAGACCGCTGGCCACTGACCATGGCCAGCCTCACGCAATGAGCACCGGGGACTGGTCTGGGGCGTTCGCTTGTTCTGGTTTGGGCCGCACCAGCGGTGCTCAGCCCTGGCTCGTGACTCTGTGCTCTGGAACTACTCTGCATCAGAGTTAGCCCCGGTGGCACTAGGGGACATGATGGGATGTCGGGGATCAACCCTGGGACGGCCACAGGCAAGGCCAGCGCCCTCCCCCCTATTCTGTTAAAGCCTCAGGAGTAAAGACAAGCCCAAGTGCACTGAGGGCCCTATCCTGGTATGTTCGCTCGAGACGGGACATGGGGCAGCTGGCCGAAGGGTCCACGGGCTTGCTTGCGTCATTTCCCGTCACCCTCACATGCATCCACAATGATCTCAAATAAAAAGGCAAAGGGCAAACAAAACTTTCGTGCCAGGACAACTCCCATCTTACTTGACTTCATAGACTCTGTTCAACACTTAAAGGTTATTTCAATTCTGGGGAAAAAGAAAAAAAAAATCAAACTTATCTGAGGTCACCATGATCCAAATACTAAAACTGGCCAAAACGAACAACAACAACAAAAAAAACACTACAAGAAAGCTCTAGGCTAGCATCCT
This sequence comes from Sorex fumeus, assembly GCF_029834395.1. Classification (NCBI taxonomy): domain Eukaryota; kingdom Metazoa; phylum Chordata; class Mammalia; order Eulipotyphla; family Soricidae; genus Sorex; species Sorex fumeus. The sequence continues at coordinate 1,211,160 of NW_026606283.1, read as the reverse complement.
AGAAGAGCAGAGATAACAAAATTTCCACTAACATAAAAGACAGAACTACAAAAAAAAAATTCATTTAGCATACTTACAGAGAATTTTGCCCAGAAATTGAATGTTGGCTCAGCAAATTAAATTGTTATATTACTATGGGGGGGGTGGGAGGGATACTGGGATCCGTGGTGGTGGAGAATGGGCACTGGTGGAGGGATGGGTACTCGATCATTGTACAACGAAAACCCAAGCACAAAAATTTGTAAGTCTACAACTGTACCTCATGGTGTTTCACTAATAAAAATTTAAAAATTAAAAAAAAATTGTTACATTACTATACCAATGAACAGAACCAGTGATAGAAAAATCCTACGAATCAGTCAATGAGGAAAGAAACCTTGGAAAAAAATGCAACAGTTCTAAGAGCATGAAGGACCACCATGTCAGTAATATTCAGTCACTAAACTCACAATCACATGTCAGAGGGCGAGTCACAGGACAGCAGGCAGGGAGCTGTCCTTGCATGTGGCAGCCCTGGGTTTGATTACCAACATCACATAGGGTCCCCTGAGCCCCGCCAGGAGTGATCCCTGAGCGCAGAGCCAGGAGTGAGCCCTGAGCATCTCTGGGTGTGATGCAACAAAACCAAACCAAACAAATCAAATAAAAACCATCCACTGGGGAGTACAAGGCCGCCACTCTCCAGCCCGGAGCCACCGGGCTGGAGTCAACATAATACAGAGGCGGAATTATGAGCCGCCTAGCAAGGTGAATTCCCAGCAGAGAATCTATTTGCAAGTGTGTGCAAACACCGGTAAGCACCAGAGCACACTCTGACTGGGCAGCGAGCGGCCAATGCCATTGAAAACGCTGACTTAGGGGCTGGAGCGATAGTATAGCGGAAAGGGTGTTTGCCTTGCAGGAGGCCAGCCCAGGTTCAATCTCCAGCATCCCATAGGTCGCCCAAGCACCGCCAGGAGTGATTCCTGAGTGCAGAGCCAGGAGGAACCCCTGAGCATCGCCGGGTGGGACCCAAAAAGAAAGAAAAAGAAAGAAAAGAAAAGAAAAAGAAAATGTTTATTTAGAAGAGTGGTTTCAATCCCCTGTGGCCTGGTGGCGGAAAGCCACGGCGCGTCACCCAGTCTAGAACGGTCTACGCTGCCCGCGGGCCTGTCAGAGGAAGCAGTAACCACAGCGAGCGTCTCTCTTCTCTGATAATGCGCTTTTGGGGGGGAAGCGGGGGGCTCTGAGCTTCAGAGCTACCGGCACAGCCTAACCAAGACGCTGGTCTTGGGTTAGTCCTTCCCACTAACTCAAACCACACTTCCCAACTTCCACCCATCTTTTGAGATCATGGATGGGGGGAAAAAAGAATTTGTCCACTTTCTGGGCCGGGAGAGATAGGACGGCCGGGGAGGGTCCCCTGAGTGCACCAGGAGTGATCCCCGAACACAGGAACGGGAGTAAGGAGTAAGTCCTGAGCACCACCGGGTGTGGCCCAAAATTAAAACAGAGAGAGAGAAAGGGAGGGAGAGAGGGAGGGAGGGAGGGAGAGAGGGAAAAGAAAACAAACATTCCACTTTCCCTCAAAAAAGAACAAGGTGGCAGCGGTGGCAGAGGCTGCGGCTGCCCCAGGCCCGGTGACTGGCCAGCACACATGCAGAACTTGGCAAGTCCCCGTGCCTGGTATTCCGACGGGTGCCAGAGGGCAGCTTGAAGGCCGGGCACGCTCTTAGCAGAGCCCGATTTAACCAGACTCAAAAGACCGAGCTGCTCCCCTTACACCAAAATATCCCCTGCACTGTCCTGCCGCGGAGGGTGGCCTGCGCTGCTGGGAAAGTGTGTGTCCCCCGACTCCATAGGGACTCCATAGCAGCGGGGTCCCTGAGAGGGGGGACAGCTGGGGCTGGCTCAAGCACCTCATCAAAGGGGTCCCTCCACCACCTTCCAGGGGCGCCCTTCCCCCCTGACCTCCCGCGCCGCAGGACACCATCTCTCCCCCCTGGCCTAGAAACCACCTGTCTGGGGTGAGAACGGGAAGGAAGCGGGGCTGGGACGGAAAAAACGGACACAAACGGCCACTGATGAGATCAATGGGCGCCAGGAGCGATTTTCATTTCACTTTTACTGCGTTGTTGAGGGAGGGGGGTGGTGCACACCTGCGGGTGCTCAGGGGTCACTCCTGGCCCTCCGGGGTGGTGGAGGGGGGTTGGTCAGCCGCGGGGAAGGCAAACCCCTTACTGGCCACCACCAGCACGGGGCAGTACCCCGCCGCTGACTTTCACGTTTTTCTCCCCCACTTTCTCTGCCCAGGAAAGTGCATGTGCCGCCGGAGGCGCTGGAAAGCAAGCAACAACGGAGGATGAGGAGGGTGGGCTGGGCGCTGGCCGAGACCCCTGCAGCGTGGCACTTTGGGAGGAGGGGGGCAACGCGATGTCCTCGTCCGGACCGCCAGAACCCAGTTGTCAGAACCAGACCGGGACGCCCCTGCCCTCCGCTACAAAGTAACGAGACGGAATTTGCAACAATGTTGCCCTTTGCAGCCGCTACAGTATCAGAGCGAGAGGGACGCGGCGCGGAGCGCCCGGGGGACCCTCCGGGGCGCGCCGCGGCGGGTCGCGGGCCGGCGGGATCCCCTCCCCGCCGCGGATCCCCCCTCCCTCCCCAGCGGGACCCCCGCCCCTCCTCCCCCCTCCCACCCCCCCAGCGCTCACCCAGGTAGCGGCTCCGCAGGCGCGCCGGGTCCTGCAAGCCCAGCGAGCGCTGGCGCACGTCCCACAGCAGGTGCGGGCAGGCGCCCCCCCGGGACATGGCCCCGCCGGCGCCGAGCGACCCCCCGCGCCGGGGCTCATGCGCGCGCCGCTCACGCCGCCCGGGCCGGCCGCGCCCGGGCCTGGGCGCGCCTCATGCCGCCCCGCACACTCGCCAGGACATCCAGACACCGCTCGGTCCTCCTCGGGGGGCCCCCCTCGGGGACGCGGAGGCGGAGCGGGGGGCGGCCAGACTCCGCCCTCCCGCCGTCGTCGTTGTCCGGGCGTTCTTTTTTTATAACCCCGCCCCGCCCCCCGGCCCACTTCTCGCGAGAGGATGACGCGCCCCGCCTCCCCGCCCTGCGCCCCGCCCCCCGGGGGGTGAGGCCGGCGCGGGGGGAGGCTGCCCTCACCTTGGGAAAGGGAGTCCCCGCCCCCTGTCGCCCGGACCGTCCGCCTCTTCGGGCCGAGGGAGAGAAGAGGGAGACGAAGGGGCGATCTGGGCGCTCCCGGCCGAGTTTCGCAGGCGAGCGAGGCCAAGCGGGTGGGGAGGCGCCATCTTTAGTGCGGGCGCGGAAAGGCCCTTCTCCCGGCAGCGCCCTGAGCGAGCGGCGGAGGACTGGCGCCGGCGCGGCTTCACGTTCCCTTCTCCAGCATGGCCGACCGGACCGGACGCGCGAGGGGCGGGGGCGCCGCGGGCCCCGCCCACGCCGCGGGCCCGGCCAATCAGCGGGCGCGGCCGCTCGGCGTGCGCAGGCGCGCGGCGGCGGGCCGCGGGCGGGAGGCGGCGCGCGCGTCTGTTTGGCGGCGTTGCTATGGCTCCGCCTCTGCCGGCGACGGCCGCGGGCCCGAGGCGGAGCGGCGGGGCGGGCCGTTGCCGAGACTCCGCCCCTGCCGCCTCCCCCGCCGGGGTCCCGGGCCCGAGCGCCGGGGCGGGCTGAGCGGCGCCGGGAAGGGCACGCGCCGCGAGAGGAGGTCGCGAGGCGCCGGGCCCGCGGCCAGTGTCCAGCCGCCCTTCGCCGCCGGTCGGGGACACGCGCGCGGCCGCTGTCGCAGCGGGCGGAGATGTCGGCCGCGGGCTACCGAGGCCTGCGGGCCACCTACCACCGGCTCATGGACCGGGTGGAGTTCATGCTCCCGGAGAAACTGAGGCCCATGTACAACCACCCGGCAGGTAACTGTTGGGGGGGGCGCGGGCCGGGCGCGCCGCGCGCATCCCGCTCCCCGCGCGCATCCCGCGGGCTCCCCGCAGCATCCGCGTGCGCCGCCGCGCAGGTGCGGTCCCCGCCTCCGCCGCCTCCGCCGCCTGCCCCCCACCACGAGACCCCCGGGCCCCTGCCAGCGAGACGATTCCCACGCCCCCCCACACCCTCCCAGCGCTCCCCCTGCCCGGTGCACGCGGAGCCAGACCCGGGAAGGTCACGCTTCCTGCCGCAGCCGCCACCGGCCCGTTAGCCGGACCCCGGGGGGCGGGGGGGTGCAGCCCGCGACCCCCCACCCACCCGGGAGGGTCTCTCCACCCGCACTGTGTGTGTGCGTGTGTGTGTGTGTGTGTGCATGTGCGTGTGTGTTTGCGTGTGGTTGCCGCGGGCGCCCTCCTCTACCCCTTCCCCCACCCCGACCTTGTCCTGTGGACACACCTGGATTCCCCGCCGGCCCGGCCACCTCCAGGGAGGTGTGACCTTGAGGGAGACCCCGGCGTTCTCGTGGGGTTGGGTGAACGTCGGCCGGCTCGCGTGTAGAATAAACAGGGCCCTCTGGGCTGCCAAGGATAGGGGGGAGAAAAATCCTCTAAGGAGTCGACCGAGATCCCAGTCCATCCCTTAGCCTTCCCGATCAATGCAGAAACCTGTAAATTCGATCAGATGGGCAGTAATAACTCCCTAGCGGATCACTCGACCCTTCTCGAGGTCCCCTAGGAGACTTCGACCTAGGAAATGGTCTTAGCTAGGAAAAGGTGTCTTAACACCTTTTCTTAGACCTAGGAAAAGGTGTTAGCGTTTGAAAGCGTTGTGCAGCCAAGCCTCTGCCTTGATGGATTTCATCTCCCCACCAAAAGCAAACAAGAAAAAAAAAATGGAAAGATTGAAGTCTCGCCTGTCGGTGTAGACAGGGAGATGGTCTTGTCCCCATAAACCCTATCTGGGGACCCCCAAGCTGGTTACCAGGTTCCCCGGAGAGAACTGTTTGGGGATCGCCCTTGGGCATGGGATCATTTACCCCGTGGCTGTGCCCATTCTAAAACTGAGCTGCCAGGAGAGGTCTTCATTTTTTAATGAGGAAGTTTGCCTTTCACATCACTCGCTACTCAGTTCTTCTGGCGCGGAGTTTTGCCGCAAAGATTTTCTGAAGGGAGGAGGGTTGGGTAATGCCCCTGTAACGATCTCTGAGGCAGAGGTCCCTAGAATCGTGCCAGCTCACCTCTGGCCCCCTTCTGCTCTGTTTGATCTGTCAGATAAGGGCAGGTGGAGAAACAGCGACCTAACTAACATACGTTACGTTAGTGCAGAATCGGAAGGTCGATTTACCCCCTTTGCCAAGGCCTTCAGCCTTGGAACCAGGGCTAGGAAGACTTAACTCGGGAATTAGTACTACGGGAGAGGCACTTTCCGTTTGTTGATGGTATGTTTTACTCGGTCATTATTCTCGGATTAGTTCGGTTCTTTGATTCACTGTCCCATACTGTGGAAGGAGAGAATGAGTTTTGGAGTCAGGCGGAGCTGGATTAAACTCTGGGCTGGTTGACCTTGACTTTAAATCCGCCGCACCTTCATTTCTCAATCTATAAAGCAGGGATGACAGGTAGCAAACGGTGTCGGTGAAAATGGAATGGCAGGAGGTCACAAGTAAAACCCCAAAGAGCGTTTGCAGCTCGATGCTCAAGAAACGTTAGTTCCCACCCATCAAAAGTTTGAATCAGTGCTCAGAGTATGACCATCTACCTCCGCACATACAGTACAGGGGTAAAGTCGCTTGCCTTGCACATGGTTTCATATGGCCCCTGAGTCTCTCCCAGAGCAGTCCCTGAGCACTGAATCAGGAGTAGTAAACTTTGAGTATCTCCAGGTGTGACCCAAACCTACACCCATTCTCTTTCTCTCTCTCTCTCTCTCACACACACACACACACACACACACACACCCCGCAGACTCACCAATGTAGCAGTGGAAAAGTGCAAAAAGTTCATTGTAGACCCATCGGCACCGAATCAACTCTGAGGAGCAGTTACTGTTTCAAGTTACCCAGAGTCTGTCAGGCCCTCCCGGCCGTTTTGCATAGTAGTGTGTTATTAAATCATCTAAATGCGCGGCCTGAGCAACAGCGCAGCAGGGCGGGCGTTTGCCTGGCAAGTGGCTGACCTGGGTTCGATCCCCGGCATCCCATAGGGTCCCCTGAGCACCAGCAGGAGTGTTCCTGAGTGCGGAGCCAGGAGGAACCCCTGAGCATCGCTGGGTGTGACCCTCCCCCCCAAAAAAAAGTAAGACCAGGTTCACACACAAGAGACTTCCATGCATTGGAGCTGGCTGGAAGTCTCGCTTCGCTGCTGTCCCAGCGATCGTTTTGTGTTAGAGGGTCCTGAGAGGTGATGAGGAGCCCTGGTCTTCGCTCCTGGGCACTCGGCCACAGAGGCTGGAGGTCCGGAGTGAGGGTGGAGTTCTGAGGATGAAGTTCTGCTTGGGGCCACCCCAGCGGGGGGGTGGGGGGGCAGGTGGCAAGATCTTTATAGAGATGTGTATGTCTTACTTCCTGTCACAGTTGTGCCCACACTGCTGGAGTCCTGGAGCCTTCCACTCCTGTTTCCCAGGTGTCATTCCCAGCTCCAGATCTGTCTCAGCAGAGTAAGAACCGAGGCCCAGGAGGCTGGAGCGATAGCACAGCGGGTAGGGCGTTTGCCTTGCACGTGGCCGACCCGGGTTCGATTCCCGGCATCCCATAGGGTCCCCCGAGCACCGCCAGGAGTGATTCCTGAGTGCAGAGCCAGGAGGAACCCCTGAGCATCGCTGGGTGTGACCCAAAAAGCAAAAGAAGAAGAAAAAAAAGACCCGAGGCCCAGGCCCCAAGTTTGAGTCTCGACACATCCAGGCCACTTCCCGACGCTGAGGGCCCGTGACCCCATCCGGCCCACTGAGCTGGAGGTGTAGGTCAGAGAAATAACCTTGAAGACAGGCTGGCTGCCGAGTGTTTACATAAATGCTTAGCAGGGTGGAAAAAAAAAACCCGCCACCACCCACTCTCAGCAAGGAATGATGCTCTTCTTAATTAGGGGTGCCAAAACGGGGCTCGTGTCTCATGGGGTGCAGAGCAGGGAACACTGACTGGACCGTGGAAAGGAAAATGTGGAGCGTCTCTTTATGCCTGCAGTTTCTTAATCCTTTAAGCGTTTCCATTGTTGTTCCGCATCGTGTTGTAATACAAGAGTGTCTGAACGCAGCTGTTCATACAAGGCTCTCCAGGTGCCTCGGAATTGGGGGCAGAGATACCGAGTTTATTCACCCAGAAGCCAACTGTATTAAGAGGTCACAGGCCCGAATCCTTTTGACTGATAAGAGCATGCGCCCAAAAGCAGTGGGAGATCACAGGTCTGAGAAGGCAGAAGAGCAAGGGTTGGAGGGACAGATGAGTGAGTCCGCGAGTCCAAACTTTCCATGTTGCGAGCCCAGGCCCCTGAGCACAGAGCCGGGAGCAGCCTCTGAACAAGGCCCAGTGTGGCCCCTACACAGGACCTAACTAAAAGGAGGTATAGGGGGCTGGAGCAACAGTACCACAGGGAGGGCGTTTGCCTGCACGCGGCCAACCCAGGTTCGATCCCCGGCATCCCATAGGATCCCCCGAGCGCCGCCAGAAGTGATCCCTGAGTGCAGAGCCAGGAGGAACCCCTGAGCATCGCCGGGTGGGACCCCAAAAGAAAAACAACAACAACGATAAAACACCCGAGAGTCTGAAAGCTATTGTAATGGGGGCCAGCGGGTCCAAGAGAAATTTGTATGGGGGGTGTAACTCACATGCAAGCTGGAGACTGGAGTTGTATAAAAAAGCTGCAGAGAGAATCCAGACAGTCTCTTAGCAAGAAAAAAAAAACGTGGCAAGGTGAGGCAGTGGGTACAGACAGAATCAGTTGTACGTCAATGAGATCCCATTGTACATCTTTGCAACAATGACAGGCTAATGGTGTCGTTTTGGTGGGGGGGGGGCATACCCAGTGATGCCTAGGGGTTCCTCCTGGCTCTGCACTCAGGAATCACTCCTGGCGGTGCTCGGGGGACCCTATGGGATGCCGGGGATCGAACCCACGTTGGCCGCGTGCAAGGCAAAAGCCCTCCCCGCTGTGCTATCGCTCCAGCCCCAGGCGAATGGTGTCTTGATACAGCTGGGCAAAATAAAATCATCAGCGGAAATGAAAGTCAGCCCAGTTAGCCTCCCTCTGCACCAATTGTGTCTGTACCACCCCTCTGCTTTATTGGGGGTGCTTGGAGCCCTCCTCCCCACCAGGCTTGCTCCCTCCCATGGCTCAAGGTGATGTTTCTATAAGGTCTTAGCAACAGGAATATTCGCATTTCCCCCCCTGGGTGAGAGCTCTTCAAGACCCAGAGAAGACAAGCCAGTGATCTTTAACAGTGCAGACCTTGTACCCTCTTGGTTAGAATGTAGAAAAGGTCCTGGCCCACGGGTATAGCCAATCCTCCCCCCAAAAAAAATAATAAGAGAGAGAAATTAAGACTGTTTCTGCCTGACCTAATTTGCCGCATCACATGTCCCGAGGAGATGCAAGTTTTCAAAGCCTCCAGTTGTTGGTCATTTACGGGTCATGTAAGAATATTAATTTGATGACAGGAGAATGAGAAATACATTTAAAGTGTGTGACGGTTGGGAGCAGAAGGGGCCTAAGATCAGATCGTTCTGTTTGGCTCATCACCTGCTCCATCCAGAACTGAGTTTAAGACAAGTTACTTCGGGGCTGGAGCAACAACAGGGAGGGCGTTTGTCTTGCACATGGCCGACCTGGGTTCGATCCCCAGCATCCCATAGGGTCCTCCAAGCACCGCCAGGAGGAATTCCTGAGTGCAGAGCCAGGAGGAACCCCTGTGCATCACCGGATGTGACACCCCCCCCAAAAAAACGTTACTGCTTATTTTTGTCTGTTTGAATGTTCTGTTTGTTGGATCACTCGTGACGTTCAGGGGTCACTCCTGGCGGGGTTTAGGGGAGACCCTCTGGGGTTCCAGGAATCGAACCTGGGTCGGCCACGTGCCAGGCAAGCGCCCTCCCTCCGGCCCCAATTTACTTAACTTTTTCTTTTCTTCTATGAAAGGAAGGGGGTTCCGGTGTTGCTTACGGTCTTTCTTCATGTACACTGCAGCCAGTCTGAGGCTGTTCCTATTCCAGAATCTCAGAATTCACCAGGGAGAGAAGGATCCCAACACCCTTTTCTCTGGGTCCACCCGAGCTCAAGGGTTTCACAGTCTTCCCTAAAAGTCAGTAATTCTCGGGGCTGGAGCACATCGGGGAGGGCATTTGCCTTGCACACGGCTGACCTGGGTTTGATTCCCAGCATCCCATATGGTCACCTATATATTGCTGGGTGTGACCCAAAAAGCCCACCCCCCCAAAAAAAAGAAAGTCAGTAATTCTGTCGTGGGGAAAAGTTTCAGCCACCTCGCTGGCTATCGAAACTTGGAATTTCCACCAAAACCTGGTTGTCCCCCCGCCTCCCACCACCAGCCTCGTTTTCTCTCCCCTTTGTTTCCGCTGACTTTTTTGTTTTGGGGCCACACCTGGCGATGCTCAGGGGTTTCTCCTGGTTCTGTGCTCAGGGATCACTCCTGGTAGTGTTCAGGGAACCCTGTGGGATGCCGGGGATCGAACCTGGGTCGGCCGCATGCAAGGTCAAGTGCCTTACCCTCAATACTATGGCTCCAGCCCCCCCCCTTTTTCCCCTCAATACCTGTTTTCATTGGACGTTTTTAACATATGCCCTTAATGTTGGGGCAGTATAGGCCCAAAGAATTGGACTGGTAGTTGAGTTTCCAGTGCACTGCAGGAGCAACAAAGATTCTGTATCAGTCGTATTAGCTGTAAAGATTAGGGCTCACAAAAAAATAAAATAATAAAATAAATAACTAAAAGATTAGGGCTCACTCCGGGTTCGGCGGGTGAAATCAGAACCGGCTTCTCTACAAACGCCAGCAGACAGGCTTTTCTGGCATCCATTCCTTATCTGTGTCAAAGAGTAACTGTACAAATCCCAGGGACCTGGAAGAAATGTGTCGCGTGCCCGGGAGCCGCAGACTTGCTCAAGAGGGTGTAAAGAAAGGAGAGAAACAGTTCGGGGTGTCGCAAGGGACAAGCCTAAGGGAATGCCCGGGGACTGGAAAGGGGTGGCAGAAAGGAGAGCTGTGGCGCTTCGTGTTCCTTTGGATTCCCAAGGCGGCCCCAACCTCCATCGTGTGTCCTATGGACGGGAATTTGGGGTTTGCCTTTCTTTGGGGGCTATGCTGGCAGTGCCCAGGGCTTGCTTACTCCCAGGGGAACTTGGGGAATAGTATGCGGGGCCGGGGATTAAACCTGGGTCGGGGGCTGGAGTGATAGCGCAAAGGGTAGGGCGTTTGCCTTGCACATGGCCCGACCCGGGTTCGATACCCAGCATCCCATATGGTCCCCTGAGCACCCCCAGAAGTAGTTCCTGAGTGCGTGAACCAGGAGTAACCCCTGAGCATCGCCAGGTGTGACCCAAAAAGCAAAAAATATATATATAAATAAATAAAAATTAAAAATAAATAAACCTGGGTCGTCTGAGTGCAAGGCCTTCCTCTGTTCTCTTCGACCCTGTTATTGCTTTGGACCCACCGTGTTGGGGTGCTGAGCCCACCTGGAGCCCCCCGCCAGTTCCCTGAGGCTCCATTCCCCTGCCCCCCGCCCCCCCAAATTAAAGTTCATTTACTTATTTAAAGTTCATTTACTTATTGTGCTATCTGGAGCGATAGCACAGCAGGTAGGGCGTCTGCCTTGCACGCAGCCAACATGGCCGACCTGAGTTCGATTCCTCCGCTCGTCTCGGAGAGCCCGGCAAGCTACCGAGAGTATCTCGCCCGCATGGCAGAGCCTGGCAAGCTCCCCGAGACGTATTCGATATGCCAGACACAGTAACAACAAAGTCACCAATGGAGACGTTACTGGGCCCGCTTGAGCAAATCAACGATCAACGGGAGGGCCTTTACCTTTAGGGCCTTTACTTATTTATTTTATTAGTGAAACACCATGAGGTACAGTTGTAGACTTACAAATTTTTGCGCGTGGGTTTCAGTCATACAATGATCGAGGACCCATCCCTCCACCACCACTGATCCCAGCAGCCCTCCCCCACCCCCATCCCACCAAATTAAATTTCTTGAGGTGATTTGTATCGGCGATTTGATTTGCAGCAGTTGGCATCTCCCCTGCCAGCTTGCTTTATCATTGGCCTAATGACTATTAGCTAGTTATCCTGCTTACGCATCGACTTATCGTAACTTTAGAGTCTTATAGTGCCTCCAGGTTCCGATAATTCTTTGATTATCTCGGTTTTTATTGCCCTCCGCTGAGAACTAGCTAGATGGATGGTGCCAAACCTGATGGTCCAAACCTCAGGCTGGTGCCACCAGCTTACTGACCGGGTGAAATCTGATCCCGGAGGCGTAGGCTTTAGAGTCCAGGCTTTAGAGGGCTGGAGAGATAGGACAGTGGGTAGGGTGCTTGCCGTCACACTGCTGACCCGGGTTCCCTCCGGACTGCCACTCAGGGTCCCCTGAGCACTGAGCCAGGAGTCAGCCCGGAGCACCGAGCCGGGAGTCAGCCCGGAGCACCGCCAGGTGTGGCCCCCAAACAAAAACAAAACACTCGGTTTTAGAAACGCTGGGAGAGAGTGGACCGTCCCCTTGGCTCTGGTCTGCCACTTGGCTTATTTACTCTGACTTTATTTTTACCTTTTAACTTGGAGTCACCGCGGGCTCATGCTGCTAGTGGGGTCAGCCCTGCTCTGGCCCCCCCAGTGGCCCTGGCCACACCCAGCACCACTGACGGTGAGGGGTGGGGTCTACAGGGCCCCTGGCCCCTTTCACATCATCCTCATCCCGGATTTATTGACTCCTCACGCAGAAACTGATTGGCTAAGTGGAAGGCAAACGAAAAGAAATTCCCTTGAAATGTTTTGTTAATCACTGTGAGGAGGCCTGGCCCCTTTTTTTTCTTTCCCCATTATTTCTTTCCCTTTATTGTTTGTATTTATTTTTGGATTGGGGACTAGCGCTGCTCAGGGCCTGCTCCCGCCTCTGTGCTCAGGGATCACTCTTGGTGCAGCTCGGGGGACCCTTTGGGATTGCAGGGGACCAAACCCAGGTCAAGGCTGGGCTCAGACAGTGCCCCGTCTGCCCCAGCCCCTCGGGGAAGAAAAAAAAAACATTTGCAGAGACCCTGGCTGTGTCCCTTGTCAGCCTCCTCGAAGCAAAATCAAAGGGTTTTTTTTTTTTTTTGCTTTTGGGTCACACCCAACGGTGCACAGGGGTTCCTCCTGGCTCTGCACTCAGGAATCACCCCTGGCGGTGCTCAGGGGACCCTATGGGATGCTGGGAATTGAACCCGGGTTGGCCGCATGCAACGCAAATGCCCTACCCGCTGTGCTATCGCTCCAGCCCCCAAAATCAGAAGTTTCGAGTGTCCTTTATATTCCTGTTTTGTAGCTGGACTTTATTAATCACCAACTGAATACTTCCCTCTCAGTCCCTGTTCTAGCAACCTGGATTATCCTGTTTCAAATGCTTTGACTGGGGGAGAGGGGGGCGGAGAGTTGTGGTTAATATATATATATTTTTAATTATCACCTCACTCTCTGGGGGAGTAAATGAGTTACCAGACAGGTCTACTGCCCAGCTTGCTTACTCAACCCTGAAGGATCAAGCTTTCAGGCCCGAAGAGACAGAATTCCGTGTCCGGGAAGGAATCTGGGCCGTGCCAGGGGCCGGGGCTTGAGCGAGGAGGAAACTTCCCGAGGACACTTCCCTTTCCAGAATGGAAACCCAGAGACGCTTGAGTTCAAAGCCAGATCCCGGAATAGCCAAGTTCCGTCCCCGGATAAAAATAAACGCAGTCGCTGATACTATATATGTCCATCCTTTGCATGTGTGTGCGCGCGCGGTAGGTGACTAAGGAGAAAGGAAACAGGTGCTGGGTGCTGAGTCCCCCAGCTGAGAGCAGCGACAGAATATGGCCCTGCATGGAGCCGGGGACCCAGTGGCCCCCACGAAGCCCAAAGTCACTGATGCAGGCCAGCCCGGGGCCGCTCACTCCGCCGTGGTGTGTCCCAGAGGGCCGCCAACGGGTCACTTCCATCCCAGAGGGCCAGCAAGGCTCTCTGAGGAGCCCTGGTCCCAGCTAGGGACGCCTGAGGGTGTGACCGACCTCAGTGAGGGACAGCCAGGAGGCGAAGACTGTGGCTCACTCCCCCAGGCGCTGACAGTTGGGGCAGGATTGTTTGTGGTGGGGGCTGGGGGCCCCTCCTCCCTCCCTGCCGGGCACTGCAAGGCTGCCTGAGCCCGCAGACGTCCCTGCAGTTCTGTGAGTTCCTGGTTCAAAGGCTCTTTTGAAATTCCAGCTGCCTCTTTACTTTCCCAGACAAAGAAAGTTGTTTACACATCCCGGGAACCAGCCTAGGAGGGTCGGGAGGGTCTAGGTGCAGCGGGTCAGATGCTCAGGAGGGGTCTTGGAGTGCCCATCCCCTTCCCCCCCCTCCCCCAGTTAGAAGACAAAAACCAACCCTCAGCTACGCGAGGCTGGTCAAGTGCATCTAGAGAATGAAGTGGAGGGGCCAGAGCACAGCGGGGAGGGCATTTGCCTTGCACGCTGCTGACCCAGGGTTCAATTCCCAGCATCCCATATGGTCCCCTGAGCACCGTCAGGGGTAATTCCTGAGTGCAGAGCCAGAAGTAACCCCTGAGCATCGCCGGTTAAAAATAAAATAAAAAATAAATAAATAGAAAATGAAGCAGAGCAGAGCCCCTGTTCTCAGGGGCAGCCGCAGAGCCCTCCTGTCTTTGTATGAGGCTCCAAGTACAGGAAGATTTGCAGTTCCATTGAAATAGAACAGAAAAACAAGCAGTTAAAATCTCTCAAAAGGGCAGTGGAGTGGCCCAGCGCTGGCCCATAGGGTCCCCCTGAGTACCGCCAGGAGTGATTCCTGAGTGCAGAGCCAGGAGGAACCCCTGTGCATTGCCGGGTGTGACCCAAAAAGCAAAAAAAAAAAGTTGACAAGGCCCAAGAGCCCTGGTGAGAGAATAATACGCTCTGTGTGCTTTCTGTTCACTTAAAGACAAACTCTGGGAGTCTGGTGGGACTGTGAGAGAATGGCCGGTATTCGGCTTTGGAAATGTAAAAAGGCTATTCAAAGAGCTAATTTGATTCTGAATTTATCTTTTTTTTCCAGGTCCCAGGACAATTTTTTTCTGGGCTCCAGTTATGAAATGGGTAAGTCTTGACGTTTCGCTGGGGCTACCAAAAGGTCATTTTCTGAGGGGACGAGAGTGATAGAATGGCGGGTGGGTGGGAAGCTTGCCTGGATCCCCAGCAGCCCATATGGTCCCCCAAGCATGGCCGGGAGTGGTTCCAAGCACTGAACCGAGAGTAAGCCCTGAGCACTGCCAGGTGTGGCCCCAAACCCAAACCAGTGAGAAAAAATAAAGAAAGAGTCAGATCAAGACTTTCCTCCCCACTCATGATGCTTTTCTGCTCCCTGTGAATCCAGGGGTTGGTGTGTGCTGGGTTAGCAGACATGGCCAGGCCCGCAGAGAAGCTCAGCACGGCGCAGTCCCTGGTGTTGACAGCTACAGGTAAGCCGCGCAGAAGCCCTCCTGGTCAGGCCGGAGCCGTAGCACAGCGGGGAGGGCGTGTGCCTTGCATGCAGCCGACCCGGGTTCGATTCCCAGCATCTCATAGGGTTCCCCGAGCACCACCAGGAGTGATTCTTGAGTGCAGAGCCAGGAGTCAGCCCTGAGCATCGCCAGGGGTAATTCCTGAGTGCAGAGCCAGGAGTAATCCCTGTGCATCGCCAGGTGTGACCCAGAAAGCCAAAAAAAAAAAAAAAAATGATGTGACGAAGAGCTGGAGCGATAGCACAGCAGGTAGTGTTTGCCTTTCAAGTGGCCGACCCAGGTTCGATCCTCGGCATCCCATAGGGTCCCCCGAGTACCGCCAGGAGTATTTCCTGAGTGCAGAGCCAGGAGGAACCTCTGTACATCACCGGGTGTGACCCAAAAAGCAAGGGAAAAAAATATGATCTGACAAGAAATGGTGGCGCGTCACTACAGACGGGTGGGGTTGGGTATCCAGGTTCGCACCCTGAGCCTCTTTATAAATAGGGGGCGGAAATGACAGTTGCTCTTCATTTGTTCCAGAAAACGCCCCTTCGCTGGCAGGCCTGAGCGTTGGTGTATGAGGAATCATGTTGGGGAATGGTTTCTAAGTCTGCAGAATGTACAGTTTCTCTGTTCCTCACCTTATTCCTGTCGCCTGATTTGTGATGATTTGGTTCTCGGTGCATGTCTGGAGCGATCTTGCTTTTTCAAGCCGCGCACTTTTTTGTTTCACCAGGGTTCGTGTGGTCGAGATACTCCCTTGTAATTATCCCCAAAAATTGGAGTCTCTTCGCTGTCAACTTCTTCCTTGGGTTAGCGGGCACCTCGCAGCTCTATCGTATTTGGAGGTAAGTAAATTGGGAAAATGGGGACAAAATAACATCGGAGGCCAAGCGATGACTATTGTTGTGGGTTTTTTTTTTCCCTTTTGATTCTCCTCTCTGGGGTGTTCCTGAAGCAGAAACCGAACATTACCAGAAAAGTTAAAAGCGTTCAGACAGGGCCGGAGCGATAGCACAGCGATTAGGGCGTTTGCCTTGCATGCGGCTGACCCGGGTTCGATCCCCAGCATCCCATAGGGTCCCCCAAGCAACACCAGGGGTGATTCCTGAGTGCAGAGCTAGGAGGAATCCCTGTGCATCTCTGGGTGTGACCCAGAAAGCCAAAAAAGAAAAGAAACCGAAGTGTTTAAGGCACTTGTTGTTAATGTAAATAAGCGTCAGCTTCAGGCCACCCTGGTTTTACTAGAAAGCTGTTCTCTGGACCCTGGAAGTTTTAACACTGTGCAGTCAGTAATAATTGCCAGGGGGCAACCGGCTCACTGCCACGGGCTCATCTATGAGGAATGATCTAGCTTTGAACCGCTGAAGCTTATTAAATTACAAAGCATTATCATAAATAACAGCTCCTGCCTGAGAGAGAAAGCGACCCGGCTGTCAGTGAAGACAGATCTCAGATATGGATATTCCGGCCCGTGAGCAGGAGGCAGGGTCGGGCCCACAGCCGAGAGAACCAGTTCCTGCCTTCCCTCTCCGTTCCAATCCTCAGCCTCACTGGCGCTTTATAACCAGTCCTGGCATTAAACTGGGATTTTGCTGTGCCGGATAAACAGTTCTGTAGTATTCCGGCAATCCCTTCCCAGACTCAGTTATATCCAGCTTTGAGTTCTACAGTGATTTTACTCACAGCGTACCTTTCTCCCACACCCTCCTAGTTGAACCATCTGTTGGCTTACAGCAGTAGAGCTAAGAGCACACTAAGTACCATGTACAAACTGCCCTTTCTAAGGTCAGAATTCAGAAACAGCAGGGCCGGAGCAGTAGCACAGACCAGGAAGGGCTTTTGCCTTGCATACAGCCGACCCAGGTTCGATTCCCAGCATCCCAGTTAGGTCTCCCAGCACCGCCAGGAGTGATTCCTGAGCGCAGAGCCAGGAGTCAGCCCCGAGCATCACCAGGTATAGCCATCAGAAGAAAGCAAAAAAGGAAGGAAGGAAAAAGAAAAGAGTTTGACAAAAGAATTTCTGGCACCTTCCAGTCAAGAGCAAACCTGGGGGACTCAGGAGGTCTGAGTGTTGGGAGTCCCCGGGCAGTTTGAGAAATCTCGGAACCCAGCCGGCTTCATGGACCACACTTTTTCCTCAAGCTTTTCCACTTTCCCCACCCTGCAAGCTAGGAAGGACAGGAAGTGAAGCCCAGGGAGCTGCAGAGGGTGAGGGCCATGGCTTTGGGCTGGTTCTTCAGCGATTCCCAGCACTGGAAGAGCAGCCCTGGGCCTCAGGAAGCCCGGCGTGCGCGGCCCCTGACCCCAGGCTGCTTTGCAGGCATTAAGCAGGGTCTCAGGCTTAACGGCTCTTCCTCTCGGCGACGACGCACTTCAGAATAAAATGGCTCTGAGGTGTCCAGAGTCGCTGCCTTTCCCACGAGCGCTCACTTGCTGGACATCCATGCTCATCACTTCATTTCAGAGATGAAAATATTCTTTCAGATACTGCTTGAGGCTGGAGCAATAGTACAGCCGGTAGGGTGTTTGCCTTGCACGTGGCCAACCCGGGTTCGATTTCCAGCATCCCATAGGGTCCCCCAAGCACCGCCAGGAGTGATTCCTGAGCGCAGAGCCAGGAGGAACCCCTGAGCTTTGCCGGGTGTGACCCAAAACGAAAAAAAAATCAAACTGCAGACCAGGGACCAGAGCAGTAGCACAGCGAGGAGGGTGTTTGCCTTACATGTGGTCGACCTGGGTTTGATCCCCGCCAGGAGTAATTCCTTAGTGCAGAGCCAGGAGTAAACCCTGAGCATTGGTGGGTGGGACCCCAAAAGCAAAACAACAACAACAAAACCCCTGCTGACCAGTTGTCAAATATTTTGGCAGTTGTAGAAGTCAGATGCAAATAGTTCGATTCCTTGGGTGACTTGTGGTTCTTTTTTTTGGGGGGGGATCACACTCGGCGATGCACAGAGGTTACTCCTGGCTCTGTGCTCAGGAATCACTCCTGGCGGTGCTCAGTGGGGGGACCCTATGGAATGCTGGGAATCAAACCCGGGTCGGCCGCGTGCAAGGCGAACGCTCTACCCGCTGTGCTATTGTTCCAGCCCCGGGTGACTTGCGTTTCTGCCTGTGGCAACGAGCTCTCCCGAGGAGGCTGTCTTTCCCCAGAGATGGCTCCTGGCCGCTAGAAGGGAGGAGGAGGAGGAGGAGGAGGAGGAGGAGGAGGAGGAGGAAGAGAGGGACAACTTCCTGCCGCTTCTCGACTCAGCAGTCTGCTGGGATTCCTAACAGCCTTTCTGTCTGTCTCCTTTGTAGATACAACCAAGAACTAAAAGCTAAAGAAAACCACTAAGAATTCCTGACGCACCGGAAAGTCGAAATGCAGAGATGGCCCCTGAAACCAAGGAGGATCGTGATTTGGTTGCTCGGAAGACAGTGCTAACTGTGCTTCCCTCAGGAAGGCAAACGGGAAAATTCTAACTGTAATTGGTAGCCAACTAGTTGATTCTACAGAAAAAAATAAATAAAACAAATGTTTAATAAACAGCGTCTCTTGGGGCTGGAGCGATAGCACTGCGGGTAGGGTGTTTACTTTGCACGCAGCCGACCCGGGTTTGATTCCCAGCATCCCATATGGTCCCCCGAGCACCGCCAGGAGTAATTCCTGAGTGTATGAGCCAGGAATAACCCCTGTGCATCGCCAGGTGTGACCCAAAAAGCAAAAAAATAAAATAAAATAAACAGCGTCTCTTTGCAGCGGCCCAAGGAGCTCATCTATCTAAGATAGTGGGTGGCATTATTCCTGCGTCCCACAAGCAACGAGAAAGACCCTTCCTGGTCTTTAAAGTGTGTGCACATAGGGAGGTAGGGGCAGCTGAAATTCTGCTGGACAGAAGGGTGGTCACAGCTAAAAGCGAGAGGGCCAGAGAGAGAGTACAACGGGCAGAGCACTTGCCATACCACACAAGGTTCTCTGGGCATTGCCAGGAATGACCTGCGGGCAGAGCCAGGAGGAATCCATCCAAAACCAACAAAAAGAAGCAAGTGACAGCAGGACTTTCTCAATAACAATTTCCCAACACTGGGCAGTTATCGACTGAAAACCCTGCACTTAACCTCTTCTTCACCCCTTGTGGGCTGCCTGGTGTGACCCCCCAAAAAAAAGTGTCTACTGGATCGAGGTTTCGTGACCCCCCCCTTTCTTAGCTTCTCCTAAGCACCCCTAGATTCTCTCAGGAGAGCCGGTCACCTCTGCTGAGTTCCCGCCCCAAGCTCTTGGGACCTTAAACCCAGGTGGCCCTCCCATTTCCATGGTAAGAAGTTCTCAGGCTTCTTCAAGGCCGCGGGCCACCTGTGGATGCACAGGGCTCTCCAAGCCAGGAATTCTCCACGCAGCGGACCCAGGTTCAAGCCCCGGCATCCCAGACGGTCCCATGGGCACCACCAAGGAGTAATTCCTGAGTGCACGAGTAAGCCCTGAGCATTGCCAGGTGTGGCCCCAAAGCAAACCCCAAAAAACACAGACACGAGGAAACCCAGCCAGATTCAGAATGACACAAGGATGGCTTCTGGTGGCTTCAAAGAGGACACGGCGTGTCCTCAGTTTACCCTTCCCCACCAAGAGCCAAACCTTCATTGAGTTTTGTAGGCAGGGTGAAGGTCCCAAGAGCCACCCCGGAGGGGAATTTGATGACTCGCGTGGATACCCATCACCCTCCTGAAGTCCTGCTTCCCTGTGGTGCTCATAAATACAGGCGCTGTTGGCCTGGAGTGATAGCACAGCAGGTAGGGCGTTTGCCTTGCACGCGTCCGACCCGGGTTCGAGTCCCAGCATCCCATAGGGTCCCCCGAGCACTGCCAGGAGTGATTCCTGAGGGCAGAGCCAGGAGGAACCCCTGAGCATTGCCGAGGTTCCAAAAAAAAGCATAAATAAATCCAAATAAATAAACCCAAAAAGCATAAATAAATAAATACAGGCACTGTCAATGGCCAGTGAAGCTCTTTCTCAAACCCCACCACCACTACCCCCACCCCGTAGCTTAGTTTTTATTTGATTGGGCCCCGAACAACTCACCCCCGCCCCCTCCCAATGACACCCCAGAAAATCGATGAATTAAGAAATCTTTTACAAATTTCGAAATGCAGTAAAATGTAACAATAGGCATGGACTTGAAGAATGTTCACTTTTTTTCCCCTCCAGTTCACCGTCTTTTTTTGAAAAAAAAAAAAAGTGTTAGCATTCCTCTGTCTTTATTCTAGTTGAAGGAACATCCAAACAGCGTTTAAGAGGTTTGAGAGGGGGCTGGAGCGATAGCACAGCGGGGAGGGTGTTTGCTTTGCACGCGGCCAACCCAGGTTCGATTCCCAGCATCCCATATGGTCCCTTGAGCACCGCCAGGAGTAATTCCTGAGTGCAGAACCAGGAGTAATCCCTGAGCATCGCCGGGTGTGACCCAAAAAGAAAGAAAAAAAACAGGTTTGAGAGGGTAACCACCATCTTCACCCCCCCTGAGCTGTGGTGAACGTAGACTCTGATCCAGGATCCCAGACGATAGCAAGTTAACTCTGGGGCGAATTGGCAGGGAGAGAGAGAAGAGGACCAGAAAAGATAAGTATGTAATTCTTCAGATGTTCCAGAGAATTCCACACGTGACTCCTGAGGTGTTAACAGGTGGCCTGTTTCAAAGCAGCATCATGTCGGGGCCAAACTGGGTGCTCATGCCCAGCTAACAGCCACGGCCTCACTTCCGCCACCTCCCACGCGGCCAACGGAAACGGGGAAATTGTGAAAACGACGCCTGGTCATGGGCATCAATGACCCTTGTCCCAAGAGTGGGGACAGAGAGCCCGGAGCGGTCACTCTGGTGTCCACTGAGGAAGGGGTGGGGGGGAGGGCAGGGCAGGGCCGAACCAACCAATCAGAATCTCCATCAGGGCCCCATGAAACAATGGAATTCTGATGAGGGTGGGGCCTTAGGGGGAAAAAACGGCTTTTGGACAAAACTGTTGTTTTATGGGGTCAACCACAGACAGGGTACTGCTGTCTTCAAAGTAATGCCACCGGGGTCCCTTTCTCCTGCTGGCTACTCCCCTGCGTGACCTGGTCCCGAGTCTCTGGCTTCCCCCACGGACTCGGAGGAAGAGGAGGTAGGAAGAGGCCCACAAGGCAGGATGGAGGCGAGGGTGTCCCCGGGCAGGGCCTGGCCATCCCGCTGTGACGCGTGAGCCTCTCGGCGAACTTCTGGGGTGTCTGCGTTCTCTCTTATAAATCCCCGGGGCTCTCTTGAGGGTCTGGAGGCCCTGGGCTCTGTTTTTATTTTGTTGTTGTTGTTTTTGCCTTTTGGGTCACACCCAGTGATGCTTAGGAGTTACTGCTGGCTCTGCACTCAGGAATTACTCCTGGCAGTGCTTGGGGGACCATAAGGGATGCTGGGGATCAAACCTGGGCCAGCCGTGTGCAAGGCAAACGCCCTCCCTGCTGTGCTATCGCTCCAGCCCCGGCCCTGGGCTCTGATGATACGTCACTGGTGGTGACATTTCATCAGTCACCAAGGAGCCCATCCTCCCCGAGGAAGATGACACTCTGAACTGTCCCGTTCCAAGGAAGACAGCGGGAGGGAAGGGGGAGCTCACCCAATTCAGGCCGTTTCTGTGTCGGACCCTTCATGGCCCGGCTGACCAACCTTTCTGATGGTCACTTCCTCCCTTTAAGTTTCTTTGGGTTCTGTCAAACCCGACTTTCCATGGCCCTGAAGTAAGGGAACCTATTAGAAGTTTCTAGAAGGCCTGTTGAGAACCAGTCATGGGTTCCTGCAAGAAGAGACCATGCACACCACTCAGGACGCCCTGAATATCACCAGGGGTCCCTGGGGCGGGCCGGACGGCGAGGGGTTCCTCGTTTGCACTTCCCCTTCTCAGAAGCTTGTACCTCCCCAGGACCCATGGGTTGTTCTGGTGTGACCAGATATGACGCGATCCATGAATGTGGATCAAAAGTGGCCCCCAACTCTGCATCTGAGCCAGTGTCCAGCCCCCTCCAAAGCATCCAAAGGGCTCCCCAATTGTTCTTTAACTTTTTTTTTTTTTTTTTGCTTTTTTGGGTCACACCCAACGATGCACAGGAGTTACTCCTGGTTCGTGCACTCAGGAATCACTCCTGGCGGTGCTTGGGGACCCTATGGGATGCCGGGGATCGAACCTGGGTCAGCCACGTGCAAGGCAAACGCCCTACCTGCTGCTCCAGCTCCTACCACTCAAATATTTTTCCCTTTTTTTTTCCTTTTTGGGTCACACCCAGCGATGCACAGGGTTGACTCCTGGTTCTGCACTCAGGAATTATCCCCGGTGGTGCTCAGGGCACCCTATGGGATGCTGGGAATCAAACCTGGGTCGGCCATGTGCAAGGCAAACACCCTATTCGCTGTGCTATTGCTCCAGCCCCTGTTTTCTAACTTTTAAATAAAGTTTCATCTCCCCGCCCCCTGCCCGTCCTGTGTTCCGAAGAAAACCAGTTTATTATTTTTTGGGGGGAGGGTTACGGTCACACCCAGCAACACTCAGGGGTAACTTCTGGTTATATACTCAGGAATGACTCCTGGCGGTGCTTGGGGGACCCTAGGGGATGCTGGGAATCGAACTTAGGTCGGCCACGTGCAAGGCAAACGCCCTCCCCGCTGGACTATCACTCAGGGCCCCAAAACCAAAGTTTCTAGCACTTTGTGGGAGGTTGAAGGCATAGCCAAAGCGGACAGGCAGGCACTAAAAACGTTTGACACAAGGCCATTATTCAGGACCCTGGACCAGTTGCACTGACCAGGGGCCCCGGGGCTGATGACTGATAAGGGTAAGTCTTGGCAGCAGGAGATCTGGGCAGGGCTCAACTCGCCACCCCCACCCCCAACACACACACACCCACACACACACACACACACACACACACACACACACACGCCTCTCACCACCTCTGGAAGAGCCTCTTCCCGGGTACCCGGCCTCCCACACCTTGGCTTCCTCCACCGAGAAGAAAAAAATAGAACAAATTCCAACACCAGCTGCCCCCTCTCTCCAAACCCACGGAGCCCTAGCCTCGAGCGCTCCAGCCCGCATGGCAGGAACACGGAAGATGGCTTCGCTCCCTAACGCTGATCCAACTTGGGTCTGTCGACACGGGCTGGCCCGGGGCCCTTAAAGTGGGCAGTGCTCAGGCTTGGGGGTTAGATTAAAGCATGCTTCCAGGGGCCATAGCACAGTGGGGAAGGCGTTTGTCTTGCATGCAGCCAGCTCGGGTTCGATCCTAGCATCCCATAGGGTCCCTTGAGCACTGCCAGGAGTGATTCCTGAGTGCAGAGGCAGGAGGAACCCCTGAGCATTGCCGGGTGTGACCCAAAAAGCCAAAATAAATAAATAAATAAATAAAAAATAAATATGCTTAGGGCCAGAGCGATAGCACAGTGGGGAGGGCGTTTGCCTTGCATGTGGCGGACCTGGGTTCAATTCCCAGCATCCCATATGGTCCCCTGAGCACTGCCAGGAGTAATTCCTGAGTGCATGAGACAGAAATAAACCCTGTGCTTTGCCGGGTGTGACCCAAAAAGCAAAGACAAAACAAAACAAAACAAACAAAACAAAACATGCCTATTTGCCCTAGGGTATAGGAGGTGCTTGGGGGGCTGGTGGGAGGGAAGCCCAGTGGCCGATCTTTGGCTCCGCCTGGTTCCCCAGACCCCGCTGGGAGTATGTGGCCCCCAAACCAGATTGTAGAGCATCAAAGCAGCCGGTGAACACGGGGGCCGCGGGGAAACGGCAAACCACAAACTCCTACCACAAAGGCTGAAATTCAGAAAGCCCAGAAGGACTCACTTCGCACACAGCCAACCCAGGTTTGATCCCCGGCACCACAGAGGGTCCCCGGAATGCCTGAGCTCAGAGCCAGGAGAAACCCTGAGCACAGTCAGTTCACTGTCACTGTCCTCCCGTTGTTCATCAATTTGCCTGAGCGGGTCCAGTAACGTCTCCATTTTGAGACTTGTTGTTACTGTGTTTGGCATATGGAATACGTCACGGGTAGCTTGCCAAGCTTTGCCGTGCGGGCGAGATACTCTGGGTAGCTTGCCGGGCTCTCCGAGAGGGGCAGAGGAATCGAACCCGGCTTGGCCAGGCCAGCTGCGGGCAAGGCAAACGCCCTACCGCTGTGCTATGGCTCCAGCCCTACAGTCAGGTATGGCTCCAAATAACAAAAGAGGGACGGGAGCCATAGCACAGCGGGAGGGCGTTGGCCTTGTACGCGCGGACGACCCGGGTTGGATCCCGGGCATCCCATAGGGTCCCCCCAGCACCACCAGGAGTGATTCTTGAGTGCAGAGCCAGGAAGAACCCCTGTGCATCGCCAGGTGGGACCCCAAAAAAACCCCTCTGGCCTAAGCATGCGCAGATTCTAGTGCAGGGGCTGCCTAGACCCCTGCAGGGCTGCCCGGTCACATGGGCGGAAACGCCCAGGCTGCAACCACGTCCAGCTGCTGTGCCAGGAAGGGGCCCCAGAGAAGGGCCTGCACCCCTGAGCCGCTGAGGTTGGGGTACATGGACCCCCAACTTTCAGGAACCCCCCGCAGCCCCGCAGAGAAGGCCCCCGGGGCTCAGCTCCCTGCAAACAGGTCCTGGAGGTATTTCAGAGGACCAAGTGGGAGGACAGGGGTGTGGTGCTTACCTGGCCTGCCAGTGACCCTGGATGGAGCCCCCCACGCAGCCTAGGGACCCCCGGGCACTATCAAGGGTCACTCCTAAATGCACCGCTAGGCATGGCCCCCAAAATGAAAATTGAAAGTAAGGGCCTTGGGGCTGGAGCGATAGCATAGCAGGTAGGGCATTTGCCTTGCACACTGCCTACCTGGGTTCGATTCCCAGCATCCCATGAGGTCCCCTGAGCACTGCCAGGAGTGATTCCTGAGTACAAAGCCAGGAGGAACCCCTGAGCATCGCCGGGTGTGACCCCAAAAAGCAAAAAAAAAAAAGGGCCTTGACAAGCTTTCCCTGGGGGGCCCTGCGCACCACCAGAATGGCCTGGAAGTGACCCCCCCAAAAAAAATGTTAAAAAATAAAAGTAAGGACCTCATCGCCAAGCCTTTGCTTGGCCATAGCTGCCAACTTTCCCCCGCTGCAGGGCGAGGGTCTTAGAGGGAAATCTTGGGCCACAATTGCGTCCAAATTCCTCCCTAAACTCTGCCCCTGACTTATCTCTGCATTCTTTTCTTTTTTTCTTTTGGGCCACACCCGGCAATGCTCAGGGCTGACTCCTGGCTCTGCACTCAGGGATCACTCCTGGCCGGGCTCAGGGAACCCTGTTGGGTGCCAGGAGTCAAATCAGGGTCACTTCAAGCAAGGCAAACGCCCTCCCTGTGGGGGCTGGAGCGATAGTACAGCGGGGAGGGTGTTTGCCTTGCACACGGCTGACCCGGGTTCAATTCCTAGCATCCCATAGGGTCCCCCGAGCACCGCCAGGAATGATTCCTGAGTGCAGAGCCAAGAGTAACCCCTGAGCATCGCTGGGTGTCCTATCTCTGCCTTCTGCTGTCTGTCTCTAGTCTGCCTAGAGGGGACAGAGAATGTGGTGATCCTGTCAGATGCCCCAGTTCCATCACACACACACACACACACACACACACACACACACCCCAAGTCTCAGAAATGGCCCGCTGTGATTTTCTCGCCTCCTCTGAATGATTTCTGCGCCCCACAGCCCGCACCCCTCCTGCTCTGTTTTTGCCTGTTGTTTACTGAGGTTTCCCTTGTGGTTTCTTATTTGGGGAGTGTACACCCCTGGCGGTGCTCGGGGCCACTATGCAGGCCAGGGACCAGTCATCTATTCTGGGGCACTCGAGTTGTTTCAAATTGTGGCTATGGTGAATGGTGCTGCAGTGACCACAGGGGTGCGGATGGTGTCTCTGCTGTGTGTTTTGGGACCCCCGGGGTATATTCCCAGGAGTGGAATTGTTGGGTCATAGAAAGCTCAATTTCTACTTTATTTTTTGAGGAATATCCATATTGTTTTCCAAAAAGTCTGGACCCGTGGGCATTCCTACCCACAATGAATGAGAGACCCTTTCTCCCTGCATCCACGCCAGCACTGATTGTTCTTATTCTTTTTTTTTTTCCTTTTTGGGTTACACCCAGCGATGCTCAGGGGTTACTCCTAGTTCTGCACTCAGGAATTACTCCTGGCAGTGTTTGGGGGACCCTATGGAATGCTGGAGATCGAACCTAGGTCAGTCGTGTGCAAGGTAAACTCCCGACCTACTGGACTATCGTTCTGGCCCCTCTTGTTCTTTTTGATGTGTGCCAGTCTCTGTGGTGTGAGATATCTCATTTTGATTCCCAACCCTCTGATGGTTAGAGGTGAAGAGCGTTTTTTTCATATACCTTTTGGCCTGGGCTGGAGCTATAGCACAGCGGTAGGGCGTTTGCCTTGCACGCGGCCAACCCGGGCTTGATTCCTCCACCCCTCTCGGAGAGCCTGGCAAGCTACTGAGAATATCTCGCCCGCATAGCAAAGCCTGGCAAGCTCCCCGTGACGTATTCGATATGCCAAACACAGTAACAAGTCTCGCAATGGAGATGTTACCGGGACCACTTGAGCAAATTGATGAATAACGGGAGGACGGTGCTACAGTGCTACCTTTTGGCCATTTGTATTTCTGCTTTCAGGAAGCTCCTATTCATCTCTTCCTGTTTTTTGGATGGGATTGGATTTTGTTTTTCTTGTAAAGTGTGCTGCCTTATATATCTTGTTACTGTTACTGTGTCTGGCATATCCAATACTCTCGGTAGCTTGCCGGGCTCTCCGAGAGGGGCGGAGGAATCGAACTCGGGTCGGCCATGTTGGCTGCGTGCAAGGCGAACGCCCTACCGCTGTGCTATCGCTCTAGCCCAGGCCAATCTTGTCAAGGTGGAGTGTTGAGTAAATGACATCTCCCATTCCGTGGCCTAGCTCTGTATCCTGGTCATCATTTCCTTTGAGGAGCAGAAGCTTCTTAGTTTATTGCAGTTCCATTTGTTTAACTTTGCTTCCTTCCACTTGCTTGGGCAGTGGCGTTTCAGCCTTGCAGATGCCTCAGGCATCAATGTCCTGGAGAGTTCTGCCTACCCTTTCCTCTATGAAGCTTATGCATTAGGGGCTGATATCAAGGTCTTTAATCCATTTTTATTGGACTTTTGTGCAGGACATTAGAAAGAAATCTGAGTTTGTTTTTCTGCAGGTAACTGACCAATTCTCCTAATACCTCTCATTTATGTTTTTTCTTTTGTTTGTTTTTTTTTTCTTTTTGGGTCACACCCAGTGATGCACAGGGGTTCCTCCTAGCTCTGCACTCAGGAATCACTCCTGGTGGTGCTCAGGGGACCATATGGGATGCTGGGGATCGAACTCTGGCCGGCTGCATGCAAGGCAAATGCCCTACCCGCTGTGCTATCATCCAGCCCCTCATTAATGTTTATTGCATTTTTAATACTACTTTAGAAACAAACCTTAGGGGCTGGAGTGATAGCACAGCGGGCAGGGTGTTTGCTTTCCACGCACCTGACCTGGGTTCGATTCCCAGCATCCCATATGGTCCCTCGAGCACCACCAGGAGTAATTCCTGAGTGCACAGCCAGGAATAACTTCTGTGCATCCCCAGGTGTGACCCAAAAAGAAAAAAAAAAACCTTAGTTATATGTTTCTAGCTTTTGTTTGATATATATATGTATATATATATATATATATATTTTTTTTTTTTGGTCTGGGGGACATACCTGGCAGTACTCAGAGGTTTCTGTCCTTGTTTTTTTTTGGGGGGGGGAGGGGTTTGAAGTTCTGGGGATTGAACCCAGAACGGCTGCATGCAAGACATACACTGAGTCCATTGACCTATCACTGGCCCCATGTCGTCATACTTTCAGAACTTTCCAGAGCTGCTCTTTACAAAGGGTTCGGACAGCCAACACTTTAGAGATCCGACAGTTTAAAGTTTGCTGCACCGACTGCTTTTCTGATTAAAGAAAATCTTAGGTCTAAGATTTCCCTTCTTCCTTTCTACTCATTCTTGCCCTCTCTGTTCCCCGACACAGATCCAATCTGAGGTTAAAATCACCAGTTCAGGTGCTGGAATGATAGCACAGCGGGTAGGGCGTTTGCATTGTGCACAACCGACCCGAGTTCGATTCCTAGCATCCCATAAGGTCCCCCGAGCACCACCAGGAGTAATTCCTGAGTGCATGAGCCAGGAGTAGCCCCTGTGCATCGCTGCACGGCAAAGCTGGCAAGCTACCAGCTCTCCGAGAGGGGCGGAGGAATCGAACCCAGCTCGGGTGGGCCAGCTGCGCGTGACCCAAAAAGCAAAAAAAAAAAAAAAAATCCCAGTTCACCAGGACATCCTCTGCCCTTTCAAATGCTCTTATTTTCTGCTTCATATCTGGCCGGAACTGGGATTGCCCAGGAAAAGGTGGGGCATCTCTCCTGGTTCGGGTGCTGAAAATGGCTGGCGCCAGCATTGAACCAGCCCCAGCAACTCAAACAAGACCTTTGGCAACTGTTGTTTGCTCAGTGGGAAATGTCAGCATCCCTGCTGTTCACAGTTCCAAGCTTCACACACAAACACACATACACACACGCACATGCACACACAGTCTTTTGAAATCTTTCCTATGATCAAACCTTAAACCTACTTTTGCTCCTTGCCTTTGCATATACACAAACATATATATATATATATATATATATATATATATATATATATATTTGCTCGAGCGGGCCCAGTAACGTTTGAGACTTGTTGTTACTGTGTTTGGCATATCGAATACGTCACGGGTAGCTTGCCAGCTTTGCCGTGCGGGCGAGGTACTCTCGGTAGCTTGCCGGGCTCTCTGAGAGGGGCGGAGGAATCGAACCCGGCTCGGGTGGACCAGCTGCACGCAAGGCAAACACCCTACCACTGTGCTATCGCTATATACACACACGTACAAACTCAGTACAAACTCACAACTCCAGTAATTATTTTTGTTTTTTTGTTTGTTTGTTTCCCCGGCAAGCTACCGAGTATCTCGCCCGCATGGCAAAGCCTGGCAAGCTCCCTGTGACATGTTCAATATGCCAAACACAGTCACGACAAGTCTCAAAATGGAGACGTTACTGGACCCGCTCAGGCAAATTGATGAACAACGGGAGGACAGTGACAGTGACAGTTTGTTTTTTGGGTTGGTTGGTTTTGGACGGGGCATTTGGGCCACAGTCGACAATACTCAGGAGTTACTCCTGGCTCTGTGCTCAGGGATCACTCCTGGTGGGGCTCGGGGAACCCTATGGGGTGTCAGGGATCGAACCCTGGTCAGCTGTGTGCAAGGCAAGCACCCTTCCTGCTGTCCTCTCTTTCTGGCCCCTGATGTTTTAAACTATTATGTCCCTGAACCTTTGCAGTAGTTGTCTGGGGCAAAGGGGACCGTGGGGGCTGGCCTGGGCACACACTTTAGTGGGGTGCCGGTGACCTCAAAGAGCAGAGCCACCAGCATTGCACACGATACAGCAGGGTGGTGGCAGGGGTCAAACCTGGCACCTCACGGGTGTCAGGCAGGTACTTTACCACTGAAATCTCCTGGGACCCTGGTGTGTGTGTGTGTGTGTGTGTGTGTGTGTGTGTGTGTCTTCTTTAACTGTCAAGAAGGAAAGAGCAGGGGGCAGGAGCGATAGCACAGCGGGCAAGGCGTTGGCCTTGCATGTAGCTGTCCCAGGTTCAATCCCCGGCATCCCATAGGGTCTCCCGAGCACCACCAGGAGTGATTCCTGAGTGCAGAGCCAGGAGGAACCCCTGTGCATTCCCGGGTGTCACACACACACACACACAAAGAAGGAAAGAGCAAAGATGAGAGACCAATGCGGGGGAGGGTTACCGTGTGGGGCTGAACAGGATGGTGGGAGTCGCAGAATCCGATATGAGGGTGTCACTGCCCCCCTCCCTCCACACCCCAGGACTTGCGTCTGGGGGGTCCCCCCTTATGAACGCAATATTCACAGGTCTCTTGTTCCAGTCTCTTTCCAACCATGCTCCTTCCTGGAGGAACTGCTAGAATTAGGGATGGTGGCCGTGAAGTTGGCGGGGGGTCGTCCCCTGAAGAGACACTGGCCTTTGGGGCGGAGCTGATGTCAAACCCGCTCTCCTGTCCCCCGCTCGGCCTCCAGGGGGGTCTCTGTGGGGCGAGGCCCCCCGCCATGAACCTCCGGAGCGAAGACCAGGAGGAGCGCGCCATCGTCCGCATTGCAGCCCACCTGCCCGACCTCATCGTCTACGGCGCCTTCTCGTCCGAGAAGCCCTCGGTGGACTACTTCGACGGCGTCCTGATGTTCGTGGACATCTCCGGCAAGTGTGGGGGGCGGCGGGCGGCCGCGGGAACAGGGGTCAGCGGGCACACACACATGCCAGGGACAGGGCGGGCGGGTCCGAGACGCCCAGGCCGTGGTCCAGCCAGCCCGCGCCGTCCTTGCAGGCTTCACGGCCATGACCGAGAGGTTCAGCACGGCCATGTACATGGACCGCGGCGCGGAGCAGCTGGTGGAGATCCTGAACCACTACATCAGCGCCATGGTGGAGAGTGAGTGGCCCCCGTGTCCCCCCCGGCCCCCCACTGCCGGCTCAGGCTCAGTCACGTTTCCTTCGTGTCCCCTCTGCGGGACATTCCCAGGGGCCCTGGGGTACGGGGTGGGGGGGAGGGGGTGCAACTCTGCCTGTTTTTTGGGGAGGTGGAGGGAAAACCCAGTGCAGGGGACCAAGCACGCAGACCCGAGCACTGTTTTGGGAGGGGATTAAACCAGGTTCGAGCCCGAGCACCTTGGAGCTCCGTGGGCGTCCGTGGGCTGAGGGAGGGGAAGCCTTGCACAGGTGAAAATATTAAGGGGCCAGGAGGCTGGAGCGATAGCACAGCGGGGGAGGGCATTTGCCTTGCACGCAGACGACCGGGTTCAATTCCCAGCATCTCATAGGGTCCCCCAAGCACCGCCAGGGGTAATTACTGAGTTCA
Organism: Sorex fumeus; assembly: GCF_029834395.1. Classification (NCBI taxonomy): domain Eukaryota; kingdom Metazoa; phylum Chordata; class Mammalia; order Eulipotyphla; family Soricidae; genus Sorex; species Sorex fumeus. Next base: position 1,180,526 of record NW_026606283.1, on the reverse strand, counting down.
GAGTAACCCCTGAGCATCGCCGGGTGTGACCCCAGAAACCAAAAAGAAAAAACCCGAAAATATTAGGGGCCAGAAAGATAGTGCAATGGGTAGTGCACTTGCCTTGCTCACCTGGGTTTGCATCACATAAGGTCTCCCGAGCCCTGCCAGAAGTGATCTTAGAGCAGTAAGCACTGCTGGGTGTTCACCCCCCCCAAAAAAAAAAACAAATAAAAGATTAGAGTGGGACTGGAAGAGGGCTGAAGGGCTGAGCTCATGCCTTGCAGGTGTGAGGTCCTGGGTTTGATCCCCGGCATTCCATGGGGTTCCCCGAGCACCGCCAGGTGTGATTCCTGTGTGCAGAGCCAGAAATAACTCCTGAGCATCGCTGGGTGTGACGCAAAAAAGAAAAAAAAAGAAAGAAATCCAAGTTGAATTGAACTGATCTTCCTTTTTGGGGGGTGGGCCTTACTCCTGGCTCTGTGCTCTGGAGTCACTCCTGGTAGTTCTCAGGGGACCCTATTCGATGCTGGGGGTGGTTGAGCCAGGCTTGGCCCCATGCAGGGTAAGAGTCTGATCCCTTGTGCTCTCTCGCCTGCTCCTGAACTGAACTTTAATTTTTTCTCCTCCCCCAGAAGTATTGCTTTTCGGAGGCGACATCTTAAAATTTGCAGGTAGGGGGCTGATTAAGGGGAGGGGGACCTCCAGGGGGACAGGGGCTGGGGAAGGTTGAGGAAGCTTCTACACAGCTTCCAGGAGATATCAACACCCAGGGCAGATGGGGGGTCCTCACGTGCCCCCTGCTCACCCCACACCGTGTGTGTGTGTGTGTGTGTGTGTGTGTGTGTGTGTGTGTGTTTGTGGCTGGCAGGGGACGCACTTCTCGCCCTGTGGAAGGTGGAGCGGAGGCAGCTGAAGAATATCATCACCATCGTGGTCAAGTGCAGCCTGGAAATCCACGGGCTGTTTGACGCCCAGGAGTGGGAAGAAGGTCTGGACATCCGGGTTAAGATCGGTGAGCACTTGGGGCCGAGCCATTTCCTAGTGGGGCGGGCGCCTGCCTTGCATGAACCCGTGTCGGCATCCATCCCCGGCATCCCATCCGTCCTCCTGAGCCCCACCAGTTGTGGCCCTGAAATAGAAATAAAAGGTGGGGGGTGGGGGGAGCAGATGGAGCAATAGCATAGTAGGTAGGGCGTTGGCCTGGCACGCGGCCGACCCGGGTTCGATCCCCGGCATCCCATAGGGTCCCCCGAGCACCGCCAGGAGTGGTTCCTGAGTGCAGAGCCAGGAGTCAGCCCTGTGCATTGCCGGGTGTGACCCATAAAAGCAAAAAAAAAAAAAAAGATGGGGGAACACAGGGCTGGGGGACCCCCGCGCCCATCCCCTCACCTCATCTCAAAGACGCTTCATCAGCACCCCCAAGGCCAGTGGTGGGGAATGTTGAGTCCCCAGTGTCCCCGCGCTGCAGGGCTGGCCGCAGGCCACATCACCCGGCTGGTGTTCGGCGACGAGACCCGCAGCTACTTCCTGGTAATCGGCCAGGCCGTGGACGACGTGCGCCTGGCCCAGAACATGGCCCAGATGAATGACGTCATCCTGTCCCCCAACTGCTGGCAGCTCTGTGACCGGAACATGATCGAGATCGAGCGAATCCCGGACCAGAGAGCCGTGAAGGTGAGCACGGCTCCAGGGCCATGGGCCCCACCCACTCCCAGCGAGAATGGGGCTCCGAGCTCCATCCCCTGCACCCCCTCTTTTTTCTCTTGGATTTTGGGCCACACCCGGCAGTGCTCAGGGCTTCCTCCAGGTTCTGCGCTCAGGGAGCACTCCTGGTGGGGCTCGGAGGACCCTATCAGGTGCCCTCACACCAGGCAAACACCCAACTTCTGTAAATCTTTTCTTTTTTTTTTTCTTTTTGGGTCCCACCCGGCGATGCTCAGGGCTGACTCCTGACTCTGCAGTCAGGAATCACTCCTGGTGGTGCTCAGGGGACCCTATGGGATGCTGGGAATCGAACCCCGGTTGGCCACTGTGCAAGGCAGACGCCCTCCCCGCTGTGCTATGGCTCCAGCCCCCCTTGCATTTTTGTTGGCCTTATTTATTGCTCCAGCCCCGTCAATTGTATTTTTGTAGTTTATGGAAAATGAGTGAAATAGAACAGACAGCTTTGGGAAACATTCCCAGTTCACCCATGGCCAGCAAGACAGCAAAATGACAAAGTTTGGCATTTTATGATATGTTTATTTCATAAAATCACGATCACGATCATCCTGTCAATTGTCTCGAGCAGGCACCCATAATGTCTCCTTCGCCCTAGCTCTGAGATTTTAAAAAGTGCCATATTCAAGGCTCTTTCAGGGTTACGAGAATGAGACCCATCATTGTTACTGGTATTTGGCATATTGAACACACTACCTCCACTACCCAGCCGCATGCCTCAGGCAACCACAAGCTAACGTCCAAGCTCGCAAAGCAGTGCAGAGATGCGATCAAGGAAGACCTCAAAGAGAGAAGAGCAGAAGTGCTGGTAGATGCGGCAGAAGCTGGGAAAAGCATTCGTTACGCCCGCCTGTCCTTTGCCAACCACAAGACCACGATGACTGCCCTCCGACGTCCTGATGGATCCATCACATCCTCCAGAACGGCAATGGAGAAGATTATCCACGACTTCTACTCAAATCTCTTCGATAGCCATGTCCACTTGCTGACATACCAAATTCCACAGGATGGATATGTCGTTCCCAACATTCTCCCTTCCGAAATCTGACACGCCATTTCGTCGGTAAAGAAACAAACAGCACCCGGCCCAGACAAGGTCAGACCTGAACACCTGAAGAACCTGCCGTCAGTACTCATCAATACACTGGCTCGGCTCTTCACTCGCTACCTGTCTGAATGCAAGGTTCCGTCCCAATGGAAAACCAGCAGGACCGTACTACTGTTCAAGAAGGGAGACATCCATGACATTGGCAACTATCGCCCGATCTGCCTATTGTCTGTCATCTACAAGTTGTTCACTTGAGTCATCCTAAATAGGATTGGCAGAAGACTAGATGAAGGACAACCATGCGAGCAAGCAGGGTTCCGCAAAGGATTCAGCACCATCGACCATATCCACACGATAACCAAGCTCATTGAGGTTTCTCGGGAGTTCAAGATGCCGCTCTGCTTAACGTTCATTGATTTAAAGAAGGCCTTTGATTCTGTTGAGACGGAAGCGGTCATTGAAGCCCTAGCCAATCAGGGCATTCAAGCCCAATACATCAGGATCCTCCGTGAGCTGTATTGCGGATTCACTACCAGGATCTCACCATTCTACAAAGAAGTGATCGTTGATGTCAAGAGAGGTGTTCGGCAGGGTGATACCATTTCACCGAAACCCTTCAGTGCCACCCTCGAGAACATCATGCGACAACTGGAATGGGAAGGAATGGGAGTGAAGATAGATGGTCGGCAACTACACCACCTCCGCTTTGCTGACGACATTGTTTTAATAACACCAAACATCAGCCAAGCGGCACAAACGCTGGCCGACTTTGACCGTGAGTGTGGAAAGGTAGGACTACAGCTGAATCTTACAAAGACAATGTTTATGAGAAACAGCCTCATTCCTGACGCCCCATTCGCTCTCAATGGAACGACCATCTCTGAATGCAACAGCTATGTGTACCTAGGTCGAGAAGTCAACATGACAAATGACCCGAGCTGCGCAGGAGGAAGAGAGCGGCTTTGGAACACCTTCAAGAACATGGAAGAAATAGCTAAGAGGACAAAGAACCTCTGGCTCCGGGCACATCTCTTTGATTCCACTGTTCTTCCTGCATTAACATATGCCTCAGAGACCTGAGCCCTACGCAAACAGGATGAGAACGCTATTCAGATCTCCCAAAGAAGAATAGAAAGAGCTATGCTAGGAATATCACGTTTCACTCAAATGAGAGAAAGAATCCGGACTTCCGACATCCGTTGACGATCAAGAATCAGGGACGCTGTCTCGTTTGCCAAGGTGTCAAAAATCAGATGGGCTGGTCACGAAATCAGATTTAAAGACGACCGCAGGACTAGAGCTGTTACCGACTGGATCCCATGGGATGTCAAAAGACCGCGTGGCCGCCCACCTACCAGATGGTCAGACTTCTTCATCAAGATCATGAACGATCGGTTTGAGGCTCTTCATGTTCCCAGAGCAAACAGATGCCATTGGGCTACACTGGCACGTGACAGGGACGAATGGAGACGTTACTGGCGCCCGCTCGAGCAAATCGACGACTAACGGGAAGTTAAGTGATTAAGTGATTAAGTGATTTGGCATATTGGGTTTGCCAGGGAGTTTGCCAGACTCTGCCGTGTGGGCAGGTAACATAGGGTAGCCTGCCAGGTTGTCCAAAGTAAGAATGAGATAAAAAGATGTCCACACGCATGAAGGTAGCTTCCGGGAGCTGGGTTTTATAGTCTCTGGGTCTTGGCTGTTGATGGGATTACACGGCGCTGGGGGGCAGTTGGTGGGTGTGACCCTTGCCTACTGGAAGATGGAGGATATGGGTGGAGGATGCTCAGCCCCGTTCCGAGCAGGCTTGGTTTTATTTCATAAAATAAATATATTCTATTGGGATTTGATACTATAGAGGCTATTTTACCCCATTACAGTGACACCCCAAAGCACCAGACAGCCCCCAGAGTAACCAGAAACTTTCTTTCTTCTTCGTCTTGAATCTAGGTCAACTTTTTAAAACCACCTCCTAGTTTTAACTTCGATGAATTTTTCACAAAATGTATGACTTTCATGGACTACTATCCGTCCGGCAACCAAAAAAGTAAGTGCCCGGGTACCCTCGGTGGCCAAAAGGTTTTGCTGGTCCCAGCCATGGGACTCCGGGACATGTGGACGCAGTGTCCATCCGCAGGAGATCCTTCAGGGGGCTACTTCCTGTTCCCCCAACTGCGGGCTACTTCCTTTTCCCCCTACTTTGGGCTACTTCCTGTTCCCCCCCCCACTTTGGGCCACTTCCTGTTTCCCCTACTTTGGGCTACTTTCTGTTCCCTCCAACTGTGGGCTACTTCCTGTTCCCCTCTACTTCGTGATACTTCCTGTTCCCCCCAACTGCCAGTTACTTCCTGTTCCCCCCCTTTGGGCTACTTCCTGTTCCCCCCTATTTGTGATACTTCCTGTCCCCCCAACTGCAGGATGCTTCCTTTTCCCTCCTACTTCGTGATACTTCCTGTTCCCCTCAACTGCCAGCTACTTCCTGTTCCCCCAGGTGCAGTTCTCCCACCCTCCACCGTCTTCCCCATCGCCCAGATCATGCCCTATCAAAGGGCCAACCCATTTCCCTGAAACCAACCTTTCCCTCCCCACTCACCCCCATCACTAACCTTCTGGCCTCACTTGTATGTATGTATGTATGTATTTGCTTTTTGGGTCACACCCGGCTATCACAGGGGCTACTCCTGGCTCTGTGCTCAGGAATTACCCCTGGCAGTGCTCAGGGGACCCTATGGGATGCTGGGAATCGAACCCGGGTCTTCCGCGTGCAAGACAAACGCCCTGCCCGCTGTGCTATCGCTCCAGCCCCTGTATTTATTTTGTTTGGAGGCCACATCCGGCTGTGCTCAGGGCTTCCTCCTGGCTCTGTGCTCAGGGATCACTGCTGGTAGGGTGTTGGGGATCGAACCCCAGTGGGCCACGTGGCAAGGCCAGTGCCTTAACCCTCACCCCTCTCTCAGCCCTCGAACCGGCTGCTTCATGCTCAGCCCTCACAGGATCCATTCTGCTTCTTCGTCCGATTTATTCCCTGCTAAAAAGTGACTGATTTCTCTCCACTTGATCACTTGATCACTTGACATCCCGTTACTCATAGATTGGCTCGAGCGGCGCCAGTAACGTCTCCATTCGTCCCTGTCGCGTGCTAGTGTAGCCCAATGGCTTCTGCTCGTTCTAGGAACACGAAGAGCCTCAAACCGATCGTTCAGGGTCTTGACGAAGAAGTCTGACCATCTTGTAGGTGGGCGGCGGCCACGTGATCTTTTGACGTCCAGATTTCTCTCCAGACTTGCTTTTTCTTCTTTTGGTCTTCAGGCGCATCCCTGCCAGCTCCTGATCGCCAATTATGGGGCTTGGCGGGGAAGTGCCAACCATGAGAGTGATGAGAGTGGGAGGTCTAACAGCGCCCCACTATCTCTATGGTCCCCCGAGCACAGAGCCAGGAGTCAGCCCTGAGCACAGAGCCAGGAGTGACCCCTGAGCATCGCAGAGTGTGACCCAAAAAAACAAACTAATGTGTCATGTGGTGCTGAGGGGAGAGTCAGCTTTGCAGCTCCAGGCGTTGAATTTTGGGGAGACCACCCCCTTGTTCACAATGCACACACACACACACACACAGAGGCTCATACTCACTCATACACTGGGTCCTGTCTGGCCACGAGGTGCCCCAGAGCCCCTGGCTGCAGAGGGAAGACCACTTCCCCGGGAAACAGGACTGGGGGTGCCGGTCCCCCCAACACCCCTGCCTGAGCTGTCCCCTCCTGTCCCCTTAGACCTGCTGAGGCTGGCATGCATGCTGGAGTCAGACCCCAGGCTGGAGGTGTCCCTGAAGAAGTACGTCATGGAGAGCATCCTAAAGCAGGTAGGGCCCGAGAAAACCCGCAGGGGCCACAGAGATGGCCCAGTGGTTAGGGAGTTGCCCGCCGGGTGACACCCTGGAGCCCCACCAGCCCAGCCCGGGTAATCCCTGCACCACGGTGCCCATGCAGAACTGCAGCCTTGGCCTGGCCTGACTCCAGCCGGGCTGGTGGAGAGCTGCAGAGGGACCCCCAACTGTGCTTAGGCGCCCCCCAGAAGAGAAAGGAAAAGTAGAACCGAAAAGGGGTGGAACCCCAGGGAGGCCAGTCCTGTGCGCTCTCTCAGGGGCCGGGGCAAGGCCGGAGCCACTGAGGAGACCCGCACACCTTCCCCACGGTGGCCTCCCCAAGCAAGCCAGCAGGCCGACAACGCTTACCTCACATGCTCACACTCTCACACACTCACACTCACTCATACACACACATGCACTCACACATGCTCACACACACTCATACATACGCATCCTCACACACACGCATTCATGCACTCATACGCACATATACACACACTCATACACAGACACACTCACACACGCACGCTCACACACACTCACCTGTACATATGTACCCTCACACACATACCTTCACACGCACTGTCATTCATATACACACTCACAAGTGCTCATGCACATACACTCGCACACACTCACACGCACACACACTCACACATTCATACACTCATACCCACATACACACTCACACACAGACACTCACACATGCTCACACTCACAGACTCACACCTATACATGTACCCTCACACACACTGTCATTCATCTACACACTCACAAGCACTCATGCACATGCAATCTCACACACTCACGCTCACTCGTACACACATACCCTCACACACACTCACTCATACACTCCTGCACACACATCCATGCACACGCTCACACTTGGTCATACACTTGCACTCATACACACTCATACACACAATCTCATGCACACATACACACACTCAAACCTACACACACACCCGCACACACACTGTCACTCATACACACATACTTACACGCTCACACAAACTCATACACACTCATACACACATACACTCACACGCTTACATCCACAATCACGCTCACACTCACACACATATATTCTCAAACATACACTCGCACTCACATACACACTTGCTCACACACTCACACACACTCATACACACTCACACATACACTCATGCACACTCCCACTCATACACACATTCATACACACATACACGCATATACACACACACTCACACATTCATACCCACATACTCTCACTTGCTCAGACACACTCACTCATAGGCATACACACTCATACACACTCATAAAACTCTCACACACACATTTATAAACAAACTCATAGAAATGCTTATACACACCAACATAAACCCAGTTACACTGACACACAGTCACACACACAGACACACAGTCACTTGCACAGTCACACACATAGACATCCACACTTACACTGGCACACAGTCTCAGACATCCAGTCATACACACGGACACACAGTAACTGACATACACGCAGTCACACAGACACAGTCACTCACAGACACAGTCACACACAGACATACAGTCATACACACTGACAGTCACACTGACCTACACACAGTCACACACAAGCACACAGTGACTCACACAGTCACACAGACACAGTCACACAGACACACTGACACAGTCTCACTGATGCTCAGTTACATACGGACATACAGTCACTGGCACACAGTCACACAGACATACAGTCACACTGACACAGTCACACCGACACACGGTCACACACATGGACATGCCGTCACTCATACTGACACAGTCACACACACGTACAGTCACTGACACAGTCCACACACACACCCAGTCACACTGACACCCAGTCACATGGACAGAGAGTCACACACACGCATACACCCACAGTCCCGCCCGCTCAACAGTCCCGGGGAGCAGGGTGGTGGGGGAGGGCGAGCGGGACCCCGGCTGAAGCCCGGCCCCCCCCAGATCGACGACAAGCAGCTGGGCGGGTACCTGTCGGAGCTGCGCCCCGTCACCATCGTCTTCGTGAACCTGATGTTCAAGGACCAGAACAAGGTGGAGGTGATCGGCTCGGCCATCCAGGACGCGTGCGTGCACATCAACGCCGTGCTGCGCACCTTCCGCGGCCAGATCAACAAGGTCTTCATGTTCGACAAGGTACGCGCTCGCCGGGATTCCTCCCCACCCCCAGGGCCGCTGGGCGAGCAGAGGGAGACCCCCGGCTCGGCCGCTGCCTCTGCCCGCAGGGCTGCTCCTTCCTGTGCGTCTTCGGCTTCCCGGGGGAGAAGGGCCCCGACGAGGTCACTCACGCCTTGGAGAGCGCCGTGGACATATTCGACTTCTGCTCCCAAGTGCACAAGATCCAGTGAGTGTCGAAGCCCCCCAGCCCAGCGGGAGTGGGACCCCCATTGGGGGGGCGACGGGGATGGGGTGAACGAAGGGGCTTCCTAAGACATACCCCCAAGGCTGGAGCAATAGCACAGCGGGTAGGGCGTTTGCCTTGCACACGGCTGAGCCGGGTTCGATTCCCAGCATCCCACATGGTCCCCTGAGCACCGCCAGGGATAATTCCTGAGTGCAGAGCCAGGAGGAACCCCTGGGCATTGCCAGGTGTGACCCCAAAAAGCAAAAAAATAGACATCCCCCCAAGTCCCCCATCCTGGGCTGGCGGTGCCCCGGCAGAGGCCACACTCCCAGCCCCGTTGGTTTTTATTTATTAATGTTTTTGGGCCACGCCCGGTGATGCTCAGGGCTGACTCCTGGCTCTTCGCTCAGGAATCACTCCTGAGGGTGCTCAGGGGGCCCCTATGGGGTGCTGGGGATTGAACTCGGGTCGGCCACATGCAAGGCCAGCACCCTCCCTGCTGTACTATCGCTCCTGGCTTAAAACAAGTTTTAGTAACTGGGCGTATTCCTGCCGTGCCCAAGGCCCCGAGTTTGATCCCCAGCACTGTACCACTGACCACTTACAGGAGAGCACTGGACGTGACCCCCCCCCACACACTGCTTCCCCACCGCCACGGCTCAGCCAGCCCAGAGCATGGAACGGTTAGATTTTGTTTGAGTATCTCCAACAGGGACGCCCCCCGCCAATGACAGGGAGACCAGATGGAGTCAGAGATTTCTAGACTGCGGTGCCATCGCTGAGAAGGGAAGCCGGCCATCCTCAGCACCCACCACCCCCTGCCTGGGTGCCTCCCTGTCTGGGAGCCCCACTCTGGACACCCCATGGCCCTCTCTCTCCCCCTGACCCCTGCACGGATGCCGTGTTCTCAGTGGGGGTCACTCCCCCTCAAAGTGGCGTCTGCCTCCCCTCTGACACCGCCAGCGACCGGCCGCAGTTGGGGGTCCCGGGAGGGGCTTCCAGCATCTTTTGCCAAGGGCCTCCCACCCTCTCAAGCCCGAGCATGGTCCCCAGTCCCCCTGCCTCATGTTCCCCCACCCGCCACTATCCTGTCCTCTTGCCCCTGCCAGCACCGTGTCCATCGGGGTGGCCAGTGGCATCGTCTTCTGCGGGATCATCGGGCACGCAGTGCGACATGAATACACAGGTACCCACCGGGCTTGGCTGGAGGAGGGCAGGGCTGAGGCAGGAGGCCCCCCCCCCCCACACACACACACAGAAAACTGGCCTGCAGCCGCACTCCGCTTAAGGCCAGGCTTATTCAGCATTCATGAAAACTAGGACATCAGGAGCGACTCCGGTTCGATTCCCAGCATCCCATAGGGTCCCCCGAGCACCGCCAGGAGTGATTCCTGAGTGCAGAGCCAGGAGTCAGCCCTGAGCATCGCTGGGTGGGACCCAAAAAAGCTAAAATATTATAAAAATAATAATAAATAAAGAGCAGCTTCATAGCAGGGTTTCTGCTCATTAAAAAAAAAAACAGACTGGGACATCAAGTGTGAAAATGCCATTGGTGGGGCTGGAGGGACAGCACAGCAGGGAGGGCGTTGGCCTTGCACACAGCTGACCCGGGTTCGATCCCCGGCATCCCAGAGGGTCCCCGGTTTCCTGAACGCAGAGCCAGGAATGAGCCCTGAACATGGCTGGGAGTGGACCCAAGTAAATGAAATCAAAAAGAAGATGCCATTTGGGGCCACATGCCTCCGAGGACACGCAGTTCCGAGACACTTTTTTGTCTCCTCTCTTTCCTCCTCCCTCTCTCTCTCCTCTCTCTCTGCTCTGTTCCTGCCTCTCCCTTCCTCTCTCCCCCTCCCCCTGCCCATCCCTCTTCCCCCCAACACCCCCCCCCCCCCAGTCATTGGCCAGAAGGTCAACATCGCGGCCCGGATGATGATGTACTACCCGGGGGTCGTGTCCTGCGACTCAGTCACCTACAGCGGCAGTAACCTCCCGGCCTATTTCTTCAAGGAGCTTCCCAAGAAGGTCATGAAGGGCGTGACCGACTCGGGGCCCGTCTACCAGTGTCTGGGCCTCAATGAGAAAGTGTGAGTCCTGGGAGAGCACGAGCCGGCCATCTCCTGTACAGAAATTGGGGTTGCGGGGGTAGGGAACTGTGACCACAGGGAGTCTCCAGAGCTGAAACGCTGGGCCTATTCCAGCGTTCCAAACCCTTCACGCGCCCCCGTTCTACTGGGGCTATAGCATGGTGTAAGGTGGGGGCAGAGGGTCCCCCCAGGTCTGAGGATCTGGGGGAGGGGGTCAGTCTCCAAAGGTGGCTTGCAAGTAGGACCGAGAGTGTCATCTCGCCTGGAGGACATATTCCTCAATGGAACCTCCTTCGTGTGGAGGGGTTTTTATTTTTTTACCCGGGTTCAATTCCTCCGCCCCTCTCGGAGAGCCTGGCAAGCTACTGAGAGTATCTTGCCCGCATGGCAAAGCCTGGCAAGCTCCCCGTGGTGTATTTGATATGCCAAAAACAATAACAAGAAGTCTCACAATTTGTTGTGAGATGTTACTGGTGCCCACTCGAGCAAACTGATGAACAACGGGAGGACAGTGCTACAGTGCTTTTACTTATTTAATTATTTTCTTTTTTCTTTTTGGGTCCCACCCAGTGATGCTCAGGGCTGACTCCTGGCTCTGCACTCAGGAATCACTCCTATGGGATGCTGGGAATCAGGAATCCCTGTGCATCGCTGGGTGTGATCCAAAAAATAAATAAATAAATAAAAAAGAGAGAGCGAGAGCATGGTGCTCGGAGTTGGGGGTAGGATCTTTCCAGAATCAAGGACAGTGCCCCCTTGGACACTTGCAGGGTGCCCGGCCAGGTGTTGGGTCTTTAGGGAGGGCTCAGCGCTGGTCCTTGGGAACATTTAGAGGCCGAGTGGTCAGTGTCGTGGGTAGGTCTGTTGCCGGCACTGTGTGCCGTGTCCACTGCCAGGTCAGGGCCTCTCCTACCTGTCTCTCAGGCCAGAAAGGACAAACAAGGAGACTTTCAGGCCCGAGGGACCCCGTGTCGGGAGCGGAGAGATAGCACAGGGGTTAGGGAGTCAATCCCCGACACCACCTCTGGGCACCGCCTGGGCACTCCTGAGCATTACTGAGTGCTCAGAACAGCACCACGGAAGCCCAAAAGAAGGGGAAAAGAGGGGCTAGAGTGATAGCACAGCAGGTAGGGCGTTTGCCATGCACGCGGCCGACCCAGGTTCGATTCCCAGCATCCCATATCGTCCCTTGAGCACCGCCAGGGATAATTCCTGAGTGCAGAGCCAGGAGTAACCCCTGTGCATCGCCAGGTGTGACCCCCCCCCAAAAAAAAGGGGGAAAGAGAGAGCCAGTTCCTGATGCTGGAGTCTAACGTCTGTCTTTTTTCCTTCCAGCATGTTCGGGATGGCTTACCTCATTTGCAACAGAAGCAAGGGCTACTCTTTGCTGGGTAGGTAGCGGGCCTGGATTCTGAGACGTCCTTGATTGACACACGGCCTGAACGTCCTTTCTCGAGCCAAACATACGGGAAAGCACCCCAGGAGTGTCAGCCGCCGAGCAAACCCAAGGACCAGGCAGAAACCGTGCGGGCCGAGAAACAGAAGCACAGTGATGGGGCTGGAGCGATAGCACGGCGGGTAGGGCGTTGGCCTTACATGCGGCCCGAGCCGGGTTCGATTCCCAGCATCCCATAGGGTCCCCCGAGCACTGCCAGGAGTAATTCCTGAGTGCATGAGCCAGGAGGAACCCCTGTGCATCGCTGGGTGTGACCCAAAAAGAAAAAAAAAAAAAACACAGTGATAGTATAGCGGGGAGGGCGTTTGTCTGGCATGTGGCTGACCTGGGTTCGACTACCAGCATCCCATAGGGTCCCCCGAGCACTGCCAGGAGTGATCACTGAGTGCAGAGTCAGGAGGAACCCCTGAGCATCTCCGGGTGTGACCCAAAAAGCAAAATAATGAAATAAAATAAAACCCAGGGACATCTATCCCCTCCCTTCCCTGGCTTTCCCCACACCCCCTGAGATGCAGCATCACAGGGATTGAGCCTGGTTGGAAAACCCACATGGATGGAATCACACCTGGTACAACCTGGTACAACCTGGTACAACCACCCTATGTCTTATTTTAATCAACACCATGTTTTGAAAATCTGCCAACTACTCATTTTCATTACATATAGAATTATATAAAAAGACATGAAATATATATATATATTTCATTGCATGAACTCATATATTTGGCAGGGAGGGGTTCACGCGGTGATGCTCAGGGCTGACTCCTCGCTCTGTGCTCAAGAATCACTCCTGGCGGGATGCCGGAGATCGAACCTGGATCTTGCTTGCGTGCAAGGCAAACGCCTTTCCCGCTGGGCTACCCATCTGGCCCCTCATTGCAGTATTTTTTTTTTTAGAAATAAGAGAAATTTTTTTTGCTTGGTTAGTTTCACTCCTACCTCCAATTCAGATAGTTCCGGTTTTTAATTCCAGATCGTGTGACCTAAGCAGATCCCATTTTTCAAACCACTGTCACTATCATCCCGTTAATCATTGATGACTCATGTGGGCTCCAGCAGTGTCTCCATTTGTCCCAGCCCTGAGATTTTATTTATTTATTTGCTTTTTGGGTCACACCCAGCAATGCTCAGGGCTGACTCCTGGCTCTGCACTCAGAAATTACTCCTGGCGGTGGTTGGGGGACCCTATGGGATGCCGGGGATCAAACCTGGGTTGGCTGTGTGCAAGGCAAACGCCCTCCCCGCTGTGCTATCACTCCGGCCCCAGCCCTGAGATTTTAGCATCGTAAACGTTATGCTATCTCCAAGGATGCCACACGCCAGCTGGATGTCCTTAGGCATAATGGTGACGCGCTTGGCTTGACGGGGAATGTGCAGAGGTTGGTGTCCACCAGGTAGGCCTCACAGGCCTCCTGCAGTACCATGATGGCTGAGCTCTGGGAGCACAGGTTGGTCTTGAAGTCCCACACGATCTCGCACACCAGCCGCTGGAACTGCAGCTGGCAGATCTCGCGTAATGACACTGTGTCGGGCTGGTAGGTGCGACTTCTTCTCGCTGCCTGTGGCTGGCGCGCTCTTGGGGGCCGCCTTGGTGGCCACCTTCCCGACCATTGAGTTGCACACCGTCTACTTAGTACGAGCCCTCTCGTCCTTCCCAACTCAGCTGGAGACTCCTTCAGGGTTAGGGAAATGAGACCGGTTTTAGCTACTGTTGTTGGCATATTGGGTACGTCACGGGTGATACGATAATTAAGTAGCCATGAGACTGAACATTACCAAAAAGGCCTTTATGCACAGCTGTAAAACCACAAGTTTCACTGGAAAGTTCTAGAGAATAAAAAAAAGGGTGGGGGGGTTGGAGCGATAGCACATCGGGTAGGGTGTTTGTTTGCCTTGCACAGGGCCAACCCGGGTTCGATTCCCAGCATCCCCTATGGTTCCCCGAGCACTGCCAGGAGTAATTCCTGAGTGCAGAGCCAGGAGCAACCCCTGTGCGTTGCCAGGTGTGACCCAAAAAGCAAAAAAATAAATAAATAAAAATTTAAAAAATAAATTTAAAAAAAGGGGAGGGTTATTACAGGAAATTACAAAGAAAAATGCCCATACTCCTGAAAAGCCCCAAGACTACTCTTAGGAGTGGGGATATGTTCTTATGGACTTTATTATTATTTATTATATATTATTTATTATATATTATTTATTATATATTACTTATTATATTAGCTCGAGCGGGCCCAGTAATGTCTCCATTGGAGATTTTGTTGTTACTGTGTCTGGCATATCGAATACTCTCGGTAGCTTGCTGGGCTCTCCGAGAGGGGCGGAGGGATCGAACTCGGGTCGGCCAAGTTGGCCGCTTGTAAGGCGAACGCCCTACCCGCTGTGCTAGCACTATAGCACTGTCCTCCCGTTGTTCATCTATTTGCTTGAGCGGGCACCAGTAACGTCTCCATGGTGAGACTTGTTGTGACTGTGTTTGGCATCTCGAAGACGCCATGAGGAGCTTGCCCGGCTCTGCTGTGTGGGCGGGATACTCTTGGTAGCTTGTCAGGCTCTTTGAGAGGGACGGAGGAATCGAACCCAGGTGGGCTGCATGCAAGGCAAACTCCCTACCTGCTATGCTACTACTCCAGACCATTATTCACGATCACGACCACCCTGTTGCTCGTCGATTGCCTCGAGCAGGTGCCAGTAACGTCTCCTTCGTCCTAGCCTTGAGATTTTTTTTTTTAAAGTGCCATATTCAAGGCTTTTTCAGGGTTAGGAGAATGAGACCCATCATTGTTACTGGTATTTGGCATATTGGGTATACCACGGGGAGTTTGCCAGACTCTGCCGTGTGGGCATGTTACATTTGGTAGCCTTTAGTAGTACATTCCAAACAGACCATTATTATTATTATTATTATTAAAATATCTCGAGATGACTCCATGTTGATTCAGTTCTGCTCCCTTTTTAAAACAAAACCCACAGGCCGGAACAAGGAGATCGACTACTTCGTGTGCACCATGAAGGAGTTCCTGAGGGCCAACTCGAGCCGCGTGCTGATGTTCGAAGGCCTGTCGGGGTACGGGAAGAGCCAGCTGCTCATGGAGATTGAGTACCTGGCCCAAGGTGAGAACCACAGGTGAGCGCCTTTCTTTCTCTTTTGGCTTCTGGGGGTCACCCCTGACGGTGCTCAGGGCTCACTCCCAGCTCTGTGCTCAAGGATCCCTCCTGGCGGTGCTCGGGGGATCCTAGGGGGATGCCGGGATCCAAGGTTTGATCCCACACATTGCAGGGCACCCCTCAGAGTGGTGCTGGGGTGATGAAGGGTAGGACTCAGAAGCTTCCAGAACACCCGGTTCTCGATATCCTCAGGCATGGCCAACACCAAGTCTCAATCCTGAGGCTGAAGCGTTTGCACAGTGGAGAGGGCATTTGCCTTGCATGCAGCCAACCCAGGTTTGATTCCCAGGAGCCCTGAGCACTGCCAGGAGTAACTCCTGAGTGCAGAGCCAGGAGTAACCCCTGTGCATCACCGGGTGTGACCCAAAAAGCAAAAAAAACAAAAAAAACAAAAAACCAAAAAAACAAAACAAAAGAAGTCTCAACCCTGAGCCCGGGCTGTTTCTTCCCATCCCCCCGCAAACAGGACCGTGGCCATCGTCCTGACGAAGATCAGCTTCACACAGAGCTTTTACACCATCCAGATCCTGATGGCCAACGTGCTGGGCCTGGACACGTGTAAGCATTACAAGGAGCGCCAGAGTAGCCTGGAGTGTAAAATCAAGACGTTGCTGAACGAGAAGTCCTACTGTCTGCTCAATGACATCTTTCACGTCCAGGTCGGCCGCGGGGGCATCGGGGCGGCGGGGGACGTGGGACCCCGGGAGCGGGACCCTGCCTGGGAGACAGACCCCAGAGGATCCAGCTGCTTCCTGTCACAGGGGTGCAGCCCTTTGGCTCCCATGGGGCGCCCCCGGGTCTCCCGTGGACCGAGCACCCTAACTCTGCTTCCTGTCTCACTGTTGTGAAGTGGGGGACCTCTAAAACGGCATTGCGGGGTGTGGGTCATCTTGGGAGATTTGTGTTTTTTTTGTTTGTTTTGGTTTTGGCTTTTGGGGCCACACCCGGCGACGCTCAGGGGATATTTCTGGCTTTGCACTCAGGGATCACTTCTAGCAGTGCTCACCTCTGAGCACCCTATGGGATGCCGTGGCTTGAACCCAGGTCAGCTGCGTGCAAGGCAAACGCCCTTCCCGCTGTGCTATCACTCAGGCCCATCTTGCGAGGTTGGGGGGCGGTGCTCAGCGCTGACTCCTGGCTCTGCGCTCTGGGATCACTCCCGGCAGAACTCGGGGGATCCTATCAGATGCCAAGGATCGAACCCAGGTCAAACATGTGGTAGGCAAGAGCCCTCCCAGCTGTCCTATCGCCGACCACCCCACAAAAATGACTTTACAGGGACTGAAGTGATAGCAACGGGGAGGGCGTTTGCCTTGCATGCAGCCAACCTGAGTTTGATTCCCAGCATCCCACAGGGTCCCCCAAGCACCGCCAGGAGTGACTCCTGAGTGCAGAGCCAGGAGTATCCTCTGTGCATCGCTGGGTGTGACCCAAAAAAGGAAAAAAAAAAAACCTTTACAGTTTCTGTGTGACTTAGTATGATCTGGCAGGTCAGAGAGATAGCACGCCTGCAAGACATGCTTTGTTTGCATGAGGCCGGGTTTGCTGCCCCCACTCTGCATGGTCACCTAGAGACCCACCAGAAATAGCCCCCAAATAAAAACAAATATGAGATAATACAATGGGGAGGGGTTTGCCTTGCACGCAGCCGACCCAGGTTCAGTCCCCAGCATCCCATGTGGTCCACCAAGCTCTGCCAGGAGCAATTCCTGAGTGCAGAGCCAGGAGGAACCCCTGAGGGTTCAGGGGGAGTTGGGGGAGATGGGTGACCCCGAGTTTCCTCTGCTGGTCTCCCACACCCAGGACGCCCCCCCATTCTTCCTACAGTTCCCCATTTCCCGGGATATTTCCAAGATGACCCCCCAAAAGAAGCAGGCCCAGCTAGAGGCCCTATTCATGAAGATCCTGGAGCAGGTACAAGCAACCACACACGTGGGGGTCCCACCAGGGCCGGGACCACCACCCCCACCCCACCCCCTGCCAAGCAGTCCCACAGGGTCCCTGAGTCACACCCCACTGACAAGGAGAAGCTCAGGACGACTCGCGCCCACAACCCCCAAACACTGCAGCGAGTCCCACCAGCTTTTTGAGGGGAACTGCTGGTGGTGCTCGGGGGTCTCTATGAAGTGTCGGGGATCGAACCTGCATCAGCTGTGTGCAAGGTAAACGCCCTGCCTGCCATCCTGTTGCTTCAGCCCACAAAAGACGTTTTGAAAGCTCTAGGATATGGCCAGAGAGATAGTCCAGCGGGGTGGACAGTTGCCTTGAAAGCAACTGGCCTGGGGCTTGAGCGATAGCTCAGCGGATAGGGCGTTTGCCTTGCATGTGTTCGACCCGGGTTCGATCCCCAGCATCCCATATGGTCCCCTGAGCACCGCCAGGAGTAACTTCTGAGTGCAGAGCCAGGAGTCAGTCCTGAGCATCGCCGGGTGTGGCCCCCAAACAAACCCCCCAAAAAAAACAAGACAAAAATTAAAAATTAGGGCCAGAGCAATAGCACTTTGCCTTGCGTGCCACCAACCCGGGTTCAACCCCCAGTTATCTTATAGGGTCCCCGGGGCACCAGTTCCTGAGTGCAGAGCCAGGAGTCAGCCCTGAGCACTGCTGGGTGTGACCCCAAAAGCAAAAGAAAGAAAGAAAGAAAGAAAGAAAGAAAGAAAGAAAGAAAGAAAGGAAGAAAAACTCCGGGACTGGGGCCGGAGTGATAGCACAGTAGGGAGGGCATTTGCCTTACATGTGGTTGACCTGGGTTCGATCCCTGGCATCCCACAGGGTCCCTTGAGCACTGCCAGGAGTGATTCCTGAGCGCAGAGCCAGGAGTCAGCCCTGAGCATCGCTGGGTGTGGCCCCCCAAACAAACCAGAAAACAAGATAAAAATTAAAAATTAGGGCCAGACCAATAGCACAGCGGGGAGGGCCTTTGCCTTGCACGTGGCCAACCCGGGTTCGATCCCCAGCATCCCCTAGGGTTCCCTGAGCACTGCCAGGAGTGATTCCTGAGTGCAGAGCCAGGAGGAACCCCTGAGCATCTCCAGGTGGGACCCAAAAAGCAAAAAAAAAAAAAAAAAAAAAAAAAACCAAAAAACTCCGGGGCTCCGCAGACCGTGCGGGAGGAGCGGGTCATCTTCATCGTGGACGAGGCCCAGTTCGTCGACTCCACCTCGTGGGCCTTCCTGGAGAAGCTGCTCCGGGCGGTGCCCATCTTCATCATCATGTCACTGTCGCCCTTCACCGACATCCCCTGCAAGGCGGCCAGCAGCATCATCAAGAGCAGGATCACCACCTACGTCACGCTCGGGGCCCTGCAGCCCAGGGACATCCGCAACAAGGTGTGCCTGGACCTCAACGTGCACGGGATCCCCAAGGAGCTGGACCTGTGAGTGGCAACCGCCTGCGCAAGCGCGCACGTGGGGCGTGGGGGGGGGGCGCAGGCCAGGCAACTGCTCTGCGCGTGCGTGGTTCCTTCTCCAGCGTCCCCGAACCTGGTTCGAATCCCTGCTTCCCCTCCACCACCACCCCCCCACCCGCCCAGCCTCATTTCCTTCGGGTTTCCCCAGTCTCTGCTCAAGAGTGAGCCCACAGCTAGGAGGAAACCCTGAGCACTGTCCACTGTGCCCCGGCCCTCCCCTAAAGAAATAAGGGGAAATCAAAGAATTTTTGAAGACAGTTCAAGAGGAACCAGAGCTATAAGGCTGGGGGGGAGGGGAATGTGTGGGTGTTGGCCTTGCACGTGGCCGACCTGGGTTCGAAACCCGGCATCCCACAGGGCCCCCCCATCATCACCATGGAGCACTTGCTAGTTGGAATCCCTGACTGCAGAACCAAGAGTCAGCCCTGAGCACCGCCAGGTGTGGCCCTAAAGGCCAAAAATAGAGAGAGAGAGAGAGAGAGAGAGAGAGAGAGAGAGAGAGAGAGAGAGATAAAAGACAGTTCAAAGAGCTGGAGCTCACGGTCGGCATGCAGGAACCTCGGGTTGATTCCTGCACCGTGAGCACAGCCAGAGCGCTGAGCGTTACCAGGTGTGGCCCCCCCCCCCCCAACTGAGAAACATAGTCAAGATGGAATGAAGAATAAAGAAGGGGCTGGAGCCATAGCACAGCGGGGAGGGCGTTTGCCTTGCACGCGACCAGCCCGGGTTCAATTCCCAGCATCCCATAGGGTCCCCTGAGCACTGCCAGGGCTGATTCCTGAGTGCAGAGCCAGGAGTAACCTCTGTGCACCACCGCTGGGTGTGACCCAAAAACCAAAAAAAAAAAAAAAGAATAAAGAAGTGATGTTGGTAGGCCCACGGGTGACTTATGTGAAGCGGGGAGGAAAAAGACAATCACTTTCTCCCCATCCGCCGTTGCCACCCGGGATCCAGGATTACTGGGTTCTTGTCTCACCTCAAAGAAAGGAATTTCAGAAGTAGACAGGCAGTAAAGTAAATAGATTTTACTTGGAGGGTTTTGAAGGTGTGTGTGTGTGTGGGACGAGAGAGAGAGAGAGAGAGAGAGAGAGAGAGAGAGAGAGAGAAAGAACCCGGGCTTCTCCAAGGGCAGAGAGACCCCTACACACACCCCCGCAACAGACAGGAAAGCATGAAAGTCCCCATCTCAAGAGGGCAGATGCGGGTGACACGTGTGCTCGGCCACATGGGCGTCAGCAGCACATGGGCTCAGGCAGCGTATGTGCGCCCTTCCTGTGTCCAAGGTGGCTTTTATAGGCTCTTCTCGGGTTGTCTTGATCCGGAACATTCTGGAGTCTTCTCAGGGCTGAATCACTAAAGTTAATCGGATTAAGGGAGAGGTCGGAGGGTTTGAGGAACTTCTTGGGGAGGGGTCCAGTCTCCTCAGGATCTAGGGCAGGTCTTATCAGGTCTCTGTTTTCCGTATCCGCTGGGTGGATCAACCTTAGAACTTTCCTTCCCAAAAGTTTTGTCGAACTAAACTTCATTGTGGAGGCCCTTTCCCTGTCTACCTGCCTGCATCAGTAGCACTGTCCTCCCATTGGTCATCGATTTGCTTGAGCGGGCACCAGTAACGTCTCCATTGTAAGACTTGTTACTGTGTCTGGCATCTCGAATTCGCCACGGGGAGCTTGCCAGGCTCTGCCATGCGGGCGGGATACTCTCGGTAGCTTGCCGGGCTCTCTGAGACGGATGGAGGAATCGAACCTGGGTCGGCCTGCCTACATCAGAAGGACTAAAATAAAAATAATTCAGGCACCAATTAGGCATCCTCTCCCTCCCTCCCTCCCTCCCTCCCTCTCTCTCTCTCTCTCTCACACACACACACACACACACACGTGTGCGCACACACACATTGTCTCTTGTTCCTCTGTCTCTCTCTGCATATAGCTGTATTCTGGGCACATATTTATGGCATATCATGACACTTGCAGAAATACATACATAGACTTTGCCGCAAATCTGTTAGAATTGTTCAAAGCTACATAGGTCAGAAACTTGGAGTGATTTTACAGATCCCAGGCTGTTTTCTCTCTCTCTCTTTTTTTTCTTTTTGTTCACACCCAGTGATGCACAGGGGTTTCTCCTGGCTCTGCACTCAGGAGTCACCCCTGGCGGTGCTCGGGGGACCCTATGGGATTCCGGGAATTGAACCTGGGTCGGGCGCCAGCGTGCAAGGCAAACGCCCCCCTCCCCGCTGTGCTATGGCTCCAGCCTCAGGCTGTTTTCTCTTTCTCCTTTCTTCCCTCCTCCTCCTCCTCCTCCTCCTCCTCCTCCTCCTCCTCCTCCTCCTCTTCCTCCTCCTTTTATTGTTGTTGCTCAGGCCAGAGCCTGCGGTGCTCTGGGCTGACTCCTGGCTCTGTGCTCAGGGATCCCTCCTGGTGGTGCTCGGGGGACCCTAGGGGATGCCGGGGATCGAACCCGCTTTGGCTGCGTGCATGGCGAGCGCCCTCCCCGCTGTGCCTTGTCACTAAGAAGCCGTCCTCCTTTTCTGTGCCAGTGCTGGGGCATCAAACCCAGCAGCCGGTGCAGGCAAGCGCCTGCCTTTCCCGAGGGGCGAGGGTTCCCGGCCGGGGACTCTCCTAGCCGGGCTGTTTGGTGGGTATCAGGGCCTGAGAATGTGGTGACGGGACCATCCCATCACCCCCACAGGGCTCCAGGCTCAGAGCTGACAGTGCTTGGGTGCCAAGTGGTGCCAGGGATCAAACCCAGCCCACACTCCAGCCCTATTTTTTTTTCTTTTTGGGTCACACCCGGCGATGCTCAGGGCTTACTCCTGGCTCATGCACTCAGAAATCACTCCTGGGGGGGGGGGGGGGCTATGGAATGCTGGGAATTCAACCCGGGTTGGCCGCGTGCAAAGCAAACGCTGCCTTCCCCAAAAAGCAAAAAAAAAAAAAAAAAAAAAAAAGAAAGAAAGAAAGCACGCTGGGTCCAGAAAGCACAGTGGCCAGGGGCAAGCTCCCTCTCAGGGCCAGGATGCGCCCTGGGCTCTCTGCTAGTGGCTACGTTTCCTGCCCAGCCGCCCCCACGCACCCCTGCGCCCGCCCCAGGTACCTGATCAAGGGCAGCTGCGGGATCCCCTTCTACTGCGAGGAGCTGTTGAAGAACCTCGAGCATCACCACGTGCTGGTCTTCCGGTCCCTGGAGCTGGAGGAGAAAAGCCCCCTGAACTGGCACACCCTCTTCAGTGAGTCTCTGCCCCGCCCCCCCCACCGTAGGGGTGCGGGGTGCAGGGGCAGGACGGGCTGGTTCCAGGCTGCTTCCCGGAGGACCCTGGGGGTGCGAGCCAGTGCTGGCGTCCAGGCGGGATGCTGGTGGACACGCATATCCAAAGCCCTGAGTTGGATCCCCAATGCCGACCACATGCACCCAGTGCGAGAGAGACTGTGCAGGGCTGGAGCAATAGCACAGCGGGGAGGGCCTTTGCCTGGCACGCGGCCAACCCAGGTTCGATCCCCAGCATCCCATAGGGTACCCCTAGTGATTCCTGAGTGCGTGAGCCAGGAGTAACCCCTGAACATCGCTGGTTGTGACCTAAAAAGCAAAAAAAAAAAAAAAAAAAAAAAAAAAAAAAACCCAAAAAAAAACAGAGAGAGAGAGAGAGAGAGATCGTGGCAGCGCCCCTGATGCCACGGGAGCATGCAATCTCCACACACAGACAGATGCATGCCAGCATCTCCTCAAAAGGCGTGGGAGCTCCCCTCGGCTGAGCAGATGTGTATCTGGACACACACACACACGCACACCCCACAAAGCACCACAATAAGATGTGCACAAGTTGTCTCACAGATCTCACAGATGCAAGTCATGCTCACATGAGACGCGTGTCTGCTACATACACCATGCACTACATACGTCATGCAGTTTTGGAATTTTTTATTTATTTATTTTGCTTTTTAGGTCACACCCGGCGATGCTCAGGGGTTACTCCTGGCTCCTCTGAACTCAGGAATCAGTCCTGGTGGTGCTTAGGGGACCCTATGGGATGCTGGGAATCGAACCCAGGTCAGCCGCATGCAAGGCAAACGCCCTCCCTGCTGTGCTATTGCTCCAGGCCCACGTCATGCCTTTTTGTCATCGTCAGTCGGGGCCACATCTGTGGCTGTCCTGGGTCTGTGGTGGTGGGGGATGTGGGGGTCTGCTCCCAGCAGTACTTAGGGGGCCCTGTGCTATGTCTGGGAGTCACTCTGGAGCCACGTACAAGGCCAGAAAGTTCCTTCACCTCTGTACTCACTCTCCAGGCCCGTGGGTGCCACTTTGACCACATGTGCGAATGACCCTGATCCTTGCAGTGACATATGGGAGGGACAAGGCCGGAGCAATAGTCCAGCAGGGAGGGTGTTTGTCTTGCAGTCAACCAACCTGGGTTCGATCCCCGGCATCCCATACGGTCCCCCGAGCACCGCCAGGAGTAATTCCTGAGTGCAGAGCCAGGAGTCAGCCCTGAGCATCGCCAGGTGTGACCCAAAAGGCAAAAAACAAAACAAAACAAAGCAAAAACAAAACCTCTCTCTGTTCTGTGTCACGTCTGATCCATCTCGAAGCTCCGGTGGGAAAAAAATCAGAATCAACTTCTTTCTCTTGTTGGCCCCTAGAGAATATTACTATGCCGACGGATGAGCTGAAGTCACTCTCCGCTAACAAGGACGAAAGTCAAGAAATCTGCAACCTGGCGAGCGGGGTCATCCTGAAAAACTTGTCCCCCCCATCTTCACTGAAAGGTACTGGCCAGGTGGGCTGGGGGGCAAGGGGGACAGTCAGCTAGCCCCACCACCCCCATCTACTAGGTATGGGCCCCCCCCGTTTTTTTAATCAATCTCTGTGTTTATTTATTTATTTAATTTTTGTAAATGGAATCACAATGAGACACAGTTACAAGGCTGTTCATGATTGAGTTTCAGTCATATAATGTTCCAACACCCGTCCCTTCACCAGGGCACATTTCCCACCACCAGTGTCCTCAGTTTCCCTATTGCTCCTCTATCACCTCACCCCACCTGCCTCTGTGGCAGGCACTTCTCTCTCTCTCTCTCTCTCTCTCTCTTTCTCTCTCTCCCTCCCTCCCCCCTCCCTCCTTTTGGGACTTATAGTTTGCAATACTAGTACTGAAAGATTATTATCAGGTATATCCCTTTGTCTACTTTCAACACTCAGTTCCTGTCCATAAGGATCATTTCCAACTACTATTGTCCTACTGGTCCCTTCTCTATCCTAACTGCCCTGTACCCAACCCCCCAACACACACACACACTTTTTTTTTTCGCTTTGGGTCACACCCGGCGATGCTCAGGGGTTCCTCCTGACTCTGCACTCAGGAATTACCCCTGGCAGTGCTCAGGGGGGACTATATGGGATGCTGGGATTCGAACCCGGCTCAGCCACGTGCAAGGCAAACGCCCTACCCGCTGTGCTATCGCTCCAGCTCCCCTGACACACTTTTGTGGCAAGCTTCCAACCCACTGACCAGTCCTCCTGGGCCCTGGATATATGGCCCCTATATTTATTTATTTATTTATTTATTATTTCTTTTTGGGTCACACCAGTGATGCTCAGGGGTGACTCCTGGCTCTGCACTCAGGAATCACTCCTGGCAGTGCTTGGAGGACCCTATGGGATGCTGGGAATCGAACCCGGGTCGACTTCCTGCAAGGCAAGCACCCTCCCCGCTGTGCTATCACTCCAACCCTGGCCCCTGTTTTTAAAAGAAGAAAAATGGTAGATGTTGGTGCAACAGTGCAGGGGTTACTGCACACACCAGGCATGTGGACCCTGACTCGATCCCTGGCACCCCATCAGATCCCCCATGCCCCTCCACGAGCGATCCCCTGAGCACAGAGCCAGGAGCAAGCCCTGCACACTGCTGAGTGTGGCCCCGAAACAAAAACACAAAGCATAAACTATGGGGGCTGGAGAGTACAGTGGTTAGGGCACTAGCCTTGCTCAGGTCCATCTTTGTTCCATCCCCAGCACTGCATAGGGTCCCCCGAGCCCTGCCAGGAGCGATCCCTGAGCACTGAGCCAGGAGCAAACCCTGAGCACTGACAGGTGTGGCCCCCCCAAATGAAATCAAAAGGACAGGAGAGAAAGCACAGGCCATAAGACACTGGCCTTGCATGTGGCCAGCTCAGATTCAGTCCCCAGCCTCCCAGAGGGTCCCCTGAGCCCCACCAGGAGTGATTCCTGAGTGCAGAGCCAGGAGTCACCCTTGCCCACTGCCAGGAACTGCCCCCACCAAAAAAAATTATATTTCAAATATCTCGGGGTTGGAGAAAAACACAGAAGACTCTTGCCTGGTGCTTGCAGAAGACCCAGGTTCGATCCCCTGCATCTCAGATGGTTCCCTGGGCACTGCAGGAGTGATCCCTGAGCACAGAGCTAGGAAGGACTCAGCACTGAGCACCGCTAGGTGTGACACCCCCCCAAAAAATATATATATATATAAAGGCAGATCACCTAGAATTTGATGACATTTGGCGCGGGGGTGTCTGACCTCCATCCCCCCCCCCCACAGCACCTTTGCCAGTCCCGGTCTCAGGGGATCCACAAAGCCGGATCTGGCGACTGCAGCTTTGAGCCGGGCTCACTGCACGCGGGGCTGGACAGACTTATGCACGCGGGCTGGGTACATGCGCCCAGCGGCTGGGTGCATGCACGCAGGAGCTGGACGCGCACACGCGGGGCTGGGCTCACGCACGCGGGGCTGGGTGCACGCACGGGGCTGGGCGCACGCAGGGCAGGACGCATGCGCGCGTGACTGGATGCACTTGGGACTCGGCGCACCTGGGCCTGGGCACACGCGGGCCTGGGTGCATGCACGCAGGGGCTGGGCGCACACACGTGGTTTGGGTGCACGCATGGGGCTGGACGCACACGGGACTGGGCACACGCACGGGGCTGGGCACACGCGGGACTGCGTGCACACACAGGACTGGGCGCACACACACAGGGCTGGGTACATGCATGAAGGGGCTGGGCGCCCGCACACGGGCTTGGGTGCACGTATGGAGCTGGACATACTTGGGGTTGGGCGCACGTGGGTCTGGGTACACGTGGGCCGGGCGCACACTTGCGGGGCTGGGTACATGCACGCAGGAGCTGGGCGCACGCACGTGTGTTTGAGTGCACGCACAGAGATGGGCACACGCGAGACTGCGTGCACACACGGGGCTGGACACCCGCGGGCTGGGCACACACATGCAGGGCTGGGCACATGCACGAAGGAACTGGGCGCACACACGTGGGTCTGGGTGCAACCACAGGGCTGGACGCACTTGGGGCTGACCCACGTGGGTCTGGACACACGTGGGCCAGCAGCACACACGCGGGGCTAGATACATGCTCGTGGGGCTGGGCGCACGCACGTGGGGCTGGGTGCATGCACGGAGCTGGGCACATGCACACACGTGGGGCTGGACGCTCGCACGCACTTGGGGTGGGACGCACTTGGGGCTGGGCGCACGTGGGATGGGCGCTCGTGGGCCGGGCGCGCAGACGCGGGGTTGGGTGTATGCACGCAGGAGCTGGGCGCACACACATGGTCTGGGTGCACGCATGGGGCTAGACACCCGCGGGGTTGGGTGCACGTGGGCCCGGGCGCACACACACGGGGCTGGGCGCATGCATGTGTGTCTGGGTGCGCGCACGTGCGTCTGGGCGCACGCATAGGCTGGACGCATGCGGGATTGGGCGCACACACGCGGGGCTGGGCGCACGCACGTAAGTGGGTCTGGGTGCACACACGGGGCTGACGCACTTGGAGCTGGGCGCACGTGGGCCTGGGCGCACACACATATGTCTGGGTGTATGCATGGGGCTGGGCGCACGACGGACTGGACTCACACATGTGGGTCTGGGCACACGTGGGCAGGGCGCGCACACGCGGGGCTGGGCGCATGCACACGGGGGCTGGGCGCATGCACGTGGGTCTGGTGCACGCACGGAGCTAGACACACGAGGGACCGTGTGCACGCACGGGGCTGGACGCACTCGGGGCTGGGCTCACGCGGGCCGGGCGCACACACGCGGGGCTGGGTACATGCACGCGGGGGCTGGGCACACGCACGTGGGTTTGGGTGCATGCATGGGGCTGGACGCACGCGGGGTTGGGCGCACGTGGGTCTGGGCACACATGGGCTGGGCGCACACACGGGGCTGGGTACATGCACGCAGGGGCTGGGCGCACTTGGAGCTGGGCGCACGTGGGTCTGGGCACACACAGGCCAGGAGCACACGCGGGGCTGGGGACAT
The DNA here is from genome assembly GCF_029834395.1 of Sorex fumeus. Taxonomy (NCBI): domain Eukaryota; kingdom Metazoa; phylum Chordata; class Mammalia; order Eulipotyphla; family Soricidae; genus Sorex; species Sorex fumeus. The sequence continues at coordinate 1,153,141 of NW_026606283.1, read as the reverse complement.
GGAGGCAGGGGCTGGGCGCAAGCACGTGGGGCTGGACGCACGCACGCACGCGGTCTGGGCGCACGCGGGGCAGGGCGTGCGGGGCTTGCGGGGCTCTGACCGTCCCGCCCGTCCCGCCCCGCAGAAGTGTCGCTGGTGCAGCTCGACAGCATGAGCCTGTCCCACCAGATGCTGGTGCGCTGCGCCGCCATCCTGGGCCTGACCTTCACCACCGAGCTGCTCTTCGAGATCCTTCCGTGCTGGAACATGAAGATGATGATCAAGGCGCTCGCCAAGCTCGTCAAGTCCAAGGTCTTCGGCTGCTACCGGGACGGCCGGATGCTGCGCCTGGCGCTGCGGCAGAACCCGACCTCCGCCGAGGTCCACCACCGCTCCCTGTCGCTGCGGCCGGCGCTTGGCATCAGTGAGTGGGGCCTCCCGGGTGCGAGGGCGGGGGCTGCGGGCCCCCCATCGCGTCCGGGAACCAGCGGCCTCCCGCGCTGTCCAGTCCAGGGCGAGAAGGAGGAGCTGCGGGAGCTGGAGAACGAGGTGATCGAGTGCCACATCATCCGCTTCTGCAAGCCCGTGATGCAGAAGACGGCCTACGAGCTGTGGCTCAGTCACCAGAAGCGGGAACTGCATCTCAAATGCGCGCGCTTCCTGGAGGAGGACGCGCGCCGCTGCGACCACTGCCTGAGCGGCGACTTCGTTCCCTTCCACCACTTCATCGTGGACATCCGCCTCAACACCCTGGACATCGGCACCATCCGCCACATGGCCATGTCCCAAGGCTTCCAACGTAGCGCGCCTGGGCTGGGGGCGGGGAGGGAAGGGGTCCCGAGCCTGGGAATGCAGGGGGGTGTGCAGGGAAGAAAGGGAGTTGGGGGAACGTGGAGGGGGAGGACGGATGGCCCCTCTCCATTGGGCCACTCAGAACCCAGAGGCGTCATTGAAAGCCAGCCCTCACTTTCCCCGGCTCAAGACGGTTCTCTGTTCTTGGAGAACTGGGGAGCACTGGAAAGGGAGCTAAGTTTCCCTGTTTATCCGGAGGCCTGGGAGGGGGTCTAGGGGTGAGCGGGCACACACAAGTCAGAGGCACCACAGCTCGGGAACCAAAGATGCTAAGAAGGGGCCATGGGTGGGGCGGGAGCGATAGCACAGCGGGGAGGGCGTTTGCCTCGCATGCAGTCAGCCCGAGTTCGATTCCCAGCCTCCCATAGGGTCCCCCGAGCACTGCCAGGAGTAATTCCTGAGTGCAGAGCCAGTAGGAACCCCTGTGCATTGCCAGGTGTGACACCAAAAAAAGCAAAAAAAAAAAAAATAGAAGGGACCAAAGCGATAGCCCAGCGGGTAAGGCATTTGCCTTGCACACACGGTCGACCTGGGTTCGATCCCCGGCATCCCATAGGGTTCCCCCAAGCACCACCAGGAGTGACTCCTGAGTACAGAGCCAGGAGGAAACCCTGAGCATCATCCAATGTGACCCAAAAAGCAAACAAACAAGCAAAAAAGATGATCAGAAGAAGGTTGTCGGACTGACCCAGGTCCAATCCCCGGCATCCCATGGACCCTGCCAGGAGTGCTCCCTGAGCACTGCCAGGTGTGGTCTCCAGAATGAAATCAAGGGGATGGGGAGAGCCCGCAGGACGCTGGTCTTGCATGTGGTCCACCTGGTTCGATCCCCAGCCTCCCATAGGGTCCCCTGTGCCCCGCCAAGAGTGATCCCTGAGTACAGAGCCAGGAGTGACCCCAGCTGGGTGTGGCCTCAAAAACCAAAACCAAACCCCCACCCACACCCCCCCCAAAAAAAACAAGGTAGTGAGAGCCAGCCCGTCTGCTGAGGTAGACTTTCCTACATGCAGACACAGAGCTGTGGGGAGCCCCTGGGTCCCCAGAGGAATGTAGGGTCACAGAGAGACCCTCCTCTTCCTTTTTTCTTTTTTCCTCTTTTTGGGCTGGAGCGATAGCACAGTGGGTAGGGCATTCGCCTTACAAGCGGCCCACATGGCCGACCCGAGTTCGATTCCTCCGCCCCTCTCGGAGAGCCAGGCAAGCTACCGAGAGTATTCGATATGCCAGACACAGTAACAACAAAGTCTCCAATGGAGACGTTACTGGGCCCGCTCAAGCAAATCGACGATCAACGGGAGGGCCTTTACCTTTTACCTTTTGGGTCACCCAGTGATGCTCAGGGGTTCCTCCTGGCTCTGCTCTCAGGAATCACTCCTGGCAGTGCTTGGGGGACCCTAGGGGATGCTGGGAATCGAACACGGGTCAGCCGCGTGCAAGGCAAGCGCCCTCCCCGCTGTGCTATCGCTCCAGCCCCAAGACCCTCCTCTTTCTGTTCTCCCAAACGGGAGGGCATCACTCACCTGGCACTGAGAATTGAGGCCTCTTCCTTGATTACAACCCGCCCCCCTCCCCCAGAAACCGGAAGATTTAGCACCACGTATTTCCGGGTATATGAGGGGGAGGGGCGTCCTGCCCCCCACCCAATCAACAGCCCCTTCTCTTTCCACGGGAAGGACTCAGCAACAGTGCAGGCGTCAGGGGCTGTCCCCATCGTCCTTAGCTGTCTCGGGGACCCCCAGGGCCGGGAAGGGTCCAGCCACCTTGGCGGGGAGCACGAGTTGGCAGGATCTAATTGTTCAAGCCAAGCTCAAGTTTCACCTGAACAGTGCCACGGGGCCCAGGAGACAGGCAGTGGGCTGGTTCCGGGTTCGATTCCCAGCATCACCAGGCACAGTTACCTCCCTAGCACGAAGCTGGGGCATGTTCCCCCCCCCCAAAAAAAATAATAAAAACCACTCCTGGGTCACCCCCCAACCCCCGAGTCACCCTCGACATCTGCCTATTTTGCAGAGGAAGAAAAAGTCACCTCTTCCAAAACGGAGGATCCCAGGAAGCTGGAGTTCACCGAGGACATGAGGTACCGGCCTGGACGTGCTGACCGCTGGACATTAGCTCTGCCATGTGGGCCAGTCCAGCTGGGCCCAGAGCTGCCTCCGAGGGCAGGGGCGCGGGGCCTGGCCCGGCTCCTTGTCTGTCTTTGGTTCCGTTTGCCAGCCCTGCTGCAGTGCTCAAGGAGCACCCCGGCCCTCTGCTCGGCCCGCCTGGCTTCCTGGAACGGCCCGGACCAGCTCCTGCGTCCCAGCCTGGAGTTTTCTGTTAGGGGGTTTTGGGGAAGGTGGGGTTTTGGGGGTCCACACCTAGCGGTCCATGGAAGGTGCTCCTGTCTCTGTGCTCAGGAGTGACCCTGGCTGAGCTTGGGGGGGCATAGGTGGTGCCAGGGACGAAGCTGGGGTCGGCCACACGCAGAGCAAGGCCCTTGGCCACGAGGATCTCCTCGGCCTCCTGGGTTTGCTCTGGAGATGTTTTCCGTCCAAAGAGCACCTCCCTCCCCTCCCCTCCTCTCCCCTCCCCTCCCTTCCCCTCCTCTTCTCTCCCTTCCCCTTCCCCTCTTCTGCCCTCCCCTCCCCTCTCCTACTCTCCCCTCCCCTCCCCTTCCCTCCCTTCCCCTCCTTGTCTTGCCCTCCCCTCTTCTCCCCTCCCCTCCCCTCCTCTCCCCTCCCTTCTCTTCCCTTCCCTCCTCTCCTTCCCCTCCTCTCCACTCCCCTCCTCTCCACTCCCCTCCTCTCCCCTCACCCTCCTCTCCCTCCCCCTCCCCTTTCTTCCTCTTCTCTTCCCTCCCCTCCCCTCCCCTCCCCCTCTTCTGCCCTCCCCTCCTCTCCCCTCCCCCTCCTTTCCCTTTCCCCTCCTCTCCCTTCCCCTTCCCTTCCTTCCTGTCCTCTCCTCTCCTCTCCTCTCCCCTCCTCTCCCCTCCCCTCCTCTCCCCTCCTCTCCTCTCCCCTCCCCTCCCCTCCCCTCCTCTCCTCTCCCCTCCCCTCCTCTCCCCTCCTCTCCTCTCCCCTCCCTTCCTCTCCCCTCCTCTCCTCTCCCCTCCCCTCCCCTCCCCTCCTCTCCTCTCCCCTCCCCTCCCCTCCTCTCCTCTCCCCTCCCCTCCCCTCCCCTCCTCTCCCCTCCCCTCCCCTCCTCTCCCCTCCTCTCCTCTCCCCTCCCCTCCCCTCCCCTCCCCTCCCCTCCCCTCCTCTCCCCTCCCCTCCCCTCCTCTCCCCTCCCCTCCCCTCCCCTCCCCTCCTCTCCCCTCCTCTCCCCTCCCCTCCCCTCCCCTCCTCTCCCCTCCTCTCCTCTCCCCTCCCCTCCTCTCCCCTCCCCTCCTCTCCCCTCCCCTCCTCTCCCCTCCCCTCCTCTCCCCTCCCCTCCTCTCCCCTCCTCTCCTCTCCCCTCCCCTCCTCTCCCCTCCTCTCCTCTCCCCTCCCCTCCTCTCCCCTCCCCTCCTCTCCCCTCCTCTCCCCTCCCCTCCCCTCCCCTCCTCTCCCCTCCTCTCCTCTCCCCTCCCCTCCTCTCCCCTCCTCTCCTCTCCCCTCCCCTCCTCTCCTCTCCCCTCCTCTCCTCTCCCCTCCCCTCCTCTCCCCTCCTCTCCTCTCCCCTCCTCTCCCTTCCTCTCCTCTCCCCTTTCCTCCCCTCTTCCGTACCCTCCCCTCCTCTTTCCTCCTCTCCTCTCTCCTCCCCTCCCTTCTCCTCCCTTCTCCTCCCTTCCCCTCCCCTCCCTCCCCTCCTCTCCCCTCCCCTTCCCTCCTCTTCTCTCCTCTCCTCTCCCCTCCTTGGCCCAGCCCTGAGTGCTGTTTGCCCCCTCTGGGAACAGCTTCCAGAAGGCGCGGGAGAAGATCCTGCAGTACTTCGACGGGGTGATCGACAAGATGAAGAAGTCGGAGGACATGATGCCGCTGGAGTCGTGCCAGTGCAAGGAGACGCTGGAGATTGTGCTCCAGCCGCTGGCCCAGCACTTCCTGGCCCTGGGCGAGAACAACAAGGCGCTGTACTACTTCCTGGAGATCGCGTCCGCCTACGTCTTCCTGGGGGACCACTACACGGTGAGGGGGGCCCCTCGCGGCGGCCTAGGCCAGGACACGGCGCCCCGACTCTGTGCCGCCCAGGGGCTTCCGGAGACCAAGCCACGGGGTTAGGGATGCCCTTCTTGATGGGGGTGCCCTTGTTGATAAGGGGTGTCTCTTCTTGATCGGGGGTGCCCCTTCTTGATAAGGGGTCTCCCTTCTTGATAAGGGGGTGTCTCTTCTTGATAATGGGTGCCCGTACTTGGTAGGGGGTGCCCCTTCTTGATAGCGGTGCTCCTTCTTGATAAATGGGTGTCCCTTCTTGATAGGGGGTGCCTCTTCTTGATAACAGGTGCCCCTACTTGATAGGGGTGCCCCCTCTTGATTGGGGGTGCCCCTTCTTGATAAGGGGGTGCACTTTATTGATGGGGTGCCCCTTCTTGATAAGGGGGTGACCCCCCAAAATTTTTTTAAAAATTTAATGGGGCTGGAGCAATAGCACAGTGGGGAGGGGGTTTGCCTTGCACTCGGCCGACCCAGGTTCGATTCCCAGCATCCCATAGGGTCCCCCGGGCACTGCCAGGAGTAATTCCTGAGTGCAGAGTCAGGAGGAACCCCTTGTGCATCATCGGGTGGGACCCAAAAAGCAAAAACTAAAAAAATTTAAAAATTTAAAAGGGGGTGCCCCTTCTTGATAAGGGGGTGCCCCTTCTTGATGAAGCCGGGGGACGGTCCCGACTCCTGCACTGCCTCAGGCTTTTGTGAAGAGACCAAGTCACAGGAACAAGCCTTTAGTGAGCACCGAGGAGAGAGCAGAGCAGGGCCAAGAGACAGTGGCACGCAGCTGACCGGGGTTCCATCCCGGCTCTGTCCGCCATGTCCTCCCCTCCCGGCCATGCTGGCTGGGCTCATCCGCAGCCCAGGAGGAAAGGCTGGCCTCTCCGGGTGACGTGGGGATAGGGCCGTGGGGGCAATGGCCAAAGGAGGAAATAGGGCAGGAATCTGGCAGAGTTCTAGAAAGTTCTAGAACATTCCAGGCTTGCACTCGGGGCAGTGAGATGGGAGCCAGCCTCAGAGGGAAGGGGCTTACCTCATGGGAACCACGCGCCCCCTTCCAATGCAGCCCGCCCTAACGCAGGGTTGGGGCGGAGGGACCGACGCCCCCCACTCCGCTCCTCTTCCCTCCATGCGGGGCCTGCTGGCGCCCTTTTGGGGTTCCTGGACCCCACAGCGCCCCCATCTCCTACTTCCACAGGCTTCCATCTACCTGAACGAGGGAGAGAGGTTGCTGAGACTTTTCAAGAAGAAAAAATCATCCAGCCAGACTTTTGAGCTGGCCACATTCTACAGCCTCAAAGGCCAGGTAAGAACCACATACACACACACACACACACACACACACACACACACACACACCATCAGAAGCAGCAGTACACAGCCCCCCATCCCCTCCCCATGCCCCTGCTCAACCCCCAGTCTCTGCGTCACTGGCCTGCAAGCCCCTGGCTGCACCCCAGTTATTTTTTTAAATTTTTAAATTTTATTTTTATTTATTTATTTATTTATTTATTTATTTTGCTTCTTTGGGTCCCACCCGGCGATGCACCGGGGTCACTTCTGGCTCATGCACTCAGGAATTACTCCTGGCGGTGCTCGGGGGACCCTATGGGATGCTGGGAATCGAACCCGGGTCGACCGCGTGCAAGGCCAACACCCTCCCCGCTGTGCTATCGTTCCAGCCCCGAAATTGTTTGATTTTATAAGTTGCCTTCACAATATTTGATGACATTCATTCAATATTCAAACACCCATTCCACCACCATGACACCTTCCCACCACCAGATTCGGGATGTTTCCATCCCAAGCCCTGTCCCAAAACACCGTCACTGTCACTGTCCTCCCATTGTTCATCGATTGACTCGAGCGGGCCCAGTAACATCCCATTTTGAGACTTGCTGTTATTGTGTTTGGCATCTCGAATACATCACAGGCAGCTTGCCAGGCTTTGCTGTGCGGGCGAGATACTCCCGGTAGCTTGCCGGGCTCTCCGAGAGGGGCAGAGGAATCGAACCCGAAACACAACCAAAAGAATATATTTTGTATTGTCTGTTGTGAAGAACTGCTGGACATGCTTACAAAAGAGCGTTCCTATAGGACCAGTGTGAAGATTGTTCTATTTTGGCTGGAGCCATTAAGACATTCTATAGGATATCACTAATATGTTGTTAAAGTTTGGATGATGTGAGCTTTAGTATAATCTATATGAAAATATGTAGCACTGTCCTCCCGTAGTTCATCGATTTGCTCGAGCAGGCACCAGTAACATCTCCATCGTGAGACTTGTTACTGTTTTTGGCATATCGAATACATCACGGGTAGCTTGCCAGGCTTTGCCGGGGGGTGAGATACTCTTGGTAGCTTGCCGGGCTCTCTGAGAGGGGTGGAGGAATCGAACCCCGGTCGGTAGCATGCAAAGCAAATGCCCTACCCATTGTACTATCGCTCTAGCCCATGAAAATATGTATGTATGCATATATATATATATTTATATATTTCCCTCTATGATTTGTTGCCTACTGTCTGAACCCCATCAATATGGTGTGGTAATTATGAAGGGGCTGGAGCGATAGCACAGTGGGTAGGGCATTTGCCTTGCACGAGGCCAACTGGGCGACCCGAGTTCGACTCCTCCGCCCCTCTCGGAGAGCCCCACAAGCTACCGAGAGTATCTCGCCCTCATGGCAGAGCCTGGCAAGCTCCCCGTGACATATTCGATATGCCAAACACAGTAACAATTGTCACAATGGAGACGTTACTGGGCCCGCTCGAGCAAATCGATGAACAACAGGACAGGCACAGGGAATTATGGAGACTGGGTAGGGAGTGTCTTATGATGTGTCCAGGAATATGTTCACTCGTGTGTGAGGCTCGGCCCGAGCATGTGTGGGGAGCGGCCTTGATCATGGGTGGTGGTTGAGTTTTGGAGGTTGGTTGCCCGGGCTGGGTCCCTTGGGGCAGGAAGGGCTCCTGGCTCTGCACTCAGGAATCACTCCTGGTGGTGCTCAGGAGTCCCTACGGGATGCCAAGGATGGAACCTGGGTCGGCCGCATGCAAGGCCAAAGCCCTCCCCGCGGTGCTAACACTCCAGCCCCCACGGCTCTGCACACTTTTAAGAGTTCTTTCTGGGGAAGACTTGCCCAGTACTGGCCGAGCGCGTGACCACCCGCGGTTGGTGCATTCAGCGACGCTTGGCAGGTACACAGTGTGGTTGACGCGCTCGGCGCTCGGCGCAGTGCGTGGCTGGAATGCGCACGGCCTAGCTGGAACCGCACGGCTGGCGGGCGGAGCGCCGCGAGGTTAGCGCGCGTAGGGTGGCGGGAGGCGAGGCTGGGGAGCCAAGTGATTAGCCCGCAGGGTGGCGGGAGGCGAGGAGTGGTTACCGCGCCGCCGTGTGGCCCAATGGTTAGCGCGCCGAGTGGTCAGCGCGCCTCGGAGGGTCAGGCTGGCGCACCGAGTGGTTAGCGCGCACGGTGAGGCCGGAGCGCGCGCAGCGTGGTGACCGCGCTCTCCCGCAGGTCTGCTCGCACGTGGGCCAGCTGGACCTGGCCAAGAAGATGCTTCGCAAGGCACTGCAGCTGCTCAACCGCACCTTCCCCTCCAACCTGATCTCGCTGTTCCTGCAACTGCACGTGGAGGAGAATCGGCACTTCCGCTACATGTCGCAGGCGCAGGAGAGCTCGCCCCCCAAGTAAGGGCGGGGTCTCAGTCCCCTCCACCCAGCTGCAAGGCCCCGAGCCAGACAGCAGGCCGGCTGCCCCAGGGCCTTGGGGGAAGCCGCTGGCAGGACCACGCAGGCTTCCACGACTCGGGGCTTGGGGTTTGCACAGCTGTGCTCAGCAAGGGCTGTGTGAGTCCAGTCCCAGCACTCCCGGGCTTCAGGACCCAGGTGACCCCCACATCCAGAGCATCACTTGGACCTAACACCAGCTAAGCATCGCCAGGAGTAGCCCCTGCGTGTGTGAGAGGGAGAGGGAGAGAGAGAGGGAGGGGGGGGGAGGGAGAGAGAGAACTGGTTAAGGCACAGATCTTGCGCGTGGGCAATGCAGATTGGATCCCGGGCACCCCACAAGGTCCCCCGAACCCCCCTGGGAGCCATCCCTGACAACAGAGCCAGCAGTCAGCCCGGGGGACACAGAACCACGCTAATATACAGTCCTGCTGGGAGCTGACCCCACCCTGACGGCAGTGTGCAAATACACGCCAGGCTGGAGATGCAGAGTCCCGTGTGAGCGCCCCCTGCTGTGGCCACGAGGGCGTAGCATGCCCCAGATTTCCGAGGATGCACTGTTAACACTGTAGCACTGTCCTCCCGTTGTTCATGGGAGCAGGCACCATTAACGTCTCCATTGTGAGACTTGTTACTGTTTTTTGGCATATCAGATAAACTATGGGGAGCTTGCCAGGCTCTGCCGTGCTCTGCCAGGCTCTGCCATGCAGGCGGGATACTCTCGGTAGCTTGCCAGGCTCTCTGAGAGGGGCGGAGGAATCGAACCTGGGTCGACCGCGTGCAAGGCCAACGCCCTCCCCACTGTGCTATTGCTCCAGCCCATTACAAGGAGGAGAGAGAGGAAATCCCGTGTATCCGCAAGATCTGGCTTGAGGAGCGATAGCACAGCGGGGAGGGCGTTTTGCCTTGCACGCGGCCGACCTGGGTTTGATCCCCGGCATCCCATCGGGTTCCCCGAGCACCGCCAGGAGTGATTCCTGAGTGCAGAGCCAGGACTCAGTCCTGAGCATCGCCGGTAGGACCCAAAAAGAAAAAAAAATGGGGCTGGAACTACAGCACAGTGGGGAGGGCGTTGGCCTGGCACGCGGCCGACCCGGGTTCGATCCCCGGCCTCCCATTGGGTCCCCCGAGCACCGCCAGGAGTGATTCCTGAGTGCAGAGCCAGGAGTCAGCCCTGAGCATCGCCGGGTGGGACCCAAAAAAGAAAAAAAAATAAACAAAGACCTAGCCTTCCTCAGGTCCCTTCCACGAAGCCTCAGAGGGGACACTTCCAGGGGCGGGGGGTGGGGGCTGTTTCCATTGGGTGGTGGTGACACACCCCAGGTTCTATCCCCCGCACCACGTGAACAGCCACCAGTTCACCTGGTCCCGAGCCCCTGGGTGATGGGGATCTCTCTGGCGCCCCCTGCAGGAAGAAGAGGCTGGCGCAGCTCTACCAACAGGCCAACTGCCTCTCCCTCCTCTGGAGGATTTACAGCCTCAACTACTTCTTCCACTGCAAGTACTACTGTTCCCTGGCTGCCCTCATGCAGCTGAACACGGCACTGGAGACGCAGAACGACTTCCAGGTAGGGGCCTTCGTGTCCCCCCCCTCCAGTTCCCCCGCAGGGCGAGGCCAGGGGCTGCCCCCCCAACCCACGGGCTCCTCTCCAACATTTTTGTCTTTTTTTTTTCTGTCTTTTTTGGTTGGGCTTGGTTTGTTTTGGAGGGGGCCACACCCGGTGATGCTCTGAGCTGACTCCTGGCTCTGCACTCAGGAATCATCATTCCTGGTGGGGTTTGGGGGACCCTAGGGGGTGTCGGGAAATGGAACTCGGGTCAAGCACTTGAACCCCTGCACTTTTTTTTTTTTTGCTTTTTTGGGTCACACCCAGCGATGCACAGGGGTTACTCCTGGCTCTGCACTCAGGAATCACTCCTGGCGGTGCTCGGGGGATCATATGAGATGCTGGGAATCGAACCCGGGTCAGTCGCATGCAAGGCAAATGCCCTACCCATTGTGCTATCTCTCCAGCCCTCTTTTATTTAATATATATATATTTGTTTGTTCGCTTTTTGGGCCACACCTGGCAATTCTCAGGGCTTGTTCCTGGCTCTGTACTCAGGGATCACTCCTGGTGGTGCTCAGGGGACCCTGTGGGATTCTGGATCAGCCACATGCAAGGCAAATGCCCTCCCCACCAGACTATCTTTCCAGCTTCTGATGCATATCTCCCTCCCCGCCCCCATGCATATTTTAAGGCTGGAGCGATAGCACAGCGGTAGGGCGTTTGCCTTACAAGCAGCCAACATGGCCGACCCGAGTTCGGTTCCTCCGCCCCTCTCGGAGAGCCCGGCAAGCTACCGAGAGTATCTCGCCTGCACGGCAGAGCCTGGCAAGCCCCCCGTGATGTATTCGATATGCCAAACACAGTAACAACAAAATCTCCAATGGAGACGTTACTGGGCCCACTCGAGCAAATCGATGAACAACGGGAGGGCCTTTACCTTTACTTTACCTTCATTGGGAAGGAGGAAAAATGAATTTGCCCTATTATTTTAGTGAGAAGGGCAGCCATTGTTAAAATTTCATTGTTTTGTTTTGGTTTAGCTTTTTGGGTCACATCTGGCAATGCTCAGGGGTTCCTCCTGGCTCTGCACTCAGGAATTACACCTGGTGGTGCTCTAGGGGCCCTGTGGGATGCTGGGGATCGAACCCAGGACGGCCACGTGCAAGGCAAATGCCCCACCCACTGTACTGCCACTCCAGCCCCAAATCTTCTATTTTTAATCAATGTCTGACGCATAGAAGATAGGGTGAATATCAATCTCTAACCTTCTCGCCATGCTAATACATCACAAAGCATGCTTCTGGAAAGTTCCACCATGGACGCATGAGAAAAAGAAGCTGAAAAGAAAAATGTTAAAGAATTTCCCCACACACATTGGGGCTGGAGCGATAGCACAGCGGGGAGGGCGTTTGCCTTGCACGCGGCCGACTCAGGTTCAATTCCCAGCATCCCATATGGTCCCCTGAGCACTGCCAGGAGTAGTTCTCGAGTGCAGAGCCAGAGAGCCAGGAGTAACCCCTGTGCGTTGCCAGGTGTGACCTAAAAAGGAAAAAAAAAAAGAATTTAGGGGACAGAGCAATAGTCCGGCAGATGGGACTCTGGCCTTACATGTGGCTGACCCAGGTTTGATCCCCGACACCCCCTAGGGACCCTGAATCCACCAGAAGTAAGCTTTTTGGCTCACATCCGGCGATGCACAGGGGTTACTCCTGGCTCTGCACTCAGGAATTACCCCTGGCGGTGCTCAGGGGACCATATGGGATGCTGGGAATCAAACCCAGGTCAGCTGGGTGTGACCCCCAAACAAGCAAGCAAGCAAAAGTAGATCAACCAGAGTAACTTCCTTGAGGCTGGAGTGATAGCATAGCGGAGGAGTGCGTTTGCCTTGCATGCAGCTGACCTGGGTTCGATCCCCAGTATCAGATAGAGTCCCCCAAGCACTGCCAGGAGTGATTCCGGAGTGCATGAGCCAGGAGTAAAAGGGAAAGAAAAAAAAACCTAAAAATAACCTTCCTTGGTTGTTAAATAAGGAAACAAACATACACCTATGACAGCAAATTGGATGTTGCAGTAAGGGCTGGAGCAATAGCACAGCGGGTAGGGCGTTCGCCTTACAAGCGGCCAACATGGCCGACCCGAGTTCGATTCCTCCGCCCCTCTCGGAGAGCCCGGCAAGCTACCGAGAGTATTCGATATGCCAGACACAGTAACAACAAAGTCTCCAATGGAGACGTTACTGGGCCCGCTCGAGCAAATCGACGATCAACGGGAGGGCCTTTACCTTTAGTAAGGCAGACAGTAAAACATGAAGCCACGCCTCTCCCCCAGCGAGCAGGTGCTCTCTGCTCCTCCTGGGGCTGACGCCCAGCCAGCGGGCTTCTCTCTGCACTGCGACCCTAGACTGGGCCAGGAGCAGAGGAGCAGGGTCCGGGTTGACCTCCAGCACACGTGGTGTCCTGGAGCACATGGGGAAACAACCCCTCGCCACCCCCCCCAAGCACAGAGCCGGGAGCATGGCTGGGTGAGGTCCCACGGCAGAACAAGGACAGAGAGGCACAAGGCCAGTCCTGGTTTGGCCACGGCACCCCAGAGGGTCCCCCAAGCACGTCCAGGAGTAAACCCTGAGCACAGAGTCAGGTGTCAGCCTTGAGCACAGAATCAGGAGTGATCCCTGAGCACAGTCAGGAGTGATCCCTGAGCACAGAATCAGAAGTAAACCTTGAGCACAGAGTCAGGAATGAGCTCCAAGCTAAGTCAGGAGTGACCCCTGAGCACAGAGTCAGGAGTGAGCCCCGAGCTCAGAGTTAAGAAAACCCTGAACTCTGGTAAGTTTTTCTCCAAAACCTGAATTAAAATATTTTGGCCGGGACTGGGGCGATAGCACCATGGGGAGGGCATTTGCCTTGCACCCTGCGGACCCGGGTTCGATTCCCAGCATCCCATAGGGTCCCCCGAGCACTGCCAGTAGTAATTCCTGAGTGCATGAGGAACCCCTGTGCATCATCGGGTGTGGCACAAAAAGTAAAATTAAAAAAAAAAAGTTTTAATCATTGTACAGTTGAAACCCAGGCACAAAAATTTGTCAATCTACAACTGTACCTCATGGTGTTTCACTAACAAAAATTAAAAAAAAAAAAAAAAGTAAGTGATGGAGAATGGGCACTGGTGGAGGGATGGGTACTCGATCATTGTATAACTGAAACCCAAGCCCAAAAATTTGTAAGTCCAAGGGCTGGAGCAATAGCACAGCGGGTAGGGTGTTTGCCTTGCACGCAGCCGACCCGGGTTCGATTCCCAGCATCCCATATGGTCCCTCAAGCACCGCCAGGAGTAATTCCTGAGTGCATGAACCAAGAGAAACCCCTGTGCATTGCTGGGTGTGACACAAAAAGCAAAAAAAAAAAAAAAATTGTAAGTCCACAACTGTACCTCACTAATAAAAATTAAAAAAGAAAAAAAGAATTAAAAAAAAAGTTTTGGCGCTTCAGACCATCAGGAGTGTGGGAACCTCGCAGGCCCACGGAGCTTTTCCTGGGAGCCGCGGCCCAGAGGGGCCAAGTCCCGCGGGGGCGTCTGCGTCCCCGGGTGCTTGCGGACACGCTCTGTGTCCCTGCCTCAGATCATCAAGGCCTACCTGGACTACTCACTGCACCGCCAGCTGTCCGGCCACCAGGAAGGCTGGAACAAGTACGAGATCCTGGCCATGAAGTCCATCTCGGCCCTCCCGCTGAAGGGCGAGAACATGGAGGCCGTGGCCCACGTGGCCGACACGCTGAGCTACACCAAGTTCATGATGGGCTACCTGGACCTGGCCATCGACCTGGGTAGGAGCGGGGGGCGGGGGGGGCAGCCGGGCGGGCAGGTCTGATCGCCCCCCACACACACCCCCATCACACCGGGACCGTGGCTCTTGCAGGCTCCAGAGCTCACGAGATGTGGTCGCTCATCCGGAACCCTGACCGGCACTGCCACGTCCTCTGCTGGCTGAGCCAGAGTCTCTGCCTGAGTAACAGGTACTTGGAGGGGCTGGAGCCGTAGCACAGCGGGGAGGGCGTTGGCCTGGCACGCGGCCGACCCGGGTTCGATCCCCGGCATCCCATCGGGTCCCCCGAGCACCGCCAGGAGTGATGGTTCCTGAGGGCAGAGCGAGGAAGTCAGCCCTGAGCACCACCGGGTGGGATCCAAAGAGCCCAAAACAACCACCCAGGTCGGAGCCATAGCACAGCAGGGAGGGCGTTGGCCTGGCACGCGGCCGACCCGGGTTCGATCCCCGGCATCCCATCGGGTCCCTCGAACACCGTCAGGAGTGATTCCTGAGTGCAGAGCCAGGAAGGACCCCTGAGCATCGCTGGGTGTGAGCCCAAATAACGACCACGGCAGTCAGGGTGTGAGGGAGAACAGAACGGAACCTGGCCAGCCCCGCCCCCGACTTCATCATCCCCCCATCTCCATCTCCCCCCAACCCCCCCGCCCCATCTGCATCTCCCCCCAACCCCCCCGCCCCATCTCCATCTCCCCCCAACCCCCCCGCCCCATCTCCATCTCCCCCCAACCCCCCGCCCCATCTGCATCTCCCCCCAACCCCCCCGCCCCATCTCCATCTCCCCCCAAACCCCCCGCCCCATCTGCATCTCCCCCCAACCCCCCCGCCCCATCTCCATCTCCCCCAACCCCCCCGTCCCATCTCCATCTCCCCCCAACCCCCCCGCCCCATCTCCATCTCCCCCCAACCCCCCCGCCCCATCTGCATCTCCCCCGCCCTATCTTCATCCCCCTTCTCCATGCACCCTGCCCACCTCTATCCGCCCCATGCAGATCCATACAGCTGGTGCAGGTGCTGGGCTGGCTGTGGGACCTCTCCGTGGCCGAGGAGCACATCTACGGCAAGGCCTTCTTCTACTTCATCTGCATGGACGTCATGCTTTACTCGGGTGCGACATGGGGGCACCCCCCAGGCCCTCCCCCACACCCCTGCTGTCCAGAAGGCTCTGAGATGGGCGCGGGAGGAGTGTGATTGGGGGCTGCTAGGGGTGGGAAGGAGGGAGAGCAGAGGGCCGGCTGCATGTGCAAAGGGCCTGTGGTCACCGATAACAATTTGGTTTTTTGAGTTTTTGTTTTGTTTTGTTTTGTTTTGTTTGCTTTTTTGGTCCCACCTGGCGATGCTCAGGGCTGACTCCCGGCTCATGCACTCAGGAATCACTCCTGGTGGAGCTCGGGGGACCCTCTGGGATGCTGGGAATCGAACCCGGGTTGGCCGCGTGCAAGGCAAATGCCCTCCCTGCTGTGCTATAGCTCCAGCCCCAACGATGACAATTTGGGAACCTCATTCTGTCAGGGGACAGATGGACCCCAAGGGACCAGCGGGCTCCCTCTTGCCTGAACAGGAGTGCAAAAGGGTACCCAGAGACACGGCCTTGGGCCTGAGCGCCAACAAGTTTATATGTTTTAGATATATATTTGTCTTTTTGGGTCACACCCGGCGGTGCTCAGCGCTTCCTCCTAGCTCTACACACAGGAATCACTCCTAGCAGTGCTCGGAGGACCCTATGAGATGCTGGGAATCGAACCCGGGTCGGCCACGTGCCAGGCCAACGCCCTCCCCACCGTGCTATCGCTCTGGCCCCAATGTTATTTTGGGGGGTGTGGTGGGGGCATATTTTTTGGCTACACCTGGCAGTGCTCAGGACTGACTTTTGCCCCTGTGGTCAGGGATCACTCCTGGCGGGGTTTGGGGGCCCCTTTGTGGCACCGGGGATCGAATTGTGGTTATCCACATGGAAGGCACTCTCCCTGCACTCTCCCTCAGGCTAGGGGGTGAGTTTTATTTATTCAGGTTTTGGTTTGGGGGCCACACCCGGCGGTACTCAGGGCTTACTCCTGGCGGTGCTTGGGGGACCATATGGAATGCCGGACTTGAACCTGGATAGGCCGCATGCAAGGCCCCTACCCCCTCCTGCTGTGCTATCACTCGGCCTCTGCAAATGGGCTTTATTTTTTATTTATGTATTTATTTATTTATCTGCTTTTTGGGTCACACCTGGCGACACGCAGGGGTTCCTCCTGGCTCATGCACTCAGGAATCACTCCTGCCGGTGCTCGGGGGATCCTATGGGATGCTGGGGATCGAACCTGGGTCAGCCGCATGCAAGGCAAACGCCCTCCCCGCTGTACTATCGCTCCAGCCCCTGCAGATGGACTTTAAACTGAACTCCCAGGGACTGGAGTGATAGCACACGGGGAGGGCGTTCGTCTTGCATGCGGCTGACTCGGGTTCGATTCCCAGCATCCCATAGGGTCCCCTGAGCACCGCCAGGAGTAACTCCTGAGTGCAGAGCCAGGAGGAACCCCTGTGCATTGTCGGGTGTGACCCAAAAAAGAAAAGCTCCCATGTTGAAGACCTGGCACTCAGTGGACCCAGGTTCAATCCCCGGCATCCCATAGGGCCTCCTGAGCCCTGAGCACAGAGCCCGGAGTCAGCCCTGAGCTCTGAAAAAACAGGTGTGGCCCCAAACTCCAAAATAATAACAGTTATAATAAAGAGCGAAAGCCCCCTTTTCCAGGCCCGTGGGGAGAGATTTTTCTTTCTTGTATGCTTTTGTTTCCTTGGGCCGTACCCGGCAATGTTCTCCTGGCTGACACCACATCCACGCGGTGACTCAGGAAACTCAGTCCCCCTCTCCTCAGTGGAAGGGGGTGCCCCCCCGTGGGAGCTCCAGGCTCCACCTCTTGGGAAATGCACCTCTTTCTCTCCTTTTTTGGGGGGCAATGCACAGGGGTTCCTCCTGGCTCTGCACTCAGGAATCACTCCTGGCAGTGCTTGGGGGACTCTATGGGATGCCGGGGATCGAACCTGGGTCAGCCGCATGCAAGGCAAACGCCCTCCTCGCTATGCTATTGCTCCAGCCCTTTCTCTCCTTTTTTAGGCTTCATTTATAGGGGCTTTGAGGAGTGCTTGCAGTTCGTCACAGAGAACGAGAACAACAAAATCCTCAAGTACCAGAGCGGAATCCTGCTGGGCCTTTACTCTTGCATCGCGCTCTGGTAAAAACTCAACTTGGGGGACCAGAGTGATAGTACAGTGGGTAGAGCATTTGCCTTGCACGTAGTCGACCTGGGTTCGATCCCCGACATCCCATATGGTCCCCCAAGTAACTCCTGAGCATCGCTGAGTGTGACTCAAAAAAGAAAAAAAAAAACACCTCAACTTGGGGGCTGGAGCCATAGCACAATGGGGAGGGCGTTTGCCTGGCACACGGCCGACCCAGGTCCAATTCCCAGCATCCCATAGGGTCAACCAAGCACCTCCAGGAATGATTCCTGAGTGCAGAGCCAGGAGGAACCCCTGAGCATCGACGGGTGGGACCCAAAAAGCAAAAAAAAAAAAAAAAAAAAAAAAACCCCACAAACAGAAAAGCAACTTTACCAGGGCTGCGGGCTGGAGCGATAGCACAGTGGGTAGGGCGTTTGCCTTGCATGCCACAAACCCGGGTTCAATTCCTCCACCCCTCTCGAAGAGCCTGGCAAGCTACCGAGAGTATCTCGCCTGCACAGCAAAGCCTGGCAAGCTCCCCATGATGTATTCGATATGCCAAACACAGTAACAAGTCTAACAATGTTACTGGGCCTGCTCGAGCAAATTGAGGATAGTTACAGTGACAGTGACCAGGGCTAGAGCGATAGCATAGCGGTAGGGCGTTTGCCTTGCACACAGCCAGTCCGACCGAGCTGGGTTTGATTCCTCTGCCCCTCTCCGAGAGCCCGGCAAGACACCGAGAGTATCTCGCCCGCACGGCAAAGCCTGGCAAGCTACCCGTGACGTATTCAATACGCCAAACAGAGTCACAAGTCTCACAATGGAGACATTACTGGTGCCCACTCGAACAAATCGATGAACAACAGGACAGTGGACAGTGGACCAGAGCCCAGAGCCCCCGGTGCCCCCCATCCCCGCCCCGGCCACGGAATCCCCAAAGAACAGGCTAATGAGGGTGTTTGCTTTAAAAAAGGGAAGACAGGCCCGGAGCCCAGGGGCCAAGGTGCTCACCTTGCCTGCAGATGACCCAGGTTCCATCCCCGGCCCTGCGCATGGTCAGTGGGCAAAGAGCCAGGAGTGGCCCCTGAGGACCCCCCTCAAAAAAATTGCTCTTTGCTTGTTTTGTAATACTCCAGTGCTCCCGAGTCCACGGGACAGGCATAGGTGCCAAGAACATACCCCGGGGGTCCTCCCTGCCAGCCTGTCACGGGACAGGGGCCCTGAGGCCATCGGAATGCAGGTTTGGGGCTTCTGCCATGGTGTGGAGGGACCCATCGCCCAGGCCAGAGCCCAAAACTGTGACTCTGCGTTACAGATGACCCAGGGGCCCTGACAGCACAGGCCAGGGGCAGGAGCGACAGCACAGTGGGGAGGGTGTTGGCCTTGCACGTAGCCCACCCGGGTTCGAGTCCCGGCATCCCATAGGGTTCCCTGAGCACCAGCAGGAGTGATCCCTGAGTGCAGAGCCAGGAGTGACCCCTGAGCATCGCCGGGTATAGCCCAAAAAGAAAAAATCTAATAAAAAGAAACACCGACCAGGAGACAGTGTGAGACCGGTGTGGTCTTGTGCAAAAGCCTCGGCTGTGGGGCTGGAGCGATAGCACAGCGGGGAGGGCGTTTGCCTTGCACGTGGCCGACCCAGGTTCGATTCCCAGCATCCCATAGGGTCCCCCGAGCACGGCCAGGAGTAATTCCTAAGTGCAGAGCCAGGAGTCAGCCCTGAGCATCGCCGGGTGGGACCCAAAAGGCTGCTCGGAACCCCCCGAGGGGTGCACTCGGGGAGTTGGAAGGCGGGGGCGGGGGCGGGCGGCCAGGGGCGGAGGCTGACGTCGTCGGGTGTGTTTGCCGGGCAGGTACGGGCGACTTCGGGAGTGGAACCACTTTCACGTCTTCTCCACCCGCGCCAAGGGCCTGGTGCCCAGGAAGACGCCCGCGGCCATCTACTGCCAAGGGGTCAGCCGCTACCTGGAGGGTCGCGTGCTCTTCCTGCAGCAGCAGATCGAGTTGCAGGTGGAGACCGCGCAGGACAGCGGCTTGAAGCTCCTCAAGGTCAGGAGCGTCCCTCCTCTGACCCCCAAGCTCATTCCCACCCCAAATCCCTCGGGCTTGCTTTGGCCAAGGGCGGGGGCAGTGGGGTCCAGACAGGTGGCCAGGCCAGATAGGGCACACACCACAGCACACACACACACACACACACACACACACAGTCCACATACCCACAGGTCGTGCACAGCACAAACCACATGTGCAGGACACATGACGCCTCAGATGTGTGCAAACGTGTCATACGTCACATCAGTCCCATCTCTCACGCATGCACACCCATGTGCACACCCATGCACACACATGCATACATGTGCACACATGCACACGTGCGCACACATGTGCACGCACACACATGCACACACACATATGCGTGCACATGCACACACGCACACACATGCACACACGTGCAGACAAACGTGCACACACATGCCCACACGTGTGCACACACACACGCACACACACATACACACAGATGCACATACACGCACACACGCACACACATGCGCACACACACATGCATATTGCACACACACGCACATACACGCACACATGCACACGCACACACATGCATATTGCACACACACGCACATACACGCACACATGCACACGCACACACGCACACACACACACACACGCACATACGCGCACACATGCACACATGCACACACATACACATATGCGTACACACACGCACACACGCGCACACACACACACACGCATGCATGCCCGATGCTGAGCTGACAACTGGGCTGTGTCCCCGCAGCGCCTGGAGGTGCTGGTGACGCAACACTGCACGGCGCCCGTCTTCTACCCGCGCCTGTACCACCTCATGTCCTACGTGTGCATCCTCATAGGCGACGGCGAGCGCTGGCAGCTCTTCCTGCGCATGGCGATGTCCTTCAGCGAGCGCCAGGGCAACGTGCTGGAGAAGGACTGGCTCGCCATGAACAAGGCAGGCGCCGGCGCGGGCAGCGGGGAGGGGCTGGGGGACCCTGAGGTGGTGGTGGTGGGGGCACCCCCAAAGGAGGGTTTTCTTTCTGAGCCACACCCGGGGATGCTCAGGGCTGACTCCTGGCTCTGCACTCAGGGTTCACTCCTGGCGGGGCTCAGGGGACCCTGTGGGATGCCAGGGATCGAACCCGGGTCAGCCATGTGCAAGCCAAACGCCCTCCGCGCTGTGCTATTGCTCCAGACCTTTACTAATATTTCTTTGCTTTTTGGGTTGGGTCACACCCAGCGATGCTCAGGGCTGACTCCCAGTTCTGCACTCAGGAATCACTCCTGGCAGTGCTCGGGGGACCCTATGGGATGCCGGGGATCGAACCCAGGTCGGCCGCGGACAAGGTAAGCGCCTTACCTACTGGGCTATCTTTCAGGCCTGGAAGAAGCTTTTAAATTTATTTTTTATTTTATTTTTGTCTTTATTAAGTTGTTTTTTTTTTAATCGAATCATAGTGAGATAGACCCCTACAAAGTTGTTCACGGTTGGGTTTCAGTCATATGGTGTCCAACACCCGTCCCTCCACCAGGACACATTTCCCAGCACCAGGGTCCCCAGGTTCCCTCCCATCACCCCCACCCCCTGCCTGCCTCTATGGCAGGCGTTTCTATTCTCTGTCTCTCTCTCTGTCTGTGTCTCTCTGTCTCTGTCTCTCTCCTGTCTTTGTCTCTCTCCGTGTATCTCTCTGTCTCTCTCTCTCCTCCCTCTCTCCTCTCTCTCTCTATCTCTGTCTCTCTCTCCCTCTGTCTCTGTCTCTGTCTGTCTGTCTGTCTCTCCCCCCCCCCCCTTTTTAGCATTGTGGTTTGCAGTACAGATACTGAAAGGTTATCAGGAATATCCCTTTACCTCCTTTGAACCCTCAGCTCTTGTCCAGCCTGACCCTTCCCAGCTATTTTTGTCACCCTGGTCCCTTCTCTATCTGACCCGCCCTCTGCCCCACACACACCTGTGGTTGATTCCAACCACTGATGAGTCCTCCTAGCCCTTGTTTGTCCTGGTCATGGATATTAGTCTCCTTCTATTCTTTTTTTTTTAATCCCGCAAATGAATGCGGTCCTTCTATGTCTGTCTTCTATGTCTTCTATGTCTTCTATGTCTTCTATGTCTGTCCCTCTCAGAAGGATCATTTTTCGTCTTGGTCTCAGCCGGTGATGCTCCGTGCTCCCTCCTGACTCTGCCCGCAGGAATCCCTCTTGACAGAGCTCAGAGGACCCTGTGGGGTGCCAGGCGGTGAACTTAGGTTGGTCATGTGCAAGGCCAGTGCCCTCCCCACTGTCCTATGGCTCCGATCCCCGACGGGAAGTTTCTTCCTTCCTTTGAGGCTTTTCCAGGCTCCTCAGCTGTCCCGGATTCCAGCCATGGGGAGCTTTGCTCCTTCTCCTGCCCCCTTCTCTGGGTGTCTCACCCTCTGAGGCCCTCCTCTAGAATGGGGACCCCAAGGGGAGCCCCCCCCCGCAGTGCCTGGTACGCAGATGGGCAGTTTGGGTGCAGCAGGGAGGAGCCAGTGCTGGCCTTCCATGTAGCTGACCGAAGTTGACCACCTCACGTGTGGTCCCCGAGCACTGCCAAGTGGGGACCTCCCTCCTCTCCACTTAAAAAAAAAATTCTTGGGGCTGGAGAGATAGCACAGCGGTTAGGGCGTTTGCCTTGCACAGTGACTGACCCGGGTTCAGTTCCCAGCATCCCATAGGGTCCCCTGAGCACCGCCAGGAGTGATTTCTGAGTGCAGAGCCAGGAGTAACCCCTGCGCACCGCTGGGTGTGACCCAAAAAGAAAAAAAAAATTCTTTGTCTCTGGGCCCCGCGGTCTTGGTGCCCCCACGAGCACCCCTGTGCCTGTCCCAGCAGGACTGGTGGTGCTCCAGCCCCGAGAAGGCCCTGGACCAGTGGCAGAACATAATCATGAGGCTACCGTCCTGGGAAACCGTCATATCCGGGAAAGTGAATCTCGAGGACTTGCAGAAGAACAAGTTTCTACTGGGAGGCAGCATACTGGATGATCTTCGCTGAACCGCGGCCTGGACGGCCTCAGCCCAGTCAGCAGACTGGACAATCTTTTCTAAGTTATTATCCTGGACGAGCTTTTCTAAGTCACTAGACTGGACGGCCCTTCTTTTTTCTTTTTTTTTCCCCCCCCCGCGTCACAACCCAGCGATGCTCAGGGCTGACTCCTGGCTCTGCACCCAGGAATTACTCCTGGCAGTGCTCAGGGGACTCTATGGGATGCTGGGAATCGAACCCGGGTTAACCGCAAGCAAGGCAAACGCCCTTCCCTCTGTGCTATCTATCACTCCAGCCCCTGGATGGCCCTTCCATTTTTTTGTTGTTGTTGTTTGTTTTTGTTGTTGTTGTTTGCTTTTTGGGTCACACCCAGCGATGTACAGGGGTTCTCCTGGCTCTGCACTCAGGAATCACTCCTGGCGGTGCTCAGGGGACCCTATGGGATGCTGGGAATCGAACCCGGGTCGGCCGCATGCAAGGCAAACGCCCTCTCCGCTGTGCTATCGCTCCAGCCCCTGGCCAGCCCTTCTTAACCGGGCACGTGTGCACGAACAAAGCTTCCCCCCGCCCACCCCCACCCCCAGGCCCGTCCACGCCCCACCCCCACCCCTGCCCCCATCCCAGCCCCCGAGGGTGTGACTCCTGCAGCATGGAGCGTTGGGGTCTGTGCGTTCTGCCCCGGTATCTGAGCCGGTCTCAGCCCACAGAGAACCCGCCTCCCCTGGGTGGGGATGGGGAGCAGGAAGAGGACCCCGCGGGGGCCCCACCTAGCGCCTTCTTGGCTAGCCCGAGCGGGTGACAGTTTAACCCAGACCTAGCGTGGGTTGCAAGCGAGCGTGTCTCCAGCGCTGGGCACGGCTGTCCTGCCAAGGCCCAAACGGCAAGATGTGGCAAGAGGCACGTTTGTAGGGACAAGTTCATGTGTGACGAGGGCACCATCTGGGTGCCGCCTGCCCCGGGCACCAAGCCTCAGAGCCTCAGCCGGGGGTTGGGGTCCCATATGTTCTGGTGGAGGGCACAGCCCGCGGGGCTCAGGGACCACTCCTGGCCGTGCTTGGGATCCAACCCGGGTCTGCCGTGCTGACCCCCACATCCGGGTGGTCGTGGAAATAGGAGGGGACAGCAGGTTAAATCGAGCCAGGGTTGGCTGTCAGCCTCACTTCCCAGAAGCCACGGAGGGGCAGAGAGGCGGCCACGGGGTCTAACAGAGCCCTCGCCCGCGAGGTCCCTGAGTTCGAGCCCCATGCTTTCCCTAGTCCCACCAGGTATGGCCCAAACAAGACAGAGCAGGGCTGGAGCGATAGCACAGTGGGGAGGGCACACGGCCGAACCGGGTTAGATCCCCAGCATCCCCTAGGGTCCCCCAAGCACCGCCAGGAGTGATTCCTGAGTGCAGAGCCAGGAGTCAGCCCTGAGCATCGCCGGGTGTGACCCAAAAAGCAAAAGCAAAAACAAACAAACAAAAACCCACAAAACAATACAGATAAACCAAAAAAGTAGTCACAAACAGCATTCTTACAAATACTAATAAACTCCCAGCACCTCGGGGTGAGGAGAGGGGTGAAACCAGGTAGGAGCTAGGGGCACCCCATATCTTTTTTTCTCCCTTTGTTTTTTTGGTCCCACCCAGTGATGCTCAGGGCTGACTCCTGGCTCGGTGCTCAGGAATCACTCCTGGCGGTGCTGGGGGGGGGGGGGAGGCTATGGGATGCCGGGATTGAACCCGGGTCTGTTGTATGCAAGGTGGGCACCCGCCCCACTGTGCTGTCCCAGGGAGGCAGCCCAAAGAAGGGAGTGGGGGAGCAGGCACCCGGGAGCGAAGCCCCCAGCAGATGAGAACATGATCCTTCCACCCATCCAAGGGTCTGAAGCCAGGTCAAGCCCAGGGTTTGCAGGAGCACTGGCCTCAAAAGCACCCAAGCCAGTGATGTCTCTGGCTTCTGCCCAGTGCATTGAGATTGGTGGCACCCGCAGCTGCCAAGCCCCTCTGGCCAGCAGGGGGCAGCATGGACCTTTGAAAGAAGCTTCTGAACCGCCAGACTTCAGGGTTCAAGCCCACAGCTTGGGGGGACCGGTGGTGGGGGTAACCCCACTGGTTCCCCTCATCTGCCAGGAAGCTGCGAGCCCGGGATCCAGGGGACAGAACTCGATACGTTGATGATGGCCAGAATTTGGACCCTGAACACCCACCTGGTGACGGGGGCACCCCCAGAGAAAACTCGTGTTCCATCCTCCTAACACTTTTGTCTGGGGCCCATATCTGGACTCCGGAGGAGCAGAAATGATCAGGGGCCCAGGGAAGGACACAGCCTCGCTGTCCAGGCCTGCCCAGGTCACAGACACGGCCAAGGAACGCACTTGTGGGGTGCTCATCACTGTCTCTTGTTCCCGAAGTGAGACTTCAGGGCAGGCGCTGAGAATCCGGGCAGCGGGGGGCCGCAGGCCACAGGACAGCGGGGAAGGCGCCGACCCTGGTTTGATCCCCTATAAAGGTCTCCATTGCATCGCCAGGAGTGATTCCTGATTCCCTAGCAGAGCCAGGAGAGAGTACTGTGCACCGCCAGGTAGGGCCAAAACAAAAGAAAGTTCTGGAAAGTTCTAGAAGGGGTGCTGGAAGTCCGCCAGATTTCCAGAGCGTGGGGTCCAGACTGGGCCCATGGAGCTGGAGGAGGTGTTTGAAGGGCACCTCTGAGTCCAGAGATGAGTAATTCTGGTATGGGGCGACTCAGGCACCTGGACACTGGGGGGCGGTTTCAGGGGCAAAGGGTCCTCTAGCCGGTGTCCTTGGCCAGCTGGACACTGGTTGGTGGGCCTGGTGCCTGGCTGGAGGCTCTCTGGAGAGCTTCCTCCACTGGGGCATGATTTGGGGTTTTGCATGACTAATGTCTGCCCACAGGTAGGGAACAGCTGGTCTGGACTACAGGGCCTGGCTTCAGCCGGAACTTGAAGTGGACAGAAAGAGTCGGAGAAACAGCCCCAGAAACCCATTTCCGGGGCTGGATCGATAGCACAGTGGGGAGGGCGTTCGCCTTGCACGTGGCCGATCAGGGTTCGATTCCCAGCATCCCATACGGTCCCCTGAGCTCTGCCAGGAGTAACTCCTGAGTGCAGAGCCAGGAGTCAGCCCTGAGCAACACTGGGTGGGACCCAAAAAGAAAAAAAAAATTTCCCCATTTCCCACTTTCTCCTGCGAGGATCTATTTCAGAGCCTCAGGGGGAGAGAGACCAGATTTCTCAGCCAAGAACTGGCCAGCGCTCACCCTCCTCCCTCCTCCCCCCCTCCAGCCTCAGTTAGTCAACATGAGGTCACTGGGGAGAGGGGGGGTTGCCCTGTTTCCGTGGGACGTGGCCCAGCTCTGACCAGCAGGGCTGAGCATGGGGTGCTATTTTACACACATACACACACACACACACACACACACACACACACACACACATACCCACCTCCCGATGAAAGGGAACAGGCAGACACCCAGCTGCAGCCAAGTCGGGGTTTGACAACCCTGCTCTTGGGGGCCTGACATGCTTGGGGTTCTTGAGTAATCGCCACCCTGGGTGAGTTTTCCAGAAACATCTCCGCGGGCAGAGCACCCTCCTCCGGGAAGGGATTCAGATGGCCTGTGGCCTGCGGCAAGGGCTTTGCGAGAATGTTCTACAACCTCCTCGGGCTTTCTGTTTGTCTTGGGCTTGTGGGCCGCACCCAGCTACATTCAGGGATGCCTCCCAGCTCTTGGGGACCCCATGGGGTGCTAGGGATGGAACCGGGTCTCCTGGCTCGCAAGGCAAGCACCCTCCCCAGGAGAGAGAACATCGCCTTTATCGAGTTAAACATTTTGTTTTGTATTTATCTGGGGGCCACACCCAGCCATGCTCAGGGGTTCCTCCTGGCTCTGCACTCAGGAATCACTCCTGGCGGTGCTCTGGGGGCCCTATGGGATGCCGGGATCAGAGGCGGCCAGCCTCGGGCCAGGCAAATGCCCTCCCTGCTGTCCTATTGCTCTGGCCCTAAAAGAATCACTTTTTAAACAGGACCCGGGAGGTGTTTACACATTTTTTTAAAAGAGAGAGTACTGCGGGAAAGGCTTTAGCTTTGATCCCAGGAACCACATAGGGTCCCCCAAGCAACGCCTGGAGCAAATCCTGAGTACAGAGCCAGGAGTAAGCCCTGAGCATCGCTGGGTGTGGTCCCAAAACAAAATAAAAAAGGAGGGCGGTGAGAGAGAGCACAGGGGGTAAGGCACGTGCCTAGCATGGGGTTGGGCTGGGCTTGATTCCTGCGCCCCACCCAAAACAACAGAAAGCAGGGAAGTGACTCAATGGACTGCATGCAGAGTGTAGGAACTGCATGGGTGGGGGATGGGGGAACTGATTCTCAGCAATGATGGTCTCCGGAGCTCTGCCAAGCAGGACCCAACATAACAAAAAGATTCCAAACCCAGAGACGTCCCGTGTCCACCGGGCCCCTCCCCAGGGCCTGGACACCCTCAGGAATTTCAGAGTGTCCCTGCCTTCTGCCGGGAGTGAATCACACGTGGTGCCCCAGTGACCCAGTGCCCCGCCGGCCAGGGCCCTCAGAGCCCACGTGCAGACATCCACTTGGCCAGATTTCCTCTCCCAGAAATAGGGAAAATTTAAAAAAATCTACATCCCAGCTCTCCCTTCCACTCGGAACCGCCAGCCCCAGGCACAATGAGGGGACATCCTGTTTGCAGTAGGAAACGCACTGGGAAGTGGGAGGCCCGAGGGACTGAGGCCTGAAAGGCTGGAGCTTCCTTTCTGGCCAAGCTTGGGATTGTTTTTGCAAGCCCAGCACTCAGCACGGGGCCCCGGGGGCTTCCTGAGGACACACAGGCCAGGCCAGGCCGGGCTGGACCAGGGCAGGGAGGCTCCGGGCTGGGCTGAGGGGGTTCCCCTGAGCACCCCGAGACCTGTAGTTCCTGCCCAGGGGGCCGGGCTTAGCTGCAGTTCCTGTCTGGGGTACCGGGCTTAGCTGCCGCCGCCAAGGAACGCTTTGATTTGCCCAGTGAGAAGCCACAGGACCCCCATCCTGGGTTTGGGGCTAGAGAAACCGTTCAGCAGGGAGTGGGGGGGTGCCCCGGGGAGATGGGAACTGAGCCCAAGACCTCTCTGCAGGCCGAGCCTGAGTTCAAGCTCTCTCTGTGATTGCCACCGGGTGTGGCCCAGAAACCAAACCCTCCCCCACAAAACAACAATCATCCACAACACCTGGGTTGCTGCCACTGTCCTCCCGTTGTTCATCAAGTTGCTCGAGCAGACCCAGTAATGTCTTCTGTGAGCCGTTGTTACTGTGTTTGGCATATTGAATACATCACGGGGAGCGAGATACTCTCACTGCTGGGCAGAGGAATCAACCCGGCTCAGCCGGCCGGCAGTGCGCAAGGCAAATGCCTTACTGCTGTACTATCACTCTAGCCCAACACCTGGGCTTGATTTGATGAAATCAAGGATTCGTTTCTGGAAAAAAAGTTTTTTGTTTTACATTTCCTACTCAATGTGATGTGACGTTACAGAAGAAATCGCCTTTGTGCTTGCAGGATACACGGGGGTTGGGGTACACCGACACAGTTTGGGGGATCCGTTTTTCTCTTGGGGGGCCACACCCAGGGGTGCTGGGGACGGGCACTTCTCCCCTGGCAGGGAAGTTCGGGGGGACGGCCTTGGGTTCCCAACCGCTGCTGGTGGGGCAGTCAGCCTTCTGGGGTCAACACCCCGGGGGCCCTCAGAAGCGCCTGGTCACTTCCGGCGGGGAGGGACATGCCCCCCCACATTCTCTGCCACCCCAGACCCCCAGAGCCTGTCCTTCCAATACGGGGGGCGGAGGGGCAAACCCTCTTCAAACAGAATCACCCGGGGCTGGAGCGATAGCACAGTGGGGAGGGCATTTCTCTTGCACGCTGCCGACTCAGGTTCGATTCCCAACATCCCACTGGGTCCCCCGAGCACCGCCAGGAATAATTCCTGAGTGCAGAGCCAGGAGGAACCCCTGAGCATCGCTGGGTGTGACCCCCCCCCCAAAAAACATAGAAACAAACAGAATCACCCAGAAATCAGGGAGGCGCTGCGTACGACAGATTTAATAATTAGCACCAAGTTTGCCATTTGCAATAAAAACCCCCAATTCCTGGGCTTTGAGAGGAGGGGTTGGGGTGGGAACCCCCCATCTACCCCTTAGCCACTCCAGGGAGTTGGGGGGAGGGGGTGGTGAGAGGGGGCATTTTTAAAACCACGATAATAAAAAAAAAATGATTTCCCAGCAGGGGGGCTCCCACGCGGTGCAGGGGCTTCCTGGGACAGAACCCCCAGCCCAGGAGGGGGTTTCCGGGGCCATGGGGCCGGGTGGGTGGAGGGGACCCCCGACACTTTGCAAGGGGCCCCAGGCTGGGGCACATGGTGCTGTTCCTAGAGGGTGCGATCAGGGCCTGCTCAGGGCACCCCACCGGGCCCCGGGCCCCCGTGCCAGCCCGGTCAGGATCTGCGTCTTGGGGTGTCGGGGTCCAGGGCACCCCCTCAGTTTTTCCGGATATCTGCGTACACCACCGACTCGGACTTGTTGATCTTGTCGCTGCAGTGACCACCCGAGTGTTCTAGCTGCGCGTAAATGACTGGGCCCTGGGGGAGAAGGAGAGAGTCAGAGGGCGGAGGCCAGGCTCAGGGGGGCCCCTCTCGGCCACGTGCTCCAGAAGCCTTTCACAGGCGCGGGGCACGCCCGGTTTGTGACCTTCTGCCCAGAGTCTGGAAGTTTCCATCCCTTCCGGGGCCCTGCCCGCAACTTCCTCTGGGTCACAGGCTTCCTGGGGCTTTGCCTTGCCGGCGATGGGGGGACGCTGCCTCCCCGGGACCTGCAGGAACACTCGGGCCTGACACAGTGTCTGGGATGCGCTTCCACGCATGGCCCCGAGCACAATTCTCCGGGTCCCGTCTGGTCGCAACAGACTGAGACGCTGCTTCCCAGAAGGTGCAAATCAGAGAATTTTCTTCCCCCCCCCCCCCCAATGTCAAGACCGAAAGAAAAGCCAGGGTTGGAGCAATAGTTGGGTACAGCAGGAAGATGTGTGCCTGGCTTGTGGCCGACCTGGGTTCCAGCCCGAGCACAGGGCCAGGAGTAGACCCTGGGCACTGCCGGGTGTGGCCCTCCCAAACCCAAAACCAAAGAGTTAAAAAATAGTAGCAGAGGGGGTCTGGATAGCACAGCAGGGAGGGCATTTTCCTTGCACGCGGCCGACCCGGGTTCGATTCCCAGCATCCCATAGGGTCCCCGGAGCACCGCCAGGAGTGATTCCTGAGTGCAGAGCCAGGAGGAACCCCTGAGCATCGCCGGGTGTGACCCAAAAAGCAAAAAAAAAAAAAAAAAAAAAGTAACAGAAACCCCCCCAAGAGGCACATCTGTAGGGTGGCAACCAAAAGTCCTGTGGCAGTGACCTCCGGCCCCAGCAGGAAGAGAGACGGGGTCCAAGACGCAGGACAGCAGGGAGGGTGTTTGTCTTGCCCAGGGCCCACCTAGTTCCATCCCTGGCGCCCCCCCCCCCGTATGGTCCCTAGCGCTTGCCAGAAATGATCCCCAAGCTCAGAGCCAGGAGTAACCCCTGAGCACTGCTGGGTGTAACCCCCAACGAACAAAACATACAAATGAATTTGAGGGGCCGACAGTACACCAGAGAAGGCAGACCCGGGGTCGATTCCCAACAGGCACCCCGTATTAAGGGTAATAAAAGCATTTCTCTAGAAATAATAATAGAGGGAAGGCGAGAGATCTTGGGGGCCCCCAGCATGAGAGCAAGGCAAGGGCGGGCTCCCTAGCATAGGGGTCAGAGCATGAGGGGAGAACGCTAGGACAGAGCCAGCGCCCCAAATGACAAACGTGCCCTTCCCAGAATCGCCCCACTCAGAAGCTCAAGCCACAGCCGAAGAGGCCCGGCTCCGAAGCAGAAGTCTCGCAAGAACCTAGACAGAACACAGGGAAATAGAAATCTAATATCCACTGGCATTTTCAGCACAGAGATGGCACGGGCCAACCCTTCCAAAACTCGGAAAGGCGTTTGCCTGGCACGCGGCCGACCCGGGTTCGATCCCCGGCATCCCCTAGGGTCCCCCGAGCACCTCCAGGAGTGATCCCTGAGTGCAGAGCCGGGAGTCAGCTCTGAGTAGCGCCGGGTGGGACCCAAAAACCAAAAAATCCAAACAAAACGCCTGATTGGCCCTCCCCACGTGAACGTGGACCTGGAGTCAGACCCCGATGGGGCTGGAGCCATAGCACAGCAGGGAGGGCGTTTGCCTTGTAAGCGGCCGACCCGGGTTCAATCCCCGCATCCCATAGGGTCCCCGAGCACTGCCAGTGTGGCCTCATAAACCAAAAAAAGTCTCCCTGAATTCAGCTGCGAGGAAACCGAAGGGACACAGCTGTGGACGGGGAAGTCCCCCAGGTACATCCGCAGAGCTGGAAGCCAAAATTCCGTTGCCATGACTCAGCCCAAGGGGGATGTAGAGCAATGGGCAAGATGACCCCCCTGCCCCGGGCGGGAGCAGAGTTTGGCAGCCAAAGAAGAAAATGAAAGGGCTGGAATCCTCAGATTAGACCTGGGGCTGGGGGGAGGGCAGGTAACGTGGGATTAAGCGCGGGGAGATCCCTAAGGCAGGACCTGTGCCGGAAGCACAGGACACGCAGGGGCACAGCAACCCCCCTGGAAGGAGCTTCGGGACCGCGAGATGGAGCAGGAA
The DNA here is from genome assembly GCF_029834395.1 of Sorex fumeus. Taxonomy (NCBI): domain Eukaryota; kingdom Metazoa; phylum Chordata; class Mammalia; order Eulipotyphla; family Soricidae; genus Sorex; species Sorex fumeus. The sequence continues at coordinate 1,122,115 of NW_026606283.1, read as the reverse complement.
AATCTCCCCGACATCCCCCACACTCTGGGGATTTGGAGAGGAACAACTTGGTGGTCTCTCCATCCTACAGGGACCTACAGAGGTGCCAGCATTCCTGCCCCGGGCATCCACAGTCAACATCCGGGGGGATGAGGGGAAGGGACTTGCTTTGCATGCAGTTGACCCAGGTTCGATCCCCGATAACCCATAGGGTCCCTGAGTGACCTGGGTTTGATCCCCAATAACCCAAAGGGTCCCTGAGTGACCCAGGTTCAATTTCAATAACCCATGGTACCTCTGAGTGACCCGGGTTCGATCCCCGATAACCCATAGGGTCCCTGAGTGACCCAGGTTCGATCCCCAATAACCCCTAGGGTCCCTGAGTGACCCAGGTTCGATCCCCAATAACCCATAGGGTCCCTGAGTGACCCGGGTTCAATCACCAATAACCCATAGGGTCCCTGAGTGACCCAGGTTCGATCCCCGATAACCCATAGGGCCTGAGTGACCCAGGTTCGATCCCCGATAACCCATAGGGCCTGAGTGACCCAGATTTGATTCCTGATAACCCAAAGTTCCTGAGTGCAGAGCCAGGAGTCAGCCCTGAGCACAGCCAGGCGTGACCCTCATAAAAAAAAAAAAGAATGAAATAAAAGAACAAAACTTGAAGTCCCAGGTGGATGTAGTACCCCCAGACTAAAGTGAAAAGGTAAGAAATACTTGGTGAGCCAAGAGCTAAGTGGGAACGAGAGGAGGGAGACCCAGGCTGCCCTGGACGCAAGGCTGGAAGGTTCCAGCACGAGGGGAAGATCTTAGATGGACAGCGGACAGTCCCCAGACCACTTCACACAAGTGGACAAAGCAAGCAAAGAGAAAAATAAGACAAAGATGAGCTCCCTGTCGGGGCCGGAGTGACAGTCCTTCAGGATAAGGCACTTGCCTTGCACAGAACTGACCCGGGTTCGACCCCCGGCACCTCCAGAAACTCACCAAGGAGGGATCCCTGAGCACAGAGCCAGGAGTCAGCCTGAGCACCGCCGGGTGTGGTCCCAAAGCAACAAAACCAACTTGTTCTTCCGTGTCAAGAATGGGGACTCCCCACCCCTCCCCACCCCTAACATTCCCGTTCGCACACCGTCGTCACCCAAGACACAGACAGACTGACAGACAGAAAGAGGCAGCAAGGAAGACCGAGGCCAGGGCGCGGTTCGCTGTGGAGAGGCCAGTTCTGGCCGCCAGCCCAGTCCCACACTCGCCATCTGTGGCTATGTGGCTCAGTGACACAGACACTCCCCTTTCCTCAGCACACAGAACCCCCCACGGCCCCAAGGACAGAGACACCCACCACAGAACGTCATCTCAGTCCCTCAGAAGGTTCCAGAAGGCCCGAGCACAGACTGCTGAATCTTGGTACGAAAGTGCCCGGAACTGCCCGAAATCAAGCAACTCGGCCCAGTGCCCCTGAGCGCCGCCCTCCCCCAAGGGGCCCAGACCCTTGCAAGGACCAGTTGGTTTTCAGCGCCATCAACTTGCCCAGCCCGTGTGGGGTTCACCGAGCACCAAACACCTTGGGGGCAGATGTGCCTTTCCCAGATGTGTTTTCCCTGGTTTGGGAGGAGATTCGCCGAGGCCTACTTCCATGATGCTGGTTTCATCTCTCTCTCTCCCTCTCTCTCTCTCTCCCTCTCTCTCTCCTGTCTCTCTGTCTCCGTCCATCTCTCCATTTCTCTCTCCTTCTCTCTTTTTCCATCTCTCTCTTTCTCTGTCTCTCTCCATCTCTCCCTCTTTCTCTTTCTGTTTCTCCATCTCTCTCCCCCTCTCTCCATCTCTCTCTCCCTCTTTCACTTTCTCTGTCTCTCCATCTCTCTCTCCCTCGCTGTCTCTCTCCATCTCTCTCCATTTCTCCATATCTGTCTCGCTCTCTTCCTCTCTCCATCTCTATCTCTCTCACTCTTTCCTTCTCTCTCCATATCTCTCTCCCTCCCTCCCACCCTCTCTCCCCCTCCTCCTTCTCTCTCATCTCTCTTTCTCCATCTCTCTCTGTCTCCCTCCATCTCTCCATATCTCTCTCCTCTCTCCATTCCTCTCTACCTCTGTCTCTTTCTCCATCTCTCTCCCTCTCTCTCTGTCTCTCCCCATCTCTCCCTCTTCCACTTTCTCTGTCTCTCCATCTCTCTCTCTCCCTCACTGTCTCTCTCCATCTCTTTCCATCTGTCTCTCTCCATCTCTCTCCATATCTCTCTCCCTCCCTCTCTCCCTCCTCTCTCTCTCTCTCTCTCTCTCTCTCTCTCTCTCTCTCTCCCCCCATCTCTTCCTCCCTCCGTCCTTCTCTCTGTCTCGCAGCTCAGGATGCTTCGGCTGTACCCAGGAGAGCCGCAGGTGCCGGGGAAGGCCCGGGCAGGGCCGTGGTTACCTGGTGGGATGCGGCGGGCAGGCTCTTTACCAGCCCCTCCGTGTCCGAGGGGGACTTCCTCGGGGCCTGTTTAACTGGCGAGAGACCCTCAGAGGTGCTGCAGCTGATGGGATGGGGGGCGGGAGAACAGAAGGCGAAAAGAACAACAAATTAAAAGAAACAGATGACATGGGCGGGCGAGGACTCGTGAGGGATGCAGGAGATGGACGCAGACCAGACACGCTGCTCACGGGGACGGAGGGGTGGGGCGGGGAGACGGTCTCAGGGACCCGGAGACCTTTGCTTATCTCTGACTTGGGTCTCTCTGAGGTCAACACAACTGCGAGGGTCGGGGGGGGTGACTGGGGGCCAGGAGACAGACCCTTGAGGGGGAGGCAGGCTGGGGATGCTGGAGTCAGCGGGGGAGGGGCGAAACCCTGCGGTACCCAGTACCCACTTCCCTCCTCACGCCCCGCCCGTTCCCCCATCCATCGGCCGGCCTGGGGACAGAGACTTCTGGGGGAGTCACGGGCCGGAGCGACAGGACAGCGGGGAGGGCGCTGGCTTTGCACGCGGCTGACCTGGGTTGGATCCCCGGCATCCCATAGGGTCTCCCTTCAGGAGTGAGCCCTGATACCTGAGCGCACGCAGAGGCAGGAAGTCAGCCCTGAGCATCGCCGGGTGGGACCCCACTCAGAGATGGAGAAGGATGGAGAAAGCTCCCCTCGCCCAGGTGATGCTTTGCGGGGGGGCCTAGCAGAGTGTTTACTCGGCAGCTCCATCTTGGGCCCTAGCCATGGGCCTGGCCGACCCCTGTTCGATCCCCGGCACCCCATAGGGTCCCCCGACTAGGTCATGTGCCCGCTGACTGCTTTGGAGCCACACTCGGCGGTGCTCAGGGATCACTCCCGGCGGGGCGCGGCGGGGGGGACTAGATGCAGTGCTGGGGATGGAACCTTGTGCCAGGCAGGCGACCCCCCCACCCCGTACTGTCTCTCCCGCCCCTGGGCTGAGTACTCTCAGGCACACAATCCAGGTATGGAAAAGAGACACACACACACACACGCATGTCACCCATCCCCGCACCCCCGTTTTCCAGGGTGGCGGGGCGTACCCCGTTTGTCGCACAAACTAGGGCAAATCTGTGGATGTCAACCCCCCCCCCTCCCCAAATAGCGCATTAGCGTGAAGTCAAGCTGATTAGTGTGGAGAGGGGAGGAAGGACCGAGGACACAGAGGGGGACATTATCAGCCACAGTGGGGGGGGGAGGGGGGCAGAAATTAGTTACCATGAGTCTAGGGGCCCAGCGGGGACCCCCGGCCCTGCTAAAAGTCCCCCGGTCGGCCGCGCCAGCAGTTCTTAAGAAGCAGAAGAGAAACGGGCTCTGATTCGCGCATACCCAGCCAAGGGAGGCAGGGGGGGAAGAGAGAAAAAATAACAAAACAGGACAAAACAACAAACAAAAGTGAGAAGAGCAACAAAACCCACCAGGCCATGCAGGACACCCCCCCCAAGGCCCCCAGGCACGCACTTCCGACCGGGTGGGTGCATGACCCCCAACATCACCACCACCACTAGGCATCTTGGCAGCAGCTTAAGTTGGGGTACTCCCTACGGCGGACCCCGCTGACCAGGTTCCAAGCAGGTAGCAACCGAGCACGACACTCAAGTCATTAGACACAGCAACAACTGTCCCCTGCACGCCCCCCACTACCTCGAAATAGGGCCGCAGAGCCGGGGAGAGGAGGGGCGAGGAGAGGGTCCCACCTCACCAGCCAGGGGGGCAGGACATGCAGTGCCCGGACAGCGGTTGCCTTTGGGGGGGGGGTCCCACCTCACCAGCCAGGGGGACAGGACATGCAGTGCCCGGACGGTGGTTGCCTTTGCGGGGGGGGGGGGGGGTCCCCCTGCGCCTGGCCACATGAATCCGGCCCGCACCCCTTCCTAGGGCGCCCAGCGGGGAGCTTCTGGGCTGGTCGGACCCCCGACCTCTCAGAGAAGCATCCAGCCCACCCCCTGCAAAGAGAGAGGCTGCAGAGCTGGGTTCCAAGCCGAGCCCCCCTCCCCCACCCAGGCGGGCTGGAGAAGACGCCAAGCGATGCAAGTGCCCCAGAGAGAGAGAAGCCCACCGTGGGGGTGTCGGGGGGCTTTGCAGCCCGACTCTGCTGGCGACCAGATGGGCGTTTCCCTAAGGGGGAGGAAGGAGCCTCGGGTGATGCTGCTGGACCACGGGATGCCCCTGGGAGCATCCTGCAGGCGGCAGTCCTGAGCGCATGCGCGCGCGCCCCTGCGCGCCCGGCGGGCACCTGCCCGTCCTCCCGCCCCACCCGCGTGCCCCAACCGCGCCTTACCCGGTGTAGTCGCGCTTGAAACTTCCCTTCCGATGCAGTACCAGCAGCACGAGGGCGGCGAGCAGCGTGAGGCCCAGCACCACGGCCGACACGATGCCCACCACCACCCAGACGGGGAACACGGGCAGGTTCTCTGCAGGGAGGGGGACAGGTGGGGTGGGCGTCAGGGCTCGGCCGCAACGGGACCCCGGAACCCCCGGCAAACTGTCTGGAGGGAGCCAGACCCCACGTGTGCTTTCGTTTTTCTTTTCTTTTCTTTTCTTTTTTTTTTTTTTGGAGGGGGGCTACACCTGGCTGTGTTCAGGGCTGAGTCCTGGTGGGTCTGGAGGGGACCCGATGGGATGCCGGGATCGAACCCGGGTTGGCCGCCTGCAAGCCAACGGGGCCTCCCGCCTGCCTGGGTGCTCCCTGTGGCTTCTCAGAGGGGACCGAGAGCTGTTTCTTGTTGCCGTCGTTTTTTATTTTTTCTTTTTTGGGGGGCCACACCCAGCGATGCTAGGGGTTACTCGTGGCTCTGCACTCAGGAATCACTCCTGGCGGTGCTTGGGGGACCTATGTGATGCCGGGGATCGAACCTGGGTTGGCTACGTGCCAGGCAAATGCCCTCCCCGCTGTACTATCGCTCCGACCCTGCGATCGGTTTGTTTTTTGTTGGGGATTTTTTGGGCCACACCTGGCGGGGCTCAAGGTTGACTCCCAGCTCTGTGCTCAGGAGTCATTTCTGGGGTGCGTGCGGGGCCTCCCCCTGGACTCTATCTCGGCCTCCACTGCTTCTGGGTTTTAACAGGGGAAAACTTCCCTCCCAGACAAAAATCGAAAAAGTAGCAAACGTAACTCCCACTCCCACCCGGCCAAGCTCTCATGACTGCTCTCATTTCTCGTTCGGACTGGGGGCCAGTGATCAGTCCTTACTCCTGGCTCTCCATTCAGGGGTCACTCCTGGTGGAGCTGGGTGGGGGGACCACATAGGGTGGAGGATTAAACCCAAATTGGAGTCTGGAGTGACAGCACAGCGGGGAGGGTGTTTACCTCACATGTGACCAACCCAGTTCAATCCCTGGCACCCCATAGGGTCCCCTGAGCACCACCCGGATTTATTCCTGAGTGCAGAGCCGGGAGTCAGCCCTGAGTGTTGGGTGTGGCCCCCAAACCAAAAAAAAAAAAAAAAATCATAAAATCCTGGCTGGTCACTTGCAAGGCAGGTGCGCTAACCACTGAACCATCTCTCTGGCCCCTAATCTCACTTCTGATCAATGCTGAAGGACGGGGACAGAGGCTGCTCCAGTGGGGATGTGTGGGTCTCCACCCAGGGAAGTGCCCTGCCTGGTCTCTGACAGGGATGCCCAGGGCTCAGAGGGGGTCGGAGGCGGGGGGGGGGGGGGGGGGGCGGGGGGGGGAGGGGCCGCACCTTTCTCCACCACATGTAGCCGGATGTGTCCGGGCTGTGCCACTATGTCGGGGGGGTTCTTGACGTCGCAGATGTAGGTACCGTTATGCATGAACTGTATGTTCTCGATGCTGATGGACGCGTCCTTCTTGTCCAAGTCTCCGGCCCAGCTGATTCGGTCCTTAAAGGGCGCGTAGTTCCCGACATAAACTTGTCCTTGAGAGTAGTGGAAAAACTGCGCAGAGGAAAGGGGGGTGGAGGGGACCAGTGAGCGACGAGCGACTCGACGAAGGCCACCCAGGGGGAACTTGACGGAAGGGCGGGGAGGGAAGTTCCCCGGGTCAGTCAGGTGTCCCTACCGACACACTGGAGAATGTCCCCTCCGGCTGGAAGCTCCAGGTGACCGAGGTCAAGGTGCCCGTCATATTCACGGACTTGAACTTGCACGGTAGCTTCCCCTGCGTCCCGTTGGCCACAAAGATTTCCTTGGGCGTGTAGACTTCCAGGGCCGCGACACCAGTGGTGGTCACTGCAGAGGGGAAGGAGGAGGAGGAGGAGGCCGGGTGAGTGCCAGGCCCCCGCGATGTTGACGTTACCCCACAAGCGAGACGGGTGCATGACATCCGGCCGCCGGCAGCCCAATTGCCCGTTCCCCCGCAGAATGTCCCAGTCCACAGTGGGACTTGCCAGTGGCCAGAACTGTGTGGCAGTTCGTGCCAGCCTGGCTGTTATTGGGGGGCCAGAGAGGCGGCTACGGTGTGCAGGGCACTTGCCTTGCATGCGGCCAACCCGGGTTCGATTCCCAGCATCCCATATGGTCCCCTGAGCACCGCCAGGAGTGATTCCTGAGTGCAGAGCTAGGAGAAACCCCTGAGCATCACGAGGTATGACCCAAAAAAGAAAAAAGAAAAGGTGCCTTAGGGAAGGGATAGGAAATAGTTGTATGTGGGGCCGGAGTGATAGCACAGCAGGGAGGGCGTTGGCCTTGCACACGGCCAACCCGGGTTCGATCCCTGGCATCCCATAGGGTCCCCTGAGCACCGCCAGGAGTAAGTCCTGAGTGCAGAGCCAGGAGGAACCCCTGTGCATCTCCAGGTGTGACCAAAAAACCAAAATTTTTTTTAAAAAATTAAAAAAAATAATAAAAACCATTTATTATGAGGGGAAAGGGGCTGGAGTGATAGTACAGCGGGTAAGGCATTTGCTTTGCACGCAGCCAACCCGGGTTTGATTCCCAGCATCCCATATGGTCCCTGAGCACCGCCAGAAATGGTGTTTCAATTAATAAGATTGAAGATCTTGCTCAAATAAAATCATTCTGCAGAAGTGACATGAGAATCTCGCCACATTTCTTTTCTTTTCTTTTTTTTTTTTAAAGAAGAAGAGAGGGCTGGAGCGATAGCACAGCAGGTACGGCGTTTGCCTTGCAAGTAGCCAACATGGCCGACCCGAGTTCGATTCCTCCGTCCCACTCAGAGAGCCTGGCAAGCTACGGAGAGTATCTTGCCCGCACGGTAGAGCCTGGCAAGCTCTCCGTGACGTATTCAATATGCCAGACACAGTAACAACCAAGTCTCACAATGGAGACGTTACTGGGCCCTCTTGAGAAAATCAATGAACAATGGGAGGACAGTGACAGTGACAGTGTGAAGAAGAAGAGAAACTATTTTAGGGGCTAAATAAAGGTCAGAAAGAAACTTATTTGGAGACCTGAGTGATAGTACAGCGGGGTACGTGTTTGCCTTGCACATGGCCAACCTGGGTTCGATCCCCGGCTTCCCATAGGGTCCCCTGAGCACCGCCAGGAGTGATCCCTGAGTGCAGAGCCAGGAGGAACCCCTGAACATCACCGGGTATAACCAAAAAAGCAAATAAATAAATAAATAAATAAATCAAGCACCAGTTGGCAGCAAATATAACACACACACACACACACACACACACACACACACCCCGTGTTCTCATCAGCCCCAGAACGTGGAATAAGCAAGGGGTGTTGTCACTCAGCGGCAGAGCTGGGATTTTTCTTCCCTCCTGAGGCTTATCTGTGTGACTCTGGGGGCGCCTCCCCGCCCCCGGAATGGGACCCTTCCCCTCCGAGTGACCCCCCTCCCCCAGCGTCCAAATGTTTGGTCTCCGAACACAATGAGCACTTTAGACTCCCCTTCTTACACACGCTGATGCCACACAGCTGTAGGCCCGGCCCTTTTCTATATAATAATCGCCGAGAGGGTGGATTATTATTCTAGGGAACAACGGGTGATTCTTTGCAGTCCAAACCTCAGAAACAAGCCCTCCTTTCAACAGAAGCAAACAAAAAGGACGTCCCTCGCCACGGTGGGCCGGAGAGGAGGCGCTGGAGATCGCCCCGGAGGGAGGACCTGAGGCGGGGCCAGGCGGGCACCACCAGCGCTGGCCTGGACCATCGTCACGCCCGGGAGCCGGGGCATCCCTGGTCCCCACCTTGGGCTGTGCCAACATCCTCTTGATTCCTGTGCCCTCTTTGCTGTTCCAGAGCATTCCTGGCCTGTTTCCTCTCTTCCTTCACTGTCGGGCAGGATGAGGGATCAAACTCGGGGCCTCGCTGGGGGCTGGAGCGATAGCACAGCGGCGGGGAGGGCGTTGGCCTGGCACGTGGCCGGCCCGGGTTCGATTCCCGGCATCCCATAGGGTCCCCTGAGCACCGCCAAGGGTGATGCCTGAGTGCAGAGCCAGGTGTATGTAACCCCTATGTGTTGCCAGGTGTGACCCCCCCAAAAAAATCAAACTCGGGGCCTCGCAATGGCGAGGCAGGTGGCCCCGTCCCCTCCTTCTCGGGGTCTCCCGGTGGGAATGCGGTAAGCCCACCGCGGGCAGGAGGCCGCCAAAGAAAGCAGAGGCCCAAGCAACAGAGGACAGCAGGGAGGGCACTTGTCTTGCGCACGGCCGACCTGGATGCAGTTCCCCGGCATCCCATAGGGTCCCCTGAGCACAGAGCCAGGAGTCAGCCCTGAGCACTGCTGGGTGGCCCTTAAACAAACAAAAAGCATGGGGTGGGGAGTCTGGCCCTGGCGCTTGAGGAGACAGGAAAGGTGTGTCCAGGTGGCTACAGTCTACCTGCCTGAGTTGTACTGGCAAGAGGGTGTCGTTGTACATATCCTTGGCAGAATAAGCTCCCCACCCAGGGCCGGAGCCATCGCATGGCAGGGAGGATGCTCGCCCGGCATGGAGCTGACTCGGGTTTGGTGCCAGACGCCACGCAGGGTCCCCTGTCACCGCCAGAGCAATTCCCAGCACAGAGAGTGTCCCGAGCACGTCCCTGGGCCCCCAAACAGTAACCAATGTTGGGCTGGAAGGTTTAAGATCCTCCTCTCCCAGTCTGAGAGCAGATGTCGGCGCAGAATCTTCACCCCCACCTAATCGTTACAACCCGGCATGCTGCTACAAGTGTGTTTTTATTTATTTATTTATTTATTTATTTTGCCTTTTGGGTCACACCAGCATGCTCAGGGGTCACTCCTGGCTCTGCACTCAGGAACCACTCCTGGTGGTGCTCGGGGGACCCTATGGGATGCTGGGGATTGAACTCGGGACAGCCGCGTGCAAGGCAAAAGCCCACCCTGCTGTGCTATCGCTCCGGCCCCAACTGGTACAAGTTTAGGACAAAGAGAAAGACTCCATTCATAACCCATTTATTCTGCAAAAAAAAAAAAAGATTCTTGCTTGTTTGGGGGCCACACCCAGCAGTGCTCAGGGCTGACTCCTGGCGGGCTCCGGGGACCGTCTGGGATGCCGGGGATCGAACCCGGGTTGGCTGTGTGCAAGGCAAACGCCCTCCCCGGTGTACTATGGCTCTGGCCCCATTTCTGCAAACAAGATTCACAGTACCAAGTCTGTGATGATTACACGGTGAGACGCAGGCTGTGTTTGTTCACTCTCCCGGTGAGCTTGGGACCCCCAAGTGGTAGATAGCGCCTAATGCCAAAGACCCCGGTATGCATGCGTGCGCTCACACACACACACACACACACACACACACACACACACACACACCCCTACAAATGCATGCACATACATGCACATGGCATGTACCCACGTGCACACCTATACATATACCTAACACAAGCGTGCATGGCATGCAAATACATGCACACACATGCACACAATACACATTTGCACACGTGCTCACACACACACACACATGCCCGCGCACATACAGATGCCCCCCAGAGCGGGCCTTCAGGCTCCCTCGTGCCAGGGACCAGCGGCCCCCCCGCCCTCCAGCCCAAGATTCAGGCGCAGGTCCTTCTTCTGAGTCCCTTTCGTGCCCCGCCCCGCCCGTCTACACCACATCCTCCTGGTCTACACCACTTCCACTTTCACTCGAGTCACGTCCTGAGCTGATCCCTGGTTCCACACTCACCTGCAGCCCCAAATAAATAATCCCAGGCCCGCCCTCCCAGCAGGAGGCCCCAGATGAAGTGTCCCACCCCCTCAGCTGTGGGGCTCCCATGGGGGACAAATCCCCCCTAGTCCCAAGTGATGTCCCCGCATCCCGCTTTCCCCCACGATCAGACGTGATTCCTGCACTCTGGTTTGGGGGTCACCCCCGGCGGTGCTCAGGGCTGACTCCCAGCTCTGCGTCAGGAATCACTCCTGGTGGTGCTCGGGGGACCCCATGGGATGCCTGGGATCGAACCCGGGTCAGCCGCATGCAAGGCCAACGCCCTCCCCGCTGAGCTATAGGTCCGGCCCCACTTTCTCTTTCAACCAATGCCTTCTAGCTGGCCAACACCAATAGCGTTTGCAAAAATGACCAAGACCACCCTGAACGCTTTCGACGGGGACACTCAGTTCCTCTTGCCCTTTACTTTTTTTTTTTGCTTTTTGGGACACAGCTGGTGATGCTCAGGGCTGACTCCTGGCTCTGCACTCAGAAATCTCTCCTGGCGGTGCTCAGGGGGACCCTATGGGATGCTGGGATTCAAACCCGGGTCGTCCGTGTGCAAGGCAAACACCCTCCCCGCTGTGCTATCACCCCAGCCCCTCGCCCTTTACTTTATTCTATCTGGGGCCACCCCTGGCAATGCTGGGGCGAGGGGTGGTCATACGGGATGCTGGGGATCGAACCCGGGTCAGCCGCATAAGCTCCCTGGCTGTTGGACCTCGACCTGCCCCCTCCTCCTCCCCTTCAGAGGAGAGAACCCAGAGAGATGCCCACCTCAGGGCCTGGGAGCCCCAGCACCACGCGCTTGCCCCGAGCCTGGCCCCGGCTGCTCCCGAACCCTTCCGGCGCCCACAAAGCTCTTTCTGTCGGGCCAGAGATGCTGCCCGGGCTCCTGAATCGCGCCAGTCACCGCACTGGTCACTCGCCTCCTCCCATCCTGGAGGCATCTGTCCAGGCCTGCTAGGTCCGTCTGCTCCTGCCCTCCCTCCCTCCCTCCCTCCCTCTCTCTTTCTCTCTCTCTCCCTCCCTCCCTCTTTCTCTCTCTCTCTCTCCTTCCATCTCTCTCCTTCCTTCTCTCTCCTTCTCTCTCTCCCTCCTCTCTCCATCTCTCTCTCTCTCCCTCCCTCCCTCCCATCCTCCCTCCCTCTTTCTCTCTCCCTTTCCCGCCTCCCCCATCCACCCCTCCCAGCCTCTGTAATGGACCCACAGTGCAGAGGCCAACACAGGAGCTCCCACAATTACCCACTGACCCCAGTGCTGATCTCAGCCTCCTGCCACATGGCTCCCTGACCACCCCGGGCATGGCCAGGCTGGACCCGAGCAGACTGGACCGCCCCTCCCCCATCCCCCGCGTTTCCCCAGAGGCTCCGGAGGGCTAGAACTGCCGACAAAGGGACTCGCCTACTTGCCCAGACGTGTCACTGTTAATGTTTGTTTGTTTCAAAGACACACCCAGCCAAGTGCTCAGGGGCCTGCACTGCTGGGGGTGCCCCTATGGGGTGCTGGGGATGGACCAGCGCAGGCCAGTCAATGCCTTAGCCCCGGGCCCTGTCCACCCGGAGTCGAGATGTTTCGAAATAATGTTTCAAAACGACGTTCCCCACCCCAACCGACCAACGTGAAGCAGACCAGGTATGGCACTGGCACTCTGGTGTGATGAGTCCGGACAGATCCACCCGTGGCGGAAGGATGAGGTCATTTCCCTGGAGGGAGGTGCCAGGTATCCCACCTGGGGCTCCTCAAGGAGGGGCCAGGGCGGAGAGTCCAGCAGGGAGGGCGTTGGTGGCCCTGCATGCAGCCGACCCGGGTTCGAGACCCGGCATCCCATGTCCCCCCTACCCCCAGCACCACCAGGGGCGTGAGGCCTGAGTGCAGAGCCGGGAGTCAGCCCTGCGCATCGCTGGGTGGGACCCAAAACAGCTGGAGCTTGATCCCAGGGTCGGCCGCATGCAAGGCAAATGCCCTCGCCCTCCCTGCAGTCACACCCCGGCCTGGCTGGGGTCTAGCTCCTGAATCATTCACATCCTCTTTCTTTGCCGACCCCTTACCTACCCTCCCCCTGGTCCTTCCGGGCTGGCCCCGGTCCCCCTCCGGGCAGCTTATCCCTCTGCCCATCTCCCTCCGCCCCCATCCAGCATTCCTGCCACTCTTATCAGGAATGCCATCTCTGGCCACCCCCTCCCCCTCCCCCTCAGCCCCCCCCCCCCCCCCCCCCCCGCCCGACAGGCCACAAGACCCCGCACCAGGATTCAAAGCAAACAGAGCAAGAGCACAGCAGAGAAGGCGTTTGCCTGGCACGGGGTCGACCTGGGTTCGATTCCCAGCATCCCATAGGGCCTCCCGAGCACCCCCAGGACTGATTCCTGAGTGCAGAGCCAGAAGGAACCCCTGAGCATCGCCAGGTGGGACCCAAAAGCAAAACCAACCAACCAACCGAAACCAACCTCAGAAGGCCATGAACTGCACCCCAAGTGATGGGGCCCAGCTAGAGCCCCCAGTGCCCTGGGAGACCCCCTTAAAACACTCATTGGGGGGGGGGCTGGAGCAATAACACAGTGGAGAGGGCGTTTTTCTTGCATGTGGCCAACTTGGGTTCGATTCTCAGTATCCCCCGAGCACCACCAGGAGTGATTCCTGAGTTGCAGAGCCAGGAGGAACCCCTGAACATCGCCGGGTGGGACCCAAAAAAAGCAAAGAAAGAAAGAAAGAAAGAAAGAAAGAAAGAAAGAAAGAAAGCAAAGAGCAGAGAAGAACTGAGGCCCAGGACTGAGCCACGGAAACAAGGGGGACCGAGCAAAGAGCACTCAGCGCTAAGCACGTCCAGGGGAAGCTGTGAAGGAAGCCACTTCTGCGTCAGGCCAGGCCAGGCTGAGTCCCAAAGGCTGGTCATGCTCTTCCGATCGGGGGCAGGAGAGGCTGGGCAATGGAGAAAGCCAAGAAGCCGAGATCTGCGGGGTGCTGGGGCCCCAGCAGGGAGACAGAGCGGGAGGGGATGGGGGGGAGAGGCACGCTGGCTGGTTGCGGTGCACCCCAGTTCCGTTCTGCCCCCCAAGCAGTTCCCTGAACACAGAGTCATGAGTAGCTCCTGAGCACTGAGCACCAAGGGTCTGGCCCCAAAACCTGAGCGAGAGAGAGAGAGAGAGAGAGAGAGAGAGAGAGACTGGACAGATATTATAGCGGGAAGGCTTTTGCCTTGCATGTGGCCAATCCAGGTTCAATCCTCGGCATCACATACGGTCCCCTGAGCACTATCAGGAGTGATTCCTGAGCACCGCTGGGTGTGACAACAACAAAAAAAAAAAAACTGGGGGGGTGGGAGAGAAAAAGAAGAGAGGGAGAAAGAGGGAGAGAGACAGAGAAGGAGAGAGAGGGAGAAAGAGAGAGGAAGAGAGACGGAGAGAGGGAGAGGGAGACAGAGGGAGGGAGAGATAGAGAGAGAGGGAGAGAGAGGGAGAAAAAGATGAAGGGAGAGAGAGAGAGGGAGGGAAGGAGAGAGACAGAGACAGAGAGACAGTGAGTGGGACTTGGTGATGAAAGAACCCACGCTCCATCCCTAGAAGGGGAGCTAAGGGCATTTCCAGCGGCCCCTGTGCCAGGGTGCCTTGGTTTTCAGTGGTCGCCACCAGCTTGGGAAGGTCAAGCTTGGGCCGGGAGCATCCCAGGACGGCGCTGGCAGCCCTGTGCTAAGCTACGCTGGTTTGGGATGCCAGCGGGTGTGTTTACCCCCGAGTACCACGACCACATCTGCCCCTGTAGGAGTAAGACCCTACGCTGATGCTGGAGTTTCTCCCCGGGTCTATGACAATCGGGGGACACAGACTGTATAGGACAGGACTGTTGTTGTTCTCTTCAAGAGGAATTACAGGAGGGGGCTGGAGCGATAGCACAGCAGGGAGGGCATTTTCCTAGCACGTGGCCGACCTGGGTTTGATCCCCAGCATCCCATAGGGTCCCTCGAGCACTGCCAGGCGTGATCCCTGAGTGCGGAGACAGGACTAACCCCCGAGCATCACCGGGTGGGACCCAAAAAGAAAAAATAAATAAATAAATAAAAAACAAAGCAAACAGCAGAGAAGAACCGAGGCCCGGGACTGAGCCACGGAAACAAGGGGGACCGAGCAAAGGGCATTCAGCACTAGGCATGTCCAGGGGAAGCTGTGAAGGAAGCCACTTCCACGTCTGGCCATGCCAGGCCAAGTCCCAAAGGTCAGTCACACTCTTCAGATGAGGGGGGGAGGAGAGGCTGGACAATGGGAAAAGCCGAGAAGCCGAGATCTGCGGGGTGCTGGGTGCACCCCAGTTCCGTTCTGCCCCCCAAGAAGTTCCCTGAGTACAGAGTCATGAGTAGCTTCTAAGCACCAAGGGTCTGGCCCCCAACCCTGAGAGAGAGACACAGAGAGAGAGAGAGAGAGAGAGAGAGAGAGAGAGAGAGAGAGAGAGAGACTGGACAGATATTATAGCGGGAGGGCTTTTGCCTTGCATGCGGCCAACCCAGGTTCAATCCTCGGCATCCCATATGGTCTCCTGAGTCCCCTGAGTGAGCACCACCAGGAGTGATTTCCTGAGCACCGCTGGGTGTGGCAAAAAAAATTGGGGGTGGGAGGGAGAGACAGAGAGAGAGAGGGAGAGAGAGGGGGGAAGAGGGAGAGAGGAGCTAAGGGCATTTCCAGCGGCCCCTGTTCCAGGGTGCCTTGGCTTTCAGTGGCCGCCACCAGCTCTGTCACGGAAGGTCAAGCTTGGGCCGGGAGCATCCCTGGACGGCGCTAGTGGCCCTGTGCTAGGCTACACTGGTTTTGGACGCCAGCACGTGTGTTTACCCCCGAGTACCATGACCACATTGGCCCCCTGTAGGAGTGAGACCCTAGGCTGATACTTGGGTTTCTCCCCAGGTCTGTGACAATTGGGGGACACAGGCTGTACAGGACAGGACCGCTGTTGTTCTCTTCAAGAGGAATTACAGGAGGGGGCTGGAGCGATAGCATCGCGGGGAGGGCGTTGGCCTCACACACGGCTGACCTGGGTTCGATCCCCGGCATCCCAGAGGGTCCCCTGAGCACTGCCAGGTGTAATTCCTCAGTACAGAGCCAGGAGTCATCCCTGTGCATCACTTGGGTGACCCCCCCAAAAAAAAAGAAAGAAGGAAGTCAAGGAAGAAATCTGAAAGATGCCAAGAGGGACGAGAGCCATAGGAAAGCGGGGAGGGCGCTTGCCTTGCATGTGGCTGGCCCAGGTTCGATCCCCAACACCTTATATAGGAGTGATCCCTGAGTGTAGAATCAAGAGTAAACCAGGTGTGGCCCCCCCAAACAAAACAAAAATCAGGGCAAGGTTGCAGACCACTAGCTTTAAGGAGCAAAAGCCAAGATAAAACACTGTTTTGGGAGGGCCAGAATGCATGCTGGGGGTCGGGGTAGGGGTTGGGGGGTAGCATTCTGTTAGCCCCCCAGGCACTGAGCTCAGAATAGCCCCCGAGCATGGCTTGGGCCCAGAGGAATTGCAGTACATGGGAACTGAGTCCAAGGAGATGTTGGCAAAGGCTGGACCACACACCACACACCTAGCATGGGAACTGAGTCCAAGGAGATGGTGGCAAAGGCTGGACCACACGCCACATGCCTGGTATGCCCAGGGTCCCGATTCTATCCCTGACCCCCTGAGATACAGCCCTGCAGTCCCCTGCATCACTAGGAAGACCCCTACACAGACAGACAGACAGACACACACACACACACACACACACACGACCCGAGATTACAGTACAGCGAAGAGGGCCGAGACCCCCATAGGGTCCCCGGATCCCACCAGGAGTGATCTCTGAGCACAGAGCTGGGAGTCAGCCCCGAGCAGAGCCAAGAGTGGCGCCCACCAAAAGAAAAAAAAAAATCCCTGATTACAAGACCATGGCAGGAAGTGCAGTTTGAGCAGAGAGTGGGCACGTGGGCTAAGAGAGGAACCGGGCAGAGCTGTGCCAAGTTGAGCCCACAACCCACACCCACTTTCTAGCCGTACCACCAGCGGCCAGCGGCCAGTGACCAGCAGCGTCAGTCACAATGCAAGGACAGTCGCTCAGACCCTAGAGAGGTGGCTTTCAACAGCAGGAGACTCTAAGAAAGGAGGCGGGTATGAACATAAACAGTGGGCTCAGGAAAGACATCCGGCTTTTGTTTCCAAACCCAATTAAAACTGAATACAATGTACAAGCAGGGAGGCTTTACAAAGTATCACCTCACTGCTTCTCAAGAAACTGCAGCCTCCAAGGAAAGCGAAAGGGGCCAGGGAAGGAACTGAAACATTGATCAGTGAAAGCAACGTGGGCTAGAGACCCAGTGAGACCCTGGGAGCATTCAGAATCCTGCAGCCTCCCGCATTCCAAACCACAGTGAACAAATACAAGGTTTGAAGGGCAAAGACATCGAGGTCCCCAGGACGATGATACCCTCTCATCTGAGCCTGAACAAGTGACCCCCAAAGCAGCTGGCCTCCCCGCTCGCTGAGGGCAGCCCAAACTCTAGGACTTTCTCCTGGACTCCAGAACGCTGCTAATGTCAAGCCCTTGGCAAATTCTAGAAAGGAAACTGAAGGGTTAGAGGAGGGAGAGTTAGCCGGAAACTGAACACCCCCCACCCCCCAGCATCTGACACTTTTCAGGAGATGTTAGTTTGGCTAAAATGAAGTTCTCTCTGCCCAGGTGCAAGACCAAAACAATAGTTGGCAGAGGGTGGGTCGCCACAGTGTGTTTGGTTCTGCATCAGTCACAGCAGAGAGCAAGGGGGACAGACAGGTCATCGTTGGAGGTTGGCCCCTGCATGAGCTGACCCCAGCTAGGTCCTGACCACCCCAGAGGGTCTCCCTAACCCACCGGGAGTGATCCCTGAGCGCAGAACCCACAGGATGCCCTGAGCACCATCTCCTTGGACTCAGTTCCCAGGTCAGGCGTGTGGCGTATGGTCCACCATCTCTTTGGACTCAGTTTCCATTTTGCCCAAGCAAAACAAAAAGAAAACTAGGAAGTCTGCGGCTCTGGGGGGTGGGGGGTGGGTGTTGTTTCTGGTTTCGTGCGAGGCTGGGGATCAGGTCCAGGTGGAACGCACGCAAGCGAGGCTAGTTACTGCCCCTCCCCCACCCCCGCTGCGGGGATATATATTTTTAATCACCACAGATCTTCATAACAGGTGAGTCAGTCACGTGGTCTGCAACGTGCCTGCCAGACCGACTGCGATCAGCCCTTGGGTACCTATTATTTTCCTGAGTCGGTGCCGCCTGGTCCCTCCCACTAGACCAACCCCCTGCTGTCTGCCTGGTCCCTAAGGGGGGTCCCTAAAGCTGATTCAGCAGCCTCGTAGGTAGGGAGGAGAAGGAAAGACATAGAGTGAGGGGGAAGGGGAGGAGAGAGAGGAGAAGCAATGGGGGCAGAGGTGAGGGGTGGGGGCCCAGGAACATGGGTGGTGTATCAGTGTCCACCCTGAGTTGATGCCGGAAGTAGCCCTGATGCTGCAAACAGCCAATCTTGCAGAAAACAAGAACTAAGACCGGATAAGACCCTCACCTGGCCAGCAACAGACCCTCTGGAGAGGCTGGACGCACCCCCTCCCCCAGAGAGAAGCAACCCCCTTAGCAAGGAACTTTTTTTTTTTTGATTTTTGGGTCATACCTGGCGATGCATAGGGGTTACTCTTGGCTCTGCACTCAGAAATCAGCCCTGGCGGTGTCAGGGGACCCTATGGGATGCTGGGAATCGAACCCGGGTTGACCGCGTGTAAGGCAAACACCCTATCCACTGTGCTATTGCTCCAGCCCCAGCAACAGACTTTGACCTACGTCGAAGCCCCAGGTGGGGGCAGGTTGGAGAAACCCTATAAAGGTCACCTTGGACCCAGGAAGGGCGCAGATGCTGCCACCACCCATGTGCTGCTTGCGCCCACGTGGCCAAGCACATGTGGCACCCGCATCTTGAGATGGGGACTTTCATGCTTTCCTGTCTGATGCTGGGGTGTGAGTAGGACTCTCTCCGCCCTCGGAGAAGCCAGGGTTTACTCTTGAGCACGGTCCTCTCCACTCTCTCCCACGTTCTCTTCCTCCTTCCCTCCAAAACCTCCAAATAAAATGTTTCGCTTCACTGCCCGTCTAACTCCTGAAATTCCTTTCTGCGAGGCAAGACAAGAGGCCAGCAATCCTGGGTCCCGGGGAGCAGAGGCGGATGGGGAGAAAGTGACCGTCTCTCTCCTCCCCGCCTCACATACATCACCCGTGGGGTCCACCAACATCACAAACAACCTGGATATCGCGAGACACAAACTTTAATAACCAAATTTAAAAGGTGCCTGTCATGGGCTGGAGCGATAGCACAGCGGGGAAGGCGTTTGCCTTGCACGCGGTCGACCCGGGTTCGATTCCCAGCATCCCATGTGGTCCCCCAAGTCCCACCAGGAGTAATTCCTGGGCTCAGAGCCATGAGTCAGCCCTGAGCATCGCCGGGTGTGACCCAAAAATGGGAAAAAAGAAAAAAAAAAAAGAACAGAAACCTACTTGCCTTGAATGTGTCTGTCCCAGGGTTCAACCCCCGGCACTGCAAAAAAGTAATAGTATAGACATGTTTCCTAATAAATAACAAGCGTTTATTATGTTTATTTATTAATAAGACAAAGGCTGAGGAAACTGGGGATGAAATTTGGGGCGTTTCAACTATTTAAGGGCGTGCCTCAAGTCTAAATCTGGTCAGCAAGCATCTTGAAAAAGAAAAGGTCAATTGATAAAAACATTTGGTTACTACAACAAACATGATTTAATAAAAAAAAATGGGGTCTAGAGCTGCACTCAAAGCAACGTGTTTACTTAGGAAAAGCACAAAATAGTGCAGCAGAAAAGACCTCTGAGCACTGCCAGGTGTGCCCACAATCAAGAGAAAATCAAGGGGGCTGGAGTGATAGCACAGCGGGGAGGGTGTTTGCCTTGCAACACGGTCGACCCGGGTTCGATCCCCGGCATCCCATAGGGTTCCCCTGAGCACCGCCAGGAGTGATTTCTGAGTGCAGAGCCAGGAATCAGCCCTGAGCACTGCCGGGTGTGGCCCCAAACAAAAGCAAATGACATAGCAAGAAATTATAATAAAGACATGGTAGGGGCCTGAGTGATAGCACAGCAGGGAGGGCGTCTGCCTTGCATGTGGCTGATCCGGGTTCGATCCCCAGCATCCCATAGGGTCCCCTGAGCACCGCCAGGAGTGATCCCTGAGTGCAGAGCCAGGAGGAACCCCTGAGCATCACTGGGTGTGACCCAAAAAAGAAAAGAGAATATAATAAAGACACAACAATGGTGGTGCTCAGGCACGGTGCCCCTGGGCAGGAGTGGGTGGTGGCCATCACTGACCGCTGCTTTTTCTTGCCTGCACTTGCAGGGATCGGATCCGGGTCTGCAATTTCCCACTGAGCCACTTCCTGGCGATGTAGGCTAATCTCCTTGTGATCGGCCACAGAAGGGCCTACACAGACAATCCCCACCACAGCCACGGGACCCGGCCACACTTCTGTCTTCTTCCCTAAGATGTCAGGGTTAGAATGGAGATGAATCACCACCTAGCTCAGAATCTGTCTCACCATCTCCATTTGTCAGAGGATCGGAGGCCCCTTCTGGGTACTTCCTGATTCTGCCCGCCCCTATGGCCCTGGGCTCTGGATCCTGAGTCCCTATTCCCTGGAATCATCCCACAATGCAGTTTTAGGGCTTGACCCAAGAAGCCTCAGACCTCCCTCCCTCCCTCCCTCCCTCCGTCCCTCCCTCCCTCATTTCCTCCCTCCCTCCATCCCTCTCTTTCTTTCTATCTCTCGCCCCTCTCTCCATTTCCCTATCCCTCTCTCTCTCTCTCTCTCTCTCTCTCTCTCTCTCTCTCTCTCTCTCTCTCTCTCTCTCTCTCCCCCTCCCATTTTTGCTTTTGGGTCACACCCAGCGATGCTCAGGGCTTACTCTTGGCTCTGCACTCAGGAATCACTCCTGATGGTACTTAGGGGACTATATGGGATGCCAGGGATCGACCAATTGGCCTCATGTAAGGCAAACGCCCCACCCACCCCCTGCACTGTACTTCTGGCCCCAGGGACACAGCCATTTCTTTCTGGTTGTTTTTGGGCCACACCCTGCCATGCCCAGGGGTTCCTCCTGGCTCTGCACTCAGGAGTGACTGCTGGCAGTGCTCAGGGGACCCTCTGGGGTGCCTGGGATTGAACCCGGCCATGTGCAAGGCAAAGAAACTCTCTCCAATTCCAGAACCTTCTTGCCACTGTCTGCCCGGTTACCTCTCTTTGGATGCAAAGGCATTTCAGTGGATCCAAAACCAACTTCAATTTCCTCCAAGACCTCCTCTCCCAATTTCTCTATTTGCAAAGAGCACTCCCTCTTTCAAAAAGAAAAAAAAACCTCTCAGATGCCCACACCTAAACTTCAGCACCCCTCCTGGTCTGGTCTGACCCACACCCAGTGGGTCCCAAGTCCAAGCCAGGCGGGTTGGCTCTGGGGGGAATGGAGCAAATTCTCTACCTGGTCTTCCTCCCTCTTCCCTGGGGCAGGAGCACTCGGTTTGTTTTCTCCGTTCCAGCCACATTCCTCTAACCCACCCTTCACGTCTTAAGGGCAGAGAAATTTATGGTCCCAGGGGCTAGAGCGCGGGAGGGTGTTTGCCTTGCACGGGCCAACCCGGGTTCGATCCCCGGCATCCCATAGGGTCCCCTGAGCACCACCAGGAGTAATTCCTGAGTGCAGAGCCAGGAGTCGGCCCTGAGCATCGCCAGGTGTGACAATCCTCCCTCCTCCCACCCCCAAAAAAAAATCTATGGTCCCTGGTCTTCCCCCAGCCCTGCCAGAAAGTTTCCATTTTTCCACCAGCAACGACTGAGGGACAATTAAGGTGAATGTGATAGTTAGTGTCCCCTACCAGCTTCTCTCCGCCCCCCACACCCCAACTTCCCATCACAGGGAACTTCCGGCAGAAAGATACCATCTCCCCCACCTCCATCTCTTTCTCCAACTTCCAGAGCTCACCACACAATCCAGAATGTTCCCCATCAAGCTGTGAATATGCCAGGGTACTTAGTCTGGGCTTAAGAAATGTGATCAATGGGGCTGGAGCAATAGCACAGCGGGTAGGGCATTTGCCTTGCCCCCTGCCAACCCAGGTTCTATTCCCAGCATCCCATATAGTCCCCTGAGCACCGCCAGGGGTAATTCCTGAGTGCAGAGCCAGGAGTAACCCCTGTGCATCGCCAGATGTGACCCCCAAAAAAAAAAAAAAAACCAGAAAGTGATCAATGGAAAGCAAATGATCTAGCATTTGTCCCTGAAAAATTAGGCTTGAATGGTAGTAGGAAAATCTGAGCAAAAGATAATATCCAACTGAAATACATCTGGACTTTGTATTAAAAAAGAAAAAGAAACGTGCTTAGTAGGCTCTCGGAGTGATAGCACAGCGGGGAGGGCATTTGCCTTGCATGCAGCTGATCTCGGTTTGATTCCCAGCATCCCATCGGGTCCCCCCCCCCCCCCAAGCATCATCAGGAGTGATTCCTGAGTGCAGAGCCAGGAGTAACCCCTGAGCATCACCAGGTGTGAGCCCCCCCCCAAAAAAAGAAACATGCTTAGGGACCAGAGCAATAGCAACAGCAGGGAGGGTGTTTGCCTGGTACGCAGCCGACCCAGGTTTGATCTCCGGCATCCCATAGGGTCCCCCGAGCACCGCCAGGGGTTATTCCTGAGTGGGCTGGAGCAATAGCACAGCAGGTAGGGCGTTTGCCTTGCACGCGGCCGACCCGGGTTCAATTCCCAGCATCCCATATGGTCCCCTGAGCACCGCCAGGGGTTATTCCTGAGCGCAGAGCCAGGAGTCAGCCCTGTGCATCGCCGGGTGTGACCCAAAAAAAAGCAAAAAAAAAAAAAAGAGTGATTCCTGAGTGCAGAGCCAGGAGGAACCTCTACCCCCAGAGAAAAGTAGTTGAACCCATATCAGCATCAGATTCAGGACGGCTTTTGGTCAAACAGGAATTCTTTATGTTTCAGTTTCAAGGTTTGGGCGTAAAAGGGATTCGGCAAGAAGATAATCTTCAAAACAGAATCTGAAATTCTCCACCACTGACTCAAAGGAGTTGGAGGGTTATTTTTGTTTGGTGTTTTTTTTTTGGGGGGGGGGGGAGGGGAGGTTCTGCTACTTTCAAATGCCGCTCACTTGAGATCCCCCCAACTGATTTCTCCTCAAGAAAACATCTGATCTCCAGCATAATCAATTCTGCCAAAACACACAAGGTTTCTGATTAGGCTACTTCCTGCCTTGACCACTGAAACCTAAGCATCACCGCCATCCGCAACCAAAAACTCCACATTGCTAAACTTTTTCTTTGCCTTTTTTATTTTCGGGGGGAGGGGGCACTCAGAGATCACTCCTGGGACTTCTCAGGGGACCAGATGAGGTGCTCCCGAATGAACCACAATCAGCCACGTGCAAGCCAGGCGCCCACCCCTCTCATCAGAGACCCTTATACAGACAAGACAGTGCTCCTATACACCCAACATCCCTTCAGCTGTCAACCTCCAGGGGGTTGGCGGGGAGATGGAGGGTGCATCTTGGAGCTTTGGAAATCATTGGTCCCATACTTCTCCCCGCACCCAGTTCCAGGGCCCCTGAATGTAAATTCAGGATTTTCCCCGCCCCCCGGAAGAAATCCTGGCTGCAAATTCTGGTTCCCAAAGGTGATCCAAACTAACACGTTGCAGGACAAAAGGAAACGAAGGAAGCGCGTGCGTGGCTTTGGAGGGGGCCTGGGCGCGCTCTGGGGAACCCACCCCAAGTCCTGTTCGGGTCGCGGGTCGCAGGGTCGCGCGCGGCCGTGGACGGGGCCGGGATGGCCCACCCTGCAACCGCGCGCCAGGGCGCTAGGGCCAGCCTGAGATTGTCCGGGTGTTGTGACTCATGCAATTTGGGGCTGGGGGGTTGCGGGGTGTGTGGATCCCCTCCCCTCTCCTCGCTCAACCCCCCCCCCCAAAAAAAACGTGTTCTCCCATGTCCCGTGTCCCGCCGTAGCCCATGCCGCCAGCCCCGTGTGCAAGGTCTGCGACGTGGATGCGTGGCAGCCAGGGGCTTGCGTGGGGGTCCGGACCCAGAAGGAAGGGGTGCCAGGAGCCCTGGGGTGCAGGCGACTGAGTCTGGGGGCGTGGGGGAGGAGACAGGGGGTGTCTCTCTCCTTCCAAATCAAATCTCTCAAAGTCAAAAAAAAAAAGGGAAAAAAAGGCAATGCACCTTAAATAAAGAAATCATCGTTATAATAAACCACGGGAGGGGGCCAGCAGAGGGGGCGTCGCGAGTGGAGACCCTGCCACCCCCGGGACCACGAGTCCCAGCCCCGGGGGCGCCCCAACCCCGCACCCCGCGCCCCGCGGTCCAGGCCGCGCGCCCCGCCCCCCGGTCGCCCACTCACCCAGGCCCAGGGCCAGCAGCGCCCACGGGGCTGCCATCGGGCCCCGCTGCAGCCGCCGCCCGCCCCGGCCGCGCTCACAGCGACGCGGGGACCCCGCCGCCACCGTCGCCGCCGTCCCGTGGCACCTCCACGCCGCGGCCCCGCTCCGGGCCCCGCCGCCCCGCCCCGGCCGCTCATTGGCGGGCGCGCGGCCTCGCGGGGCGCCCATTGGCCCGCGCCGCCGTCCGTCCCCGCGAGGCCCCGCCTTCCGGTCCCACCCGGGCGCCTTTCGCCCGGCCGAGGCCCGCGGGGTCCCCCCGCCGCCGCGGTCCGTGGCCTGCCTGCGTGGCCGCCCCCGCCGGGTCCAGGCGCCCCGTCCGCGCTCGCCTCGCCGATCGGATTCCCGGAGCCTCACCGAGGGGGACAGGGGCTGGGAAGCCGTTCCCATCCCGCCCGCCTGGAAGAGAAGATTCGAGTCAGGGGAGAAGGCCGGCCGGCCGCGAGAAACGCGTGGATCGGCGTGGGCACGAGCAGCCCTTGCCCTCGGCGACCCTCGGCGCGGCCCTGGTCCCCAGGCCGCCTGTTGCGCGCTGAGACCCCGCAGATGTTGGTCTGGGCTAGCGAGAGTTTCCGTCTGGCAGGAATGTCCTTTTAAGAGCACCCCCACTTTGGGCTTCAAGAGGAGGTTGGAGCCAGGGGGCAACACACACACACACACACACACACACACACACTCCCTGTCTCCCCTCTCCATACCCATCAATGCGTCCACACACACACACACACACACACACACCCTTCTCTCCCCTCTCCATACCTATAAATGCGTTCTTACATATATACACACACACACACACACTCCCTGTCTCCCCTCTCCATACCCATCAATGCGTCCACACACACACACACCCTTCTCTCCCCTCTCCATACCTATAAATGCGTTCTTACATATATACACACACACACACACACTCCCTGTCTCCCCTCTCCATATCCATGAATGCGTCCTCAGACACACACACACACACACACACACCCTTTCTCCCCTCTCCATACCCATAAATGCATCTTCACACACACACACACACACACACACACTCTTCTCTCCCCTTTCCATACCCATCAATGCGTCCACACACACACACACTCCCTGTCTCCCCTCTCCATACCCATCAATGCGTCCACACACACACACACACACACACACACACACACACTCCCTGTCTCCCCTCTCCATATCCATGAATGTGTCCTCAGACACACACACACACACACACACACACACCCTTCTCTCCCCTTTCCATACCCATCAATGCGTCCACACACACACACACACACACACACACTCCCTGTCTCCCCTCTCCATACCCATCAATGCGTACACACACACACACACACACACACACCCTTCTCTCCCCTCTCCATACCTATAAATGCGTTCTTACATACACACACACACACACACACACACACACTCCCTGTCTCCCCTCTCCATATCCATGAATGTGTCCTCAGACACACACACACACACACACACCCTCTCTCCCCTCTCCATACCCATAAATGCATCTTCACACACACACACACTCCCTGTCTCCCCTCTCCATACCCATCAATGCGTCCTCACACACACACACACACACACCCTTCTCTCCCCTCTCCATACCCATCAATGCGTCCTCACACACACACACACACACACACCCTTCTCTCCCCTCTCCATACCCATCAATGCGTCCTCACACACACACCCTTCTCTCCCCTCTCCATACCCATCAATGCGTCCTCACACATACACACACACACTCCCTTCTCTCCCCTCTCCATACCCATAAATGCATCTTCACACACACACACACACACACACACACACACACACACACCCTTCTCTCCCCTTTCCATACCCATCAATGCGTCCTCACACACACACACACACACACACTCCGTCTCCCCTCTCCATACCCATAAATGCATCTTCACACACACACACACACACACACACACACACACACACACCCTTCTCTCCCCTTTCCATACCCATCAATGCGTCCTCACACACACACACACACACACACTCCGTCTCCCCTCTCCATACCCATGAATGCGTCCTTACACACACACACACACACACACACCCTTCTCTCCCCTCTCCATACCCATCAATGCGTCCTCACACACACACCCTTCTCTCCCCTCTCCATACCCATCAATGCGTCCTCACACATACACACACACACTCCCTTCTCTCCCCTCTCCATACCCATAAATGCATCTTCACACACACACACACACACACACACACACACACACACACACACCCTTCTCTCCCCTTTCCATACCCATCAATGCGTCCTCACACACACACACACACACACTCCGTCTCCCCTCTCCATACCCATAAATGCATCTTCACACACACACACACACACACACACACACACCCTTCTCTCCCCTTTCCATACCCATCAATGCGTCCTCACACACACACACACACACACTCCGTCTCCCCTCTCCATACCCATGAATGCGTCCTTACACACACACACACACACACACACACACACACACACACTCCCTTCTCTCCCCTCTCCATACCCATCAATGCTTCCTCATACACACACACACCCTCCTCTCCCCTCTCCATACCCATAAATGCACACACACACACACACACACACACACACACACACACACACACACCCTCCTCTCCCCTCTCCACACCCATGAATGCGTCCTTCTGTTTGCTTGGCGTTTGCAAATAAAACCTGGGCCCAGGCAGGTTCCTCAGGCTGAGTCTGAACTGCCTTTGGCTACCGGCGCTCCGTGGGGTTGGCTGGGCCGGGCCGCCTTGCACGCGGCCAATCCCACAGATGCGAGACCCCGAGACCCCGGAGCGGAAGGTGGAGGAAAGGACCAAAGCAAGCCAGGGAGCTGGGCAAAGGGAAGGAGATACTCTTTGCTTTTTTTTTTATCTATATTTTCCAATTTCCCTCTTACACTTTAGGGAAACAGTGTGCTTTGCAAAATCATTTATGATGATTTGTTCCGGGCATTCAATATTCCACACCAATTCCACCACCGTTATGCCTTCCCTCCATCATTGTCTCCGATTTTCCCAACCACCCAGGGAGATGCATTCTGGATGGTGCTGGGGTAGGAGAGAGTGCAGAGTTGACATGTGGATATGCGGAAACGCTAAAGTCCACCTTGCCAGAGCCCTGCCTGGTATCTTTATTGTCTTAGCCTTGCAACCGTGCAGCCTTGCAATTTGCAATTCTCTTCCATTTTCACAGTGCTGGGGGCTGAGCTCAAGTCTCTTGGGGTTGGTGATGCCTGGCTGTTGGGAGTGGCAAGCAATTAAAAACCTGGCAGTGGGACTTCTCTCAATCACTGGAGAGAAAGAGGAACAAGAGGAAAACCATCCAGAACAATCTATACTACAGTCTAACCAAATGGGAAAGAGCGGTACAGAGATCTCTTAGAACTGCAGAGAAATTGGCTGGAGAGATAGCACAGCAGGTAGGGAGCTTGCCATGCACGTGGCTGACCGCGGTTCGACCTCCGGCATCCCATGTGGTCCTCTGGGCACCACCAGGAGTGACCTCTGAGCACAGACCCAGGAGTTAGCCCTGAGCATCGCCAGGTGTGGTCTGAAAATTTAAATATCAAAAACTGTTTTTCAGTGGTCTCAGTATTTGACCTGAGTTCCCTCCGCCCCCTTTTCTCATGCTCAGGAGAAATAGAAATTTCTAGTATCCAGGGCATTTTTCTTTATTCTCTAACCTCACCCCTCCACCACCCCCACCCCAATAGGTTTTATTTTATTTTTTGCTTTTTGGGTCACACCTGGTGATACCCAGGGGTTACTCCTGGCTCTGCACTCAGGAATTACCCCTGGCAGTGCTTGGGGGACCATGTGAAATGCAAGGAATCGAACCTGGGTCGGCCACCTGCAAGGCAAACGCCCTACCCTCTGTGCTCATTCTCTTCGCCTTGAACTCCAAGAACCAAAGCCTCAAGTTCGGACGGTTTCATAGAAAACTAACACAGGCAGGGAAATGCAGTGAAGTAGAAAACCAGAATTTCCTGGTGTCAGACCACAGAAAGGAGGGTGCCAAATCAGTGTCTGGGACCCGAAATTAGTTTCTGTCTGGCCCCTCGGTGAGGGGTCCTCGTGATGTTTGTGGAATGGGTGACCTATCACGCTGCTGAATAAATGAGCTTATGAATGAATGACTGATGCATGGAATAATAGGAATGAGGCCCGGAGTGATGGCACAGCGGGGAGGGTACTTGCCTTGCACTGGTCTGACCTGGATTCAATCCCCGACATCCCATCGGGTCCCCAGAGCCCACCAGGAGTGAGCCCTGAATACAGAGCCAGGAGTCAGCCCTGAGCACAGCCGGGGTGTGGCCCTAAAAGCAAAATTTGTAACAAATGTAAAATAATTTTTTTTTAAAGAGTCCAGAAGCCCTTCTGGGTTAGTAAGAGACTGGGACTACGGGATTTGCAATTACGTATTTCCTAGGACACACAATGCAGGGCCAATAAATCACCCC
Source organism: Sorex fumeus (assembly GCF_029834395.1). Taxonomy (NCBI): domain Eukaryota; kingdom Metazoa; phylum Chordata; class Mammalia; order Eulipotyphla; family Soricidae; genus Sorex; species Sorex fumeus. The sequence continues at coordinate 1,093,586 of NW_026606283.1, read as the reverse complement.
CAGGAGACGGGGCTGAGACCCAATTCCAAAGCACAGCGCCACCGGGATGAACAGTTTCCTTTTGTGTTTTTTCTTTTCCTTTTTTAAAACTCCCTGCCAAAGTTCGGGCTCTGAGATTTCTCTCCCCAGGAAGGAGGTTTCGCAACTGCAGCGCGAGAACGGGAAATTCACCGAGCTGGAAAGGGGGAGCGTTTTGAACTCCGGGAGGAGGAGAAAACGGGCTTGCACGGCCACTGGGGCAGGGTGCCTGGTCTACGTCAGCCCCGGGAGCGGGGGACAGCGGCGCCCGGCTGGACTGTGACTCTGCACCCGCATCGGTGGACTGCGACATCACCGTGTCCCCCTCCTGCTCCGTCACCGACTTTCCCGGCGCCAAAGGGAGAGGGAGGGGAGGAAATGACACAAAGCAGGATCCAAACGCGCTCGCAGCCACGAAGCAGCCGCCGCGTCAACGAACAAACGCCAAAGCCACGGACAATTCCTAAAATCGCCGCTGGGGGGCGTGGGACGCGGCAGCCGCCTTTCCTTGGCCGGGAAGAGCGCAGAGTCACGGCGGCTCGTTGGTCTAGGGGTATGATTCTCGCTTAGGGTGCGAGAGGTCCCGGGTTCAAATCCCGGACGAGCCCTCTTTTTCTTTTTTTTCTTTTAAACTTCTGAATGAAAACTTGCTACAGAAGCTCGGGTAAGAATGTTATAATAAAAATTAAAAATATAAAAAACCCAATCACAAAAATTTGTAAGTCTACCACTGTACCTCATGGTGTTTCACTAATAAAAATTAAAAAAAAAAGAATATTAAAGAAACACTGACGAATCCTGGTGGGGGAAAAAATAAATGAAACGTTTTGAACAAAAAAAAAAAAAAGCATGGTGTAAGGAGAGACCCCTGCAAAAGTGTGCGCGCCCCTGCACCTGGGCCTCGTGACCTCTGACTCCCGCTCCCCAACGTCAGTTTATGGGTGTCCGTTTTAACATTGCATGGGCGTTTTTTTCATGCTTTTTTTTTTTTTATGTTTTTTTCCATGCACCCAGGCGTGCTTTGCAAAACGGAGGTGGGGATCCCCGCTTCCACGGGTTGCCTGTGCACGGTGAGGGGGTGGTCGGGGGTGCGAATTGCAGCAGGCACGGGACTTACTTTCAGGAGAAAAAGCTCAAAAAAACCTGGGCTCGTCCGGGATTTGAACCCGGGACCTCTCGCACCCGAAGCGAGAATCATACCCCTAGACCAACGAGCCGCTCCCGGAGACGCCGCTGCCAGAGCTGCCCTTGAGCCGCGCCTCCTGCCGGCGGGTGCCGAGCACCCTAGGGTGACCCACCGGGGACTCGTTCCCTGCAGGCGCGCGAGTCCCCGGTCCCGCCCGGCCGCGTGCTCGGGTTCCCCCCGCGGCGGGTGGCGCGTCCCTGGGGTGCAGAGGACACTCGCCCGGCGACCCCCGCGGAGGCACAGCCAAGGTTGGGGGGAGGGGATACACGGCGCGTGGGGCACCCCTACGCCCCGCCCCCACCGCGTCTGCTTTCCCGTCGGGGGGTCTGCACGCGCGTTTCCTGCACGCGGGGACTGGGGGCTGCGCTGCGGGGACCCCCCGCAACCCCCCTCGAGCGCGATCTCCGGGGGCGCGCGGTGTCCGGGGCGCCTCGGCCACCCCCCGCTTCTGAAATAACAGAGAAAGGGCGAGCCCAGAACCGGTTCGGGCTTCGGTGCTGACGCCGCCCAGTTGCAACGCAGCCGGGGGGTTTAACCCGGATCCTTGGCAACATTGTGTCTAGTTTAGAATAGTTAGTTTCCTTTTTCCGGTCCACTGTCCATTGTATCACTTTCTTCATTATCTCTGCCCCCAGTCCTACAGGTTTACCCCTTAATTTCATGCTGTGACACCCCCCTCACTGAGTCACGAGTTACTTTATTTATTTATTTATTTATTTTTATTTGTTTTATTTGTCTGTTTATTGCTTTTTGGGTCACTCTGGCCATGCACACGGGTTCCTCCTGGCTCTGCATTCAGGAATCACTCCAATGCGGTGCTCGGGGGACCCTATGGGATGCCGGGGATCGAACCCCGATCTGCCACGCGCAAGGCAAACGCCCTCCCTACTGTATTATGGCTCCGGCCCCAAGTTCCTTTATTATTATTATTTTTTTTTTTTTTTGGCGGGTGGAGGGTGGAATGGGACTCACACTTTCCAGTGCTCAGGGGTTACTGAGGATGGAACTGGGGGGGACTGGGATTAAAGTTGGGGTTGGGGGGATGGGGAGGGGTACTGGGGACATTGTGGTGGAGAATGGGCACTGGTGGAGGGATTGGTACTCGATCTTTGTGACTGAAACGTAATCATGAAAGTTTGTGAGACTAACTGTGTCTCATGGTGATTTGTTAAAAAATTTTTTTTAAATGCACAAAAATTTGTAAGTCTACAACTGTACCTCATGGTGTTTCACTAATAAAAATTTAAAAAAAAAACAATGAAATGAAATAATAAAGTAGAGGGTCTGGAGCGATAGCACAGCAGGTAGGGCGTTTGCCTTGCACGTGGGTGACCTGGGTTCGATCCCCGGCATCCCATAGGGTCCCCCGAGCACCGCCAGGAGTGATTCCTGCGTGCAGAGCTAGGACTTAACCCCTGAGCTCCGCTGAGTGTGACCCCAGAAGAAGAAATAAATAAATAAATAAAAATAAACAAAAAATATTCCCTTGGGGCTCCCCCCCCCATGTTTCTGTCAGCCCTTGGATACATCGTCCCCGGCCAGACGATTGCTTTTAACCCACTCTCGTCCTTTGAGGGTGTGGATGGAGTTCTGGTTTGCATGCGGGATCCAGGGTTCTCCTACCCTCACCCCCGAGCTAGACAAGGAGTAGGTCCCTCCCGCAGATAGAAGCCAAAAAATTCAAAACTACAGTTGGGGGTGGGGGAAAGATCTCCCCAAGGTGAGACCTCGGCGGAAGTCTTGCCGTCCCCGTGGAGAACAGGCGTTGGCTGGGTTCAGTCTGAGGGAACAGAAACGCCTTTTGGTGTTGGGGGACCGTATGCTGTCTCAGAATGGGGTCCCAGTGCAAGCGCCTTCACCCCTGCACTAACTTGCTGGCTCAATTTCGTATCACTTTCTTCATTATCCTCCCACTTGCTCCCCAGTCCCACAGGTTGGCCTGTTAATTTCAGGCTGTGACCCCACCCTGACACCATTTTTGTTGTTGGGTCACACCTGGTGGTGCTCAGGGAACACTCCTGGCAGGACTCAGGGGACCATCTGGGATGCTGTAGTTGGAACCCAGATCAGCAGTGTGAAAGGCGAGAGCCCTAACCATTGGACCATCTCTTAGGCCCCCGACACAGTTTTTATTTGTGGCCCCTTGGAATATCCTGAAGACCCACAGGAAGCCATATCCCGGCAGAGATGAGTTGGGTTCTATCCATTAGCCCCCCTCAAAGGGCCTGAACCACTCAACTACTAAATTTTCACACCCCAGAAGATCCTGATCTAAGAAACTGGTTTCTTTCATCGTTCCTTTACCCGGTGAATTCACCCAGTGCCGTCTGGAAAAAGTGCTTTGTTCGGGGCAAGGGGTTAGTGGAGGGACACTTGAGGTCTCTGGGCTAGGCCTGGTCAGCTATCACCCCACAGAGACAGGAGCACCCTCAAAAAAGTGACATCTCTCTTAGAAGCTCCTGACCCCCACACACCCATTTTTTTGGGGGGGGGTTGTTCTGTTTTGGGTTTTTGTTTTGTTTTGTTTCTCGCTCCCTCTTTAGAGAGGAGAAGACAGTCTGGAAACCCCAGCTAGAGCAGGAGCAAGGAGGAAGAGGTTGCTCGCCTCAGAGCTGCGAAGAATCTGTATTATGGGAACTGGCCAGTCCTGGAGGCGCCGGGGTTAACTTCTGCATTAAATCCTCAGATGCAGACTCCAAGTCCCAGGCTCGGCCCCCAGAGGCAACCCCAGATCAAAGATGCTCCCAGAGGGGGCTGGAAGGATAGCACAGCAGGTAGGGCATTTGCCTTGCATGCGGCCAACCCGGGTTCGATTCCCAGCATCCCATAGGGTCCCCTGAGCACCACCAGGAGTAACTCCTGAGTGCAGAGCCAGGAGGAACCCCTGTGCATCGTTGGGTGGGACCCAAAAAACCCCCAAAAAATGCTTCCAGAAAGAAGGACCAGGGGCTAGAGTGATAGTACCATGGGGATAGTACCATGGGACCCCCCAAAGCACAAACAATTTGCTTTTATTTTTTCTTTTTGGGTCACACCCGGCAATGCACAGGGGTTACTCCTGGCTCTGCACTCAGGAATCACTCCTAGCGGTGCTCAGGGGATCCTATGGGATGCCGGGAATCGAACTCGGGTCGGCTGCGTGCCAGGCAAACGCCCTACCGCTGAGCTATCGCTCCAACCCCACACAAACAAAATCTGATTTCACCTCTCTCGCCCACCCACCCTCTCTAGCCATTTCCCTTTCCCCAGGAAGTGATGGAGGTCCCCAGTTCTCAGCACCCCGTCCTCACGTAGTCACTGGGCAATGTGTGTGTAAGCTTGGGGTGCAAAGTACGAGCCGAGACACAAGCAAATAAGACCAAGTATCGCAAACCATGTATTGCTAAAAAGATCCTTAGAGAGATGTACAGGTGAGAGAGGGAGGAAGTGAGAATGGCAATGGCAAACAGATGATCGACTATTTGACGGTCACACACAAGACACACAGTCACACACGCGCGCGCGCGCCTCTGCAAAAAAAACGCAACGCCGATTACACGCGCGCTCTTGATGGGTTACATGTTGGAGACACTGTACTACAAGTTCAAAACTGTTTTGTAGAGAATAAAATCCCCAATATTCACTTGACCCGTGACGGCGTTAGACCTTTGTAGACGATTTTTTGAAGTTAGGGGAGGTGAAGACGGATGATTTTCTAGAAAGATCCACCCATTCGGCTGCATCCATTCAGTTAGTCATTGGAAGACGATTGAAATACTCAGAAATACGATGAAGGACGCTGAAGTACTCTGAGTGGGGTACTCGGGTACTCAGAATATTCCTCCGAAATACTCGGAAAGATGCTAAAAAATACTCAGAGGACTAAAGGCGAAACAGCTTCTTCTCTTCCTTTTTGCTTTTGGTTCATACCTAGTGATGCTCTTGGGTTCCTCCTGCCTCTGCACTCAGGAATCGCTCCTGCTAGTGCCCAGGGGACCCTATGAGATGCCGGGAATCGAACTCAGGTTGGCTGCATGCAAGGCAAACGCCCTCCCCGCTGGGCTATCGCTCTGGCCCCAAGGTGAAACCCGTGAGGGTGAAGCTTTCTCAGGAGATAAATTCAGGCAGGGCCACTACTTGCACCCGGGGACTGAGGCTCGGACCCTGTGCCCGCACAGCCTCTGGGTCTCCCAGCACCTCCTAGAAATAGCTCGACCTGACTCCAGGTCACCTGCCGTAAGGGCGAACATTCCCTCCGGGGCCTGGGGCTCTGCATTCCGGGGAGCAGGGGTGTTCACTGCAGTTGGGAGAGACACATACTCATTTGCGCGTTTCCAAAGCTTTCGACAACTGGGACGGTTTGGGCCAGACCGAGAAGGTTGTCTCAAGAGTCTCGAAGCCACTTAAGGTACTGTGTTTCCTAAGAGATTTGCATCAGTTGCTACATGGTATCGAAGGCCATTTGCGGTGACTTGAGCCCCGTGGACAGGCCACCGCTCTAGCGGGACACAGCAGGGGTCAGGGCTATCCAGCGGAGTCCAGTTCTGAGGTCAACTGTGGAGGGGGGCTGGGGGGATCGGGGCCCACAGGCTGAGAAAGGGGTGTCTGGGGGGCGTTTTCGTTACAGTCGGTTGTTTTAAATAAGTTGCCTTTCCATTGAGGCCCGGGGAGGCCAGTTCTGGGGTCTCTGCGCCCCCAGACGCTGCAGGATGCCCCTCCGTTTCCTGTCCGAGAGTGTGGCCGGCAGCCCCGGGGTGATGAGACTCAAGCTGTGGTTTGTCACTCACATTTCTGTGTCCTTAGCAGAAGAGTCATCCTAGGGGCAGAGGATGGGAAAGTGAGTAACAGGGAGCTGAGACCACCTCAACCCCCGGCGGGCCTCTCTGGGGCAGCGAGATTGGAAATCTAATAAGAATAATGGTAACAAGAATAATAGTAGGGGGGCTGGAGTGATAGCACAGCGGGGAGGGCGTTTGCCTTGCATGTGGCCGACCCGGGTTCGATCCCCGGCATCCCATAGGGTCCCCCGAGCACCACCAGGAGTGATTCCTGAGTGCAGAGCCAGGAGGAACCCTGAGCATTGCCGGGTGGGACCCAAAAAGAAAAAAAAAATAGTAATAGGACTGGGCAGAAAGTTCAGTGTTTAGAGCCAGAACTGGCATGTAAGGGCCCCAGGTTTGATCACCTGCACCTCAAGGTCCCCTGAGCACTGCCACCAGGAACGGCCTCTGAGCACTGAGCCAAGAGCAGCTGTAGAGCACTGTTGAGTGTGTCCCCTCCCAAACCAAACTGCTGAACCTCAACCACAGCTGTGAGGTCACCAGAGGGGACAAGGTGGGCGTGGGGGCAAAGAGGCTACCAGGGCTCAAAAGCACAGTGAATTTCTTCCTTTTTTTAGGGACTCCCACCTGCAGTGCTCAATGCTGACTCCTGACTCTGTGCTCAGGGATCACTCCTGGTGGGACTCGGGGAACCCGGCGAGGTGCTGGGGATTGAACCTGGGTCGGCTGCGTACCAGGCAAGTGCCCTGCCCCTGTGCTATCGCTCCGGCCTCATTTTTAATTTAATTTAATGATTTTTTTTCTTTTTGGGTCCCACCCGGCGATGCTCAGGGCTTCCTCCTGGCTCATGCACTCAGGAATCACTCCTGGTGGTGCTCGGGGGACCCTATGGGATGCTGGGAATCGAACCCGGGTCAGCCGTGTGCCAGGCCAACGCCATCCCCGCTGTGCTATCACTCCAGCCCCTGTTTTTGAATTTTAGAGACAGCCAGACTCGAATCGGCCAAGAGGACACGGTCCCCGTCCCTGGCCCATGTCCCTGTGGCCCCAGTGGCAGCCTGTCACCCCCCCTCCTGGGGACAGGAAGCCATGAGGGGCGTCAGCGGGGCCCTTCCAGAAACGAGGGGCACCTACCTCTGTCTGCTCCCCGCTGGCCTCCGGCGGGCAGGGGCTGCCTCCCGGCTCGGGCGAGGACCCCTTCTCTGACTGCTCCTCGCTTCTCCCCTGCTCCGGGCTGGGGGCACCCTCCCCTCCTCCGGGAGGGTTTGGGGAGCCCTCCTGCTCAGCCCCCTCCTCCGGGCTCCTCTCTGGGGGCGCCTCCTCCTCTTCCTGCGTTTCTGCAGCCTGTTTCGGCTGCTCGACCTCGGGGGGACCCCCAGGCCCGTTCTCAGCCGCGGGGCCTGAGCCCTGGGGCGCTTCCAGGGCCTTGTCCCCGGGCTGCTCTGTCCGGCTGGGCGTCCTCCTCAGAGGGAGATCCTCTGGGGACCCCGACTTCTCCCCCGCCCCGCCGCCGCGCAGCCCCTCGTCCGGGGACCCGGCAGGGGCGGGGGGGCGCCGCGTCCCCGTTCTCCTCCTTGGAGCCGTTCTCCTGCGCCGGCTCCGGGGCCCTGAAGTTGGCCAGGTCCCCGAAGTCCGACTGGGACCTGCGGAATCGTCTGGAAGGGGGGCGCCTTTTGATGGAGCCTTTGGTTCGCACCTGGAAGAGGCAACCAGGGAACCACTCAGGCGTGGTACAAAGGGGTGCTCGGGGGACCACATGGGGTGCCAGGGACTGAACCCGTGCTGGCACACACAGACGCACAGACACACAGACACACACATGGACACACAGACACACACAGAGACACGCAGACAGACACATAGACATATAGACATACACACAGACATGCACACACAGACACACAAAGACACACATACAGACACACAGACACACACATACGCACAGACACGCACAGACACACCGACACACACAGACACACAGACGCACACACACAGACCCACAAGGACACACACGCATACAAACACATACAGACACACACAGACGCACACACAGACACACACATATGCACAGACACACACAGACACACAGACACACCGACACACACAGACACACACACAGACAGACACATACAGACATACACAGACAAACACACAGACGCACACACACAGACCCACAAGGACACACACGCATACAAACACATACAGACACACATACAGACAGACACACACAGACACACACAGACACGTAGATACACAGACACACGGACTCACACAGACATGCAGAGACACACACACAGAGACACGCAGAGACACAGAGACATGGACTCACAGACAGAGATGCACAGACACAGAGACACACAGACACAGAGACTCGCACACACAGAGACCACAGATAGATGGACACGCAGACACGCGGACACAGTACCTTGTTGAAGCAGGGCAGGTGGCTGCCCTCAGGCGGCGGCTGGTCGAAGCTGACGGGCACCTCCCCGGGGCTGCCGGGTGTGGAGGGGGGGCTTTGGAACGGAGACAGCGCCGCCTGCACCCCAGGGCTTTTGGGGGAGGCTCCGGGCAGCAGGGCCGTGGGATCAAAGGCCAAGGAGGCCTGTGGGGAGAGCGGAGAAGGGGGTCTCAGTCGTGGGGGGGCGGCAGGATGGGGCCCCTCCACCCCGTGTCAGGAGGGGCACAGATGCCGGGAGGGTCTCCCGCCCCCCAGCTGTGATCCCAGGAAACGCTCAGCCCCCCAAGCAGGTCCCAGGAGGACGCCAACTGAGACATGGGAAGGTCCCCAAGGCAGGAACGAGCCCGGGGCCCCTGTCTCTCGAGCGCCCCCTGCTGGCCGGACACACACACACACACACACACACACACACACACACACACACACACACACCAGGGGTCCCCTGTCTCTTGAGTGACCCCTGCTGGCCGGACACACACACACACACACACACACACACACACACACACACAAAACACGCATGCACACACGGTTGATGCTGCCTCCTCAGCCCTGCCCTCCAGTCTTGCTCTCAGGGGCTCCACCAGCCCAGCAGTGGCCGGCTCAGCTGCACGCGGGCAGTCTGCTCTGTGGCCAGGTGGACACAGGAAACTGCAATGAGGGCCCAGCTGGGGGGGGGGGGGCGGGGAAAATCCCAGTTGCTTAGAGCAGAGAGAGATAGGGGAGGACCCCGGTTCGGTCCACTGAGCCCTATGGCATCTGGTTGAGCACCGATCCAGGAGTATTAGCTGGCCCTGGGTACCAACTGGGCTGTGAAATGCTTTGCACGCAAGAGGTCTGGGGTTCATTCCCGGCTCTGGGTGTGACCCCGGCTAAGCCGTCATCCCTGGAGCTGGCCGAGAGCTGGCCCTGGAGGGACTGGTGGGGGGGTTCGGGCCACCCCCCAAGGCTTACCTGAAGCTTCTCAATGAGGGGTGAGCTCTTCACCTTGACTTTAGGGCCGTGGTTCACGCTGGGTGGAGATTTCTAGGAGCCAAAGGATGGAGACAGCCAGTCAGCCAGCGAGGGGGTACCCCAGCCCCCCAGAGGGCAAGAGAAGCTGGTTTCACCCCACCACCTCCTCCTCCTCCTCCTCTTCCTCCTCCTCCTCCTCCTCCTCCTCCTCCTCCTCCTCCTCCTCCTCCTCCTTTGGTGGGGGGAGGGCGTCACATGCTCAGGGTTGACTCTTGGCTCTGCGCTCGGGCATCACTCCTGGTGGTGCTGGGGGACCATATGGACTGCCGGGGGATCGAACCCATGTCGGCGGCGTGCAAGGCCAGCGCCCACCCCCACGCCCCTCCACTGTCCTGTCACTCTGGCTCAAGCCCCCTCGTTTCTAATCTCCCCCTAGCGAAGGCGCCTTAGCTGATGCGTCTCCCCCGCCAACTATTCCCTTTGTTTTGCTGACTTTGGTGGAGCTTCCAGAAGGTTCCAAGCTTTGGCCGGGGTCATGTTTAAGCAAGTTTCCGACCATGCCTCTGTACTATGACCTTTTCTTGTGCTACTGGTTACCCCAAGTCTCAGGCTGTACCCCCACTTACCAACTGAACGGATTTTCACGAGCGGGCTCCCTTGCAGTATCTTGGGGGTCCCATGGGAAGGTGGGGGGGGGGGGAAAAACACCCTGGGTGAGAAATGCTGGCCTACACTGCCCTCTGCTGGCCGTCTAGGGAATTTGGGTGGTGGAGGGTAGCCGGGCTCTTTTTCCTTCCTTCCTTCCTTCCTTTCTTCCTTCCTTCCTTCCTTCCTTCCTTCCTTCCTTCCTTCCTTCCTTCTTTTTCCTTCCTTCCTTCCTTCTTTCCTTCCTTCCTTCCTTTTTTCCTTCCTTCCTTCTTTCCTTCCTTCCTTCCCCTTTCTTCCTTTCTCTTCTTTCTCTTTCTTTCTTTCTTTCTTTCTTTCCCTTCCTTCCTTCCTTCCTTCCGTCCTTCCTTCCTCTTTCTTTCTTTCTTTCTTTCTTTCTTTCTTTCTTTCTTTCTCTTTTGCTTTTTGGGTCACACCATTGACGCTTAGGACTTACTCCTGGCTCTGCACTCAGGAATTACACCTGATGATGGTCAGGGGACCACACAGGATGCCGGGAATCGAACCCGTGTTGGACGTGTGCAAGGCCAGTGCCCTCCCACTGTCTTATCATTCCAGCCCTATCCAGGCTGTCTTTTATTTTACTTTCTATACTACATAAAATTTTAAAAGTATGTCACTGTCACTGTCCTCCCGTTGTTCATCGATTTGTTCGAGCGGGCCCAGTAATGTCTCCATCATGAGACTTTGCTGTTACTGTGTTTGGCATATGAAATATGTCACGGGGAGCTTGCCAGGCTTTGCCGTGCGGGCGAGATACTCTCAATAGCTTACCGGGCTCTCCGAGACGGTGGAGGAATCGAACTTGGGTCAGCCGCGTGGGCCGCGCACAAGGCAAACGCCCTACCCACTGTGCTATCGCTCCAGCTCTTAAAAGTATGTACATATTAAAATTAAAAACATAAAATTTAAATATATACAATTAATATAGGCCAGCTGGAGCGATAGCACAGCGGGTAGGGCATTTGCCTTGCACACGACCGACCTAAGTTCAACTCCTCTGTCCCTCTCGGAGAGCCCGGCAAGCTCCCGAGAATATCCCGCCTGCGCGGCAGAGCCTGGCAAGACCCCGTGACGTATTCGATATGCCAAACACAGGAACAACAAAGTCTCCAATGGAGACGTTACTGGGTCCGCTCAAGCAAATCGATGAACAACAGGACAGTGCTATAGTGCTACATAAAATTAATTTTTAACTAAAATATAAATTTAAAAATGTACACATATATATGGGGTCAGCGTGATTAGCGTAGCAGGTAAGGTGCTAGCCCTGCATGTGGCCAACCCGGGTTCGATCCCCGGCATCCAGTCCGGCATCCAGTCCCTTGAGCCTGCTAGGAGTGATTCCTGAGTGCAGAGCCAGGAGTCAGCCCTGAGCATTTCTGCACCCAGCCAATGTCCCACCAATATATGAGGACAGATGACCTTCTTGGGCAGCCCCTGTGGCCAATCCGGTTCCACAGAATCAATGAGGGGCAGCAGAATGGTTACAGAGATGAGGACGATGGTGATGAAGATGATGGAAGGAAGGAGGCGTGTTTTCCACGGCGTTAGTTGGAGGCCAAGCAAGAAAAGGGCTTTTCTGGGGCTGGAGCAATAGCACAGGGAGGGGAGGCTTTTGCCTTGCACGTGGCGGACCTGGGTTCAATTCCCAGCATCCGATAGGGTCCCCCAAGCACCGCCAGGAGTGATTCCTCAGTGCATGAGCCAGGAGTAGCCCCTGAGCATCACCGGATGAGACCCAAAAAGCAAAAAAGAAAAAAAAGGGCATTTCCTATCCTTTCCCTTTGGAGACTGTATTTCCTACCCCTCTGTGGGGTCAGTGACAAATAACCCAAACCACACCTCCAATAGGTCTGGAGCGTGGGGACAGGGCTTACGGCACTTGCCTTGCATGCAGTTGGCCCTGGTTTGATCCCTGGCACTGTGTATGATCACAGTGAGCACTGAGCAGTGAGCACTAAAATTATTATTATTATTTTATAATTGTATTTTATTTTGTGGTTTCAAGCCACACCCAGTGCTGCTTATGGGCTATTCTTTTTTTTTTCTTTTCATCACACCCGGCGATGTTCAGGGGACACTTCTGGCTCATACACTCAGGAATTACTCCTGGAGAACCATATGGGATGCGGGGAATTGAACCCTGGCAAGGCAAACGCCCTACCCGCTGTACTATCGCTCCAGCCCCCGAGCACTAAAATTATTGAGAGCTACGGAGAGTGATAACAATGCCTTGTCTTGGGTTTTGTTTGTGTTTTTGGTTTGGGGGGCCACCCCTGCGGTGCTCAGGGCTGACTCCCGGCTCTGCACTCAGGGATCATTCCTGGTGGATTTGGGGCGGGGCGGGGGGTCCTATGGGATGCGGGGCAGGCCCCTGTAAGGCCAGCACTCTCCCGGCTGTGCTAGCTCTCCCCGGAGATGCAGTATCTTACTGATGGAAGGTGGGAGCTGTCTCAGCTGGGGAAAACCCAGTTCCCATCTTGGAGGAAGTGGGGTGGGAAGGACCTTTCCTGCCTGGGACTTGGAAGCCCCTGACTGCTCCAGGGCTGGCTTGGTCAGTCTAGTTTCAGCCCTTCTGGCCCAAGACCAGACTGGGGGGGGCTTGGGGGGGGCGCAGACCTGCTGATCTTAAGCTCCCTGCAGCTGCCTCCACCCTGCACGGTTTCCTGCAAGACACTTTCCAGGGGCACTTGCAAAGCGCCCCCGGCCCCAGTGGCCCAAACGCCTCCTGTGCAGAGAACGCTGCACCCCGGGGCTTCCTGAAGAAGGCACAGACGCTGGAGCCACACTGCCGCCGGCGACCTCCAAATGCCCGTGGCCCTGCCGGAATCGGCGCCCCCAGCGAGCGGGGAGGGCCGCGTAGCCCCCCGGGGGAGCGGCTGCAGTTCCCGGGCGCGGCGGCAGGGGGCGGCAGAGCCCCGCGCAGGCACTTACCTCCTCCCCGTTCTGGCCCAGCTCCAGCCTGGGGGGGAGCAGGGGCAGGGAGCAGGGCGGCCTCCTCCGGGTGGGCTTACTGGCCGGGGTCTGCAGCGAGGGCGACAGACGGACACACGGAGAGAGGGGGGGTGAGGCGACAGGGAGGGGCGGCGCGGCGGTCTGGGACCGGCCTGGGGCGCGAGGACTGTCCCCCTCCCCTCCCCTCCCCTCCCCAACTCTCCTGTCCCCTCCCCTCCCCTCCCCAACTCTCCTGTCCCCTCCCCTCCCCTCCCCTCCCCTCCCCAACTCTCCTGTCCCCTCCCCTCCCCTCCCCAACTCTCCTGTCCCCTCCCCTCCCCTCCCCTCCCCAACTCTCCTGTCCCCTCCCCTCCCCTCCCCTCCCCAACTCTCCTGTCCCCTCCCCTCCCCTCCCCTCCCCAACTCTCCTGTCCCCTCCCCTCCCCTCCCCTCCCCTCCCCAACTCTCCTGTCCCCTCCCCTCCCCTCCCCAACTCTCCTGTCCCCTCCCCTCCCCTCCCCTCCCCAACTCTCCTGTCCCCTCCCCTCCCCTCCCCAACTCTCCTGTCCCCTCCCCTCCCCTCCCCTCCCCTCCCCAACTCTCCTGTCCCCTCCCCTCCCCTCCCCAACTCTCCTGTCCCCTCCCCTCCCCTCCCCTCCCCAACTCTCCTGTCCCCTCCCCTCCCCTCCCCTCCCCAACTCTCCTGTCCCCTCCCCTCCCCTCCCCTCCCCAACTCTCCTGTCCCCTCCCCTCCCCTCCCCTCCCCTCCCCAACTCTCCTGTCCCCTCCCCTCCCCTCCCCTCCCCAACTCTCCTGTCCCCTCCCCTCCCCTCCCCTCCCCAACTCTCCTGTCCCCTCCCCTCCCCTCCCCTCCCAAACTCTCCTGTCCCCTCCCCTCCCCTCCCCTCCCGAACTCTCCTGTCCCCTCCCCTCCCCTCCCCTCCTCTCCCGAACTCTCCTCTCCTCCTCTCCCCTCCTGGCCTCTCCTCTCCCCTCCTCTCCTGTCCCCTCCCCTCCCCTCCCTCTCTTTCCCCCTCCTCTCCCCTCCCTTCCCCTCCCAAACTCTCCTCTCCTCCTCTCCCCTCCTCGCCTCTCCTCTCCTCTCCCATCCTCTCCTGTCCCCTCTCCTCCCCCTTCTCTCTCCTCCCCTCTTCTCCCCTCCCCTTCACTCTCCCCTCCCCCCTCCTCTCCCCTCTCCCCGCCTCCCTCCTCCCCTCCCCTCCCCTCCTCTCCAGAACACTCCTCTCCTCCTCTCCTCTCCTCCTCTCCCCTCCTTGCCTCTCCTCTCCTCTCCTATCCTCTCCTGTCCCCTCCCTTCCCCTCCCGAACTCTCCTCTCCCCTCCTGTCCCTCCTCCTCCTCTTCTCTCCCCTCCTCCTCCCTCCCCTCCCTTACCCTCCTCTCCCCTTCCCTCTCCTCCCCTCCCTCTCTTTCCCCCTCCTCTCCCCTCCCTTCCCCTCCCGAACTCTCCTCTCCTCCTCTCCTCTCCTCTCCTCTCCCCTCCCCTCCTCTCCTCTCCTCTCCCCTCCTCTCCTGTCCCCTCCCATCCCCTCCCCTCCCTCTCCTTCCCCCTCCTCTCCCCTCCCCTCCTCTCCTGAACTCTCCTCTCCTCCTCTCCCCTCCTCGCCTCTCCTCTCCTCTCCTCTCCCATCCTCTCCTGTCCCCTCTCCTCCCCCTTCTCTCTCCTCCCCTCTCCCCTCCTGTCCCTCCCCTCCTCCTCCCTCCCCTCCCTGACCCTCCTCTCCCCTCCCCTCCTCTCCTCTCCCCACCCCACCTCTCCCCTCCCCACCTCTCCCCTCCCCTCTTCTCCCCTCCTCTCCTCTCCCCTCCTCCTCCCTCCCCACCCCTCCTCTCCCCTTTCCTCCTCTCCCCTCCGCCCTCTTCCCCTCCTCTTCTCTCCTCTCTTCTCCTGTCCTCTTCCCTCCCCTCCCCTTCTCCCCTCCCTAATTTCTCTCCTCTTCTCCCCGCCCCTTCTGTCCTTTCCCCTCCCCTCCCCTCCTCACTTCTCCCCTCCCCACCTCTCCCCTCCCTAATCTCTTCTTCCCTCCTCTCTCCTCCTCTCCTCTCTCCTCCTCTTCTTTCCTCTCCCCTCCCTCCCTCTCTTCTCTCCTCTCCTCTCCCAGCCCCTCCCCCCCCCCCCCCGTGAGACCCTAGCCCTAGGCCCCCAAACTTCTCCCCCTCCCCCCATCCTCTCCAGCACCATTGGCTGGAGCCCTGGGTCCTGCTCCTGACTTTCCCTCCCATTCCCCCAGGGGGGCTTTGTTGTCTAGTTTGGGGGGCCTCAACCTGCCAGGGCTGGGGGGCCCCTGCAAGGCTGGGGGTGGACTCCAGCCCTCTGAGCTCTCTTGCCCGCCCCCTGCCCGGCCCTGGGTGCCTCCCTGAGGCGTCTCTCCCAGCTCTGTCCCTGCTGGGCCTGCCTTCCCCCCACGCCCCACCCCGCCCCAAGAGACCCGGTGGGTCCCGAACTCCTTCGAGTCCCAGTTCCCACTTGCACCCCAGGAAACTGTTTCCAGATGACCCGGCCTGGCCAGGCAGGCCTGGACCTTCTGCGTCGTCCAGTCCGGGTGGGGGGTGATGATGATGGCTGGCGGCGACATTCCTCGCATTCACAGGGACCCCTGTGCCGCCTCTTCCTAATTTGGGCATCCCAGGCCTGCCCAGCCCCTCCCAGGAAGCCCCGTCGCTCCCTCTCACTCACCTCCTTCGCTGAGACAGCCGCCTGCTCCCGAAAGCGCCCGGCCAGCTGGGCCACCGAGGGGGATGGGGACACGGCGTTCCCCGCCTTGGCGAGGCTCTGGGGAGGCCTTTCCTGCAACCCAGGGACAAACGTCAACTGGCCGCTGCGTGGAGCTCGGTCCCACGCCCCCCACACTGGTTTATGGCCACCAGCAGGCTGCCCAGACATTGAAGTCGTTATTTTTTTTTCTTTTCTTTTTTTTTCCCCCTCCTATGGTGGAAATTGGTTTCCCGCGTCCAAGCTTGTGGGTCAGCCCTGACCCTGCCCGGAAGCTGCCCACAGGGGCACCCAAAGTCACATCAAGCTTCCTCATTCTGCAGAGATCCGGCCTGAAACGGGGGTCCTAGCCAGGAAGGCTCAGAATCCCTCCCTTGGGCCAGAGGGGCTTCAAAAAACGAGGGATGTGGGCCAGAGCTATTAGTACAGCAGGGAGGGCACTGGCCTTGCACGCGGCCGACCCAGGTTCAATCCCCGGCATCCCATGGGGTTACCACCGAGCACCTCCAGGAATGATTCCTGAGTGCAGAGCCAGGAGTAACTCCTGAACATTGCTGGGTCTAAAGCCAAATAGCACTGTCGCACTGTCCTCCCGTTGTTCATCGATTTGCTCGAGCAGGCACCAGTAACGTCTCCATTTGTGAGACTTGTGACTGTGTTTGGCATATTGAATACGTCACGGGTGGCTTGCCAGGCTTTCCTGTGCTCTCGGTAGCTTGCCGGGCTCTCCAAGAGGGGTGGAGGACCAGGTCGGCCGCATGCAAGGCAAATGCCCTACCCCGAAAGCCAAATTAATTAATTAATTAATTAATTAATTAATTAATTTTAAAAGGGGGGCTTGCTGCGGGGGGGGCTTTATTTAAATTAATGACCATTTTGTACACAGGGATTTCCAAAGTTGCCCATGACGCAGTTGTTTCAAGCATTTATAATTCTAGCAACCCCCCCATGTGACTTTCCCTCCATCAGTATCCCCAGTTTCCATCCTGACCCCAACCTGGAGTGGGGGGCCTTTTGATGCGGGAGGTGGGGGTGGCCGGGTGCTTGTCTGGTATTTGCAGGAGGTTCAACTCTGACCCCCGGCACTGCCGGGATCTGCTCTGAGCACAGAGCCCGGTGGAGCCCCTGAGCACTGCAGAAACCTGAAGATTGTCCCTGGCGGGCCCAGCCCTTAACCCCACCCCACCCTTCAGGTACTGTCTTTACAGGAATCATAGGGGGGCTGGAGCAATAGCACAGCGGGTAGGGCATTTGCCTTGCATGAGGCCAACCCAGGTTCGATCCCCAGCATCCCATATGGTCCCCTGAGCACCGCCAGGAGTGATTCCTGAGTGCAGAGCCAGGAGGCAGCCCTGAGCATCGCCGGGTGGGACCCAAAAAGCAATAAATAAATAAATAAAGGAATCATAGGACATTTGCCCTGCACGCAGCTGACGGGGATCTGATCCCCGGCATCCCCTAGGGTCCCCCGAGCACTGCCAGGAGTAATTCCTGAGTGCAGAGCCAGGAGTCGGCCCTGAGCATCGCCGGGTGGGACCCAAAACTAAAAACACAGCAACCCTAAAACCAAATAAAGGAATGTTCAGTCAGCGGCGAATTAGCAGAGAAAGGGCAGAGAGGCAGCGTGAATGGGCACACGACATGCTTGGTGACACCGGACACACACACACGATACACACACGCACAGCTGCACACACATGCACACGCATGCATAAACAAACACCGCATACAACATACATGTATATGCACACACACATTTACACACATGCACACACATAAATGTACACCCGCGCACAACATACATGTACATGTGTGCACACACATAAATGTACACCCGCGCACAACATACATGTACACATGTGCACACACAATATACATATGTACACATATACACACATGCATGCACAATGCACAAAGACATGCACACACATACACACACATGTACACGTGCACACACCCACATACAGCTCCTCCTTCCAGCGACCTATAAGTGGAGGTAGCTGGGCCCCTGGGAGCACCGGGGGAAGGGCCTGTGGGAGCACTGAGCGGGGCTGGGCTTGGTGAGCAGCTGGCGAGGGCAGTAAGAGGGACCCCCGGATTTCTGCCCCAGCGTAGCCCCTCCTGTCCCCAGGGAGGGGGCTTCCAGCAGCGCACAGTCCCACAGCCCCACACGGGCCCTGGGCAGGCCATGAACGAAGCCCCCCTCCCCTCCCCCTCCCCCCCTCCCCCCAGGTGCTGACTGGGCACTTTCACCCCTGCACCCCAACACTGGCCAAGCAGGAAGATGCTTTCAGGACAAAAATAGAGCAAACTCTGCAGCCCCTCAACCTCCCCCCAAGCCGGGCTCAGGGATCGGCAGGCACCATGGAGCCCTGGGTCTGGCTAGAGAGAAGAACTGCATGTGGACGAGAGGGATCGCATGCGATGGGGGGGGTCTCCCTCCCCGCATCACCAGCCTTGCAGTTTCCCAGCCTGTGCTCTGCTGTGCCTAGTTTCTGCCCCATGAAAGCCCAGAGAAGGCGAGGCACTTGCATTAGGGTCACACGGTGGGACACAAGGAAACAATATGGGGGGGCTGCTTGGTTCTTGGCGGCCCGAGCAAGGACCCCAGGGATGGTGCAGGGTTCATGAAGGGCCTTGGAGAACAGCCCCAGGACGGGTGAGATGCCGGCTCACCCAGGTACCGGCGAGGAGGCAAGGACCTGGGGTCAGACCAGCCCTGGACATCAGGGGTGGGCGGGGGAGGGCTGCTGACCTCCTGGGCTGTCCACGGGCGTGTCCTGAGCCCTGGACACTTGTCCTCCCGCACCAGTGTTCTAAGATTAGCACAGTCACCCCGGGCCAGGGCCTCTCCCGTTACAGCTCCACTTCCCGGCCCCTCCCCCACCCTAACAGGGAGCTGAGCTTTCCACAGGGAAGCCTAGGGTGGGGGCGGGGGGGACAGCCAGCACGGAGAGGAAGGGGCCAAAGCTCCCTCTGTCCATTTGTATCTTAATCACTCACCTATCAGCTGTCACTTCCCATCCTGTCTTCATCCACCCATCTGGCCACTCATCACTCCCTCCATCTTCTCACCTTCTTCCCAACTCCCCCCTCCCCCCTCCCACAGCACCCACCCACTCAGCTACAAACCTGTCCATCCATCCATCCATCCATCCATCCATCCATCCATCCATCCACTCACCCGTCTATCCACCATTCATCCTCTATTATCCATCCTTCTCTCCGACTCCCCATCCATCCACTCCCACCCACCCACCCATCTACCCAACTACCCATCTTCCCACCCACACACCCACCCACCCACCCACCCAACCCAGCTACACACCTGCCCATACATCCATCCACCCATCTACCCACCATTTATCCTTCATCCATTATCCATCCTTCTCTCCAACTCCTCATCCACTCACCCACCCATCTACCCACCCACCCAGTCACCCACCCTCCCAGTCCACCCACCCACCCATCCATCCACCCACCCACCCACCCATCCATCCATCCATCCATCCATCCATCCATCCATCCATCTATCCACCCATTCATTCTTTCATTCATTACCTATCCCTCTATCTAACCCCCCACCCATCCACCCAGCCACCCAGCCACCAAGTCACCCCACCCACCCAGCTACACACCTGCCCATCCATCCATCCACCCACCCATCTATCCACCCATTCATCCTCCATCCATTATCGTTCCTTCTCTCCAACTCCCCACCCACCCACCCATTCATTTACTCAACCACCATTCACCCACCTATCCATCCATCCACCCATCCATCCATCCATCCTTCTATCCACCCGTTCATCCTCCACCCATTATCCATCCTTCTCTCCAACACCCCACCCACCCACCCATCCATTTACCCAACAACCCACACCCAGTCACCCATCCATCTATCCACCCACCCACCCATCCACCCATCCGTCTATCCACCCATTCATCCTTTCATCCATTACCCCATCCCTCTACCCAACCCCGCACCCACCCATCAGCCTCCCAGGCACCCATCCATCCACTCATCTGTGCACCCCACCCATGCACCCACCAGTTCATCCCTCCACCTGTTCATCCCTCCCTCCCTCCGACTGCTTTAGCAGAATCAGGGTAAGCGCAGCCTTGTACCAGCTGGTGGCGCTGGCCCGATGTGGGCCCAGGACCACCCACCACCGCTCCCAGCTGGCTTTGCAGAATCCCACTCGCCTGCCTCTGGGGGCACCTGCCACGGGACTCGAGGCTGAGACAGTCTCCCGCTCCGCTCAGCAGGGACCAAGGTCCTGAAATGCAGCACCTTCCTTAGAACCAGAGAAGGCACTGACGCTATGCACACATCACAAAAGTAAAACGCGGGGCTCGAGTGGACTGCAACGGTTAGGGCACAAGCCTTGCACGCGGCCGACCCGGGTTCGATCCCTGGCACCCCCATATGGTGCCCTGAGCAGCTCCAAGAGGGATTCCTGAGCTGGGAGTCAGCCCTGAGTATCCCCGGGTGTGGACCCAAAAAAGTTTGGGGGAGGGGCTGGAGCGATAGCACAGCGGGGTGGGCATACAGCCCACCCGGGTTCGATTCCCAGCATCCCATAGGGTCCCCTGAGCACCCCCAGGAGTGATTCCTGAATGCAGAGCCAGGAGTCCAGCTCTGAGCATCGCCGGATGTGGCCCCCAGGAAGGTTTTGGGGGAGGGGTCCTTCCACTCAATATCCAGGCGTTAATGGGCGGCGTTAGAAACCCAGGCTGCCAGGGGGTCCGGGGGGACATGAGGGGTTCGGGGGTCCCGCCCACACCCAAGGAAGAGGCTCAGCTCCCACCAACTGTCCCACGTGGGTCTCTTGGCTCATGCCCCCTAAAGGCATCCCTGCCAACTGCCTGTGACTTTTAGAGGAGATAAACCCATGGTTCGGGCTTTAAAGTGCGGCCTATTGATTTGCTATGACTCAGTTTCCAAAGAAAGATGTTTCCAGCTGGAGTCTGTGAGGGCCCTGCAGCCTCCCAGCTTCTGTGGTGGGGAAAAAGCTATTTTTTCCTGGCCGGCCTGTTCCCTGCATCTCCCAGGAGGCCTGCGGGCTCGCGGGTTCATTTATTTTTTATTGTTAGACTCTCTCAGGAAGTTGTTGCTTTTACCTAGCAGTGCTCAGGCCATCAGAGGGCGTGCGGGGATCGAACCCCGGCTATATCTCTCCCGCCCCAGAGTCTCTGTTTTTCCTATTAAATAACGTCAAAGGTATTTTTGTCTTTGGTTGAATCAGATGTGGGGGGTCGGTTGGGGAACAGAGTCCCCCCAGGGGGAGGAATCGGCAGCCACGAACGCCCTGAACTTCACTGGGTCTTTCCCTTCCAATCAGGAAAAATGGGTCAATAATCCCACTCGCAGAACAGTCAGGAGGATTTCTAAAGCTAAGCTGATTTTTCGAATGTGCAGAGGGGTGGTGGCCTTGCATGGAGCTGACCCCCATCACCCCTGAGCCCCCACCATGAGCGAGCCCTGAGCACAGAGCCAGGAGTCATTCCTGAGCACAGAAATAAAAGTGGGCCCTGAGCACAGAGCCAGGAGTCATTCCTGAGCACAGAGCCAAGAGTCAGCCCTGAGCACAAAGCCAGGAGTCAGCCCTGAGCACAGAAACAGGGGTGAGCTCTGAGCACCACTGGGTGTGGTAGCACTGTAGCACTGCGGTCTCGTTGTTTTATTGATTTTGATCGAGCGGGCACCAGTAATGTCTTCATGGTGAGACGTGTTGTTACTGTTTTTGGCACCTCGAATACGCCACAGGGAGCTTGCCAGGCTCTGCCGTGCGGGCGGGATACTCTCAGGAGCTCTCCGAGAGGGACGGAGGAATCGAACCTGGGTCGACTGCGTGCAAGGCAAACGCCCTCCCTGCTGTGCTATCGCTCCAGCCCACTGGGTGTGGTACATCCCCAAATAAAAACAGAGGCCCAAAGAAAGCTGCCCCAGGTCTCGGTATCAGCTATAAGAGTCTCAGGAGGGAGGGCTGGAGCGAGCACAGCGGGGAGGGCGTTTGCCTTGCATGCGGCCGACCCGGGTTCGATTCCCAGCATCCCACAGGGCCCCCCTGAGCAGCCGGGAGTGATTCTTGAGTGCAGAGCCAGGAGGAACCCTCAAAAAAAAAAAAAACAGAAAGAGTCTCAGGAGAGTGTAGACGCCTCTCTTCCTCCCTGAGACCCCCCCCCCCCCCCCATGGCGCAAGGCCCTGAGTTCAATCCCTGACCCAGTACCAAGAACAGGAAAAAACCCAAACGGCAAGCGAGAAACTCAGGGCCGCTGAGGGAAGCATCTGCCTTTCACCCTCCTGGTCCCGGGGAGTCTCGGCCGAGCCTCCAGGTCTGAGCAGAGACGCCTGGGAAATCAGCCACCCGGCGGACGGTGTCCCTGCCCCCTCCCATCCAACGGGAGAGCTGGAAAAGTTTGGTGGACATCAGGAAGCATCAGGGCTAGGGGAGAATCCGCCCCCACCCTGGAAAATAAACAGAGCAAAGGAAAAAGGGCTCTCTCCCGCACCCGGGCCGGCAAAGAAAGCCACTTCCTCCCTGCCAGATGTATCTCTCCTCCTCCAGGCTGCCCCGCCAGGGATGGGCCCCCAAGCTGGGGCCCCCCAGCCCCAGAGGGCGCCCACGGGGGTCCTGAGGGGTGTCCGCGCTGCAGGAAACTGAGCTCATTTCCGCAGAGAAAGGTGCGGCTCCACCCGGCCCCTGCAACAAGGAATCCCTTGTTCTTGCCCCGACACTGGCCGGTCACGGACGGTCGCCAGTGTCTGGGGCTGTGGACAGCACAGGCCTGAGGGGGACGCTGGGGTCCGGGAGGTGGCTCTGGGTCAGCCTTGTGGGCAGGGAGGAATCCGGATGGCCTGGCTTCCCAGGGCTCCTTTATTTTTATTTATTTATTTATTTATTTATTTATTTTTTGCTTTTGGGTCATACCCAGCAATGCTCAGGGGTTACTCCAGGCTCATGCACTCAGGAATCACTCCTGGCGGTGCTCGGGGGACCCTAGGGGATGCTGGGGATCGAACCCGGGTCGGCCCGCATGCAAGGCAAATGCCCTCCCCGCTGTGCTATCGCTCCAGCCCCACGTTGGGCTTCCTTGGGGTGGTCGTTGTTTGGGGTCTCACCCTATGGACTCAGGACTCCCCGCTAGCTCTGTGCTCAGGGATCACTCCTGGCCATGTGCAAGGGACCCTTTTGTAGGGTTGAGGGTGAAACCGGGGCTGGCCCTGTCCAAGACCAGAATCTTAACCACCTTACTATAATTTCAACACCCCCCCACCCCACACACACAATGTCTTCTGTTAGTTAGTTTGTTTTTTTTTGGGGGGGGTCACACCCGATGATGATCAGGAGTCACTTCTGGCTCTGCACTCAGGTATCACTCCTGGCAGTGCTAGGAGGACCCTATGGAATGCCGGGGATCGAACCCGGGTGGGCCAAGTACAAGGCAAATGCCCTCTCTGCTGGACTATAGCTCCAGCCCCTTGTTTATTTATTATTATTATTTTTCTTTTTGGGTCACACCCGACAATTCCTTCTGGCTCTGCACTCAGGAATTACCCCTGGTGTTGCTCAGAGGACCCTATGGGATGCTGGGAATCGAACCCAGGTTGGCCATGTGCAAAGCAAACGCCCTCCCCGTTGTGCTATTGCTCCAGCACCCCCCCCGCCCTTGTTTGATCTCTGGCTTAGGGATCACTCTGGCAGGTTCGGTGGACCTTAAGGGATGCCGGGGATGGAACCCAGGTGGGCCGCATGCAAGGCAAATGCCCTCCCCGAGGTCCATAGCTCTGGCCCCTCTGGAGAGCAGTTTGGAAATGAAAGTCTCCCAGCAGGATTGTAGACAGGGAAACTGCAGCAAGGACGTCAGAAAGAAGCAGACAGAGGGGCTGGAGCGATAGCACAGCAGTAGGGCGCTGGCCTTGCACGCGGCCAACCCGGGTTCGATTCCCAGCATCCCATAGGGTCCCCTGAGTACCGCCAGGAGTGATTCCTGAGTGCAGAGCCAGGAGGAACCCCTGAGCATCTCTGGGTGTGACCCAAAAAGCAATTAAAAAAAAAGAGAAGGAGACAGAGATGAAAGTTTAAGGCAAGAGGGTGGGATTCACCTGGATGGGACAAGCCGGGAAGTAGAAACCCCAGGCCAGGAGGGACAGAGAGGCTGGGCCCGAGTGTCCAGGCAGCAGAGAGAGGCCTCAGCGATCCAGAGCCGGCAGCCAGGCCTCCAGAGCGGCCCCCTCTCCCGACAGCCCCCTGGGACCCCGGGGCCCGAGTCCAGCTCCGGCTATTTATAACGCGCGACGGAAATAGAGCGGAAGGAGGTGATTCTGCAGAATCATCCAGCACACAGCGAGGTGATTCGGGGTGCACAGGCCTCGGGACACCCCCACGGACACCCCCACTCCTGACACGCAGGGTGTGCCCCAGATATAAGAGACGGGCGGGGGCAGAGGGGGGGGACAGTCGTGTGCAGTGTCCCTCCCCGGGTCCAGAGAGGCGGGAAGTGATGGGGGCAGGGTGGGCCCAGGGAAGGCCAGCTGCTTCCTGTCCCCCGGTCCCCTTGGGGGCTGGCTCCTGTCTGGGACTGGGGGGGCGGGGGGTCCTTACTGCCCGCCTGCAGAAACTAGGCTGAGCATGCAAACCCCCCTAGATCTAGTCTTTGTGGTGAGGTGACTTTAAGGGGGCTTGATTGCTTGTTTGTTTGTTTTGCAAGGAAAGTTCTCTCCAGACTGGATGATGGGGTGTGGGGACCCCAGCTCCAGAAAGAATGGGGAGAGAGGAGAGAGAGAAGGAAAGATTGAGAGGGGGAGTAGAGGGAGAGAAAGAGGGAGAGGAGGAAGAGAGAGGAGAGGGAGAAAGAGAGAAGAGAGAGAGAGAGAAAGAGAGGCCTTTGGTTACTTAACCTTTATCTCTCTCTGATGAGAGGGCATTGGTAGTTGCACCAGCTCGACTAGAAACCTCCTGTTTGCTTGGACCACACTGGCGGGGCCCCGGGGACCTGCCAACTCTGCCCTCCTGCCATGCTGGGGGGGCATCATGGGTGCCAGGGACTCCCCAGGCCTCCTGTGTGCCAGCCCTTTGAGTCTGCCCTCGACATCCTGACCCAGCTACTGTATTCCCCGCACCCCTGGCAGCCTCTGGCACCGGTTGGCACCCCTGGCATCCCCTGGCACTCTCGGGCTCCCTCTGGCTCCTACTCCAGACTGTGACTCCCTGGAGGTTGCACACGCGTCCCTGCGGAGTGCAGAACCCGGACACTGGCCAGGGAGGGACCAGCCCAGAGATTCCGCTAGGGGAGGGGCGGGCTGATTCAGGGGTAACTCCCCCCCCCAAAAAAGCCTCCACTGCTCCCCAGCTCTCAGGGGTGCCCCACCCTGGGCCGATCTGGAGGTTCCCTGTCCCCGGCTCCCTCCGCCCCTCCCCCACCCCAGGCAACAGCGGCAGGAAGTTTCAGATTGCTTCATTTCAGGGCGTGCACACCCCTTTCCTGCCTGCCTCCCCCCCCCCCAGATCCCGGCACCCACAGAACGGGTCCCCTGCAGCAGAGAAGGGTTCTCTGCTCAGGGCACCAGGCCGATGAGCTTGCACATGTGATAACACACACACACACACACACACACACACACACACTGAGTCTTCATGCAAGGAAGGAAACCAGGCAGGGCCTATTGGCAGCCTTGAGGGAGCACCAGTGAATCTTCCATGTCTTGGGGCTGAATAATTCCACTGCTGGGACTTTCTTCCCAAGGAACAATTCAAAACGGGGTGGGGTGGGGTGGGGCGGGGGTGGGGGATGGGGTGGGTTGGGGTGGGGGGGGTACCTGTTCTGTTTATAGCTCAGTTATTTACAACCGGAGAAAGTGGCAGCAAATGTCATGGCTCAAAATAGAAGAATGACCAAAGAAATTACTGTAGGTTTGTCTCACAGGATATGGGGATGGATCTAGAAGGAAAAGGCGGGGGAAGTCGAGGCCAGAGGGGGACACAGGGTCACACGCACGCCAGCCAAAACTGTGGGCGACCAGAACTAGGCGAGCCCCAACTCTGGAAGGCCTTAGGTCTGCCGGGTTCTCTTCTTCTTTTGCTTTTTGGGTCCCACCCGGCGCTGCTCAGGGCTGACTCCTGGCCCTGTGCTCAGGAATCACTCCTGGTGGTGCTCAGGGGACCTTGTGGGGATGCCGGGGTTCGAACCCGGGTCGGCTGCGTGTAAGGTAAACAAGCATTCTCCCCCAACTTTTCTTTTTACTGATTATAAAAGGATAAATTGAAGCAGTAAGCCCCCCAAAAGTGTGGGAGGGGGGCTGGAGCTCTAGCACAGCGGGGAGGGCGTTTGCCTTGCACTCAGTCAACCCTGCCGACCCGGGTTCGATTCCTCTGCCCCTCTCAGAGAGCCTGGCAAGCTACCAAGAGTATCTCGCCCGCACGGCAGAGCCTGGCAAGTTCCCCGTGGCGTATTCGATATGCCAGACACAGTAACAACAAGCCTCACCATGGAGGCGTTACTGGGCCCGCTCAAGCAAATCGATGAACAACGGGAGGACAGTGCTCTAGACAGTGCTCTAAGCAGTAAGAAAAAGATCAAACTGTATCATCCTAACGCAACTATGCTGAGCGTATCTCATTTTTCCCATCCAGGGTTTCATACCGATGGAGTTATGAATCCCAGCTTCGCTGCCTTGCAATTGTCACCTGTCTGCAGCAGGAAATAGTGAAGGCCCAGGTGTATCCGGGTCATGCAGATCATGTGAGTGAATTGTTGTGGGGACCGCCTGGGTCTACTCTGAGCCGGGGGGGGGGGGGGGGGGGGCAGGACTGCCACAGAGCAGGGCACCAGGGGAGACATCCTGGCCTTCACATGGGGCTGGGGCTCCCCTATAATCACAGGTGCTGACTGATCTGCCCAGGGGTGGTGAGCTGGGGACCCCAGGGGTCACAGCCATGTTGGTAGAATCTGTCACTATGATATGCTTGGGGTATTTCCCACACTTTTTTTTTGCTTTTTGGGTCCCACCCGGCAATGCACAGGGGTTACACCTGGCTCTGCACTCAGGAATTACTCCTGGCGGTGCTCAGGGGACCCTATGGGGTGCTGGGGATCGAACCCGGGTTGGCCGCGTGCAAGGCCAACGCCCTCCCCGCTGTGCTATCGCTCCGGCCCCTGGACTCGGGGTTTGCTCTGGGGCAGTGGGAAACCAGCCGGGGTGTGGGGGCGCAGCGGCGGGCATGGGGGTACCCTGAGGGCTTGGGGACTGGGTCATGACTGGCTGAGAGGCTGGTCTGTCTGGGCAGAGCTGTAGGAGGCGGGGAGGGTGCCGTCCTGGAGGAGACGCGGGTTCAAGCCTGGCACCCACAGGCCTTTCCCTCCATCAGGAAGCACCCAGGAAGAGCCACGGCTGCCGCCCGGCTCATGGCTAGGCCATAGGTGTTAGGGTTCGACTGCGGGGGTTCTGGAGAGACCCCAGCAATAAGGGACCACAGCAGCAGATGCGTGCAGCCTGGCCGGGCTGGGGGGCCCTGCCCTTTGAGCCAGCCGCCAGCTCCATCTCTCTCTCTCTCTCTCTCTCTCTCTCTCTCTCTCTCTCTCTTTCTCTCTTTCTCTCTCTCTCATTCCTTTCTTCCTCTTCCTTTCTCCCTTTCCTCCTTCATGCCTGCCTCCCTGCCTGCCTGCCTGACTTCTCTCCTTCCTTCCCTCTTTCCATTCTTCCATCCTTCCAACTCTCTCCTTTCTCCCTCTCTTTCTCTCTCCCTTCCTTCCTTCCTTCCTTCCTTCCTTCCTTCCTTCCTCTCTCTCTTTCTTTCTTTCTTTCTTTCTTCCTTCCTCTATCCTTCCCTTCCTTCCTTCCATCTCTTCTCCCTCCCTCCCTTCCATCCTCCCTCCCTCTGTCCTTCCCTCCCTTCCTTCCTTTCTCCCTCCCTTCCTTTTTTCCTCCCTTCCTTCCTTCTTCCTCCCTCCCTCCCTCCCTCCCTTCCTTCCTTCCTTCCTTCCTTCCTTCCTTCCTTCCTCCCTCCCTCCCTCCCTCCCTCCCTCCCTCACGTCCTTTCCTCTTCCTTCTCCCCTCCCCTCCTCCTTTTCTCCCTCCTTCCCTCCCTCCCTCCTTCCTTCCTTTGACAGGGATCTGAACCGGGTCCTCACACACACACAAGACAAGCGCTCCGAGCCCAGCTCCCTCCCAGCCCAACATCTCCCCTGACATGCAGTGCCCTGCCTCCCCGCGGAGAAGGCGCGCCTCCGTCCCAGACATCCAGCTCTGCTCCGGTTTACCCATCACATCCCTCGGGCCCCTCCATGGGCTGAGGCAGCGAGGAGGGAGAGCTAGGAAGTCTAACGTCCTGGAGGAAGGCGGTGCGGCCTTGGGACTTTTCTGGAACTGAATGCTTTGCTTGCTGCCCTGATAAGATTAGGGGGTGGCTGGTGTCGGGCTTTCCCACGGCGGCACGCAGGGGCCTGGCAGGGAGGCAGGAGCCGCCAGCTGGAAACCTGAGTCCCTGCCAGGCGGCGGCTGGGGTCTCTGGGTTGTGGGAGCCAGGAGGGATGTGGGGGTGCTGGGGCACTCTCAGAGGACTCCCCACCACATTCGGCCTGCCACAGGCCTGGGACCCCTCCCCGCTGGAACCCCCCCCCCCCCCAAGCTCCAGCCAACAGCCCACCTGGGGCTCAGAGACACAAAGGGCTCAAAATAGCAAAGGCCAGGGGGCAGAGAGATAGCACGCTGGGAGGGTGTTTGCCTTGCCCGTGCACGTCCAACTGGGTTCAATCCCCAGCCCCCCAAAGGGTCCCCAGAGCCCGCCAGTGGTGATCTCTGAGTGCAGAGCCAGGAGTGAGCCCTGGACAATGCCAGGTGTGAGCTAAAAAAAAAAATTAACAGACAGGGGCTGGAGCGATAGCACAGCAGGGAGGGCGTTTGCCTTGCAGGTGGCCAACCTGGGTTCAATTCCCAGCATCCCATAGGGTCCCCCGAGCACCGCCAAGAGTGATTCCTGAGTGCAGAGCCAGGAGTCAGTCCTGGACATCGCTGGGTGTGACCCAAAAAGAAAAAAAAAATTAACAGACAAACACAATTGTACTATAATGTTCACACATGCACCATCAGCATCAGTGACTCTTGAGGATAAGACACTAATCACCCCAAGATTTTTTGGGGGGTGTGGGGGGACATACCTAGCAGTGCTCTGGCCCTGGGCTTGAGGGTCACTCCTGGCATGCTCGGGGGAACTCTGTGTGGCCTCCTGCTAACAGGACAAACGCTCAGCTCTGGGCCATAGACCGGACAAGGTCTTATTTAAGTCACACATACTTATTCTTATGGGTTTTTGCTTTGGGATTTTGGGGGCCACCCCCAATAGTGCCCAGGGGCTATTACTGGCTCTGTGCTTAGGAATGACCCCTGGCAGTGCCCAGGGCACCATGCCACATGTCCCCTCTATACTCTCTCTGGCCCCATAACATTGATTTTATTTATTTATTTTTGGCCAGGATCGAACCCGGGTCGGCCGTGTGCAAGGCCAACGCCGTCCCCGCTGTGCTATCATTCCCGGCCAGGCCCCATAACATTAAAAACACAAGATGTAGCATGTTAGTCTGATAAATAATGATTAAATGACAAGTGGCAAGTCATCTTTGGTCAAACCTGGAACTTTGCTCAAGGAGAGAATTCACGAATGGCCTCTCTCCCTTAGGAATTCCCTGTTGGTTCAGGGGCCGTAAGGTTTATTTTTCATGGCCTGAAAATCCTTCAGCTAGATAGCAGACACTTGGATCAGAGACTAGAGGGCTTCAAGCACTTGCCTTGAATGTGGCTGACCTGGGTTCGACTCCCCAGCATCCCTGAGCACTGCCAGGAGTGAGCCCTGAGCAGCACCAGCTGCCTTATCTGTTAACAAGCCAGCATGACTGATTCCCTTGCAGACACGGAGCTCATCTCTGGAATAAGTGAATCCCCATTCCAGAAAGCCGGAGGGCATTTGCCTTGCACGCAGCCGACCCGAGTTCGATCCCATAGGGTCCCCCAAGCACCATTGGGAATAATTCCCGAGCGCAGAGCCAGGAGGAACCCCTGAGCATTGGCTAGGTGTGATCCCAAAATAAAACAAAACAAAAAAAGGAAGGTTCCAGAGCAGAATCACCCTTCTCCGGGTGTCCCGGCATCCAGGCACAAGTCACTTCTCATCACCCCTGTGGAGTCTGGACATTCCTCCTTCAGATCCCTTCCCAATCTCCAGCCCAATGGGAGGGACCATCTCGTCCCACCCTGGCCTCCCCACACCTCCCAGCACCCCCAAACACCGAGTTTCCAGCACTGAGTTTCGCCCATCTGACTTAGCAGCAGGGTGGAGATTTTTTTTTTTTTTTGCTTTTTGGGTTACACCCGGCATTGCACAGAGGTTACTCCTGGCTCTGCACTCAGGAATTACCTCTGGCGATGCTCAGGGGACCATATGGGATGCTGGGAATCGAACCCGGGTCTCTGCATGCAAGGCAAACACCCTACCTGCTGTGCTATCACTCCAGTCCCATGGGTGGAGAATTTGAGAAAGAAGCAAGCAAGTAAGCAACCTTCTAGTTTGCCCCCCCCCCCCCCCCCCAAGCACACCCACGGAGCCAGAATCCAGCTCCAGAATCTTTCTGGAGTCTCCTCTTTCTGCCTTGCTCCCTGCTTCCTGTCTCCACCTGGTCTAGGGCTCTGTGATGGCTTTAGCTTCTGCCTTGAGTGTGAGGTCTTGGGTGTGACCCCTGGTCCGCCCACATGCGCCCAGCACAATCTTGGCAGTTCTGCTTCAGTGGTTGGGGACACACCGTCCACTGTTCTCGTAGGCCCCTCCCTTATGCCCTGCCCTGCTCCCCATCTGATTCCTCTTTCCAAGCCAATCTTGCCCCCCAACTCTGAAAGACCACAAACGCTGCAGACAGCAACCATTCACAGTCTTGAAAATTGTTCCTTCCTTCCTTCCTTCTACTGCGGGAGAAGCTCTGATTTATTTAGTTTTTGTTGCTTTTGTTTGTTTGGCTTTTGGGCCATGCCCAGGGGTGCACAGAAGTTCTGGTCCTATCTGGGAGCTTTTATTTTATTTGGGTTTTGAGCTATATCCGGTAATTACTCCTGGCTCTGTGCTCAGGAATTACTCCTGGTGGTGCTTGGGGGACCCTATGGGATGCCCGGGTCCGTCGCATGCTAGGCAAACTCTCTCCCCGCTGTGCTAATTCTCAGGCGTCTCTATCTGGGAGCTTTCAAAAGGTATTTTTATCTTGCTTATTCCAGCAGGCTTAACAGCAGTGGCTGAAGGCCTGATTTGGGTTATTGATAACGATAACAGTGATTTGAAACCAAAGGAAGCGAGACAAGATTTCCCTGAGACTTCCATTGGGTAAGAAAGTTCTGTAAAAGAGCTGTTTTGGGTTTGGGTTTGGGGGGGTCACTCCTGGCATTCCTCAGGCTGATTCCTGGCTCTGCGCTCAGGGATCATTCCTGGCGGGGCTCAGGGGACCCTGTGGGATGCCGGGGATCGAACCTGGGTCGGCCGTATGCCAGGCCAGCACCCTTCCAGCTGTGCTATGCTCCGGCCCCAGGAGGGGAGTTGGGTTAACCGTGTTGCTCTGGGTTTGCAATTCCTCATCCTGGGAAATCCTCTAATTCCAGATGTGGAATGAGGGAATGCTCCGAAGGGGGGTCCCAGCTCTGCAAAGGGGGCTCGGCTGAGGGTTCGGGGAACCCCCCACATCTCACACCTGGCCGTCAGGTGCCACTATGGAGATGTGACTTCCGGGTCAAGAGTGTCCCCTTCCGGTTCCTCTCTATTTCCTACACCAGCGCTGCCCTGACCCCTCTGATTCGATTCGATTCCCTTGTTCTTCTCTTTCACGTGTATTTGACAAAGAAGCTTCAAAAGCCAGTCCCGGCCAAACCCACCCCGCTGTCCTGCCCAGGCCTCTCCCCCCGCACTCCGTTACCCCCCGGAAACTGCAGGCCCCTCATTGCACAGGCGGAAGTGGCCGGGTGGGGTGGGGGGGTGCGGCCTTTCGATGCCTCGCTCAGCAACTCTCCAGCTTCCTCTCCATCAGGCAGAGACACTGTGCCAGCCCCGTGGGTTATTGTTTTTTTTTTTCCCCCAGCACAAATGCCCCCAACTCGCATCGTCACCCTCCTCTGCCTTGCTGCCATCCTAGCGCTGACCTGTGGGTGCTCAAGATTTGGACAGGTCCTAGATCAGGAGCCCCCCAGGTTCTGGGCTGAAACTGGAGACGCTTTCAGAGGGCCCAGGGGGTACCCCGGGAGGGGATACAGGTCCCCTCGGTGGCCCCCAGCCCTACAGCCGGTGCTCCCTCGGATTGCAGGCTGTGGAGCTCAGGGCGCCTGGGGTACGTTTGTGATCTGGATAGGGGGTGACCCCCCTGCCCTCACTTCCCCCCAAGTTCCCAGCATCACGGCCCCTGACTTGCAGACCCCAAAAGAGGCCCTATCGGGACGGAAGGAAGTCCCAAGCCCAGAGCTGGGCGCCCAGAAGGGATGTCCAACCCCCGGGGGACCTTCCACTCCTTCTGCAAAAGTCCCGGGAAGGCGGAGCGATGGTGACCAGCCCTGGGGCTAAATGTCAGGAGAGGATCAGCCAGGGGCCGAATCAGGGTCTCCCTGGGGTGCCCCACCCCCACCCTGACCCGTCCCCGGTGGCCAGCAGCCCCCCTGGTGCCCTGCGTCCAGGGCACAGACAGGAAAGGAATCTGGGTCTGATTAGAGTCTCACCCACTGCAGAGGAGGGGGTGCAGAAAGGGGACTTGGGGGAAGGTCTGAACTAGGTGACAATTGCACCCCTTTCAGCAGAAGGGCAGCCCGGCAAGGGATGATTCTGTGCCTCTAACGCCCAGAATAATATGCATTATTATTATTATTGGTGTGTGTGTGTGTGTGTGTGTGTGTGTGTGTGTGTGTGTGTGTGTGTGTGTGGAGAGCTTTGGCTTCCCACAGACTTTTTTTTCACCCCACATCTGTCCCTTTCCCCAAGTTGGCTGCTCCTCGGAGTCGCGCCCCCCCCCACCCCACCCAGACTCCAGGCGGTCCCCGGCGGACGCCTGCCACCCCCTGCCCGCCTGCCACCCCCTGCCCGCTCAGGTACAGCCGGGACCTTGCACCCTGGGGTGGGGTGGGGGGCTCGGCCACAGCAGCTGCGAGGGGCCCCGGGGATCTCTGCAAAACCAGCCCAGGGGCGCCCGGGTCCCCACTTCTCTGCCCCGCGCGCGGTTACCTCCATGTCCACAGCTGCGCGGGCGCGCGGGGCGCCGCGGGGTGACGGTCGCGCTGTCCCCGGGCGCGGGCG
The DNA here is from genome assembly GCF_029834395.1 of Sorex fumeus. Taxonomy (NCBI): domain Eukaryota; kingdom Metazoa; phylum Chordata; class Mammalia; order Eulipotyphla; family Soricidae; genus Sorex; species Sorex fumeus. Next base: position 1,060,561 of record NW_026606283.1, on the reverse strand, counting down.
GGCGTGTGGCCGGCGGCCGGCCGGTTCCCTCGGCGGCGGCGGGACTGGCCGGCGGGCCCAGCTCGCCAGAACGAGGAAGGAGGAGGAGGAGGAGGAGGAGGAGGGGGAGGAGGGAAGGGTGGGGAGCTGGCGGAGGGGGGAGGGAGGCCTGCGATGAGGGTTTAAATTTAGACACAAATCTAAACAGATACTGTCCCCTGCCCGGGCTGCGCGGGTCCAGCCGCAGGGACAGCACAGCTTGGTCCCCCTCTGGGGAAAAGTTCCCACTCCGGCTGCTCCCCTGCCCTTCGCTTGCTCTTTCCTGCCCTCCGTAGCCTCTCTGGGAATTAACTGTGTTTCTCCCCGAGGTGCCGGGCTGGCGGGGACCCACCTGTCTCCTTCCCTTCCCGGGGCTCCCGACTCCCCCCCCCCCCAGGAAGCCTCTGGAAGCTCCAACGCTCCTTCACGGATGTTGGGGGCATCTCGATGACTACGTGCCCAGGATGTACCCCTCCACCGAGGTCCACAGGCTGACCCTGGCAGCTGCCTGAGGGAGGAAGGTGCTAGGACCCCGACTTGCTCAGCCCCTCTCTAAGGCAGGGACCCAGGGGCCACACACACCTGCCACCTGCCAGGGAGCCCCACGCCCACCCCCCTGCAGGGCAGGGGCTGATGGAAGTGACTCCTTCACGTGGGAGGTGGGAGTTAGTCCAAAGGGAAACTGAGTCACAGGCAGCTGGGCATCCTGGGGGCCTCAAGGACCCCAGGCAGGGGCTAAAATATCTCCCCTGGTCCAGAGGGACGGCAAGGGTGGGCTGCCAAGCCAGAGGAAAGCTTTGCCATCTTTGCCATCTTCCCTCACTTTTTCTTTCTTTTCTTTCTTTCTTCTCCTTTTTTTTTTGTTTTTGCTTTTTGGGTCACACCCAGCGGTTACTCCTGGCTCATGCACTCAGGAATTACTCCTAGAGGTGCTTGGGGGACCCTATGGAATGCTGGGAATTGAACCCGGGTTGTCCATGTGCAAGGCAAACGCCCTCCCTGCCGTGCTATTGCTCCAGCCCCTCTTCTTTTCTTCCTTCCTTCCTTCCTTTCCTCCTTCCCTCTTTCTTTCTTTCTTTCTTTCTCTCTGTCTTTCTGCCTTTCTTTCAACTAGGGACCCCTGGGAGGTGCTGGGGGGTTGCTGGAGGGCTATGGGTTAGCCCCTGGTTGCTTTGCCCCCTTGGTCCCGTCTGAAGATCATCTATAGAAAATAAAACATGACATGAGAGAGGGGGAAAAGCTGGGCTTCCTCTCACACCTTCAACCGGCTCATCTTCCTCCTTCCCTCCCCCACCCCACTCTCCCTCTCCTCGGATGGGGGTTCCCCACCCCGCCCTGCAGGTGTCTGGCTTGGCAAACGAAGGAGGGCGGAAGTACCTGCCCCATGAGGAAACCGTTAGGAGCAGAGACCAGAGTTACCCCAGGGGACGGGCGACGCCCCGCCCTGCTCAGGCCGCCCCTTGGGACTTCACCGTGGCTACGGCCAGGACCCGAAGGACTCTGGGGAGGCAGAGTGGGTGCTGCCCTCAGCCCTCAGGTCTAGACAGAGAGGGCGGGGCGGGGAAGGGGACAGAGAGGGACACGTGCCATCAGCCGCAAGCAGGCAGACTTGGGGGAGAGGCTCGAGGGTAAAGACCAACATGAAGGGGGGGAGCGGTAGCACAGCGGGGAGGGCGTTGGCCTGGCACGCGGCCAACCTGGGTTCGATCCCCGGCATCCCATAGGGTCCCCCGGGCACCGCCAGGAGTGACTCCTGAGTGCAGAGCCAGGAAGAACCTCTGAGCATCGCTGGGTGTGATGCAAAAAAGCAAAAAAAAAAAAACAACAATGTAACCTCTGGGGGCCCAGGAACTAAATATATGTATATTTTCCAGTTGTGGGGACCCCTCAGGAGCCAGGACATTCTGGGGGGTAGAACTTGAGACTTTGCATGCTCCGAAGCTTCGGAAAAAGGCCTTCGAGGGATTCTGCAGTCAGCGCATTGCACTGTCTCCCCTTCTTGGGTTTTTTTTTCTTTATGGGTCACACCCGGCGATGCACAGGAGTTACTCCTGGTTCATGCACTCAGGAATCACTCCTGGCGGTGCTCGGGGGACCATATGGGATGCTGGTAATTGAGCCCAGGTCGGCCGCGTGCAAGGCAAATGCCCTACCCGCTGTGCTATTGCTCCAGTCCCTCCCTTCTTGGTTTTTTAGTTTTTGGACCACCCAGGTGGTGCTCAGGGCTGACTCCTGGCTCTGCACTCAGGAATCACTCCTGGCGGTGTCAGGAGACTCTATGGGATGAGGGGATCGAACCCGGGTCGGCCGCATGCAAGGCAAACGCCCTCCCCGCTGTGCTATCACTTCGGCCCCCGTGTCCACTTTTTTTCTGTCCTCCTGCCTCCGAACCCACGCAAGGACAGGAAAGGGATTGTGGGCAAAATGGGAAAGGGGGGCCCAGGCTGGGGGCACTCCCGACCCTTCATCCCTGCCTCGTGGTGCCTGGCATCTCTGGAGCATTGAAAAGCTGGTGTAGGGGCTGGAGCGATATTGCAGCGGGGAGGGCATTTGCCTTGCACGCGGCCGACCCGGGTTCGATTCCCAGCATCCCATAGGGTCCCCCGAGCACCGCCAGGAGTGATTCCTGAGTGCATGAGCCAGGAGGAACCCCTGAGCACTGCTGGGTGTAACCCAAAAAGCAAAAAAAAAAAAAAGAAAGAAAGAAAAAGAAGAAGTTGGTGTACAAATGCCCCTATGTCCCTGCTAACGGCCCCAGGAGTCCGAGCCTGACCCCCCTCCACAATCCATTTTCCACTCGGAAGCCAGTAGTTTCCCCAGAACACAGATCTCACACGCTCCCTGCCACAGCTCATCTCAGATTTCTGGCACGACACATTTCCTGCTAAGCACCAAAGTTTGCTTCCACCCCTGGGGTTCCTTCCAAACCCCACTGAGTTTTCCTCCAGGAAGATGGTCCCAGGCCACCTCCCAACCCACCCACCTGGTCCCTGTACTTACCTTGCCTGACTGGTGTAGGATCACTTTATAATCACTTTCCTGCTTCCTTTATCCTCCCAGAAACCTGAGACTTAAAAAAAAAAAAAAGGCAAATTCTTTTGTACTCAAAAAAAAAAGTTTCGTCAAAGTTCTAGCAAGGGTGCTGAGTTCAAATGCGGTGTGAACAGGGGCTGGAGGAGGGAGGGTGATTTGGTTGTAAAAATCCAGGTGAATGGGCCAGCCATAGCCCAGCAGGTAAGGCACTTGCTTTGCATGTGACCCACCAGGGTTCAATTCCCGGCATCCCATAGGGTCCCCTGAGCACTGTCAGGAGTGATTCCTGAGCACAGAGTCAGGAGTCAGCCCTGAGCACTACCAGGTGTGACCCAAAAGCCCCCCCACCAAAAAAACAAGCACACAGGGGGCTGGAGCGATAGCACAGTGGGGAGGGCGTTTGCCTTGCTTGAGGCCGACGCGGGTTCAGTTCCCAACATTCCATAGGTCCTCTGAGCACTGCCAGGAGTAATTCCAGAGTACAGAGCCAGGAGTCAGCCCCGAGCATCATCGTGTGTGACCTAAAAAGCAAGGAAGCAAGCAAGCAAGCAAACAAACAAAGAAGCATACAGCTCTGTGTGTGTGTGTGTGTGTGTGTGTGTGTGTGTGTGTGTGTGTGTGCGCACGCGCGTGTGTGAGAACCCGAACTAAAGTATGTGGCCCCTTACACCCCACCACTTCAAGTGTAAGTACCACAAGTGTGTTTGTGAGTCTTGCTCATCAGAACGGTGTGTGGGTGGTGGGGGTGCTGTATTAATTGAAAACATATTTAGGGGGCTGGAGCGATAGTTACAGCAGGGAAGGAGCTCACCAATCCCCGGCAGCCCAAGGGTCCCCCCAGCCCTGCCAGGAGCGGTTCTTGAGCCCGGAGTAAGCCCTGAGCACCGTTGGGTGTGGCCCCCAAACCAAGAAAACGGAAACAAAAGAAACCAAAGTTGGTAAATGAGCCAAGCTACTGGCTCCTTGCTAAAGAAAGAGGGGATTCTTTTTCACAATCCAAGTCTTTTTTTTCTTTTTGGGTCACACCCGGTGATGCTCAGGGGTTCCTCCTGGCTCTGCACTCAGGAATCACTCCTGGCGGTGCTGGGGGAACCATATGGGATGCCGGGGATCGAACCCAGGTCAGCCGTGTGCAAGGCAAACACCCTACCTGCGGTGCTATTGCTCCAGCCCCTCACAATCCAAGTCTTGCAAATCACCCGGTCCCAGAATGCAATAGTCTGAGCGTGGTTTTGCAGGCCAGCCCTGGCACACGCCTTCCTGGGCCCAAGACTCACCTTGATCGAGTTACTGAGGCATCTTGTTCCTCAGTTTCTCCATCAGTGAAATGGGAATGATAGAAACCTCCACGCAGAGCTGCCGTACTTACATGAGTTAATACATCGCAAAGATTTTGGGTTGTGGAAGCACCTGAGGTTGATAGGAACCGGGTCAGGACCCGGGATGTCAGGGAACCGTCCTAGAATCTGACTGCATTGCCCAATTCAGACTCTAGCAATTTCCTCCCACTTCTTATCTATCTTTCGTGCACACCTGGTGGTGTACAGGGCCTTCCTCTGGGTCTGTGCTCAAGGCTCACATCTGGAAGTGCTCAGGGGGCCCCTTGTGGTGTCAGGGTTCAAACTGTGCTTGGCTGGGCCGAAGTGATAGCACAGTGGGGAGGGCGTTTGCTTTGCACGTGGCCAACCCAGGTTTGATCCCCGGCATCCCATAGGGTCTCCTGAGCACCGTCAGGAGTGATTCCTGAGCATCGGCTGGGTGTGACCCAGAAAGCAAAACAACAGCAACAACAAAAAACTCCCCCCCTCAAAAAAAAAACTGGAGTTTGCTGCATGCAAGGCGAGTGCCCTAACTCTTGCTTTTCTCTGGCCCCTCCAACAACATTTCAAAGTCTGGTTCTGAGCAGCTCGCTGCAGAGATGCCTCCGGACTTTAAGCAAGGCCAACTTCACCAGGGTGCCTCAGATGGACCAGGCATTGTCCCTCTATCTGTCCCCCTAAAAGCCCCAGCAGCCCCCAACTTCCAGAACTCAATGAAAAGTGCAGGTACGTGGGTTTAACGATGGCAAACTCCAGGCCTCAAGGGATAGGGCAGGGGCTGGTCCCTCTCATCCCCTGTCCCCATGGGACCCTGGAGGTCATGCCCACAAACTGCCTCCAACTGCTACTTAAGCTCCTTAACAACCATGATCCAGAGACACACAAAAGAGTCTCGAACCCAGCAGCTCGCTGCAGAGATTTCTCCAGATCCTAATTGTCTAAAATTTTAGAATTCCAGGAGCATGCGGCCACTCTTGCGGCCGCACGACATCTCATGCTGTTCGTAACAAGCAATAAAAAAGAGAGTATGGGGGAGGTTGTCTGCCATAGAGGCAGGGGGAGGGGTGGGATGGGAGGGGATACTGGGGATATTGATGGTGGGAGATGTGCACTGGTGGAGGGTTGGGTGATTGATCATTGTGTGACTAAAACTCAGGCAAGAAAGTTTTGTCATTGTATCTCACGGTGATTAAAAAATTGCACTGTACTGTCCTCCCATTGTTCATCGATTTGCTCAAGCGGGCCCAGTAACGTCTCCATCGTGAGACTTGTTGTTGCTGTGTTTGGCATGTCGAATACGTCATGGGTAGCTTGCCAGGCTTTGCCGTGCAGGCGAGATACTCTTGGTAGCTTGCTGAGCTCTCTGAGAGGGGCAGAAGAATCAGTCTGGCTCAGCTGGGCCAGCTTCACGCAAGGCAAATGATCTACCACTGTGCTATCGCTCCAGCCCAATTAAAAATAATAATAAAATCACTGTCACTGTCACTGTCCTCCCATTGTTCATTGATTTGCTCGAGCAGGCCCAGTAACATCTCCGTTTTGAGACTTGTTGTTACTGTGTTTGGCATATTGAATATGTCACGGATAACTTGCCAGGCTTTGCAGCGCGGGTGAGAGACTCTTGGTAGTTTGCCGGGCTCTCCGAGAGGGGCAGAGGAATTGAACCTGGCTCAGCTGAGCTGGCTGACCGCAAGGCAAACACCCTACCGCTGTGCTATAGCTCCAGCCCGATTAAAAATAATAATAATAATAAAATAAAATTAACATTCTGAATTTAAAAAAAAGTAATGTGGAGTTCATACCCAATTCAATCAGCTTAATCAATGGCTGAATAAATAGTAGTACTCCAACATTTAAAAAAAAGTTTGGGTCTCTGTGATGACTGGGACTTCCAGAAAGAGCTCATGGACATTGTCGTCTTTATTTCTTCTCATCAGTACCGCTCTGTGAGTTCTGTTCTTTTGTTTTCTTTTGTTTTGGGAGCACACCCCACAATGCTCAGGGTTACTCCTCCTCTGCACTCAGGAATCCCTCCTGGTGGACTCGGGGGTCCCTCTGGGGTACCAGGGAGTGAGTCCAGGTCTTCCACACGCAGGACAAGTGCCCTGTCCCCTGTCCTATTGCTCACGTCCCTGCTTCCACAGTTCTGGAAGATCTCAGGTCACGTTCAAGTCTGTTTTAGACTTGCACAGGCTGGAACCAAACGGGGGCGTGTGCGTTTTCCTCATTGCAGTTCTGAAAACATTTCACAATTGGAAGGGCTGTTTCTGCACCCTGTGTCAAACGTGCAGCGGGGTCCAGCCCAGACTCTGGGGTTCTCTGGTCGTGAGTTCAGTGACAATGCATGGCATTGCCTGGAAACTTGGGCGCGGGCCACAGCGTTTTCTAGGAGCTTGCTGTTTGGCATTGGGTGTTTATTTTCCAGCCCACACACGTACCCTGATGCAAACATCTGGTACTCTTCCTGATTCTTTCCTGATAGTATTTGTGTTTACCCTCTGGGGGTTACCCAGCTCCCTACCTTACTCCCCATCTCATGAGTATTGCTCGCCAGAAAAGCAAGACTTCTCACAGCCTGGAATACCCAGATCCCGGCGAGATTAGATGCCATGGAAGATAACGGCGACACCACCTGGCAGGAAGGAGGCTCGGGCGAGGCTTGGGGCAGAGGAACAGAGGAAGATGCTTTGACCTGGGCCACTGGGTGGAGACAGGAAATGTTAGGGTGCCGGGGAGAGGAACCACACAGCCTGAGGCACTCCCAGATTTCACTTCTAAGCATTGTGACCTGCTGTGACGCATCCCTTGGGCTCCCTGGGGAGCCCTTGTGGCCCCCTTGTTCTAAGACTGTCCACCACAGGGCATTCAACTCTAAAATCACGTGTTCTTTGGGGTCAAAGCCATAACACAGCAGGGAAGGCACCGGCCTAGATCGACCAGGGTTCACTCCCCAGCATCCCATAGGCACCTCCAGGAGTGATTCCTGGTCGTAGAGTCAGCCCCGATCACCTCTGGGGATACACCCCCGAAACACCTCTAAACAGACAAACATGGGGCTGGAGTGATAGCACGGCGGGGAGGGCGTTTGCCTTGCACGTGGCCGACCTGGGTTCGATTCCCAGCATCCCATAGGGTCCCCCGAGCACCGCCAGGAGTAATTCCTGAGTGCAGAGCCAGGGGTAACCCCTGTGCATTGCCGGGTGTGACCCAAAAAGCAAAAAAAAAAAAAACCCACAAAAAACCAAAACAAAAAACCAAAAAAAAACCCCAAACCAGACAAACATGGCGCCGTTGCTTCATGTTTGCTCTTTGCACGGTTGCATGTGGTGAAGCCTTTGAGGGAGAAACAAGAAGGAGAGGAGGGATGGGAGGGGAAAATGAGGTGCCGTAGTCTCTCACCCGTAGACTTAACTAAAGGGACCAAGAGGAATGAGGGTCCCCAGAGCCCTGCGGGGTATGGCCCACTAACAAACTAGAAAGGTGTTTGCTTTTTGTTTTGTTTGGGTCACACTCGGCAACAGTGCTCAGGGCTGACTCCCAGATCTGCACTCAGGAATGACTCCTGGCGGTGCTCGGGGGACCCTATGGGATGCTGGGAATCGAACCCGGGTTGGCTGCGTGCAAGGCCAATGCCCTCCCCACTATGCTATAGTTCCAGCCCCATTTTTTTTTCTTTTTTGGGTCCCACCCGGCGATGCTCAGGGCTGACTCCCGGCTCTGCACTCAGGAATCACTCCTGGCGGTGCTCGGGGGACCCCATGGGATGCCGGGAATCGAACCCGGGTCGGCCGCGTGCAAGGCAAGGGCCCTCCCCACTGTACTATTGCACCAGCCCTATCTTGGGTTTTTTTGTGGGGTTATACCTGTTGGTGCTCAGGGCTGACTCCTGGCTCAGCACTCAGGAATCACTCCTGGCGGTGCTCGAGGGACCCTAGGGGATGCTGGGGATCGAACCCGGGTCAGCTGCATGACAGGCCAGTGCCCTCCTTGCTGTACTACGGCTGTGACCCTTCACGGTGCTTCTTTATCTCACCAGACACCCCAGCGTGGGGTAAAGAGCTCCCGGCCGGAAGGGTGGCGCTTCCGAACCACAACGAAGCGGCTTCAGCCATCAGTTTGCCCCACGCAGCCCGTGGGACCCGAACCCACGAACCGAGGACCACCGAGCTGAGAGCTGGTCCAGGCTGAGCTCAGGGCGCCTGGGGAGGGAGTGGGTGGCAAGGGTCGGCCCTGGGGCAGGAAAAGGATTTGCATCTCCGAGTTGGGTCAGATCTGCAAGCCGACATCCTGTTTTCCTGCTGGTGGGTCCCACACCAGCCCACAGAGCCTCTAACCAGACCCGGGCAGGCTCTGGAAGTGAGTATCCCCAGCCTCAGAGGCGAACCCCGCTCCTGAGTGACCCCGGCCGCTCCCAGGCTCCCCCTCCCACAAGGGGGGGACCCCCTGCCCTCCCTCCCCTCCCGCCTCCGCTGCCCCACTGTATAGACCGTCAACAGGAAGTGAAGGCAACTGGAACGGTTGAATTCAGCAGCTGCGGTTCAGGCTGTACAGGACCTCTGGGGCTGGGGGAGCCCCAGCAACTCTGGCTCCCACACTCAGGGCCCCCCTGCCCCTGGCTGGAGAGACGCACTTTCAGGCTGTGAGCAGCTGGAGACCCATTGCTCAGATGGCAAAATTGAGAAGCCCATCGGCAATGGACCCGGTGGCTACCTCCACTCCCGTCCTCTTACACGTTGGGGTGGGCTGTGGGCACATCCCCCTGGATAGCTTGCTACTTACCAGGCATCTTGGCCATATGTATTCATGCCTAGACTACTGTAGTACTGTCGCACTGTCCTCCTGTTGTTCATCGATTTGCTCGAGCGGGCACCAGTAACGTCTCCATGGTGAGACTTGTTGTCACTGGGTTTGGCACATTGAATATGTCATGGGGAGCTTGCCAGGCTTTGCCATGTGGGCGAGATACTCTTGGTAGCTTGCCGGGCTCTCCGAGAGGGGTGGAGGAATCGAACCCGGGTCGACCCGGTTGGCTGCATGCAAGGCAAACGCCCTACCCGCTGTGCTATTGCTCCAGCCCAACTAAGTTTTTATTATTATTACTGCTATTGTTGTTATTGTTATTTTGGGTTGGGGGGTCATATCTGGTGGCGTTTGGGGATCAAACCTGAACCTCTTAAGGGGCCAGGGTGATAGCACTGCGGGGAGGCACTGGCCTTGCACACGGCCAACCCGGGTTCGATCCCCGGCATCCCATAAGATCCCCTGAGCACTACCAGGAGTGATTCCACTGTGCAGAGCCAGGAGTGAGCCCCGAGGACTGCCAGCTCCCCCCAGCTCTCCCTCCCCCCCAAAAAGAACCCTGAAACCTGGGCGTCCTGGAAACAAACTGTTCTCGGCCTATTAATCTACCTCTGTGGTCGGAAGCCATTATTTTTTTCATGGGGGGGCCACACCCGGCGATGCTCAGGACTAACTCTTTGCTCTGCTCTCAGGGATCCCTCCTGGTGAGGCTCAGGGGGCCCTATGGGATCCCAGGGATCGAACCCGGGTCAGCCATGTGCAAGGCCAGGGCCCTACCAACTGTACCATTCGGTACCATCACTCTGACCCCAAGATTGGGCATTCTGTTCTGTTTTTTTTTTTTTTGCCTTTTGGGTCACACCCAGCTATGCACAGGGGTTCCTCCTGGCTCTGCACTCAGGAATCACTCCTGGTGGTGCTTGGGGGACCCTGTGTGATGCTGGGGATCGAACCCGGGTCAGCCACATTCAAGGCAAACATCCTCCCCGCTGTACTGTTGCTCCAGCCCCCCTCTCCCCATTTTGTATCTGGGTATATCGGCATGATGAACTCACTGGCCACTCAGTGGGAATCTCCACTCTGCCCCCTCCCTGGTAGTGTGTCGGGGGTGCCCACCAGAGATGGGCCCGACCTGCAAGTCACCTTGATAACCTATCAAGAAATGCCTCATGCTCTCCCACACTCCACACTTCCGGTGAGTCTGGCAGAGGCACAGAACACAGAAAACTTCATATTGATGCTAGTGGTGGTCCAGCATGCCTGGTCACTGATGATGGTGCCACCAGCGGCCACGGGATATTTGCAATCACAAGACAGACCCTAGTGGCTGATGAAACGGGAAACGGCGGCGAACACAAAAGCCAACATTTGTGCTGTGTCAATTATTTTTTCTTTTTGGGTCACACCCAGTGATGCACAGGAGTTACTCCTGGCTCATGCTCGGGGGACCCGATGAGATGCTGGGAATCAAACCGGGGTCAGCCGCATGCAAGGCAAACGCCCTCCCCGAGGTGCTATCGCTCCAGCCACTTGCTGTGTCAAATCCCACTTCCTGTCCTAACTCCCAGCTTCCAGTAAGTAACGGCCTTGTATCCCAGGAGGTCCCCGTGGCCTGAATCGGGGGAAAACGCCATCTAATTAACTGGTTCCTTCACTCACTCAGGGACTGGGGGTGGAGGACGGAGAGAAGGAAGGAGGGAACTGTTAGATATCTAAAGGGACCATAATCAGAGGCCAGAGTGATAGCACAGCGGGGAGGGCACTTGCCTTGCACACTGCCGGCCTAGGTTCGATCCCTGGCATCACATAGGATCCCCCGAGCTCTGCCAGGAGTGATTCCTGAGTGCAGAGCCCGGAGGAAGGCTGAGCACAGCCAGGTGTTGCCTAAAAACAAAATGTATGTGTGTGTGTGTGTGTGTGTGTGTGTGTGTGAGAGAGAGAGAGAGAGAGAGAGAGAGAGAGAGAGAGAGAGAGAGAGAATTGCCAATTCCCAGGTTCGATCCCTGGCACCACATATAGTCCCCCAGGCACTGCCAGGAGTAAACCCCAAAGAAAAGTCAGGTGTGACCCCAAAAGAAAACTGAAACAGGGACTGGAGCAATAGCACAGCAGGTAGGGCATTTGCCTTGCATGCGACCAACCTGGGTTCGATTCCCAGCATCCCATATGGTCCCCTGAGCACCGCCAGGAGTGATTCCTGAGTGCAGAGCCAGGAGGAACCCCTATACATTGCTGAGTGTGATCCTCCCCAAAAAAAAGCAAAAAAAAAAAAAACGAAACAGAATCTGTGTGACCTTTCTTAGGTGTGACATGTCTTCTAGAAGTGGAAGATCAGGGGGCATGTGTTGAATTCCGTGAGGGCCTAGATGAGTTTGAACACGTTCAGAACAAAGGCCCACAGCGGCCAAGAACCACGTGTGAAGTTTGCTTCCTGGAATCAGTTAAAGACACATTTTAAAAAATTTTTAAATTCCAGGAAATTTTTTTTTTTGTTTCAGGGGACAGACAAGGCAGGCTCAGGAATGGCTGTTGAAATTGGGGTGCCTCGTGGGAACTCCTAGCACTGTGCTCTGTTTAGTATTGGTCCCAAGAGCAGTGCAAGAATTCTTTTCAGGGGCTGGAGCGATAGCACGGCGGGGAGGGCATTTGCCTTGCATGCGGCCAACCTAGGTTCGATTCCCAGAATCCCATAGGGTTCTCCAAGCACTGCCAGGAGTAATTCCTGAGTGCAAAGCCAGGAGTAACTTCTGTGCATCGCTGGGTGTGATACAAAAAGAAAAAAAAAATCTTTTTCTCTCTTTGTCTGTACTGAAAGTGTCAAGGTAAACTCCTGATCACCATCAATTCAGTGCCCCGAGTTGAGTCCTGTAGGAATCAAAAGTCTGCAGCCTGCCAAGGAGAAATGAGTTGTTTTTTAGGGCATAGGGGGATTGGGGGGGGAGATCGTAGGGGGACCCTGGGGTGCCGTTCTGCAAATAGTATGGCAATGGGGTAAAGGAGATGGGCTCCGAGTTCGGCATCTCCCCTGCTCATCCACCGAGGCTGCAGTTCTGGTGCAAACACAGTGTCACACACTCCCTGACACCCAGGGAATTCTGTCTCTTGCTTCTCTTCCTGGGGAGGCTCAGGGTTCTGGGCCTCCTCCTCCAGAGCCAGAAAAAGCCCTCGATGAGGCCAGTGTGTGCCCTCAGATGCCCTGGCCAGGTGCAGAGAGCTGGGCGCTTGGGGTGGTGCCAGGGTGTGTCAGCAAAAGAGAAGCGGGGGATGTCGGGACGATGTGGGAGGGAGAGGGAAGAAAGAGGACGGACTGGAGTCTGATTGGGTTGCATCTGGGGGGCTCCACCCGGCGATGCTCAGGGCTCACTCCTGGCTCTGCACTCAGGAGTTACTCCTGGCGGTGCTCGGGGGACCCTGTGGGATGCTGGGAATCAAACCCGAGTCGGCCGCGTGCAGAGCAAACGTCCCCCCACCCTTGCTATTGCTATTGCCCGGGCCCCTGGTTCATCATTATTTATTTATTTATTTATTGCTTTTTGGGTCACACCCAGCGATGCTCAGGGGTTCCTCCTGGCTCTGCACTCAGGAGTTACTCCTGGCGGTGCTCGGGAGACCCTATGGGATGCTGGGAATTGAACCTGGGTCGCCCGAGGAGGGGGTCCAGGTTGAATCATCCGAGACCTGAGACAGCCGTGCAGGGTGAGGGAACGGGTTGCTGTGGGCGGCCCAGACCGGCATGTGGGCAGAAGTCAAAGAGAAGCGTGGTTTCAGCTTTCAGAGGGCTGCCAGTTCCCAAGCAAAACAGCAAACTGAGGTTCAGTTCAATCTGAACTTTGGCCGGGATGGGGCTCCGTGCTCACATCTATACCGCATGCAAGAGCTTTGGGTTTGATTTCTAGCAGCCCCCCACCCCCAAAAAAACCCAAATAGGGGTTGGAGCGATAGTCCAGTAGGGAGGGCATTTGCCTGGCATGCTGCCATCCCAGGTTCGATCCCCGGCATCCCATAGGATCCCCCGAGCACCGCCAGGAGTGATTCCTGAGTGCAGAGCCAGGAGTCAGCCCCAAGCATCACTGGGTGTGACACAAAAAGCAAACACAACAAAAACAACAAAAACCTAAAACTTCTGACCACCCAGGAACCCCCTTGCTTGTAAGCACGTGCTCATTGGTCATTAAAGTACAATGTGTGGGGCTGGAGCGATAGCACAGCGGGTAGGGCGGTTGCCTTGCACTAGGCCGACCCGGGTTCGATTCCCAGCATCCCATAGGGTCCCCTGAACATTGGCAGGAGTGATTCCTGAGTGCAGAGCCAGGAGTCAGTCCTGAGCATCGCCGGGTGGGACCCAAAAAGCAATAAATAAATAAATACATAAAATAAAGTACAATGTGGACCTGTGTTCTGGCCATTGGACCGACCCGCGTTCGATTCCTCCGCCCCTCTCGGAGAGCCCGGCAAGTACCGAGAGTATCTCGCCCGCACGGCAGAGCCTGGCAAGCTCCCCGTGACGTATTCGAATGCCAAAAACAGTAACAACAAGTCTCACAAAGTTACTGGACCCGCTCGAGCAAATCGATGAACAACGGGAGGACAGTGACAGTGACAGTGACATATTTTTAGATATATATACCAAAGCTCACATCACCCGAACTTTGACATGTTAGTGATACCCTATAGAATGTCTTAATGGCTCCTGCCAAAATAGAACCATCTTCTCACTGCTTCCTATATGAACACTTTTTTGTAAGCATGTTCAGCCGTTCTTCATCACAGACAATACAAACTATATTCTTTCGGTTGTGTTTTGGGACAGGGCTTGGGGCTTGGGATGGAACATCCCGAATTTGGTGGGGGGAAGGTGTCACGGTGGTGGGATGGGTGTTTGAATATTAAATGTCATCAAATATTGTGAACTAACTTACTGTCACAGTCACTGTCCTCCCGTTGTTCATTGTTTTGCTTGAGCGGGCCCAGTAATGTCTCCGTTGTGAGACTTGTTGTTACTGTTTTTGGCATATTGAATACGTCATGGGTAGCTTGCCAGGCTTTGCCATGAGGGTGAGATACTCTTGGTAGCTTGCCAGGCTCTCTGAGAGGGGCAGAGGAATCGAACCCAGCTCGGCTGGGCCCGGCTGCGCACAAGGCAAACACCCTATCACTGTGCTATCGCTCCAGCCCTTTTTTTTTATTTTTTTATAAAATAAAAAAAATTTTAAAGCCCTTATAAAATAAAAAAAATTTAAAAGAAAATCCCAGCCCCGGGCCTTGGGATCTTAACCTGCAGCGTCCCAGCCTTGTCCAGATGCCCTCTGTGCTGGCGAACCCTGGCAGGAGACAGACTTAGGGTCCCCGGGGTTCTGAGCTCAGCCTGCAGCTTCCGGAAACCCAGCAGGACAGACACCTGTGACTGGGACCCCCTGAGGTGCTGGGCCAAGTAGGTGGCTGGGGGCCCCTCCCCCGTATAAGATCCCTCTGCCCCTGGCTGTAAGTTGACACAAAGGGTTTGGCTCCAGCAGGTACAATGTTTCTCATTGTTTCAAGGTAAGAAAATAATTCCTGATAGTGGGTTGAGGTTCCGGCTGGCGCCAATCAGGGTCCGTGGCCCAGGTTTGCTGATAACGGAGTAAGAATGCAGGTGCCTGAACCCAAAGCAGCTGGACGTTCTTTCCGAGAGCCCAGAGTTCAGGCTGAGCCCCCAGACTCTGACCAGGGCCTGGGTCTTTAGCCCTTCTGTTTGCTGGTGACCAGCCACTAGATCTCCTCCTTCATGAAACGCCCACCCAGTAAAGCCCACCCAGTAAAGTGCCAGCCTCACCTTGCACCATTACGGTCAGAGCTCCAGCCATCACGTCCCGCATCCCTGCTGTCAGCAAGGAGGCGAGCATCTGATTTGGGGGCTCAGGCGCTGGCAGGATGAAGGTGCGGACCACATCCACATTGGGTGCAAACGTCAAAGGTTGCCCCAAATGTACCCATGATCCATGGTTCAGAGAGACCTACACGTGCTCAGGAACCTACGTTTTTTTTTTCTTTTTGGGTCACCCCCGGTGATGCACAGGGGTTCCTCCTGGCTCATGTACTCAGGGATCACTTCTGGTGATGCTCAGGAGTATGGGATGCTGGGAATCGAACCCAGGTCGGCCGCATGCAAGGCAAACGCCCTACCCACTGTGCTATCGCTCCAGCCCCAGGAACCTCTACTTTTTATTTTTATCAAGTTGTTCACGAAGATTTATTACATTCAGTATATCACCAATACCCATCCCACCGCCATGACACCTTCCCACCACCGTTATTTCCAATTTTCCCAACCACCACCCAAGCCTGCCCCCATAGCAGGCCCTAAATAATTTATTTTGTATTGCTTAGCGATAGCACAGCGGGTAGGGCGTTCGCCTTACAAGCGGCCAACACGGCCGACCCGAGTTCGATTCCTCCGCCCCTCTCGGAGAGCCCGGCAAGCTACCGAGAGTATTCGATATGCCAGACACAGTAACAACAAAGTCTCCAATGGAGACGTTACTGGGCCCGCTCGAGCAAATCGACGATCAACGGGAGGGCCTTTACTTACTTTATGATGAATAATTTGCTAAAATAATAATAACAAAAGGTTTCCTTAGAGGAAAATGTGTGAAGATTGTTGTATCTCACCTTGGTGCCACTAAGCCCTTGTATAAGAGATTACTAACTATGGGGCTGGAGAGATAGCACAGCAGGTAAGGCGTTTGCCTTGCACTTGGCTGACCCGGGTTCGAGTCCCAGCATCCCATATGGTCCCCTGAGCACTGCCAGGAGTAACTCCTGAGTGCAGAGCCAGGTGTAACCCCGTCCATTGCCAGGTGTGACCCTCCAAAAAAGCAAAAAACAACAACAGAAACAAAACAAAGAGATTACTAACTGTAATTATTAACTGTAACAACATGTGACAGGTGAAGCCTGGTGTGCTAATATTTTCTTTTTGGCTTTTTGGGTCCCACCTGGCGATGCTCAGGGGTTCCTCCTGGCTCTGCACTCAGGAACCACTCCTGGCGGTGCTCGGCGGACCATATGGGCAACCTGGGTTCAATCCCTGGCATCCCGGGGGGGTTCCCTGAGCACCGCCAGGGGTGATTCCTGAGTGCAGAGCCAGGAGGAACCCCTGAGCATTGCTAGGTGTTCCCCCAAATGCCAAAATGCCAAAAAAAAGCAAGCAGCTGACCTGGGTTCGATCCTGGCACCCTGTATGGTCCCCAAAAACACTGTCCACTGTCACTGTCCTCCCGTTGTTCATCGATTTGCTCGAACAGGCCCAGTAACGTCTCCATTGTGAGACTTCTTGTTACTGTGTTTGGCATCTTGAATACTCTCGGTAGCTTGCCAGGCTCTCCAAGAGGGGCGGAGGAATCGAACCTGACTCGGCCAGGCTGGCTGTGCTCAAGGCAAATGCCCTACCGCTGTGCTATCGCTCCAGCCCAAATACCTCCAGAAATGATCGCTGAGCACAAAGCTAGGAGTAAGCCCTGAGCACTGCTGGGTATGACCAAAACACCCAAGGAAAAAAAATGCTTAAAGATGTGCAGCTTCTTGAGTGCAGTGAGCACTTGCCGATTCTACACACTTCATTCATTCATTCATTCGCTCTCCGATGTGTGCTGAGTTTCAAATAATGTCTGTGGGAGTGGCCTGGGGGGTAGCCTCTAAAGAATCCCGAAAGCCCCTCGCTCCGGTTCTGGGGAAACCCCAAGATGATGAATCTGTCTCACTGCAAGTGGATGAAGCCTGAACTCGGGGGAAGTCCTGGTGAAATGCAGTTTACAGGCTCTGAACCCCTGAACACAAGACATGGGGTGCACCAGAAAACCTGGCGAGCCCTGCAGACCCTATACCCCACAGCCCCAAGCTGGGCATTCCAGAGCAACCCCCTGTACCCTCTTTCCCGTTGTAAACTGTACAAACAGCGCCCCCATGTGCCCACACACAAAAATACACACACAGTTAGGAGGACATGGAAACCTTTGACCTGCGAAACTTCAGACAGCTGTTCTTACCCTCTGTGTGTGTGAGACAAGCTGGGAGGAACAATGGATATTCATTAACGTGCAGAATTGCATGAATGTCGCAATCCTCTGCAGAGGAGACCTGGGACCTCTCCTCCAGCCTCGGGGTCTCCATCTGGAGAACAAAGCAAAATGAGAGAGAGAGAGAGAGAGAGAGAGAGAGAGAGAGAGAGAGAGAGAGAGAGAGAGAGAGAGAGAGAGAGAGATCCCAAACGGGGGGGGGGGGTGAGAGAGGGAGGAAGAGAGAAAGGGAAAGAGAGAGGGGAGGGAGAGAGGGAGAGAAGAAAGAGGGGAGGGAGTGAGATGGAGAGAGAGAGAAAGGAAGGAAACCGATAATTTAAAAAAAGAGAAAACGAGGAAACCCCATAGTCACACCTGTTTTGAACCTAGAAGCAGGGGCCATGGCAGCCTCTGACCACCAGAGGGCAGTGGCACCCCAGAGTCCGGGTCTGAGCACCCGGGTCCCGCCCAGGCGCGGGAATCCGGACGGGGTGGGGGTGGGGGGGGGCAGGGAGGGGAGAGGGAGAGGGTGGATTCCAGGCGGCGGGGGCGGGCTCTGGCACGCACACCTGTCACCCCACCTGGCTCACGTGAGCAGGTGGTGTGACTTGACCCTGTGGATCAACTCATGCGGATTTCCCAACGAGCAACAGCTGCGAAGAGCGATGAAAACCGGCCCCCTCCCCCCAAACTTATAAGGAAATGGAGTATGTTTATTTACCAAGAATATGAGACAGCAGCTCCGAAGACAATGCGAGAGGCCTTATTTATTTATTTTTTGGTGTGAGGGCGGTGCACAAGGGCTTCCTCCTGGTTCTGCGCTCAGGGATCACTCCTGGCAGGCTTGGGGGACCCTATGGGGGTGCTGGGGAATCCGGTCTAGGTCAGAGTCCTCCCCACTGTAGTATCCCTCCAGCCCTGGAAGGGATTTTTTTTGGGGGGGGGGGGGTTGGAGCCATAGCACGGCGGTAGGGCGTTTGCCTTGCCAGTCCAGCTGGGCTGTGTTCGATTCCTCCACCCCTCTCAGAGAGCCCAGCAAGCTACTGAGAGTATCTCGCCCCTGGCAAGCTACTTGTGACGTATTCAATATGCCAAACACAGTAACAACAAGTCTCAAAATGGAGACATTACTGGGCCTGCTCGAGCAAATCGATGAACAACGGGAGGACAGTATTTTTTTTTAATTGAAATACCGTGAGCTACAGTTACAAAACTTTCATGTTTGAGTTTCAGTCATACAATGATTGAATACCCATCCCTTCACCAGGGCACATTCTCCACCACCAATGTCCCCAGTATCCCCCCATCCCAACCCTCCGCCTGCCTCTATGGCAGACAATCTCCCCCAGACTCTCTCTCTCTACTTTTGGGCATTGATCACTTGATCACTTGATATGCCGTTACTCATCGATTTGCTCGAGCAGGTGCCAGTAACGTCTCCATTCATCCCTGTTGCGTGCTAGCGTAGCCCAATGGCGTCTGCTCGTTCTAGGAACACGAAGAGCCTCAAACCGATTGTTCAGGGTCTTGACGAAGAAGTCTGACCATCTCGTAGGTGGGCAGCCACACGATCTTTTGATGTCCTGTGGAATCCAGTCGGTAACGGAGTCCAGTCCAGTCCCGCGGTCACCTCCAAATCTCATTATGTGTCTGGCCCAACTGATTTTCGACGCCTTGGCAAACAAGAGAGCGTCCCTGATTTTTGAGCATTGACGGAGGTCGGAACTCCGGATTCTTTCTCTCATTTGAGTGAAGCATGATACTCCAAGCATAGCTCTTTCGATTCCTCTTTGGGAGACCCGAATAGCGTTCTCATCCTGTTTTCATAGGGCCCAGGTCTCTGAGGCATATGTTAATGCAGGAAGAACAATGCAATCAAAGAGATGTGCTTGGAGCTGGAGATTCTTCATCCTCTTAGTTATTTCTTCGACGCTCTTGAAGGTGTTCCAAGCCGCTCTCTTCCTCCTGCGCAGCTCAGGTGCCAGGTCATTTCTCATGTTGACTTCTAGGTACGCATAACTGTTGCATTCGGAGATGGTCATTCCGTTGAGAGTGAATGGAACATCAGGAATAAGACTGTTTCTCATGAACATTGTCTTTGTGAGATTCTGCTGTAATTCAAACTTTCCACACTCACGGTCGAAGTCAGTAAGCATTTGTGCCGCTTGGCTGATGTTTGGTGTTATTAGAACAATGTCGTCAGCAAAGCGGAGGTGGTGTAGTTGCCGACCATCTATCTTCACTCCCATTCCTTCCCATTCCAGTCGTCGCATGATGTTCTCGAGGGTGGCACTGAAGAGTTTCGGTGAAATGGTATCAACCTGCCGAACCCCTCTCTTGACATCGATGATCACTTCTTTGTAGAATGGTGAGATCCTGGTAGTGAATCCGTAATACAGCTCACGGAGGATCCTGATGTATTGAGTTTGAACTTTGGGGCATCATGGTTTGCAATACAGACACTGAGAGGCCATCACGTTGGGTCCTTGATCTACTCTCAGCACACATCTCCCATCCCGAGCGATCCCTCACCATCACTGAATCAATGATCCCTTCTTTATCCCAGCTGCCTTCTCCCCCGGCTCATGAGACAGGCTGCCAACCATGGAGCAATACTCCTGGCCCTTGTCTCTACTGTTCTTGGATGTCAGTCTCATATTATGCTATTTTATAGAATGAGTGCAATCATTCTATGTCAATCTAGAAGGGACCTTTTTCCAGAAGAGGCAAACATTTAAGGACCAGAGAGCTAGTCCAATGAGGAAGGCATTTGACTTGCATGTAACCCACCTGGGTTCCATCCCCTGCACAGCATATGGTCCCACAAACTCTATTAAGAGAGATCCTTGAGAACAGAGCCGGACAAAGCCCTGAGCACTGCCAGGTGTAGTGAAAAAAAAAGTAAATAAAAAATATTTTTATAAGGACGGGGTAGGGGTGGAATCATCATCCAGAGCAAGCAAGTGGAAGAAATGGCCTCCCAGCCTGATTGACCATCCTCTCCTGCCCACTGACCACTGGGGGGAGGGAATATCATTTTCGTCCTTCTGATAGAGAATAGCAATCTTGTTTTTTTTTTTTTTATTTAATTTAATTTTTTTTTTTTTGCTTTTTGGGTCACACCCGGCGATGCACGGGGGTTTCTCCTGGCTCATGCACTCAGGAATTATTCCTGGTGGTGCTTAGGGGACCCTATGGGGTGCTGGGAATCGAACCCTGGTTGGCCGAGTGCAAGGCAAACACCCTCCCCGCTATGCTATCGCTCCAGCCCCAATCCTCTTTATTTCTGACAGCCCCCTGGGGCCAGGCGCTTATAAGATCCAGATTTTCAGAGGCTTCTGTCCCTTTGCCCGGGATCGCCTGATGCCTTTTTGTTTACTTATTTTGCAGATGGCAAAGAGCTTAGGAAAGAAACAGGAGGAAACCCAAAACGCCTCGTTCCTTCCCAGAAACCAGCTATCTCTGCATCTGGAGGAACCCCCAGGAGGCGGTGTGCTCAAGGGTTGAAGTTCGAGGACTTTAAGTCGCTTTCAATCTCAAGGCCGCTGTCTGCTGATTGGGTAAACAGAAGAGACTTGCTATCTAGGACAAATTCCGGCCCTGGACAGTGGATAAACAAACCCCGGCCCAGCAGGTTGTTCAGCCCCGAAGGAACCCGCCCCCTCAAATTCCTGCCTCCGATTGGCCCTTCTCGGAGAGTGGGCGGATTCCCAGCGGCTCCACCAATCCTAGCTCACTCCCGAAAAGGGCGGGGCCTTCGCAGGTAGGCGGACCCCCCGAGCATATTTGACCAATCATGGGCAGAGATCGCTTGAGGTGGGCGGGGCAGGAGCGCGCGGAACCAATCAAGACTCTCAGCGGGAGGCGGAACCACGCGATGGGCGTGGCCCGAGGGAGCCGGGTGTCCCCGCGGGGTGGCCGGGCGCGGACACGGTCCCCGGGCTCCACCATGGCCAGGTCGCCCCTCGCGCGTGTCCTGCTGGCGTGGGCGCTTGTGGCGCTGCTGGGGACGCCGGCGCGGGCCCGCGGTGGCCGCGGCCACGGGGACTGGGGCCCCGAGGCCCGGCTGCCGCCGCTGCCGCCCCGCGAGGACGCGGCGCGCGTGGCCCGCTTCGTGACGCACGTCTGCGACTGGGGCGCGCTGGCCACCACGTCCACGGAGCCGGCGGTGCGCGGCCTGCCCTTCGCCGACGTGCTGTCGCTGAGCGACGGGCCCCCGGGCGCGGGCCGCGGGGTACCCTACTTCTACTTGAGCCCCATGCAGCAGCTTGTGGGCAACCTGCAGGTGAGCACTGCGCGGGGATTCCATGGGGAACCGCACCGCGGGCCCCCCTGCCGAGGAGGCGCCAGTCCTCAGCGGACCCACCCCGGAGGTTGCCAGTCAGGCCCATCTGGGGAAGGGGACACACCCCCCTGGGCCCTCCAAGTAGTGGGAAGGGGCAGCGGTTCGAGCACCCGGCGATGCACAGGGCTTCCTCCTGGCTCTGCACTCAGGAGTTACTCCTGGCGGTGCTCAGGGGACCATATGGGGTGCTGGCAGTCGAACCCGGGTTCGCCGTGTGCAAGGCAAACGCCCTACCCGCTGTGCTATCTCTCCAGCCCCTGATTTTTTTGGCTTATTTTTTGGGTTGTGTTTTTTTTTACTTTTCTTTTCTTTTCCATTTTTTTTTTTTTGCTTTTGGGGCCACACCCAGCGATGCTCAGGGCTGACTCCTGGCTCTGCACTCAGGATTCACTCCTGGTGGTGTTGGGGGGACCATATGGGATGCCGGGGTCGAACCCAAGTCGGCCGAGTGCAAGGCAAACGCCCTCCCCGCCGTGCTATCGCTCAGGCCCTCAAGGAGAGTCTTATTCAGGAACCTGGGTCCGTTGTGGCCGCCCCTCCTAAGGTCCCAGTTTCCAAGGCCTGGTCCGGACATCAGTAGAACTGTTCATTTATTTTTAAATATATTTGTTTATTTATTGCTTTTTGGGTCACACTCGGCGATGCACAGGGCTTCCTCCTGGCTCTGCACTCAGGAGTTACTCCTGGTGGTGCTCAGGGGACCATATGGGATGCTGGGAATCGAACCCTGGTCGGTCGCGTGCAAGGCAAACGCCCTCCCCGCCGTGCTATCGCTCTGGCCCTCAAGGAGAGTCTTATTCAGGAACCTGGGTCCGTTGTGGCCGCCCCTCCTAAGGTCCCAGTTTCCAAGGCCTGGTCCGGACATCAGTAGAACTGTTCATTTATTTTTAAATATATTTGTTTATTTATTGCTTTTTGGGTCACACTCGGCGATGCACAGGGCTTCCTCCTGGCTCTGCACTCAGGAGTTACTCCTGGTGGTGCTCAGGGGACCATATGGGATGCTGGGAATCGAACCCTGGTCGGTCGCGTGCAAGGCAAATGCCCTCCCCGCCGTGCTATCGCTCCAGCCCCTCAGTAGAACTGTTTAAACTGAGCCCGCGGCTGGTCCTGGGGTCTGGGATTCATGGACTGGATTCGCTGGTTGCTCTGAACCCCGTGTTCTTGTTTGGTGTTATTTGGGGGTCTCCTCTCGATGTGATTGACATGTCCCCTACATAGATGTGCCCCCCCATGTGCCCTAAACCTCTGCCCTTCTTAACACCCCCACCCCACCCCCATCTGCATCTTCTCCCCCTCGATTTCTTTTCTTTTCTTTTCTTTTCTTTTTTTTTTGCCTTTTGGGTCACGGGCTGGAGCGATAGCCCAGTGGGTAGGGCGTTTGCCTTGCACGCAGCTGACCCAGCTGACTTGAGTTCTATTCCTCTGCTCCTCTTGGAGAGCCCGGCAAACTACCGAGAGTATCTCACCCACACGGCAAAGCCTGGCGAGCTCCCCGTGGCGCATTCGATATGCCAAACACAGTAACAAGTCTCACAATGTTACTGGGCCCGCTCAAGCAAATCGGCGAACAATGGGAGGATAGTGATAGTGATGGTGATAGGGTCACACCCGGCGATGCACAGGAATTTCTAGCGGTGCTCAGAGGACCACATGGAATGCTGGGAATCGAACCCTCCCCCTCGATTTCTCTCCTTCCCTGTTCATGTGACTTTGGTTTGTTTGTGGCCACACCTGGTGATGCTCAGGGGTTCCTCCCACCTCTGCACTCAGGAATCACTCTGGGTGGTGCTCGGGGGACCCGATGGGGTGCTAGGGATTGAACCCGGGTCGGGCTGAGAGCAAAGTAAACGCCCTCCCCACTGTGCTATCAGTCAGGTCCTCTGTTAGGAGACTTAAGATGCACCCTAAACTGGGTCTGGAGCGATAGCACAGTGGGGAGGGCGTTTGCCTTGCACAGGGCCGACCCGGGTTCGATTCCCAACATCCCATATGGTCCCCCGAGCACTGTCAGGAGTGATTCCTGAGTGCAGAGCCAGGATTAACCCCTGTGCATTGCTGGGTATGACCAAAAAAAAAAAAAACCAGATGTACCCTAAACTCAGAAGGGACAGACAGACCCTACTCGAACCCACCCCCACCTTTTTTTGCTGGGAGCTCAAGTCGCATTGACAGACACAAATGGGGACCCGCGTGATTTCAAGGCTGTTCTGCTGACTCAGAGAACCGCTTCCCCACTGAGTCATGAGAGAATCAAAAGTGCTGAGTCATGGGGCTGGAGCAATAGTACAGAGGGGAGGGCATTTGCCTTGCACGCAGCTGACCCGGGTTCGATTCTCAGCATCCCATAGGGTCCCCCGAGCACCGCCAGGAGTAATTCCTGAGTGCATGAGCCAGGAGTGACCCCTGTGCATTGCTGGGTGTGACCCCCCCAAAAAATGCTGAGTCAGAAAAGCCAAGGGGAGGCAGAGGTTGGAGTTGGGTGCCGGAAATTGGTTTGAAAATTGGACTGAGGGAGCCCTTTTGCAAGTTTGGCTTTGTCACGCCCTGAGTCCTTCCCTGGGTCACCCTCGGGACAGAGTCCGGTTCTGCAATTCTTTACTTCTCTAGTGTCCGGGTCACATGGGCTCTCTGTCACCCGGAGATAACCTGGCAGCGTGATTCAGCGGTTTCTTGCCTAAACTGCCTAGCTGGCTTGTGGAACAATCCTGATACATTTTGTTTGTTTTGGAGGGGGCCATCCCCAGCAGTGCTCGGGGATCACTCCTGGTGGGGCTTGAGGGGGCTATAAAGGATACTGGTGGTGCTCGGGGAACCCTATGGGATGCTGGGGATTGAACCCAGGTTGGCCGCGTGCAAGGCAAACGCCCTACCCGCTGTACTATTACTCCAGCCCATGGTTCATTTTGAATTTCAACCCCTTCCCCAGCCCTGTCTTTTGGGAAAGGACCCCAGACCCTTCCGTTCTCGAAACGCCCGTAGATCTGGTGGCAGGAACGATCGAGCTCCAGGACCTGTGTGTGTGGCCGAGGACCGTATTCCCTGTCCACAGACAGATTTCCCAGGACGTGTCTGTTTGCTCTCCACAGGCAGACTCCAACGCGACGCTCACCCTGTCTCTGGCCCAGACTAACTTCTGCAGGAAGAACGGGTTTGACGCCCAGAGCCCACTGTGTGCGCACACGATCCTCTCAGGCACCGTGACCAAGGTAAGGTGAGGCGTGTCCAGGAAGTGAGAAGGATGCCCCACGTGGGGGGAAGGCCCTGACTGGGCCTTTTTCTTTTTCCTTTTTGGGTGACACCCGGTGGTGCTCAGGGGTTCCTCCTGACTCACTCCTGGCAGTGCTCAGGGGACCCTGTGGGATGCCGGGATTGAATCCAGCTTGGCCATTGGCAAGGCAGATGCCCGAGTGCTGGGCTATTGCCCCAGGCGCTAGCTCTGCGTGGCCAAGGTCACAGAGGCTCAATGCCTGATGTCACAGAGGGTCTCCCCGATCCCTCCAGGAGTAGCACCCTGAGCCCCAGGGAATCCCCAGTCTGGCCATCCCCCTAATCCATGGTTAATTCAATTAGCATCCGTCACACTGATTTTTTAAGCTACTCTCACTGTCACTGTCCTCCCGTTGTTCATCGATTTGCTCGAGCAGGCCCAGTAACGTCTCCATTGTGAGACTTGTTGTTACTGTGTTTTGGCATATTGAATATGTCACGGGTACTTGCCAGGCTTTGCCATGCGGGCGAGATACTCTCGGTTGCTTGCCGGGCTCTCCAAGAGGGACGGAGGAATCGAACCCAGCTCAGCCGGGCAGGCTGCGTGCAAGGCAAACGCCCTACCACTGTGCTATCGCTCCAGCCCTTTTAAGCCACATCCCTAAAAAAGGGAAAATGAGAGGGAATTTCTGTGTGGCTGTGAGGCAGTGAAGGTGACCCGGTCTTACTGCGTGAGGTCTACCAGGAAAGATTCTGACGTCCAGCTCTGATGCTCTGGGAAGGACCATCCACTCCGTAAGCATCAGGATTTGTATTTTAAAAGCTCTCATCCCAAAGACAAAGAGGAAGGGGGAAAATTGAAAAAGGAAGAGGTGGGGAAAAATCAGTGTGATGGATATTAATTAAATTGACCATGGCTTTGTTTTGTTTTTGTGAGGTACAGATTGATTGAATCTGGTCTTGGACACCTAACGTAGACAAGCGGCTCTGTGTGTGCTGTATCTCAGTCGTGGCAGTAACAATAATAGTAATAGTAACAGTAACAACAGCAGTAGCAACGGTAGTAGAAACAGCAGTAATTGTAGTAACTATAGTAACTGTGGTAGGCAGAGCCTGGCAAGCTCCCTGTGGCATATTCGAGATGCCAAAAACAGTAACAACAAGTCTCACTTTGACGTTACTGCTGCCTGCTCGGAGCACTGCCCACAGGGCAGCTAGGGGTCCTGGGAAACGCTATAGCACTGCACTGTCCTCCATTAACTAGGGTGATAGTAGCAACAATAGCAGCAGTAGTAGCAACAGTAGCAGTAATAGTAGCAACAGTAGTGATAGTAACAATAGCCATAGTAGTAGTAACAGTAGCAACAAAAGTAGCAACAGTAGCAGTAATAGTAGCAAGAGTAGTGATAGTAACAATAGCCATGATAGCAGCAACAGTAGCAACAAAAGTAGCAACAGTAGCAGTAATAGTAGCAAGAGTAGTGATAGTAACAATAGCCATGATAGCAGCAACAGTAGCAACAAAAGTAGCAACAGTAGCAGTAATAGTAGCAAGAGTAGTGATAGTAACAATAGCCATGATAGCAGCAACAGTAGCAACAAAAGTAGCAACAGTAGCAGTAATAGTAGCAAGAGTAGTGATAGTAACAATAGCCATGATAGCAGCAACAGTAGCAACAAAAGTAGCAACAGTAGTTGCTACCATTAGTAATAGCAGTAACAGTAGCAACAAGTAGGACCAGCAACAATAAGAGTAGTAACAGTAGCAGCAATAGTAGCAACAGTAGTGGTAATATTAATAATAGTAGCAATAGTAGTATCGGTAGTAGTGATAGCAAAAACAGTAGTAATAATTGTAGTAGAAATAGTAATAGTTGCTTTTTTGGCGCTCATGGGGCCATCGTGCATCTCACTTAAAGAGAGAAGGCAAGAGAGGGAGAATTTATTTATTTTTTGGCACCTGGTGATGCTCAGGGGTTTCTTCTGGCTTTGCACTCAGGGATCACTCTTGGGGACCCTATGGGATGCCAGGGATCAAACCGGGGTCAGCCACTTGCAAGGCAAGCACTCTCCCCATTGCTCTGGTCCCAAGAGAGAATTTTAAGTTCCTGCCGCCCGTCCTGCAGGTGAACGAGACAGAGCTGGACTTGGCGAAGCAGGCGCTGTTCATCCGGCACCCCGAGATGAAGACCTGGCCGGCCAGCCACAACTGGTTCTTCGCCAAGCTGGACATCACCAACATCTGGGTGGTGGACTACTTTGGGGGCCCGAAGACAGTGACACCCGCGGAGTACTACAACGTCACCTTCCAGTGAGTGCGCGCCTTCCCCCGGGCGGGGGCCCCCGGGCCCCCCGGAGGATGTTATCTCACTTCCCAGGCAGTGGGCGTGACACCTGGGGGCCCTCCTGGGGAACTCCTGGGCCAAACAAGGCTTGTGCCCGGGATGGGGGGCTGGGGACCCCCCAACAGTTCCGGGATCCACCTGGACCACCTCTAGAGGTGCTGGAGGCCTCCAGGATTGCACCTGCGGGTGCTCGGAGCTGGAGCCCTGCTGGGTGCCTCCCAGGCGTGCGTCCGCCCTGGTTGTGGCTGTGATGACCCCTGCATACTTCTGAAGCTTGTGTGGTGGCCCCAGAGCATCTGTGGGGCTCTGGGCCACACCCGGCGGTGCTGTGCACTTGGGGGTCACTTCTGGTGACGCTTGGGGGCTTCCTGTGCTGGGAATGAGCCGGGTCAGCTGCCTACCTGCCCTGCTGTGCTGTGCTCCGTCTGGGGGCATCTCCCTTAGGTCACACCTGCTTCTGCGCGATGCACAAGGGGTCAGGGTAGCCCATACCGCCACCACGGTCACAGGCTGCTGACGGGGCCCTGACTTCGCCGAGGCGGGGCCGGCTCTGGGGGTTAGCGGGGGTCTGAGGGTGGCCAGCCAGACCTGGGCCTCTACATGCTGGGTGAAGGCAGCTGCCCTGACCGCAGATGGGATGGCCTGGGTGCAAGTTGCAGGCCCGGGGCAGTGGCTGGACATCGCTGCTTGCAAGGGAGGGCTTTGTGCCCATGGTGCTGGGTCAGGGCTGCCACATTCCATCTCTTGGAAGTGGGGGGGGGGGGGCGTTTCTCAGAATCCCCAGCTGCCCTTGTGAGTAGTGCCCCAGGCTTGGGCCTGTTTCGGGATCTGGGGTCGCATCAGCCAGGCTGGTGGCTATTCGAGCACTGGGGGGGTCTGTGTGTACATCCCGGGAGCCAGCCCCGCATTCTGTAGTCCCCCAAGAGGCTGATGCCCCACCACCAGGCCCTGGATAGTCTGGGGGGGGCTATCAGTCCTGGGGTCGTCAAGGCCCACCATGGTGTGTGCTCAGGGCAGGGGGGGGTGTCTTTAATTTTTTTCTTTTGCTTTCTGGGTCCCACCCGGCGATGCACAGGGGTTCCTCCTGGCTCATGCACTCAGGAATTACTCCTGGCAGTGCTCAGGGGGACCCTATGGGATGCCGGGGATCAAACCCGGGTCGGCTGCGTGCAAGGTCGGCCCTCCCCGCTGTGCTATGGCTCCAGCCCTGGAGGGGGGTGTCCTTTGGGAAAGTGTCTCTGCAGGCTGGAGGGCTGATGGGGGAGGCGTCTCTCTGAGGGGTTCCTCCTGTGTCCCCCATGTGCCAAGACCCCGAGAATGCACTGACCTTTCAAATGGGGAGTTCAAAGCAGGGACTTGAGGCGTCGTCTCTGCCCTGCTTGCTCTGAGCCCCGGCCCTGTCTCTCCCTGGGTGCCCCTGGCAAGGATGGGGTGACGAGAGGTCCCGGGGTGCCCAGCCCCCCCGCCCTTCCTCACAGGAAATTGAAGAGGTTGGGCTGCGCGTGTGGGCGTGGGTGTGGGCACGGGGGTCCCGGGCCTGCGTGAGAAATCAAGTGGCCCCTCCCGGTGCGGCTCAGCCCAGGCCGTGGTCCCGTCACTCCCGTTTGTGTCCCCGACCTCAGTCCCATGTCACAAACACTCTCGCTTCCCCACAGGTGAGCCCTAGACACCTCTGGACACCCGAGAAGCAACCCCGGACGGCGGGAGTGACCGTGGTGGTGTTTCTCTGGAAGCTTCTCGGGGCCTGGTGCCTGCTTGCTCTTGGAATTGACCCGGATCTTTCCTGTTCTGTGCCGACGGAGTTTCTAGGGTTTTCTCTTTCTTCCGACTCCCCCCCACCCCAGTCTGAAGAAGCCATTTCCTTGCATTGCGATCGAAGGTCCCGCGTGCCCTGGGTTCCCACCTCAATCTGGCACTCCGCCTTCTTTCTTTCTGGAAGCTTCCGGACAGGAGAAGGTTCCATTCCCCCAACACCCTCCACTGCTGCCGGTGCAGGCAGAGGGGCTCCCTGGCACCAGAAACCCTGGGAAATCCCACCAAGACAGCGGTGACGCATCCCCAGGGGACCCTGCTGGATAGTCACCATGACCGCCCCCTGGACATCAGCTGGTCTCACTGGCCTGCAGAGATTCATCTCTCCACCAGGGGGCACCACTGTGCCTTCAGAACAAAAGTTTTTTAACGGTGCAAATCTAAAGTGATCATGACCCCGAACAGTGCAGATTCACAAAACTTCTCCTGCGTCTGGTTTCCCCGCCCAAGTGGATGCAGACTTTCTCAGCGCCCTTGGCCCTTTGTCGTGGCCCCTGGCGGGGTGGAGGAAGACGGAGGGTCTCAGGTGGGGGCTCCGTTTCCGGGGGTCTTTCATGAGGCTTGAATCTGGATGTGGACCCGCAGGGCAGCAGGAAACCCCAAGACCCTCCTTTACTTTGCATAAAGCCACGGCTCTCGTCCCTCCTGGGCCCCGAGAGAGATTTGCTCTTTGGATATTAAAGTCATCTTCTCACACCTGTGGTGGGTTCATCTTAAAATTTCTATTTATTTGATTTCTTAAATTTTTTTTTTCTTTTTGGGTCACATCCGGCGATGCACAGGGCTGACTCCTGGCTCTGCACTCAGGAATCACTCCTGGCGGTGCTCAGGGGGACCCTATGGGATGCTGGGAATCGAACCCACGTCGGCCGCATGCAAGGCAAACACCCTCCCTGCTGGAACATCGCTCCAGCCCCTCGAGTAACAGTTTTGTCAAATGTCACGATAATGTTGACAGGGTAAAAGAAATCCCAGTGAAAGTGGATCGAGATGAGCTCAGTGGGGGGACCCGCGTCCCCTCCCCAACCCTCTATTCCCCCCCAGAACACTTTCTATTTGCAAACCTGAGTCCCGGGTATTTGCGAGGTGGCCAGCAGAGGGCGCTCGACACTGCCTTTTGCCTGGTACCCGGGAGCTGACTCACCATGAGTGGCCCCTTACGGGCCTGTCTCTGGGACCAGGGGCCCTGGGCTGTCGAGATCTGGGTGGTCCTGCCAGTCACCCCTCGCCTGCCCCGTCTGGCCCCTTGGCAAAAGATGCTAGTGACACCCACATGCGGCAGCTGGGGTCTCCCTGGAAGATGGGACTTGGGGTCTGCAGGAGGGGACTTGGTCTAGGTTCGGCTGGGAGGTGGCATTTTCCCAAGGAGACACCGGGTCAGTCGGGAGTAGCCCTGGGGGGGGAACTCGAGGGGAGGAAGTTTTCCCGGACAGTGTCCCCAGGAGCCCCGAGGCTGGGAGAGGTGGCCGAAGCGTTGGTGGATGCCTGTGTATGCTTCTCCATCCCCATCACCCCAAATGTTTGTGTTTGCTTGCTTGCTTTTTAAATTGGTGGGCCACACCCAGCGATGCTCAGGGCTGACTCCTGGCTCTGCAGTCAGGGATCACTCCTGGCGGGGCTCGGGGACCCTATGGGATGCCGGGGATCAAACCCGAGTGAGCCGTGTGCAGGGTAAATAGTACCCCCCACCCCCACTGTGTTGTGCTCCAGTTCTCCTGATCATTGTTTTTGTTTTGTTTTGTTTTGTTTTGCTCTTTGGGTCACACCGGGCGATGCACAGGGGTTCCTCCTGGCTCTGCACTCAGGAATCACTCCTGGTGGTGCTCGGGGGACCCTAGGGGATGCTGGGAATCAAACCCGGGTTAGCCGTGTGCCAGGGAAACGCCCTCCCCACTGTGCTATCGCTCCAGCCCCCTGACCTTTGTTTTTCAATCAAGTTTTAGTTTGTTTCATAGAAGCCTTACTACTCCTTGGATAATTTTCTTTTTGGGGGAGGGGTACAAATGGAGGCGCTCTGGACCTTAGGGGGAGCTGGGGATCAAACTAGGGTCAGCCGGGGTCAAGAGCCTAAACCTTTGTGCCAGCTCTTGGCTGCATCTTTGTTTCAGCCCTCTGCCCCCCTCCCCCCCTTCTCTCTCCTTTCCCTCCTCTCCATGTCTCCCTCTTTCTCCTCTTCCTCTTTCCCTCTCTCCCTCTCCCTTTCTCCTTCTCTCTCCCTCTCTCTTCCTCTCTCTCTTTCCCTCTCCCTCTCTCTCTCCCTCTCCCCCTACTGTCTCTCTGTTGCTCTCTCTATCTCTCCTGTCTGTCTGTCTGTCTCCCTCTCTCTCTCTCTCTCTCTCTCTCTCTCGTATTCTGGCCACACCCGGTGATGCTCAGGGCTTGCTCCTGCCTCTGAGCTTAGGGGTCACTCCTGGTGGGATCCCATGGGGGTGCCGGGGATCGAACCCAGGTCAGCCTCCTGCAAGGTGCGCCCTCCCCACTGTACTATCCTTCCACCCCTCAAGTATTTATTCTTTTTTTTTTTTAATTTTTTTCCTGAGCGATCACACATTTCTCCCGTGCTTGAGCGGCAACAGCTGGCGAAGTCCAAGTTGAGTTCCATCCAAATGTGCGGGCCCAGCCTTTCCCCGGCGGGGCAGGGGACGCGGCCGCCTGTCCAGGGCCCGTCCAGGGCCCAGCGCGGGGCACAGACAAACGCTCCCCGGGGAAGGTACTGCAGAGAAGAATTGGGGGCGGGGAGACGGGGGAGCAGCTACAAACACACGCCCGCGCGCAGCCCCAAGCCTCAACCCTCCTGAGCTTCCTGCCTGGGTGCGGCTGGGGTGAGCGTGTGGCCGGGGCAGGTGCCTGCTTGTTGGAGCGCCCCCCCACTTCCTGAGGCACCTCAGACGCTCTCCCGGGCCCCTCGCACCCTAGACGGATGGACGCGATGGCCTGGCGGGGCCTGGTGGTGGCCGCTGTCCTGCAGACCCAACTCCTGCCCGCAGGTAAGTGCCCGCGTCCCCCGGAACCCGTGCGGGGGCCACCTCGACCCTCCCGTTCATGTTCAAGGCGAGCCAGCCACACTGGCCCTGGTGCCCGACCACCAGCAGGAACTTACCATTCCCGGGTCGAGAAGTTTCCTGAGTCGGGGCCTGGCCGGGAGCTCAGGGCGAGGGGACACGAGTTTCGGCCGGGCCAGCAGGGTGGGGCCGGGCGGGCCAGTTCCAGCCTCACCCTGTTGCTTCTTCCTGTGTCCACCGAGAGCGTGTCAGTGGGCGGGGGGTGGGCGGGGGGGCACTGTGGCCGCCCCCCGAGGTCCCTCGACAAGCCAGGAGTGATGCGGTGAGGCGGGTAGGAAGTGACCATGGCCACCCTGTACCCCTGAGCAGCCCCGTGGCCAGGGAGGATGCCCGGAAGATAGTGTCCTTCAGCAAGATAGTGTCCTTCCTGGACACCCCGGGCTGGACAGAGACCAGCAGCCTGGGGGCACAGAACAGCCTGGCCTAGCCCCCCCACACTCCGGGTCTCCTGAGCGCCCACCCTGGCCTTTCTGGAACATTCCCTTCCTGACAGGAGGCCGTGGCATGGGGGGGTGCCACCCGAGGGTGGAAGGCAGGGTCTGGCCAGGCCAGGGCTGGAGATTTCGAGGGGGCTGGTGATATCGGGGGGAGGGGGTTTGCTGGTGGTATTGGGGGGAGTTGGTGATTTTAAGGGGAGCTGGGGAATTGGGGGTTGATGATTTCGGGGAGCTGGTGATTCTGGGAGCTTTGGGCCTGGGATGAGGCGTCTCTGGTCTCCTTGCCCCATTCGGGCTGGGACTTTGGGGTCCCCGGGGGACAGGCGGGGCTGGGGGGGGCCGGGGTAGCAGCGGGCGGGAGGGGTCTGCTTGGGGCTCGGAGTATGACCCCCCATCACCCTCCTGCCTCCCACCCCTCGGCCATCGGCGTTCTGGGGGTGTCGCCCCTCCCCAGCCCTGGGCCACCTCCGCTCTTCAGCCAGGCTCTGGTTCCCTTTGCATGTCCTTGGTACCCCGTGGGGACACTCAGGGTCAAGGTAGGTCCCCACCCGAGGGGGGCCCTGGGTGAGAGGTGGGTGCAGACACACTTCCTCCTGCTTCACCTCCAGGTCCAGAAAACACCCTGACACTATCCTGCTGGCCCCACTGAGCGAGTCTGTCCCCCCCTAAACTGAGTCTGTCTGTCGGTCAGGAGCAGCCAGAAATTGGGGTGGATCCCCAGGGCTGTTCCTGTGCTCACTGTGCAACCCCTGGCTGCATCTCAACCTCTCTGGGCCGAGGGGGAAGAAGCCGTCTCCGTGCTCAGCCTGGGCCTGGCCCTGGCCCGTCGCTGAAGCCCAACTCTTCCCCTCTTGGGATTTCTGGGTCCAGCCACCCTCAGGCCGGGGTGCGGGGGTAGGGTGGCAGCGAGGATGCGGCCCTGGGCATGTGCCCCCACATAAAAACAGGCCTTTGGGGAAGGAGGGCCGCCACCAGCCCCAGGACGGTTGTGTCCAAGTCCGTCTGGCCATCTCTAGGTGGCTGGAGGGACCTTGCCCGCGACATCGGGGCTGGTGGCTGCTGGCCAGCGCTGTCCCCCGTCCTGGTCACAGACCCCTGGTTGCCCAGACCATCTGCCCTCCTCCTAACCGGTTAGCCCCAAGACCCTCTGTCTCCTCCGCCATGTTCACGGGAGAATTCTTTTCACTTTTGCTTTTGTCTTTGAACATCTAGATGTAATTTTTATGGCTTTTTTTTTTTTTGAGGAGGGGTGGTATTTGGGCCGCACCTGGTGATGCTCAGGGCTGACTCCCGGCTCTGCACTCAGGAATCACTCCTGGCTGTGCTCGGGGGACCCGATGGGATGCCGGAGATCGAACCTGGGTCGGCCGCGTGCAAGGCAAAAAGCCTTCCCCGGTGTGCTATCGCTCCAGCCCCTTCATACTTTTCTCTTTAACCAACAATTTTGGGGGCCACACCCGGCGATACTCAGGGATCACTCCTGGCTCTGAGCTCAGGAACCACTCCTGGTGGTGCTCGGGGGACCCTATGGGATGCCGGGGATCGAACCCGGGTCGGCCGTGTGCAAGGCAAACGCCCTCCCCGCTGTGCTATCACTTCTGCCCTAGATTTAATTTTGTTTTAAACGTAATTTAGGTAGCGAGGCTCGTGTTGCTGCGGTTCTGATCGGCGAATCCCACCCCTGTGCCCACCCGCCCCGTTCCCCAGCCCCGCTGTTTCCTTGGGGTCTCCGCCCACATCAGAGGCTCCCTGACCCCCTTCTTCGCCGCTTCTGGGGTCCCCAGGAGTTAAACAAACTGCAGGGCCCATCAGCAGCAGCGGCCTGAAGTCCCAGGGCTGTTGTCAGCAGGAGAGGACGTGACCCCTCTGGACAGACGCTCCTTGGGGCAAGGAAAGCCTTCGATGGCGAGACCCGCAGAGCACCGAGGATTGCGCTGAAAAACCCACAGACAAAGGGACGGTTGCATGGACAGACAGACACACAGACACATCCAGGCACAGACAGACACAGAGAGACAGACACAGAGACACACACAGACACAAACACACAGACACACACATAGACACAAACACACACAGACACACACATAGACACAAATGCAGACACACACACAGACAGATACACAGACACGCAGACACAAACCCAGACACACAGATAGATACACAAACACAGACACACATATAGACATGAACACACACAGACACACACACAGGCACAAACCTAGACACACAGATACACAAACACATAGACACACACACATAGACACAAACACACACAGACACACACACAGGCACAAACACAGACATGCACAGACAAATACACAAACACACAAACACACACATAGACATAAACACGCACAGACACAGACACAGACACACTTAGGCACAAACCCAGACACACACACAGACAGACACACAAACACACAGACACGCAGACATACAGAGACAGACACAGACCCACTTAGACGCAAACACACACACACACACCCTTACCCAAATGCCCCCTCCACAGCTCTGGGCCCAGCCGGGTGAGCCCCCCTGGGTCCGGCCTCTGTGCTAATCCCTGAGTCAGTTTGTAGGTCTCTTGGGGGTCCTTGTGGCGGGGAGCTTACATTGTGGGGGGTCCAGTGCCACCAGCGGGGTGTGTGTCACTCCCCGGCTCTCCTGACTCCCGTTTCCAAACTCCAGGGAAGAAAGAAGGAAGGAGGGAGTGGGGGGATTGCCGGGAGTTGGGGGGACGCATAGCCTGGCCCCTCTCACACCCCGGACGCTCCCCAGAGACGGCACTTACCTCCCCCACCAGCCTCTCTCTTGTGTTTTTGTTTGTTTGGGGGGAATCTGGGACTAGAACCCGGTTCCAGCATGCGAAGCCAGTCCTCAGCCCTTGCCCCCCACCCCCGCCCAGCTCCCTGGGGGTCTTTTTGTCCATGAGAATGGGGGAACTGCAGGACTTAGCTCACGGATCAGAGAGGAGACCGGGCAGGCGCATGGCAGCCGTCCCCCCATCCCTGTCAGGGCATGCCTTCTAGAAGAGTCCAGGCACTTTCTAGAATGTTCTACATGATTCTAGAAGGTTCCACGCTGCCTTTCTGTGGGGTCCCTGGACGCAGCCCCAGGCAGACCCTCCTCTGGGGAGCCCCAGAACCATTTCTGCAGGGAATGGCCTCACTGGGCCTGAGGCCTTCCGCGGTGCCAGACCCGCGGCCATTGAAAGAGAGCCTGGGGGGAAAAATAAATAAAAATTTAAAAACAAATAAATAAAAGAGAGAGCTCTGGGGCTGGAGTGATAGCATAGCGAGGAGGACAGGGCGTTTGCCTTGCACGCGGCCGACCCGGGTTCGATTCCCAGCATCCCATAGGGTCCCCTGAGCACCGCCAGGAGTGATTCCTGAGTGCAGAGTCGGGAGTCAGCCCTGAGCACTGCCGGGTGTGACCCAAAAAGAAAAAAAAAAAGAGAGAGAGCCCGGCTCATGCTGGCCTGTTGTTGACCTCATTTGGAGTCCCCAGGTCTACCAAATCTTCTGGAAGCTACGGTTTCCCTCTCATCCTTAGTAAATGCAGCTATGCTGGTGTTTTCTCTAGAGGCTGGCAGATCCCCCCCTCCCTCTCTCTCCCTCTCTCCCTCTCCCTTTCTCTGTCTCTCCCTTTTTCTCTCTCCCTCTCTCCCTCCCTCTCTCCCTCCCTCTCTCTCCCTCTCTCCCTCTCCCTTTCTCTGTCTCTCCCTTTTTCTCTCTCCCTCTCTCCCTCCCTCTCTCTCCCTCTCTCCCTCTCCCTTTCTCTGTCTCTCCCTTTTTCTCTCTCCCTCTCTCCCTCCCTCTCTCTCCCTCTCTCTCTCCCTCTCCCTCTTTCTCCTTCCCTCTCTCTCTCCCTCTCTTTCCTCACCCCCTCACTGCCTGACACACGTCCCATGTGGTGCCCTGGGCAGTGTGGCGTGGCCTTGGCTAACCCTGGGCCAGGAGTGGGTGTTGAAGGTGAATCCAGCCCCGAGTGGGGCTCCCCAAACCCTACACGGGGAGCCCGGCTGCTTGGCGGAGAACCTGTGTGAGGCTTCGACCCCCGGCACGGCCAGAAAAGGGATCCGCGTGTCGCCAAGGCCCACGTCTGTGTCGTGAGTCCCCGTGCCGTGACAATGTCCCCTCAGACTCTCAGCGCGGGGGGGGGGGGGGGATTCGTACCTGACGGTCACACCATTACCCAAGGTGTCACGACCCAGCGTGGGAGAAACTGGGGGTCTGGGGCCGAGACCTGGACGAGGGTGACTTCCGCCCTGCAGGCCGGGCTGGAGAGAACCGTCCTGGGGAGAAGCGCCATGAGTGAGTGTGTGTGTGTGTGTGTGTGTGTGTGTGTGAATCACTGTGAGCGTGTGTCAGTGTGTGTGTCAATGTGTGTGAGTGACTGAGCGTGTGTCAATTTGTGTATGTGTGAATGTGTGTGTGTCAATGTGTTAGAGTGTGTGTGACTGTGAGTGTGAGTGTGAGTGTGTGTGAGAACGTGTGTGTATGTGTGAGGGGGGAGCGTGAGAGTGTGATTGTGTGTGTGTGCTTAAGAGTGTGAATATGTGTACGAGCTAGTGTGAGTGTGTACATGTGTGAATGTGTGTGAGAGTGTGTGTGTGTGTGTGAGTGTGTGTTTCTCTGGTTTTGGGGTCACTCCGGGCAGCTGGATGCTGAGAGTGGACCCGCGTCTCCTGCGTCCAGAAATCTGCCCCATCTCCTCGCCTCCCGCCTTGCTCCCTAACTCTTTTTTTCTCTTTTTTTGGGGGCCACACTGAACCTCCAGGGTCACTCTCGGCTCTGAGCTCAGGGGTCGTTCCTGCGGGGCCCGACGGGTGCTGGGATGGGACCCGCTCAGCCGCGTGGAGGAAAACGCCTTCCCCTTTCTGGTGGTTTTTCTGTTTGTTTGTTTTTGGGTCACACCTGGCAGTGCTCAGGGCTGACTCCTGGTTCTGCGCTCAGGAATCACTCCTGGCGGGGCTCGGGGGACCCTCTGGGGTGCCAGGGATTGGACCTGAGTGGCCGCGTGCAAGACAAATGCCGTTTGTCCCCAAGGTGCTGTCTCTCGGGCCCTGCAGCCCTGGGTTCTGGTGATCTTGTGGGGCTCTGCGGGTGTTTTTCCGCTGAGCTTAGCAGCTGGCGGGGGTCGATCAGGAGTCAGAGCCCCTCAGGGTTCCTTTGGTTGTGCTCATCAGGTTAGAGAGAAATCGAGTCTTTTCTCTCCAGATCACCCGTCTACACGGCAAGCCCAGAGCAAAGAGAAAACCGTGTGGACGCTTCCAGAGTCTGTGGGGTCTGGCCATGTCCTCTGTCTTCAAGGGAGTCAGAGAAGACGGAGTGCTGACGGGCTCACAGCAGCCCTTCCCCCCCTCCACCCCAAGAGCCGGGGCCCACAGGCGCTGGTCAGGAGGGCGGCCGCATGTCGGGCTGAGCTAACCGCCCGCCTTTCCTCTGGGCCTGAGTGAGGGGGGTCTCCCTTCAACCCCCGGGCATCCCACAGCCCCATCAGGAGTGAGCCCTGAGCCACAGCCCAAGGTGGCCCTGAGCACCGCCCAAGTGACGGCCAAGGGCGTTTGTCTACAGGGATGACTGGGTTTTCACTGACCCAGTATGACCCCTGGGCCCGCCAGGAGTGAGCCCTGAGCACACAATGGCCCCAAAAGGGAACAAAAAGAATTAAGGAGCAAGAGATGGCGCAGAGGGCTGGCATGTGGGAGACGCAGGTCCTTCTCAGCACCAGGGAGCACTGCCCGGAGTGACCCCCAAACCAGAGACACACAGACACACACATATTCAGACACACATTCAGACACACTCAGACACACGCTCAGACACACACACTCAGACAGACACACTTAGACACACAGACACACATAGTCACACACTCAGATACACAGTCACACTCAGACACACACACTCAGACAACTGAGACACACACAGATACACACAGACACATATAGTCAGACACACACTCAGAGACACACATACAGCCAGACACACACGCTCAGACACACTCAGACACACAGGCATACACACACTTGGACAACACACTCAGACACACATGCTCACACACACAGACACACAGACTCAGACACAGACACAATCAGACACGCACTCACACACACGCTCAGGCACACACACATATGCACACAGACACACACAGACAGACACACACACACTCACCCACACTCACCCACATCTATACACACGGACACACACTCAGGCACACACACACTCACAGACATAGACACATTCACACACACACACACACACACACACACACACACACACACACACACACTCTCCTGGTGCTTTTTCCTAGGGTCACTTCCCTCCAGGCTGCCTTCACGCCCACCCATAAGGCCAAAGGTGCTTCTCGTCCAGGTGGTTGCCCCCAAGATGCCCCCGAAGTGCCTGCCCTGACCCCCGTCTGCCGGACAGTTCCTCAGGGGGTGAGGTGACTTCAAAGCCCCCAGGGCCCCCTTCCAAAGCCCCCCCTGACAGGTTTTGGGCTGCCGCAGTGGGTTCCCACCACAAGCCCCCCATGGGCCGGGCGGGAGCCGCTGGGTGCGACCCCAAGGGACGCATTAGGGGACAAGGGACAGCTCTGGTTTTGCTGGCGATTTCGCTGTTTTCCTGGTGGGACTCACGAGTGTCCTTTCTCGCCGTGGGTCCCCGGCTGGGCTTGGCCTCTCAGGAAGTTCCCACGGTCACGGGACGGGCCTGGGGCTTTGCTTGATTGACAGTGGCTGTGGACTGGGGGCAGGTGGGTTTAAAGCCACCGAGCCCCAGGGGACCTGAGTGTGAAAAGGGTAGCAGGCAGGCGGGCTCCAGCCCAGGCTCAGGGCACCCTGGGAACTCTCCTCTCTGGTCTCGGAGCAATTTTCTGGAAAGTTCCTTCAAACCTGTGGTGGTTTAAGTGTGGTTCCTGGCGGCCCGTTGCTGTTCCTTCCCAGAGAAGCTTCAAAATACGCCAACTGAGGGCCGGAAGGTGGTGTCCAGGCAGAGATTACAGGCTGGGGGACAGGTCTGGGCTTGAACCCTGAACCCAGAGCCGGGAGTGATCCCCGAGCACCAGCAGAGGTGGGGGGCTCTGTGCTGATCGCCACGGACCCCCCGTGGGTGAGGGCCCACCCAGTGCCTCTCTGCTGGGTCCCCTGCAATCACCCCTCTCCATGCGGAGACTTGTGGGGGTCATTCGCCCCGTAAGCCCCTCCTGGACTCGAGGCCGTCTGGGGTGCAGACACGGCCGTTGTCTGACCCTCCACCCAGCAGGTCCTGGCCAAAGGGACGGGGTCTTTTTGTTTGTTTTTTGGGGTCCCACCCGGCGATACTCCTGGCACTGCACTCAGAAATTACTCCTAGCAACCCCATGGGATGCTGGAAATCGAACCCGGGTCAGCTGCGTGCAAGGCCAACACCCTCCCCACTGTGCTATGGCTCCAGCCCCCGAAGGGACGGTTTGGGGGGGACATTTGAACCCCCCCTCTGGGTTGCCCCCAAGACAACCTCACAGAGTACCTGCCCAGGGCGTTAGGGGCCCGGGGCCGGGCCGGGGGTCGCTCTCAGGCCGTGGTCTCCGGGGGCACCACTTTGGCTTCTGGCCGGGCTGGGCGCTGCGGGGCGCAGGGTGCCGACCGGAAGATGGAAGGGACACGTCAGAGGGTGCCGCCCCCCGGGACACCGGGGTTACCCTCGAGAACCCCGATGCCAGCGTGTTCTGTGATCTCGGGATGACTCGGGGAGCCACAGCCGGGCCGTGTCCCCCGGCTCACACCCGCCTCTGTCCATCCGGCTCTGGGCTGGCCTCCTGCGTGGCCCCACAGGCGAGGGGGACACACGTAGGCCCCGCTGCGGGGGGCCAGAGACACCCCCTGCTCCCCTTTCCCCCGAGAGGCCCCCGCGAGGGCAGAGGGCGGAGGGCGGAGGGCAGCTTTGCTTGGGCAGGAAATGGGGAGAGGGCGGATCCCCCCGAATCCGCCGTCATCCTCGGGGCACCTGCGTGTACCCCAGACGGGGGCTCGGCCCCAACTCGGGGTGACTGAGTCCCTGTGAGAGCAAAGGAGAGTGTGAGTGTGTGTGAGAGAGAATGTGTGTGAGTGAGAATGTGTGTGAGGCGTGACAGTGAATGTGTGTGTGTGTGGAGAGAGAGTGTGTGTGAGACAGAAACAGTGTGGGTGTGAGAGGTTTGTGAGAACGTGCGTGCCTGAGAGAACTGTGAGTGTAAGAGAATGTGAGTGTGTAAATGTGAGGATTGTGCGTTTGAGTGTGTGTGAGAGACTGTGAGAGTGTGTGACAGTGTGTTGGGAGCGTGTGTGTGATACATGTGAGAGTATGTGTGCATTTTTGCGTGCGTGACAGAATGTGTGAGCGACAATGTGTGAGAAAGTGTGAGTGTAACAGTGTGTGAGTGTGTGAATGGGAGAACTCGTGTTTATGAGGGCGTGAGTGTGAGAGCTGTGTGTGTGTGAGAGAATGTGTGTGTGAGAGCTCCTGTTTATGAGTGTCAGTGTGGGGGTTGTGTGTGTGAGAGAATGTGAGTGTGTGAGTGTGAGAGCTTGTGTTTATGAGTATGTAAGAGAGTGAGGGTTGTGTGTGAGAGGATGTGTGAGTGTGTGATAATGTATGAGAGTGTGTGTGAGTGTGTGAGATCTTGTGTTTGAGTGTGTATATGAGGGTTATTGTGTGTGTGAGAGAATGTGTGAGAGTGAGAG
Organism: Sorex fumeus; assembly: GCF_029834395.1. Lineage (NCBI taxonomy): Eukaryota > Metazoa > Chordata > Mammalia > Eulipotyphla > Soricidae > Sorex > Sorex fumeus. The sequence continues at coordinate 1,019,440 of NW_026606283.1, read as the reverse complement.
TGTAAGTGTGAGGGTTATGTGTGTGAGTGTGTGAGAGCTTATGTTTGTGTGTGTGAGGGTTGTGTTTGAGAGAGAACATGTGTGAGAGTGTGTGAGGGTTGTGTGTGTGAGAATGTGTGAGAGTGTGTGAATGTGAGAGCTTGTGTTATGAGTGAGTGTGAGTATGAGGTTATGTGTGTGAGAGAGTGTGTGAGAGCTTGTGTTTGAGTATGTGTGAGAGGATTGTGTGTGAGAGAGAACGTGTGAGTGTTGAGATGTGAGTGTTGTGTGTGAGTGTGTGTGAGGGTTGTTGTGTGTGAGAATGTGTGAGTGTGAGAGTGTGATTGTGAGGGTTGTGTGTGTGAGAGTGTGTGAGAGAGCTTGTGCTTAAGTGTGTGTGAGAGGATTGTGTGTGTGAGTGTGTGTGAGAGCTTGTGTGTAAGTGTGTGAGGGCTGTTGTGTGTGAGAGAATGTGTGAGTGTGAGTGTGTGAGAGGGATGGAGATAGCCAGTTAGTCAGGTGGGCGACAGGGCCCGTGTGTGGAGAGGACTCTCTGTCCTCGCTCTCCTGCCTGCACAGCTCCGGCCTGGGCCCAGGGAGGGACACAGCCCCAGACCCCCCATCCCTGCTGACTCACCCCGTGGTGGGGGAGTCTCCCTCGATTCTGGGCTGCAGCCCTGGGCCCCCCACGTCTGCTCACCTCAACTTCCGTCTCTAGATATTCGGGTCACGTGTCCCGCACCTGGTTCCCCACAGCCCACCCGGAGCCGGGTGGCCCGTTCCCAGGCCACAGAGTCTCAGCGCTGAGCTCCGAGGCTGGGTGGGAGGTCAGTTGGGGCCCCAGATGGCCCCCCTGCTGACCAGGCCCCCTAGCAAGGCACGGCTCCCGCCAGCCCCAGCCCACACGGCCGCGGTGTAGACTGTCTCGGTAGAATGTCAGTGGATCCACTTAAGAGGTCCTTAAGCCTCTTCCTGATGGAGAGATTCCAGGCGGGAGAGAGAGCACGGTGGGGGGTCCCCTGAGCCCCCCAGGAGGGATTCCCCAGCGCAGAGCCAGGAGGAAGCCCTGAGCATCACCGGGTGTGGTTCAACCCCCACTCACACACACACACACACACACATTCATGTGCGCACACACACACGCATACTCACACACACTCACACTCACACACCCCAAGTCAACAACAAACCCAAACAACAGAATGTTTTCTACAGCCAGGCACACACACACACCCTCACACACACAGAAATTCACACACACGCACACTCACACACACTCACACTCACACACCCCAAGCCAGCAACAAACCCAAGCAACACAACAATTTTTACAGCGAGGCATACACACACTCACACCCCCCAAACCAACAACAAACCCAAACAACAGAATGTTTTCTATAGCCAGGCACACACACACATACCCTCACACACACAAATTCACACACTCACACACACTCACACGCACTCACACTCACATACCCCAAGCCAACAACAAACCCAAACAACACAACGTTTTTTATAGCCAGACACACACACACACACTCACCCCCCCAGACCAACAACAAACCCAAACACACATTTTCTACAGCAGGCACACACACACACACACACACTCACACACATACCCAACAACATACCCAAACAACAGAATGTTTTCTGCAGCCAGGCATACACACACACACACACACACTCACACACACGCACAACCAACAACAAACCCAAACAACAGAACGTTTTCTGCAGCCAGGCCCTGCTGCCCCCTGGCCCCTGCCCAGCCCCAGAATTTTCCGTTTGCTCCCTGACCCCTTGGCACCCCCAGGATCCTGAGCGCAAACACAGCACATTTTCTCAGCTGGGCGGCCGGCGGGCACTGCAGTGGTCAGGGCTGAAGCAGCAGGGTCGAGCCCCGAGGCAGGGGATGCTAAGGGCCAATGCAGTTAAACAGCAATGAGCAGCCGCCCTGGGCCAGCTCCGTGAAGGACCCTGGGGCCAGGGGCTGGACCCTCAGCCCAGGTCAACAGCCGCCAGTTCCCACGACTTTGTTTCTGTTTGCCGGCTGAAGTTTTGGGGGCCACATCCAGCCATGTCCCGGGACTGTTCCCAGCTTTTGGCTTGGGGGGGCCTGGGCCCCCCACCCGCGGGACCCTCTCCCACCTGCAGCGCCTGTGGGGGAGGGGTGCCCCAATTCCTCCCCCCACTGCACCCCCACGCCTCACACCATCCCTCCTGCCCGCAGCCCTGTGCAGCTGTTTGTGGGGGAGGGGTGGCGGCCTCGCGGAGGGGGGGACGGGGACGCAGGTGCCGCGGGCTTACAGCAAGACCCACGGCCGCACCCCCAGCCCTGCTGAGAATCGGGGTGAGGGGGACACCCACGCGGAGCCCCAAGCTCTGGCTCACGTCCCGGGGGGGCGGGCTCAGGCACAGATCGGCAAGATCTGGTCTTGAAATGGAGCTGAGATGGGGGTCGCCCTGGCCAAGAGCCCCCTTGCATGTGGGTTCTGGGGAGAGCGGGGAGGCTATTGAGGGGGTCCCAGTTGGACGGGAAAAAGTCTAGGTTTAGGAGGGGGGACCCGAGGGAGAATTCTGCCTCTGAGCTGTGTGACCTCAGACGGCAGCAAAACTACACTCGGCTCTTAGAAATTGGGAACAATTTTTGGTTGTTTTTTTTTTTTTGGTTTGGTTTTTGGGTCACACCCAGTGGTGCTCAGAGCTGAGTCCTGGCTCTGTGCTCAGGGGTCTCTCCTGGTTCTGTGTTCAGGGCTGATTCTTGACTCTGTGCTCAGGGCTGACTTCTGGCTCTGTGCTCAGGGCTGACTCCTGGTCTGTGCTCAGGAATCTCTCCTGGCGGTGCTCGGAATGGAACCCGGGTCATTTACATTCAGGTTTTGTGCCTTTTCCCCTAGGGGGGGAAAAAAAAGCTCTGGTCCTGTGTTTTGGTGCTTTGGTGAGCTATGCCTGGCAGTGCTCAGGGCTGACTCCTGGCTCTGTGCTCATTCTAGGCAGGGTTCAGGGCACCCTGGGGCGGGGGGGGGAACATGGCAAGCCCAGGTTGGCCACATGCCAGGAAGCACCTTACCCTTTGAGCTCTCTCTCCAGCCCCTAAATTGGGGTCAGTTTTTCCTCCTTTTTGGGGGGGGCGGTCACATCCAGCGATGTTCAGGGCTGACTCCTGGCTCTGCACTCAGGAATTACTCCTGGCGGTGCTTGGGGGACCATATGGGATGCTGGAGATCGAACCCGGGTTGGCCACAAGCAAGGCAAACACCCTCCCCGCTGTGCTATCACTCCGACTCCACTTCTTTTTCTTTTTTTCTTTTTTTTTTTTATTTGCACAAGGGTTACTCCTGGCTCATGCACGCAGGAATCACTCCTGGTGGTGCGGTGCTCGGGGGACCATATGGATGCTGGGAATCGAACCCGGGTTGGCTGCATGCAAGGCAAACGCCCACCCCGCTGTGCTATTGCTCCAGCCCATCAATTCTTCCTTCTTTCAAGGTGGGGCAGAGGACTGAGCCAGAGCCCAGCGGGGAGGGCATTTCCTTTGCACACAGCTGACCTGGGTTCGATCCCCAGCCTCCCCTAGGGTCCCTTGAGCCCCTCCAGGAGGGATCCCTGAGCACAGAGCCAGGAGTCGGCCCTGAGCATCGCCAGGTATGGCCCAGAAACAAAACCCAAACCCCAGTGCGAGGTGGGGACCAGGTTCTGGGCACAGCCGGTGGGCGGATTTCTGGGTCTGTGACCATAAGGACTGTGTGTGTGTGGGGGGGGTGGCTTTCACCAAGGAGCCAGGGCAAGTAAGTCACAGTGACCGGAAGGGGACAAGGGCCGGGAGGTTGGGTTGGCAGAGGGGAGCAGGCAGCAGGTACCTAGTGACATCTGGGATGGTTTCACTTGCTACAAATTGATGAGACCCCAGAAGACCCCCCACCCTGTTTCCCTGATGCTGCCCTGGGGAAGAAAGTGGGTCTTTTACTTTCTTTTTTTCTGTTTTGCTTCTTCTTTTTCTATTTTTTTTTCCTTTTGGGTCACACCTGGCAATGCTCAGGGGTTCCTCCTGGCACTCAGGAATCACTCCTGGTGGTGCCCAGGGGACCCTATGGGATGCTGGGAATCGAACCCGGGTCGGCCGCGTGCAAGGCCAACGCCCTCCCCATTGTGCTATTGCTCCAACCCCCTGTTTTGCTTCTTTATGGCTGACTCCTGGCTCTGTGCTCAGGGATTACTCCGGGCAAGCTTGGGGTCCGGAGGTAGAACCCGGGTCAGCCACGGGCCAGGCCAGCGCCCTCCCTGCCGTCCTATGAAGGCCCCTCCCTGGTGCTCCCCCCGCCACCCACTGGGCCATCTGTCGGCCGGGGCGCAGGGGTGTCCCCAGTGGGGTCCCCAGGTTGTTGTTGATTTCAGGTCCAGAGGAAAATTCCGCTGCCGCCGTCACAGGCTCCCCACGGGCCGGGCTCTCGGTGGCTCAGCACGGGGGTGGGGGCCCCCCTCTCTCCCCGTTCAGCACCTGCGAGGGCCCCTGCGGGACTTGGGCTTGAAGGGGTTAAACTGGTATGTCCTCCCTGGGCTCCTGAGTCCGTCTGTCCGTCCGGCTCCTTCGGGGGGAGATGCAGTCCTGTCTCTGAGTCACACCGGACACGCTTTTGGTCAGGGGCCGGTCAGCCCCCACTGGGTCCACAGGGCTGTGACAACCAGCATCGCCGGCTCTCTGGCTCCCTTAGGGCTTATTTATGGGGGGGGCTGGCCACTCCTGGCAGTGCTCAGGGCTGGCCCCTGGCTCTGCACTCAGGGATCCTTCCTGGCGGTGCTCAGGGACGCCGGAGATCGAACCCTGGTTGCTGTGTGTAGGATGAATACTCTCACTTGTACTTACGACCACTCCAGCTGCCTTGACCCTTCCTCATCATGTCCAGCTGGGACCATGTGAAAGCCATGCAAGGGTCCTGTGGCCAGCAGTCAGTGCTGTCCGGCTGGGACCGTGTGAAAATCGCAGGGAAATCATTCTGTCAACGCCCTCCTGAGTTAGATGTGGTCACAGCTTGGGCAGTGGCCAGGGTGGGGGGGTGTCCCTGTGTGCCTGGCCACTCCACACTGCCCCCAGGACTTTCCGCATCCATCTGAGCAGCCCCAAGCCATGTGCAGTTTTGGGGGTGCATGTCCAGGTCCTCCCAGGTCCGACAGAGGCGACGCTATATTGATGGACCCTCAGCGTGGACCACCCCCCACACCCCGCTGCCCGCCTCAGTTCTGGCCACAGAGCCGGTGGGAGCCGCATCTTGCAGGGGACATTCCGGCCTGGGAAGGAACCCCGAAACTTTCCACCCGCCCCAGCACTGCAGTTTCACCGACGCTCGTCACCGTCAGCTCTCCTGGGCTTTGTTTTGGTTTGGGGGTCACACCCGGCGATGCTCAGGGCTGACTCCTGGCTCTGCACTCAGGAACCACTCCTGGCGGTGCTTGGGGGACTCTATGGGATGCTGGGAATCGAACCCGGGTCGGCCGCGTGCTAGGCAAATGTCCTCCCCGCCGTGCTATATTGCTCCAGTGTGCTGCTGTCAGTACATTTTTTGGGGGGGCCACACCTGGTAGAGATCGGGGTCGCTCCGGAGGAGAGGATGGGCCTTGGGGAACCCACATGTAAACTGTGTGACTCACTGCCCATTCCCGGTCAGGATTCTGTTTCTGTAGGTTTGACTCTTCCTTGGCGTGGGGCTCCCAGGGCTCCCCAAAGCACAGCTTGTGACTTTCAGGGTATTGCAGACTGTCCCCAAAGAGCTCAAAGCTTCTGCCTCAGAGCAAGGGGGACCCGGGACCTCCTTATAACACCCGTTTTCTTTTTTTTTTTTTTTGCTTTTTGGGTCACACCCGGCAATACACAGGGGTTACTCCTGGCTCTGCACTCAGGAATCACCCCTGGCATTGCTCAGGGGACCATATGGGATGCTGGGAATCGAACCCGGTCGGCCTTGTGCAAGTAAACACCCTACCTGCTGTGCTATTGCTCCAGCCCCTAACACCCGTTTTCATTCCTGCGGACACAGTTCCAGGTCTGTGTGCCCATGAACCATGAACCGGGACAGGATCTGTCCTGGAGAAAGGGGGGGGTCATGACCCAGGACCCCTATCCCAAACGCTGGGACCCCAGGATGGGCCCAACCACTGCACAAAGACCTCGGCACCCCGGGGGGAGAAACCACCCCTGCTGTGTGTGTGTGTGTGTGTGTGTGTGTGTGTGTAGCTTCTGCCCATGGCTCAATCACCAGAGTGACTCAGAGCCAGAAAACAATCCCAGCTCGGCCACACACCTGAGATTCTGTCCCAGGGACGCCGTGAAGGACGAGCATCAGCCCAGGACCTAGGGGGGGACCCGGGTCAGTGTGGGCGCCTCGGGGTCCCTGAGAAAGCACCATGGGAAGAACGGCCAGTCGGGGCCCCTGGAGGGAGGACCCAGCCCCCAAAGTCCGGGCTTTGGTGCAGTGGGCCAGGCTGGGCCCTGGTGGCCCCCATCCCCCCCGAGCGGAAGGATGTGGTGACTGGCGGCCTGAGGCCTGGGATGAGAGTGTGTCCTTCTTGCTAGCCACATGCACTGTGGCCGGGCCTGTGGCTGTGGCGGGCCCGGGCACCAGTGCTCTGGGACCCTCCCCCCACCCAGGACTTGGCATCTCAACTCACCAGCCAAAGCCAACCACTCCCTTCCCCAACCACAGCCTGGGCGCTGATACCTTGGGGCACCAGAAAGGGGATCTTCTGTCCCTTGAATCGGGGGTGTCTTGACGGGGTCTGTCGGCCGTGTGTGCATAGGCAAGGCTGGGAGGGAAGGTTTGGGGGGGGTTGGTTTGTTTTGGGTTCACACCTGGCAGTGCTCAGGGATCACGCCTTGCGGTGCCCGGAGGACCCTATGGGATGAGGGGGGTCAAACTTGGGTTGGCTGCTTGCCAGGCAAACGCCCTCCCCACTGTGCTCTCGCCCCAGCCCCTGGGGGTCCCTATAATGACTCCCAGCCTGAGAGAAAGTCCCCATGTGGCCTGTAGCTTACTCAGGAATGTGCACAGTTAAAGCCTCTCCGAGGAGTTAAAAAAAAGATTTTTTTTTTTGGTGGGGGTCACACCTGGTGATGTTCAGGGCTGACTCCTGGCTCTTCACTCAGGAATCACTCCTGGCAGTGCTCGGGGGACCCTATGGGATGCCGGGGATCAAACCCGGGTGGGCTGTGTGCCAGGCCAACGCCCTCCCCACTGGACTATCACTTCAGTCCTGTAAATATGCACATTTATAGCCTTTTCTGCTCAAGTTCTGTTCCCTCTGACGTTTATTCCTTGAAAGGAAATGGTGGTGGTTAAATATCCAAGTTGTCGGGGCTGGAGCAATAGCACAACGGGTAGGGCGTTGGCCTTGCACGCGGCTGACCCGGGTTTGATTCCCAGAATCCCATATGGTCCCCTGAGCACCGCCAGGAATAACTCCTGAGTGCAGAGCCAGGAGTCAGCCCTGAGCATCGCCAGGTGTGACCCAAAGAAGCGAAAAAAAAAAATATCCAAGTTGTCAAGGGAGGATTTTACAGGGGGTATGTGTGAGTGGGGAGCTACCAACGGGCAGATGCCCACTCCCTGGCTGTGTCCCCACACACCTTTGCGGTCTTGGTTAGTGGAACCAGAGTGGGCATAGCAGGGCGGGGGTTGGGGGGAAAAGGGTCAGGGACTGGAGCGATAGTACAGTGGGTAGGGGGTTTGCCTTCACGCAGCCAACACGGCCAACCCGAGTTCGATTCCTCCACCCCTCTCGGAGAGCCCGGCAAGCTACCGAGAGTATCCCGCCCGCACGGCAAAGCCTGGCAAGCTCCCCTGGCGTATTTGAGATGCCAAACACAGTAACAAGTCTCACAATGTTACTGGGTCCGCTTGAGCAAATCGATGAACAACGGGGAGGACAGTGACAGTGACAGTGAACCATGACAATAATATAAATTTGTTGGGGCCGGAGTTAGCCTTGCACACAGCCAACCCGGGTTCTATCTCCGACACCCTGTATAGTCTCCTAAGCCCACCAGAAGTGAGTCCTGAGTGTAGGTCCGGGAGTCAGCTCTGAACACCGCCAGGTGTGGGCCAAAACCCAAAAATATAATGTGTGTGTTTGTTCAGGTATAAATTTATTTTCTGATCAAAGATCCCATGTCGGGGCTGGAGAGATAGCACAGCGGGAAGGGCGTTTGCCTTGCACGCGGCCAACCCGGGTTCGATTCCCAGCATCCCATATGGTCCCCTGAGCTACCGCCAGGAGTAATTCCTGAGTGCAGAGCCAGGAGGAACCCCTGTGCATCGCCAGGTGTGACCCAAAAAGCAAAACAACAAAAACAAAAACAAAATCAACAGCAACAAAAAAAAAAACCCCAAAGATCCCATATCTTCGGGACCATATATTTTTGCAGAAGAAAGTAGACAGAAAACAGTGAGTGTGCACTTAGCCAGCTGGACCATCTCCCTGACCCCTCACATGCAAACGTGGAAGGCATACAGACGTTACTGTTCCTTCATCAGGGCCTGTGGAGAGTGAGCCGTATCTACCTGTTGCTTGAGAATCCTTCCCAGTGGCCATCGTGCCTCTTACTGAATTTTGTGACTGTCGTGTGAAGGCCAGCTTCAGCCACTAGCTGTTCCCGAGCTGTGAAGGAGTTGTTTTATGAACTGGGGGCATGTTGCAGAAATTAAGATCTAGTATTTAATAAGTTATAAATAGAAAATTTGGGGCTGGAGCGATAGCACAGCGGGGAGGGTGTTTGCCTTGTACATGGTAGACCTGGGTTCAATCCCTGGCATTCCATAGGGTCCCCCAAGCACCACCAGGAGTGATCCCTGAGTGCAGAGCCAGGAGGAACCACTGAGCATCGCCGGGTGTGACCCAAAAAGCGAAAACAAAACAAGAAAAAGGAACTGCACAGTGTAAGCCGGGCCCTTCTCTCTGGAAGGTCATTTGGCCCTGAATTCGAAGAGTCTCAAAACTATGGAGTTTGCCCAAAAAGGAGCAGGGGGGCACCCAATCTTGTGTGTGTGTGGGGGTGGGGGGTCAGGCCAGTGTGGACCAGGGTTGCCCCGTGTTTTAGATAAAGTCAAAGTCAAAATTTGATTTTCTAACCAGGGGGATCTAAAGTCAGCTGTTGGGCTGGAGCCATAGCACAGCGGGGAGGGCGTTGGCCTTGCACGCAGCTGACCCGGGTTCGATCCTGGGCGTCCCATAGGGTCCCCCGAGCACTGCCAGGAGTGATTCCTGAGTGCAGAGCCAGGAATCAGCCCTGAGCATCGCTGGGTGGGACCCAAAACAACAAAAAAGTGAAGACCCAGTGGGTCACCCTCTCCTGGTCCAGCTAAATGGGTTTAGGGGGCGGCCTTTGTCTGGACCCCAACATCAGGCCCCCAACATCAGGCCTCATGAAATCAGTTCCACACCATGGCCAGGTTTGCGAGCTGTGCTTTCTTTCTTTCTTTCTTTCTTTTCTTCTTTTTTTTTTAAGCTGCCTTTCAGAGCCAGATAACATCTGTTCCGTTTTAGGAACTCCAGCATCTGTGTGCGTTTGGGTGAGGGCTGGGGGCGGGGGCCGTGGGTGTCACTTCCTTCAGCTGCGGGGAAGGAGAGCGATGCTTTAGTTTTCTTATTTTTCTGCCTCCCCGAACGGGGCAGCCCCCCGCGGTGTCGGGACTGGGACCCTCAGCACCCGCGTCTGTTGTGGAGTTCCGTTCCCCTTATTTTATTTTATTTTATTACTTTTTGCTTTTATGGGGGTCACGCCCAGCGATGCACAGGGGTTACTCTTGGCTCTGCACTCAGGAATTACCCCTGGTGGTGCTTGGGGAACCCTGTGGGATGCTGGGAATCGAACCCGGGTCGGCCTCGTGCAAGGCAAATGCCCTGCCTCGCTGTGCTATTGCTCCAGCTTCGTTTCACTTATTTTTCAAGGCGCTGCTCCAGTGGGGCTGGATTTTGGGGGCGGGGAATTACCCCCCACCACCACCCTGCAGTGTTTGGGGCGAGGTACCACATCGGAACTCAAACTCGGTGCCTCACACAAACAAAACCTCTGCGGCCCACCGTCTCTGGATCCAGTTTAGCGGGGGCAGGACGGGACGGATGAGAAGGCAGCCTGGGAGCGACCTCTCTCTCCCGGGCGTGAGCGGGCCATGTGGGCTCACAGAAGAAGGTTCTAGAACGCGCCTGTCAGGGTGCCAGGGGGGTCGGGCCTGGAGGCATCACCTCGTTACACTGATGGGTGGGTCCTCACGAGGGGTCCAGCCCACCTCAGACCTAGGCTTAAAGGGAAGACAGGGGCTGGAGCAATGGCACAACAGGGAGAGCGTCTGCCTTGCATGTGGTCGACCTGGGTTCGATTCCCGGCATCCCCTAGGGTCCCCTGAGCACCGCCAGGGGTGATTCCTGAGTGCAGAGCCAGAAGGAACCCCTGAGCATTGCCGGGTGTGACCTAAAAAAGCCAAAGAGAGAGAGAGAGAGAGAGAGAGAGAGAGAGAGAGAGGACAAAAGAAAAGGCCATGAGGAAAAAGTGCGTCTGTCTGGGGGTCCCAGGGAGGGATGCTGGTCCTTTGCCTTAGGACCCCCCTAGTGTGGAGTATCTTTCCTTTAAGCGTGGGAGGGGGCTGCCGTGACCGGGGTGTCTAGGGTTCAGGGGGATGGAAGTTGCTGACCCTGGTCCCCAGACCCTGCCAGGAGTCAGTCCCGAGCACAGCCGGCTGCGGCCCAACCCCCAGAATCTGTCTGTCTGTCTGTCTCTCTCTCTGCTTTTTGGGTCACACCCGGCAATATTCAGGAGTTCCTCCTGGCTCTGCACTCAGGAATCACTCCTAGCGGTGCTTGGGGCGGGGGAACCCTATGGGATGCTGGGAATCGAACCCGGGTCGGCCGTGTGCAAGGCAAACGCCCTCCCCGCTGTGCTATCGCTCCAGCCCCCCCCCGCCCCCGCCTCTCTTTTTCTCACTGGAAATCTTTCCATAGTGGATGTCACGGACGGAACGAAAATAAAAGGACCAAAATGATAGCACGGCAGGGAGGGCGCTTGCCTGGCACGCTGCTGACCTGGGTTCATTAGCCTCCTGTAGGGTCCCTGAGCCCTGCTATAGGTGATCCCTGAGCACAGAGCCAGGAGTCAGCCCTGAGCACCGCTGGGTGTTGTCCAACCTCCCCGCTACCCCTGGACCGAAAAAAAAATTAAGATGAAGTCCGTTGGCATGTGGCCGTGGACATGTGTACACGTTGGCACTGCTGTTTCTAACTCACATGCAACTTTTTTTTTTTTTTTTTACTTTTTGGGTTCCACCCAGCGATGCTCAGGGTTGACTCCTGGCTCTGCACTCAGGAATCACTCCTGGTGGTGCTCGAGACCCTATGGGATGCTGGGAATCGAACCCGGGTCGGGCGCGTGCAAAGCAAACGCCCTCCCCGCTTGCTGTCGCTCCAGCCCCTCACATGCACTGTTCTCCCGTTCAAATTGGGCCCTTTGTGGAGAAACCTCAGAGCAAACCTACAAACCCTCCCCCTGCCCACTTGTTCAACACCGCCCCCCCCATCCTGAGAAAACAAAACTTTGGTTTTGTTTTGGCTTTGGGACCACCCCCAGCAGTGCTCAGGGGAGCAGCGTTGGGGCTCTTGGTTCGTGATCCGCAAAGTGTGGGCGTCCAAGGTGGAGAGGCAGGCTGGGGGCAGGTGGACAATCCCCCTTGCCCTCCCCTGCCAACCTCCCGGGGTTTTCACTCCCGGGGAAGTTTCCAGATGCTCTGAGGAGACTGTGGGGGACGTGGCTCTCAGGGAGGGCTTTGCAGGCTGCTGGTTTCTGCTGGATGTCCTTGCGCTGGACAGGGCTGAGGGATGACCCCAGTGCTGGGAGGGGTCATGGGATTTGGGACACGGGCACTTGTCACATGGACATGGGACTCAAACACGGAACACAGGACATGGCACATAGGACACGGGCATAGGACATGGGACACAGTCACGGGACACAGGACATGGGACCTGTCCCTGTCCCTGCACCTGAAGATGGCCAGCAGGGTACCCCCGAGTGCCCTGGCCGGAAGTAGCTTAGAAGGCAACTTGTGCCCTGCGTGCCTGGAGCCAGGGGCACCCGCGGCCTTATTGCACTTCGGGGTGCATCCGGAGACGCTGCCTGAGACCCCTGAGCCCCTCACCCCCAGCCTGGGCCTGGCGTGGGGGAGCAGCGGGGCTCCCCCAACTCTCGGCCCCCCTGGAACGTGCATGCAGGACCAGCCTGATGGACCCTCACCCGCACCCAGCTCTGGCCTCCTGTGGGCACGGAAATGAGGGAGGGGTTGGCGGTGGTGCCACGGGACAGGGCTGGGGCCCTCGGACTCGAGGGCCAGTTTCCTCTCGTTCCACAAACGGGCACACTCGGGCACGGCTTGGCGAGAGTCACAGGCCAGCAGGGGACGTGGCGGCCACCCGGGGGGAGGGGACTCCTGGGGGGTTAGGATGTGTAGGACCCACCTCACCCTCTCACCCAGCTCCGTAAGGGTTCAGAGTCAAAACCCAGCGGGATGTTGGGGGCTCTGGTGACCTCGTGACCTCCTGGAGGGGGTCCCCCAAACTAAAGGGGTGACCCCAAAAGCAAGAGGGAGAGGGACGGAGCCCACGGCTCAGTCCTCCGGAGAAGGCAGCTCCGCAGCCCGGCCCACGCCCCCCCCAACCCGCCTCAGCGGCAGGGCTGCGGCGTGACGGGTCTTTGATGCTGAGAAGCTTCTGCGTCACATGCGGGGATGGCGGGGCGTGGGCCGGCCCGGGGCTGCCAGAGCGCAGAGCCACTGGGACTGGGGGCAGCTCCCCGAGGGGCAGAGGGGGGTAGGCTTGGTGAGTCCTACCCAGACACCCACTTGTCACACGTCGGGCGCGTGGGGGGGCGGGGTCCCCGGGAGCCAGGCCCAGGTGCATGTTGGGGTGTGGGAAAGGATGTCGGGGCGTGAGGACCCCAGGGACGTGGCTGCCGCTGCTCACGTTTCTCCCGGCGGGTTTGGGGCTGTTCGTGTGGGGCTCAGGTGGCCACACGGGGACCGACCCAGGCTCGGCCACCTGCAAGGCCAGTGCCAGACCATGCAACCCACTCAGAGCCCCAGGGGGTTATGGGGGGGACATGGAGGGACTCGGGTCGGACTCCTAGGATGGGCCATGGGCCACAGGACATGGGCACGTGGGACGTGGACATGGAACACAAATGGCACAGTCTAGCACCGTCCTCCCGTTGTTCATCGATTGGCTCAAGCGGGCGCCAGTAACGTCTCCATGGTGAGACTTGTTGTGACTGTGTTTGGCATATCGAAGACGTCATGGGGAGCTTGCCAGGCTTTGCCGTGCGGGCAGGATACTCTTGGTAGCTTGCGGGGCTCTCTGAGAGGGGCGGAGGAATCGAACCTGGGTCGGCTGCGTGTAAGGCAAACACCCTCCCTGTGTGCTATTACGAAACACAAATGTGGGTCACAGGATACAGGACACAGGACACGGGACACGGGACACAGGCATAGAACATGGGACCTGACATGGGACACGGGACATGGCACACGGGACACGGGTCCCTGGCCAGGGGTGACAGGCACAATCACGGGATGGACAGACATGGGCACAGTTCCTGGGCGCCTGGCGATGCCACGGCAGGGGGACAAAGTCTGTTCTGTCCCTGCAAGCCCAGCCATGGCTCCCAAGGGCATGAGGCTCTGATGATACCAGGAGACCCGACTCCCTCCTGTTCTCTGGTGAGCCCCGGGTTGGGGGGAGGCGATGGGGGCTGGGGGCATTCATAGCCCCGGGCGGGTGGGGCAGTGGGGGCGCCCACAGGAACCTCGGGAGGAGACGCTGGCGTTGGAGGGCGGCTGCACCCCGAAACCACAGGGTACGCCAGCTGCTGGGGGCTCAGGAGTCAGGGGGGACTGTGGGCGGGAGGAGGTCGAGGGGCCAGGACCCAGGGGCCAGCGTGGGAACTTCCTGGAATCCCCTCCCTTGCCTCCCGGGGGGCCCCACCCAGCTCCTCATGACATTGGGGAGTACCACCTCTGACCCCAGCCCTGTCCGCCAGTGACCCTGTGACCCTGTGTGCGACCCCCATCTGCCTCGACCCTCTGTCCCTGACCCCATCTGTCCCTGACCCTGTCCGTGACCCCCCTCTGTGGCTGTGTGCAACCCAGAAACAGCATGTTGGGAGGGAGAAGGAGACTCATGTGGTTCTTGCCGAGACAGACTGATGGTCTGAGATGCTCAAGGGTGGTTCTGGGGACGTGGGTGGCAGCACTGGCCCTTGGTCCAGCTCACGGAGCAACCAGCACCGTCCCGCGCTGGGGTGGGCAGGGCTGGGTCTGGGAGGGAGGTTAGGCAAAGGCCCAACAGTAATGCCGCCAGGGTCTGTGAGCACTTTAGATGAGCCTGCCTGTCTCAGCTTCTCTCTGGGCTGCTCTGACAAGCTCTGGCATTCCTGGCTCGGAGGAAACCAGGAAGAGCGGTCGCTGGTCAGAGGAGGTGACAACCAAGGGAGATAAAACAGCCAGGACCAGGGGCAGGCGCGCCACTGGCACTGACCTGAAGCGGCCACCAGAGGGCGCCCAAGGCAGGCCAGTTGGAGGCCTACGTGCAGCCTGGGACTCTGGCCCTGAAATTCCAGGATGCGGCCACCAGAGGGCGCCCAAGCATAGACCAGTTGGAGGCCCAGGTGCAACCTGGGACTCTGACCCTGAAGTTCCAGGATGCGGCCACCAGAGGGCGCCCAAGCGTAGATCAGGTGGAGGTCTAGGTGCAGTTTGGGACCCTGGCCCTGAAATTCCTGGATGCGGCCACCAGAGGGCGCCCAAGCATAGATCAGTTAGAGACCTAGGTGAAGCCTGGGATCCTGGCCCTGAAATTCCAGGTGCGGCTGCCAAAGAGCAGACCAATTGGAGGCGTAGGTGTAGCCTGGGAATCTGACCCTGAAGTTCCAGGCTGCAGCCACCAGAGGGCGCCCAAGCGTAGATCAGTTGGAGGCCTAGGTGCAGCCTGGGGCTCTGGCTCTGAAATTCCGGAATGCGGCCACCAGAGGGCGCCCAAGGCAGGCCAGTTGGAGGCCTCCGTGCAGCCTGGGACCCTGACCCTGAAATTCCTGGATGCGCATGCCAAAGGGCAGACCCGGTGGAGGGAGGCCTAGGTGTAGCCTGGGAACTCTGACCCTGAAGTTCCACGATGCGGCCACCAGAGGGCGCCCAAGCGTAGAGCAGTTGGAGGCCTAGGTGCAGTCTGGGACCCTGGCCCAGAAATTCCAGGATGCGGCCGCCAAAGGGCAAATTGGTTGGAGACCTAGGTGTAGCCTGGGACCCTTACTCTGAAATTCCAGGATGCGGCCACCAGAGGGCGCCCAAGCACAGACCAGTTGGAAGTCCAAGTGTAGCCTGGGACTCTGACCCTGAAGTTCCAGGATGCGGCCACCAGAGGGCGCACAAGCGTAGACCAGGTGGAGGTCTAGGTGCAGTCTGGGACCCAGGCCCTGAAATTCCTGGATGCGGCCGCCAGAGGGCGCCCAAGCACAGACCAGTTGGAGACCTAGGTGAAGCCTGGGACCTTGGCCCTGAAATTCCAGGTGCGGCTGCCAAAGCGTAGACCAGTTGGAGGCCTAGGTGCAGCCTGGGGCTCTGGCTCTGAAATTCCGGAATGCGGCCACCGGAGGGCGCCCAAGGCAGGCCAGTTGGAGGCCTCCGTGCAGCCTGGGACCCTGACCCTGAAATTCCTGGATGCGCATGCCAAAGGGCAGACCCGGTGGAGGGAGGCCTAGGTGTAGCCTGGGAACTCTGACCCTGAAGTTCCACGATGCGGCCACCAGAGGGCGCCAAAGCGTAGAGCAGTTGGAGACTTAGGTGCAGCCTGGGACTCTGACCCTGAAGTTCCTGAATGCGGCGGCAGGTGGGGGGGGCGCGTGGGCTAGGGGCGTCCAGGGGGAGTGGGCATTTCAGGGGTGGGGCTGAGCGGGGCATCTGCAGAAGCTCCCAGAAGCATGACTCCCACCGTGGGGTGCTGTGGGGTGTGGTCAGAGGGTGTGGGGTGGCCTCCAGGTATCGGGGTGTGCTTGGGCCCAGCCTGGCTGACCCCCACTGTCCCACGCAGAGGCCCAGAGCTTCGGCCTGCTGGACCCGCGACTCTGCTACCTGCTGGACGGTTTCCTCTTCATCTATGGCATCGTCATCACCGCCCTCTTCCTGAGGGCCAAGGTGGGTGCTGGGGGGCCGAGACCTGTCTGGGGACGCCGTTGTGTGGCCCCGGGCTCTCCTGCCGTCCCTGTAACCCGCTCTCCTCCTCTTCCAGTTCAGCCGCAGTGGGCCCATAGATCCGTCGGGTCAGAACCAGGTCTACATTGTAAGTCAACCCGGTGGGAGTGGGGGGCGCCCGGGGACCAGCGGCCCCTCCAGAGCTGCTTCCTGACTACCCCGAGGGGGGACATCGCTGTCACTGAGTAATGAGTACTCAGTAGTACTGAACACCAAGCACTGGCTAGTACTGAGTAGCACTGGGTGCTCAGGAAGAAGCGGGAAGTGGGCCCGGGGGGTGCTTCCTGTGGGCGCCCGTCAGAGGGATGTACGTGGCCATGAGTGTGGGGTCCTGCCCTGTCCCCTGCTGCAGGAGCTGGGCGCTGGCCGAGACGAGTATGACGCCCTGTACAAGGGCCGCGGTCAGAACCCCGAAAGCAGGAGCAAACCGGTAAGTGGCCCATTTCAGGCGCGGGCTGGGAAGACACCCATGTCCCCTGTGACTGGGGGGAGGACAGTGTAGGGGGGTGCGGCCCCCTGACCTCTGTCCCCATCTATCCCATGCAGAGAAGGACACACCACCAGGAAGGCCTGTACAACGTAAGTGGGGGGCCCTGGCGGGGAGTCCTGGGGCATCAGGCGGGCTGTGTGGCCCACTGACCGCTGACCTGGATGGGCGGTTCGGAAGGTTCCAGAGGCCTAGAGGGCGGGGGCGGGGAAGGGAGGTGGACCCGGTGGGGTGGGGGCTGAGACATTTGTGGGAGCCCCCAGATGTGAAAGGTGTGGCCTCCTGTGGGTCCCCGGGGCTATGGCCACTGGGTGAGGCCAGCCTCGTCCTCACTGTCCCCGCAGGCCCTGCAGAAAGACAGGATGGCGGAGGCCTACAGCGAGATCGGCATGAAGGGAGAGGTGAGGGTCCTGCCTGCGCTGTCCACAAGCACCGCCTCACGCACGCACGGGCCCCTGGCCTGGCCAAGGAGTGGGGTGTTCCCCTAAACCAATGGCAGGGGCCGGACCCCGGGCCCTGAATTCTGGCCCAGCCCTGAGCCATGCCCGGGAGCCCCAGATCCCCATTTCTCATGGGATGCACTGCATCAGACCCAGGAAGGCTGTGGCTGGAGGTGGGGGGTGCTCCCTGCCCCGGGACTCTGATGTCTGAATCCCGCGGGGCCTTTGGACCTCTCTGGGCTGGGGTCTGCGGGGGCCCCCCCCATGGTCTCCTCACCCCTGTCTGACTCATCCTGTAGAACCAGCGCCACAGAACCAAGAACCACGATGGCCTCTACCAGGTGAGGTTGCGGCCAGCGGGGGGTTCCCCGGCCCGGCCTTGGGGTGCTCTTGGGCTTCTGGGAGCAATTCAGGCCCTCCCTTCCCTCTGTCCGGGGCGCTAGGAAGCTCACCGTGGCTGCGCGGCCCTGACCTTCCCTTGGGGGCCCCCATTCTCTCTCTAGTGAAGCAGACTGGGAGAATTTCACTGGGGTGAGGGAGGAGACGCACGCGGAGGGCAGGCAGGGCCTGACGCGTGTCCTGCTCTCTCCAGGGGCTCAGCACGGCCACCAAGGACACCTACGATGCCCTCCACATGCAGGCCCTGCCGCCCCGCTAGCGCTCAGCTTCCGGCCCCCAGACCAGATCCCCTCCCCCATCAAGGGTGCTGTGAGGTGCCCTGCCCTCAGGGACGCGTGGACTCAGCCTGTTTGGGGGCTCCAGGGGGGCCTGGCGCTGCTGTAAATTTGCCTGCTGCTGTCTGTGTCCGCCAGGGGGCCCGGGGACAGGCCACCGCTGAAGCCGTGGGGAGACCCCGAGGCCGCGCTGACCACTGGCTATGCCAGCCCCGCTGCTCTCAATAAACGCTTCTGAGAAATGCCACCTCTGGGGTCAGACACAACACGGAGGTTCAGACGTGGGGTGCAGGCAGGGGGCACCCCAGGGAAAGGGCCTGGGGGGGACGAAGGACGACAGAGGATCTCTCTGGTGGGAGGTGTTTCTGCACGTGCGCGTACACACACACACACACACACACACACACACACAGAGTCTAGTTGGATGGGGGTCACCAGGATGGGGGAGGCCGGAGAAGCTGCAGGGGACAGTGATGGACTCACCGTGACATCACGGTCTCTGGGGAGGGGCAGGCGAGTGGCTGGAGTGACTGGCAGTGGTCTCCAACGGGAAGAGGAAGGGTGGGAACTAGGCATGCAAAAGCTTCCAGAACATCACCACCATCACCACCTCTACCCCACCAAAGAAGCACCAACAATGTGAAAACACTTGAAAAATGGTTTAATGATGTTTTACAACAGAAATGAACTGTACAGTTACAGTAAGTTTAATATATATAAAAAAATTACAGCAGACAAATGCATCTACACAAAATCTACCATTCCATTCAGATTCACTGTCACGGCGGCCGGGGTGCAAGGGGGGGGGCGGCCGGGCGTGGACCCCCACCCCCCCTTGCCCCTTCCCCCCGCCCCGTCAAGTTCTGTGGTTTCCAGTTTCTGAAACCAAGAAAGCGTGTTCCCAGGGCCCCCGGACTCCGAGGCCATCTCCTCTGGGAGCCACCTCCGAGAAATGCGCAAGGACCCCCCCCAACAGGCGGACCCCCTGCCCTGACCGCCTGCCGGAGCCGCTTACACCACGTCCGACGCCCCCACACAAGGGAGGGAATCCAGACTCACATTTTTAAAGTACATAAAACCGAAGTTTGGGGGGCCGAGGGCCAGCGCCCCCACGTGCCCCCGACAACAGTGGAAACACACCCTGAATCAATAATACATATATATATATCTTTTTTTTTTCAAAGGGAACAAAAGAAAAAGGTGGCGGGGGCAGGGGGTTAGGATGTTTAAAGACACGGAGAACGAAAACAGCTTTAGAAAAATCACGATCACTCGCTGCCTCTGAAACTAACGCCAGTGGCGAGTGAGGGCCCGAGCAGCCGGGAGGCTGTCACTGTATCTATGTACACGCAGAGCTTTTCCGTTTTCTTTTCTTAGGGACACCTAGGCAGTGAAAACTGTTCTGTGAACACATACGCAGACACACCCGAAACGTACAAAAATACTCTAATTCCAGACTACGAGGACAGCTCAGTGACTCCCATGCTTACAAGCTCGCACTGGAGACAGACAGGAAGTTCAACGACGGGGGTTTTTTGTGGGTTTTTTTTTTGTGTGTGTTTTTTCTATTTTTTTTTTAATATCCCAGAAATATACCAAAATATACATCTAAGCTTTGGAATTACTGAGGTTAGACTAACGCAAGTGCTGGGTAAGTCGTACTTGGTAGCAAGTCTAAGGTTCTGCAGGAAGGACCATCTTTGGTATCCGCACCAGGCTAATATTATTAACATCTGGATTCTCCTTTGGGATCGAGCTTGTGTGACCCTAGAACCAAATGCGCCCCCCACCCCCCGCCCGCCCTGGTCAACTGAGATTTAAAAAGACCCCTGTAAAAAGTTCCTTCATCCGGCAACACCCACCCTCCCCCCCAGTTAAAAAGTCACAGGCGTCCACGGGCAGGGAGGGGGGGGGCGGTGCATAGTTGCTGGAGTGACGGAGAGAAGTGAGGCCGGTGGGGGGGGGGGGGCTGGCCCGGGCCGTGCCCCGGGTCCCAGCCCCCAGCGGCAGCCTGTGTCCCCGTCGGAGGAGTCCTGGGCCCCGCCCCCTCGGCCAGCTCCTGTGTCCAGCCCAGGGCCGTGGGGCGTGTTCGGCCCCTCCCCCTCACCCCCCAGGGTCAGCGCGCCAGACGGAGGCCACAGAAGATTCCCTTCTCTTTGGTTTTTTGGTTTGTTTTGAGTTTATACAATCATCAAGAAATCTTTGGTTTTGGCTGGAAAGTCCAAGAACGAAAGGAAACAAAGGAACGCCCGTGTCTGCCGGAATAGCAGCAGGCCCGGGCCGCAGGGCCCCGGGGTGGGCCAGGGGGTACATTCAAAGAAAAGCTGAAAGGGCCGGGGGCAGCTTCGAGAGAGCGCCACGGGAGAGAAGATTGTCAAATAATAATATTAATAATAATAAAAACTTAAATATTTGGATTCTTATTTTTTTTTCTTTTTTTTGGTCATCAAAGAAAAAAAAAAGTGAGATGTGTATGCAGCAGGTGGCTGGGGACACCGGTGCCCCCGCCCCCAGGCCTAAAGTCAGCAGAACCCGAGGCCGGGCGCCCCCGCCCCGCCCGCCCTCGAGCCAGGCCAGAAGGAGGAGGGTGGAAGCTTCACCCTCGGTTTGCAGTAGCTTTCGCAGCAGCGACATTCAGGGGCTCTGGGGGCCCACCTGGGGTGCAGAGCTGTGTGGGACGGACAAATGGACGGACGGACCGACGGTCGGGGGGGGAGACGTGGGGCTCTGGGGATGGAGTCAGCCTCGGGGCCGAGCTGGAGCTGAGGTATACGACAGTGTCTGGGGGACAGCAGGGGGCCCCAAGCTGACCCACCTAGCCTGGGCCACACCACAGGAGGACGGGGGGGGGGGGGACGGGGTGCCAGGCACACAGGCCGGCTTGGGCGAGCTGCCGGTGGGGGCCCCCGTTTTCCAGGGGATCATCTGGACGTTGGCTGGAAGCCGTGTCTGGGAAGGGCCGGGGCGGCGGGGTTTGGGGGTGCAGCACCCCGGCCAGGACCATCGCTGGCAAAGCTCAGAGATGTGGAGCCCGCGAGCAGCACCCCGGAGACAGTTCCGCCCGCAGCGATGGGGAGGGGGCGGAGGGGGGACAGGAAGAGGAGGGACGGCAGCAAAGCCCTGCCACTTCCGGTCACTGCTCCCCCAGTGAAATGGAGGGGACGGGCTGGCGTGAGTGTCTTTGGTACCCGGACCCGGTCCCCACCCGGGTCTCAGCAGAAAGGCCGGGGGTGCGCGGCCCACTCGGGCCCAGCCAGGCAGCCCGCCCTGCACCCAGAGGTAACGACACAGCAACGGCCTCGGGGACCCGAATCTAAGGGCCTGTCCCTGCGCGGCCCGCAATGTCCCAGTCCTGCTCGGAGCCAATCACAGGCGCGCTGAAGTGTCCTTTGGCCAGACAGAAATCAGGAGAGAAACACGGACGCGCACACATGAGCGCGCGTGCGCAAACACACACACACACACACACAGACATACACACACACACGCACAATGTTACTTCTAACATAACCCACTTCTCCTCCCTCCTGGCCCTCCCTCACCTATAAACAGGGTCCCGAGCCGTGACAGCATCGCCCGTGTTTATCCCACAGGATAAACACATCGTCGGACACACCACCCGGGAGTCAGTTCCCTATTTATGAAGGTCTTTCTTTCCATGGATTTGGTTTGGGGTTTAAACCCGGTTTCTGCAGGCAAGTTGCTCTGTGAGGTATTTCAGGGAGGTGCCAGGATTGGGCGGCACCGCTCCGTCTGTCCTCCCCGTGAAGGCTGTCACCAGAGAGAGGACGAAGCGGGTCGGAAGGAGGTGGGCTTTGTCCGGCAAAGGCTACGGAACGGCACACGGGGAGGGCAGGGAGGAGGGGACGAGTGGAAATCGGGAGCCCTTCCAACCCCAGGGCTCCGGGGTGGCCCCGAGGGAGGCGGCGGAGATGAGGACCAGCCTCACTTCCCAAAGCGGCATCCGGGGTGTCTAAGATGGGAAGACGTCAGAGTGGGCACAAGGCCGCAGTGAAGGTCACACACACACACACACACACACACTCAGATACACAAACACTCACACACAACACAGACACACAGATACACACAGCCAGACAACACACTCATACATAAACTCTCACACTCATATACAAATGATCACACACACATACCTATACTCACCCTCACACAACACACACACCGATACACACTCACACAGATACACACACTTTCATATGCATGCGACACACACACACACACACACACACACACACACACTCCTCATAAGGACACACCCCCAAGAGCTCATGGGTGGCCGAGGCAGCATGCGGGACCCCTGGGGTTCAGTTCCAGGTGCTGCACAGACCCCCCAGCAAACAAAGAACAAAGGAGAGAGCATGAGCTGCTGGTGTGGGCCAGTGGGTGGCGGCCCAAGTCAGGGGCGTGTCAGAGTGGCCTTCTCCCTGGCCAGCACTCAGCCCCCAACCACCCTGCGCACATGTGCGTCCACGCGTGTGAAGGGGGCGAGGGGATGTCCTCCCCTCTTCATGTGTGCGTGTGTGTATGGGGAGATGTTCTCCCCTGTGCACGCATGTGTGTGTGTGTGTGTGTGTGTGTGTGTGTGTGTGCTCCTGACTCCATGCTCGGGAGCCTCTGCAGCCGCCTCAGCCCCAGGCTTCCCCTCCCCGTCCCCTTCTGACACCAACTGGGACCAACTGACACTCCCAAGCAGTTGCGCTCCCGGGGGCACCGGAGCTTTCTCAGCAGAAACCTCGACTCTGTCTAGATCTAGATGCGGTGCTTCCCGGGAAAGCAGCGACAGGGGCCCCGGGGGGCCCCCAAATAGCTGGGCCGCAGGAGACCAGGAAGGGAGAGATTGTGCTTTTCTCACCCTGAACAATGAGCTAATCTCACTCAGAGTCCTTAATCTTACTGCTTTCTTTCCTTTCTTTCTTCCTTCCTTCCTTCCTTCCTTTCCTTTTTAATGAAAAGCTTCCTTCAAAGACCGAGGCCCGAATGGGCCCTGCAACTGAGCGGGGCCGCTCGGCCCAGAGCACAGTGATTCTTTTTTTTGCTTTTTGGGTCCCACCCGACAATGCTCAGGGCTGACTCCTGGCTCTGCACTCAGGAATCACTCCTGGCGGGGCTTGGGGGACCCGATGGGATGCCAGGGATCGAACCCAGGTCAGCCGCGTGCCAGGCCAACGCCCTCCCTGCTGGACTATCGCCTCAGCCCCGATTCTTAAATAACACGCAGTTCCTACTCCTGGCCCTCGGGCTCTGCTCTGGCTGCAGCTCCACCTCCAGACTGGTCCAGGAGGAAGGAAAGGTGGGCCGCTCCAGGGAGCAGGATGCAAACCTTTCCTCCTCCGCCGGTGCCCAGAGGCTGCCACGCCACGTAGGGTCTGGGACAGGCCCGGAAAGGCAGGAACGACCAAGGGCCTCTGCTCAGACACTGCCCAGATCCCAGGCCTCTGCGCCTAGGGAATCACACAATCACAAGCATTTCTTGAGACAAGAAAAGATGAGGTCCTGAGAGACAGAGGGTGGGGAGGGGCGATGGGGGCCGGGGTGTGAGTTTGCATCCCCATCGCCCAGCTGTGTGTGTGTGTGTGTGTGTGTAGGTCCATGAATACACGCATCCGTGTACCTCCCCTCCACCTGTTTTTAAGGAAGGAAAAGAGAACAATCTTAAGCGACTTCTAGCTAGGGATTTACTTTCTCTCAAATGCAGATTCTTGTGCTGGTTTAAAGGTCGATCCTCATGCAGACAGAAATACACACACAAGCGCACGCGCGTGAGCACACCACACACACACACACATGCATACACACACGCCCCGGCCCATGCACGCACGCTTGCCCCCAGCAGAACCCCCTTTCCCAAGTGGTTCCAACGGAGGCTCCAGATGGCAGGGTGGGGACCCCCGCGGCCCCCCCACACTTCCTTTGGTAGCGACTGGGGAAATGGACGCAGAAGTCCGGTGCCTGCCCTGTGAGAATCAGCATCTCCTTCCCTGAACCCCTCTCCCGCCCACGCCCCCTCGACGGGCGCTACAGTATTCACGACATTCCAGAATCCTCCGCAGAGACGCCGAGCCATTGCGCCGGGTGAGGGGGAGCCCACCGGGCTGGGGGCCCCGGGGGCCGGGCCGGAGAGGAGCGTGAGGCCCTCCTGCTCGGACCCCCTGCCCCGCCCCCACCCCCACCGCGGGCTCCCGAACCAGGCGGCGTCACCGGCAGGACAAGCAGCAGCTTTTCAAATAATCAACAACAAACAGAAACGCAACGCGACGTGGTCAGTAGCAATGGCCTCCCCAGGGTGCCCGAGCCGCCGCGCGCCCGCCCCGCCCCGCCCCGCCCCGCCGGGAATCCACTTTGGTTCAAGCTTCGTGAGTCACGACAAGGTAAATGAACTGTGCGCGCGGGGAGGCCGCTTTCCCGGGCGTGCAGTTCACGGATGTCGGGGGGCGGGCAATTAAATACTTTGGGAAGCCAGACAGGAAGACGGCCGGCGGGTCTGTGCCAGGGAAGGGGGCACCCCGCGGAGGGGGGGCCTCACCCCTTCGGACCCTCCCCCTCCACCCCTGCGGACCCGCCCCCCTGACCCCTGCAGACGCTCCTCCTCTCTGCGCCCTCCTCCCCTCCCAGCCCAGCCCAGCACCCCGATTCCTGGGGCGTGCCAGGTGCGTGCTCAGTCCCCGCCCCACCCCCGTCCTTCTGGAAGGTTCTGCCGCCCTCACCCCGCGCCGCTCACGCGCTTGCTTCTTTCTCCTCACACCTCTTGAGGTGGCCGGTCGTGGGAGGGAGCGAGAAGGGCAGAGGCGAGACGGGGGCGGGGGGCGAGGGCGAGGGCGAGGGCGGGGGCGCCCCCTCCCGTGCCAGGGCGGCTGTTCTCCACCAAGGAAGATGCAGGGAGTCTGGGGTGGAGCAAGGTCCACAGATCAGGAAGAAGCGCGCACAGCCGGCGCATTCTCAGGGGGCGGGGCGGGCCCCGACGGCGTCCGTCCGTCGGTCCGTCCGTCCGTCCGTCCGTCCGCAGTAGTCTTGGTTCGCCGGCTCGGTTCGGTCCCGAACGCAGCGGGGCCCTTCTCGGGGGTGAGGGGGGCCGGGGTGACGACGAGAGCGACCGTTCAGCAGGAATGTCCTTCCCACACAAAGTGCTCCGAAGGCACTGCTGAGGGGGGGAGGGGGAGGAGGGGGAGGGGAGGAGGGGGAGGAGGGGGAGGGGAGGAGGGGGAGGAGGGGGAGGAGGGGGAGGGGAGGAGGAGGAGGAGGCGGCGTCCGGAGTCGGCACCCGAGCCGCTCGCGCAAGGGGCCAACGAAAAGGGATTTTCTAGCACCTCTGGGAGAGTCGCCGCGGGGAAGGGCACCAGCGAGAACGCCCCGGCCCTCGGTGTGTGGGGGGGGCGGGCTGGCGGGCTCGGACCCCGGGCCGGAGACGCGCGCGGCCAGACTCGACGCGCAGAGCGAGGCCGCCCGCGAGAACGACGCCAGTCCCGGCTGCTCGGAAACGGGCTCCGGACGGGCGACCCACCTGCAGACAGTGACCGCCGGGCACGGGGAGGGGTCCTTGCACTTGGTTTCGGAATCTTGTCTGTCGGTTGGTCGGTGGTTTGTCTCTGTTTTTGCTTTTTTTTGCATTTTTCTCTTTTTCCTGGAAATTTTTGGTTAGAAAGTTCTCCGATGCAGGAGGCGCTCCTGAAAAGACAGTGTTTTATTACAAAATCAGGCAAAGTGGTCCGGCTCCGGCTCCGGCTCGGGCTCGTCCGCGTCCTCCTCCGGCCGCTCACTGCGCCTTGGGGGCGGCGGTGGTGGCGGCGGGCGCGGCCCCGCCGGCGGGCGCGCCCGCGAAGAGCGCGCTGGGCGCCGACTCGGCCGCGCTGGCGGGCGCGTGCAGGCTGGCGGCGGGCCCCGAGCCCCCGGGCGCGGCGGCGGCGGCGGCGGCCGAGACGAGGCTGACGGGGTTGCTGGTGAGCAGAGACAGGTTCTGGGGGTTGAGGAACAGCGGCGCCGTCACGATGTTGGGCGCCGCGCCCCGCGTTGGCGAAGACCAGGTTGCCGGCGGCGTCAATCGACGAACAACAGGATGATTGTGATCGTGATCACTAAAATTATCCTGTCAGAGGACCAGAAACTTCTCTGCTGATGCTTTAATTTATAAAGTTCCTCAAAGTTTGCAAGGAGCCACCCTCGCCCGGAGCTGCGCCCCGAGGCCAGAGCCTTCTAGGGGCTTCCAGGGCTTCTCCAGCCCCGAAGCGGACGCGGCTCCAGGGGGGCGCGCCCTGGACAGTGCCCGGAGGCCAGAACCCCAGAGGCTTCCAGGGGCTTCTCCAGCCCTGGCTCTGATGTGGCCCCAGGGGGGGCGCTCCCCGAGGCCGGGACCTTCTAGGGGCTTCTGGGGGGCTTCTCCAGCCCGAACGGGTCGCGGCCCCGGGCAGCGCACCAAGGCCAGAGCCTTCTAGGGCCGGGGGGCCGCTCCAGCCCCGACAGGCATCGCCCCGAGCCGGCACCCGCGGCCGGAACCTCCCCCAGGCTCCCGGGGCTTCCCGGGCGGGCAGGCCGACCCCGGCCCGGTCAGGGCCCCGCGCCCCCCCCCCCCCGCCCCCGCCGCGGCCCGCGCTGACCTTGGATGGTGGCCAGCGCGCTGTTGCTCATGAGCGCGGGGCTGAGGGCGCCGCCCAGGGTCCCGGGGCCGAGGCTGAGGAGCGCGCCGCTGCGGGGAGAGAGGGGGCTCAGCGCGGGCCGGGGGGGCGCGGTGCCCGCGGGCGCCCGCCCCGCTTACCCGGCGGCGAACTGCGAGGGCGCCACGAGGCCCGGGCTCAGGCCCGCGGCGGCGGCCATGGCGGCCAGGCTGGCGTTGGCGGGCAGCGGCGCGGCGCCCGGCAGCCCCGACGCCGTCACCATCACCTGGCTGCCCGCCAGCGGCGAGGCCAGCGCGGCCGGCGTGGTCTGCGTCGCGCCCGTCTCGCCGGCGCTGGACGCCTCGGCGGCGGCGGCCGACGGGGACGGGCTCAGGGACGGGGACGCGGCGGCGGCGGCGGCGGCGGCGGGGGCGGGGGGCGCCGTGGAGATCACGGTGGCCGCGTGGGTGGCGGCGGCGGCGTCCGTCGTGCCTGCGGAGGGGGCGGCGGCGTGAGCATCCCCGCGCCCTCCAGCCCGCCAGGCCAGCACCCGGGCAGGGCCCCGAGGGTGGGCGGCAGCTGCCCAGAGTGCGGGCGCAGCCAACGGCTCCGGGAGGCGGAGCGGAGACCCCTGCTCCCGTCCAGAGACCCCCACTTCCTCCCAGAGACCCCCCAACTCCTGTCCAGAGACCCCCTGCTCTTTGTGGGACTTTTGGTTTTGGGCCACACCCGGCAGTGCTCAGGGCAGGGTCACTCCCGGTGCGCTCAGGGATGCCACCGATGGAACGCGGGTCTGATCCCCTGTGAGGCAAGTGTCCTCCCCGCTCTATACTATCCCGTGGGGGGGGGGGGGGAGGGAATGACCTATTTTCCTACAATAAGTGTTGATAACAAACTGCACACACAGAAGGAGGCATCTGTACTGAATCAGCTCTCGGAGACAGAGCGCAGCAGTGAACTGTGACTGCTCACTCTCCTCAGAGCCGGCACGAAGTGCAAAGGGACACTGTCTGAGAGGCCTTCCAGAGGCAGCGTGTCTACACTTTTTGTTCTGCTGTGAGAACAGCAAATGTTTGCAACCCCAGGTGTAACTGACAGCAGCCCGGTCTGTGCCTGGAACAGGGTCCCTGGACTTGGGGCACCCAAGAAACAGAATCAGTCGCCCCTTCAAAAGCTCCTCCCGCAGACCAGCCTGGGTCCCAGCGGCGCTCACCTGTGACGGAGAGGTTGGTGACGGTGGTGGGGCTGGTCAGGGGGAGCACGGGGTTCACGGTGAGGGTGCTGGCTGTGCTGCTCGCCACGAGGCTGGGCGTGGTGGCCACCTGCAGGCCAGAGAGGGAATAGGCGTCCGAGCTCCGGAGTCTCGGGCACCTTCTCGGTCCAGAGGCCGATTCGCTCAAAAACCTCAGCCAGACCCGAAAATGCCCAAGAGGAAGCAAACTTTTTTGTCGCTCAGGGCTGACTCCTAGTTCTGCGTGCAGGAATCACTCCTCACGGTGCTTGCGGGACTCTCTGGGGTATTGGGGATCAAACACGAGTTGGCTGCGTGCAAGGCAAACGCCCTCCCCGCTGTGCGGTCGCTCAGGCCCCAAGAGGAAGCCATTTTATGATTCTGTAGATCTCAGAGTCTACAAAGTTAACGTAAATGGAAAGGTTGCATGCAAACAGAAGGTTTCTCTCTGATAGAAAAGGCCTCTCTGATACCACTCCCATGAGGAGTGATAGCACAGCGGATAGTGCGTTTGCCTTGCACGCGGCCGACCTGGGCTCGATTCCCAGAATCCCAGAGGGTCCCCTAAGCACCGCCAGGAGTAATTCCTCAGTGCATAGGCAGGATTGCTGGGTTCTCATTGGGGTGACCCAAAAATAAAAAGAAACAAACCAAAAAAAAAGGCCTTGCAACATAAAAAAAAATACATATATATCAAAATCAATGCCTATACTTCCATGGTGCTGAGTCACACACTCTAACTCAGTAAGCAAGACACAAGTCATGAACAAACACACAAGGAAATGACCCCTGGGGTCATCTGGCCGCTGCTGGCAGTATCACATTTCAACCAGGCCTGGTGGCCACCCCGTCCAGGGACACTATCACGACCCAGTAGTGACCCTGCAAGGTCAGCCACGGAGCCTGTGTGTGAGCCAAGACTCAGCTGGCGTCCAGCGCAAGCCGCAGGTCGCGGGCCACTGGGAATTCTCTGCCACGGGCCGTGGGTGCGTTAAACTCGATCAACTGGACTTTTGGTCCCACCACGACTCAAAGGTAGAATGTCGCCAGCAGCGAGTGTAGCCCCCAGGGACCCCACAAAGCCCCCAGAGGAAGGAAGGAGGAGGCTGCGGCGAGACAGGAAAGAATCGTCTGCTTTAAAAGGGGACCGGCACATCCTTGGATGGACCGCAGGAGATTTGGGGACTGTAGCCACACGGGAACAAGACAGTGGGGACACGCAGAGAGCAGGAGCCCCAAGGGGCAGGCGCGAGACAAGGGTTCCCGGGCCTGCGCTCACCAGCGGGGTGGGGCCGGGGAAAACGGCCTTGATGGGGGAGCTGCTGGCGCCACCGCCCGGCGGGTTGATTCTTTTCTCTTTCTGGCGGCGGTTGCAGAACCAAACCCGAATCACCTCCTTCTCCATGTTGAGCTGCTCGGCGATCATGGTGATCTCCTCCGAGGTAGGCTTTTGGTTCTGGGGGGGAGGGGGGAGAAACCATCTTTGGGGGTTGGAGCAACAGGACAGCGGGGAGGGCGTCTGCCTTGCACGCAGCAGACCCAGGTTCGACCCCCGGCATCCCTGGGGGATGGGGCTGGACTGGGCCCACAGCACCCTCCCTCCCCCCCTCCCGGACAGTGCACACTGGAAGGGATTTGATTTGAGCTGTGCTCAAGGTCACTCCTGGCGGGGCTCGGGGACAAGGTGGGTGCATCAAACCCGCTGCCATCCCTGGATCGCAGGGAGCAGCTTCGGCCCCCCCGCGTCCCCCCTACGTGCACACACTCTGCAGCGCCCTTGGGAGACCCTGGGCGTGTGAACAAGGCACGCTGCTTCTAAACTCTCTTCACAGTGCTCTGGGCAGCTCATGGGAGCTCCAACTGGTAGCCCCTGGGGCAGAGCAACTGGCCCCACGTCTGCCGGCCTGATGCCCATGCCATAGCTGACCCAGAGCCTGGAAGCAAGTATTCATGGGTGCACGGCCTCCCGTGGGGCTCTGCCCGCCACATCCCCCGTGACCAGAAAGGCAGTGGTCTGCGGCGCCAACCCCCCCCTCCGCCCCCCCGCCCCCCCCCCTCCGCCCCCCCCGCCCCCCCCCCGCCCCCCCCCCCGCCCCCCCCCCCCCCCCCCCCCCCGCCCAGGCGAGCGTCACAGACCTCCTCGAAACTCTTCTCTAAGGCCACGCGGATGTTGGTCTCTATGCTGGTGCGTTTCTTCCTCCTTCGGTTCAAGCCCTCGATGCCCTGGCCTGGGGAGTTCAGGGCACTGGGGCTGGAGACGGTCGAGTCGGAGGAGAGGTTCTCTGTGAGGAGAGAGCCAGCAACAGCTCAGCCGGGGGCGTGGACCCGCGCCCGGGAGGGAGCGACAGTGCTCGCCTCCGTTCTGACGGGTTTGCTCACTTACAAGCTTGGGGGAAATCAGCCCCTATTCCCAGAGGACAGCCTCAGCACACAGCACAGATGCTAACGGACGAGCAGCTCAGGTTTTCACGTATGAAGTACCTGGTCATTTGTATTGTTATTTATTTTTGGGGGGGGGAGGCTTTTTGGGTCACACTCGGCGATGCACGGAGATTACTCCTGGCAGTGCTCGGGGAACCCTATGGGATGCTGGGAATCGAACCCAGGTCGGCTGCATGCAAGGCAAATGCCCTCCCTGCTGTGCTATCGCTCCAGCCGCGTAGGTGATCATTTTTAATATCAAAAGCAGAAATAACAGGCCAGAGTGACAGCAAACGGGAGGGCGTTTGCCTTGTACTCGGCCAACCTGGGTTCAATCCTGGGCACCCCAGAGGGTCCCTCGAGCACCGTCAGGAGTGACCCCTGAGTGCAGAGCCAGGAGGAACCCCTGAGCATCACCAGGTGTGACCCAAAAAGCAAAATAAAATTTAAAAAGTGAATTAAAAATGGCTTTCTGGGGTCACAGTGATAGGACGGCAGGGAGGGCGTTGGCCTTGCAGGGACTGGCTCGGGTTCGATCCCTGGCATTCCATAGGGTCCCCTAAGCACCGCCAGGAGTGATCTCTGAGTGCAGAGCCAGGAGTCAGCCTGGGTGTGACCCCAAAACAAACAACAAAAAAGCAGAAATAATACCGGGAACAGCTATGTGGTAATTCACTGAATTACCAACGTATTTTTCCACATTTAACCTAACACTCAAGGCTTCATCAATATCCTTTGGCTGCCCAGACACCCTGATTCAGAAGAAACACGCAGAGGGGGGCTGGACCTATAGCACGGCGGGTAGGACGCTTGCCTTGCACGCGGCCGACCCGGGTTTGAGTCCCAGCATCCCAGAGGGGTATGACCCAAAAAGCAAAAAAAGAAAAACACACTAAGGCTAGAACGTGCCACCGACTGTGCACATGACATCCCGGGACCGTGGAAGGAGCCAGCTCTCCTGTCAGCCTCGATGCATTTTGGTCCTCCCGAGATCAGTGAACTTCAGGGGTCTTTAGTACAATGGCGCAGGAAATAGAAGTCAGCAAGCACGGTCGCTGACTGACCCCTCGGCTCCCCACCGCCTTCACGCCCTGTGCAGTTCCCAGGACATCTCTCCACCCACCCACCTGCATCATTCAGCCACTTCTCCAAAAGCGGCTTTAACTTGCACATGTTCTTAAAGCTGAGGTTCAAGGCTTCGAAGCGGGAGATGGTGGTCTGGCTGAAGTCGTTTCCGTACAGTTTCCCCATAGCGAGCCCGACATCGCCCTGCGCGGGATACAGAGCAGAGAGGGGGGAGGTGGGCGAGAAAAGGGCTTCCGGTCACACACACACACGCCACCTCCTGGGCCCACGAGACCCACCCGCGCCGCCCAGCGGCCCACCAAGGACTGAGTGTTAACCTGGCTCATACAACCTTCAAACTTCCGTGTGTTCTCTCTGGTTTGAATGGCTTCTTGCTGCCTCGTGGCATAATTCAGATCTCAGTTATTTTCACTAAGTCACAGAGGACAGTGCGGATACAGACCCCTCAAGTGACACCCATCAAAGCCTCAGTTTTCTTGTATCACCTTCAGGACTGGTAGGTGGGACTCCTACAATCGCTGCGGGGATTTCTGAACAAGCCCAACGTCCCGTAAAAATCACCTGAAAATTCAGAAATGAGTCCCAGGCCCTTTCTTTTTGTTTCCTGTCAAGTATTTTTAGAAGCAGCGAAAAATCTATTTTCCCTCCTTAGTTTGGCTTTCAAAGTTGGTAACAAAAAAACAGGTATTCTAAAAGATGACTTCTGTAACCATTATAGAGAAAGAAATTCACAGCAGAGAGGTCTGACCCATTTAGGCAAACCTTCGTGGCAGTGGAAAGTTGCTAACCTCATAGCAGTAGAACAATGCCTCCCTGAATATTCCACAAAAGATGTCTTTCTCCACTGCCTGGGCCCTTTGAAATGTATACGCGGCTTTTCTTCCAGCCCAACCGTCCCTTGTTAAGAGCAGTAAAAGCCGATCTGAATAGTTAGGGGAGCCGAATGATTCGCCCTCTCATTCCAATTAGGTTGGTGGCAGGGCTGTAGGAGGGCGCGTTTCTCATCGGAAGCGCCAATTCGCCGGAGACCAACTCCCAGCGACCCGGGAATAGCGCTCTGAATGGGAATTATCCCAACGCTCTGGGCTGTCTTTCGAATCCCGCATCGTTATCCAGCACCTGCATGATGTGGGGGCCAGGGAAAGGGGGGTCCTTTAGAACCCCTTCTTCTCACTGGGAAACGGCTGGACAGAGGAGAACCGTGGAAGCCAGGGGACAGCAAGGCCGAGGACACCTATCCTCAGTTTACCCAGAGCCGTGCTTCCCAGAGAGGCTAGAGTGAGGGGTGGGAGGAGAGAGTCTCCTTGCTGAGGAGGGGTGGCAGGTGGTAGCGACGCTCTTACAACCATCTTGGGTTCGCCTCATGAAAAGCAAATGGTCGGAGCAGTTAACTCACATATAATCTGGAATTTATTGTATCCCTTTGATACTCGTTCAAAAGGAGCCAAAGGAACGAAGATTGGCATGTGGAAATCCTGAACATACCACATGTGATGGCGGTGTCCTATTTCGGCATGCCTTCTAATTAGTAAATGACATGTTTCGCAATTCCTTAATAACCGATGATGTGATTAGAAACCGCTGCTGAGTAAGACATGCAGGAACCTTTACTCACGCAGAGAACGGGGCTTCTTTCTGTTTCAACACATAGCATGAAGTCTAGCTTTCCCAAATGTCCCTTCCTGTGCCTCTGTATAAATGAGGGGGGTCTAACAGCCACCTGCAGCTGCCTGCGAGCAGTGGGGCGGTGCTGGCCTTGCAGTAGACAGATCCAGATGGATCCCCGACACCCCACAGTGGCCCTGACCCCACAAGGAGTGATCCCCAAGCTCGCAACCGGGAGCCGGTTGCGAGCACTGCTGGGTGTGGCCCCAAACAAAACAATCCCAAACACACAAGGGCTGCTGTCCTTAGCCGGCACCAGGTACCACTCGTGTAAAGGTGGCAGGGCCACATCGTGGTCACTGCACGAGGAGGAGCAGTTGCCTAAATCCTAAAGCAAACAGAGCAGTTCCTGGGGGCGGTGGAGGGAGCAGCTACTAGCCACATGCCGGGAAAATGCCACAGAAAGGCTAAACCACTACTTGGGCAAGAGCTAAGAGTTGAAAAAGCCTTAACGTTCTTGGCACCGAGGCCAGGGAAGCAAAGAAAGTGCTGAGTGACTGTGTTCAAAGCTGCAGCGATGCTAAATGCCAACTGCGCATTTCTTTAAGCTTGTCAGCTAAATTCTCCCTGTCCATCCCGTCTCGTCTGGAGTTTTCTTTTCAAAACATATGCCTGATCACTTGGGTGCTTCAGATGGGACAGATCTTTCCCACTGTTATTTGTTCTTTTGCAAACTAAGCTACACAAATATTATTGCATTTTATCTAAAGTTATATCCATTTGAAAACCGTCTTATGTTTTAGTATAAAATTAGTTTGAAGAATAAATGTCTCTATTACACAACTAACACACACTCTTATTCATACACTTAACACTCATGCACACACAGACACACATATACATACATTCATGCATACACACTCATATACACATACATACACGCACTCACATGCACTCATGCATATATACACATTCACACATATGTACACTCACACATGCGTACACACGCATATACACTCATACACTCGTGTATGTACTCATTCACACACGTATACTCTCACAAGCATACATACACTATACACATGCACATATACACACATGCATGTACAAACTCATGCACACATACACACATGTACTCATGCATATACTTACACACATTCATACACACACATACACCTGCACACACATACTCATTCACCACTCATGCATACACACACTCATGCATACACACACTCATACACACCTGCACGCACACAGTGTCCTGGCCGTGGTATGACATAGGTCTCACCACAGAAAATAGTCAGGAAAGTATTTACGCAGTGGTTTGAATTTCAAGTAATAATGATACTTTCTTCAAAGAAAACATCACGCTTTTCCTGATTTCATAAACACATCCAGTGTAACGTACGCCTCAGAATTCTGTTCACCTAATGATGTTAGATCCCCTTACAGAGACGTTTCCCAGCTCTCAAAGTATTACCTGTGACAGGGCAGTCACAGACCCAGTGAGTGGGGGTCTTGGAACCAAAATTCTCTGTACTTGACGCCTGTTAGGCCATTAAATTCCACTTTCAAAGCCCTCTGCTAGGTGCCGTTTCAAAAAATCAGCTTGGATTTTTCATCAGCGACAGGCTCTTACTTGACTAGTTTCAGCTTGGGTGTGCGCCCCGTCTGCCCTCCCCTCCTCCAAAGCCCGTTTTTCAACGCCTCTTTCCCCTCTCAGCCTGTGTGACGCCCTGCTGAGCCCTCACAGACACACACCCACGTAGCGAAGACTGAGGTAATAAGGGTCCGTGCAGTTGCATCAACCCTCCAAATAACTGTTCCAGTTCTCCCCTGGGTAGGGGACAGGTGGAGGGGGCACGGGGACAGTCAAAGACATTTTGGTGGGGGGGGCGGTCCCTTTGTACCTCAGTATCATCCCTGAACACTATGTGACCATCTCAACTACTATAAAGCAAAACTAAGCCCTACCACTCCCTGGGATGACTAATCTCAGAGGTCTGTCCCTGGAGAAATCCAACAGCTTCCGTCTAACGGTACACCACAGATCAGCAACAGGGTCCCTGTGCCAGAGTCTCACTTGATAACGCCACCCGGGACTAGGAAACTCGAACCCACACCAGAGAGCCCTGGGAATGCGGTGGAGGAGACCGCCAGGCTCTGTGGCGGTGGCTCTGTCTTACCTGAGTGAATCCGAGCTTGATCCGTCTCTGTTTGAAGGTCTTGGCAAACTGCTCCAGCTCCTCCAGGTCACTGGGCTCCTCCAGGCTGGGGGTATCAATACGCTTTGGTGTCGACTGGCTCTGTGGAAGCGTCTGGATTGGGGTTGCTGCTATAGTGCGTGTAGGGGTTGCTGGCTGCTGGCGCGGGAACAGAACCACAGACACACACACACACAGGCACAGAATTAGGATGATGGCAAGCTTGTGTGAGCACCGCATCAAGGAACGCTCAGCTCAGCTCTGGAGGATTCATGGCTGCGGAAGGCACGAGTCGGTGAGGAGAGCAGAGGCGGGATCTGGGCACTGTGGCCGACAGGGGACAGTTTCAAACCCTCCGTCACCAGGGGCGCGTGCCACAGACTATGCCTATGCCGTTAGGACCCAGAGGGCCTGATCGAGGGTGTTTCTGCTTCTGACTGCAGAAACGCCCAAAGATATCATAATGCCCCACTTGTCCCCTTCCCCATCCTAGGGCAACTGCTCTGCTCACCGTCTTGTCTCCGATACCAAAGCACACGACATGCGTTCTGGGACTGTGGCTGCCAGACTCAACATCACAGTGAGTCTGATGGTTGGGGAACCCTGAGGAATAGACCCCTCACTGGGAGGGAGGCTGCCCTAAAACACACCTCACTTCCAGAAGTTTCCTGCTCTCTCGAAGACAAACTTTTCTTGGGAGGACCCAGGTGGTCCTGGGGACTGACCCTGGCCTCCCGCAGGCAGATTTTATCTCTTCCCATCTCCATGGCAGCTGATTCTTTTTGTCTTTGTTGGTGACGTCTGGGTCACACCCAGCCGTGCTCAGGGGTTACTCCTGGCATGGGAGACCCTCTGGCATGCCGGGGATCAAACCCGGGTGGGCCACGTGCCAGGCAACCGTCCTCCCCGCCGAGCTATTATCGCTCTAGTCCCTGTCTGTCTGTGGCAGTGGACACGCCACTGAGGGGCTCAGGCGCAAAGCCAGTGCTGGAGTTCTGATGCCCCACTGGACCATCTGGAGCACCCAGTGGACAGTCCTGCCCTGCTGCTGCTCTCGGGGCAGTGCTCAGCCCTTACAGTGCTGGGGGCCTCTCAGCAGACAGTGGAGCCTTAGACGGAAGCCTCTTTGTGGCCAGCAGATGCCTGGGCACGTGTCATATTAAGTGCTAACTAGAGACAAAAGGGTCAGAGGGGGCCGGGGGATGAGTCAGGATCGACCACTTCACCCCTGTAGAGTCGCAGATGGGGAAAGTGGAGGCCCTGGGGGTGGGGTGGGGAGGCCACAGCACCTCCAGGTCGGGAGATGGTGGCGAGGCGTTTCTAAGGCAGGCAGAGGGTTTTCACGGGGACCCTCGTCTCGAGTTCAAGTGGTGATTCCCGCCGCCAACTCTGCGGGGGACGGGAGGGCAGTAGCAAGAGCCTGTCTCCATGGCACATGGTTCTGGAGGAGCGTCTCAGGACATGGGAACGCTGTTCGCTGCAGCTACGCCCACTGCGCGGCTGCGCCGTGAGCTCCGTAAGCCACCCGAGTCGAGGGGGGCTCTGGGCTGCGCCCTAACCAACCACAGCCCCGGGAGGCGGACCTGGGAGGTGAGGGTGATGCTCGGCTGGGACTGCAGGAGGTTGGCTTGGCTTTGCTGAGGTAGTTGCGTTAGAAGATTCTGCGCTTGCAGGAGACCTGGAAGACACA
This sequence comes from Sorex fumeus, assembly GCF_029834395.1. Lineage (NCBI taxonomy): Eukaryota > Metazoa > Chordata > Mammalia > Eulipotyphla > Soricidae > Sorex > Sorex fumeus. Next base: position 982,737 of record NW_026606283.1, on the reverse strand, counting down.
ACGGGCCACGGCAGACACGTTAGCGAGAATTTCCAGCTGCTCCGCCAGGGTCTCACCGGCCCTCAGACACAACGGGTTGCAGTGGACACGTTAGAGAGAATTCCCAGCTGCCCCGCCAGGGCCTAATCTCAGACTCCTCAGGGCTTTATCGCCCGACATTCAACTCCGTCAGATGCGGCGGATCAAGGGACTGGAGGGTCAGCAGTGAAACAGATGTCCCCACTGTGACCCCGACAGCCTCTTGGCCGGCCGAGCTTAGCCTCCGTGAGGGACCAGAATAAAGGGGAGAAGTCCTCTTGGCACTGCAGATTGACTCCAACGTCCGGGCCCAGAGCCTTCCCCCAGTGCCAGACAACTATCTAGTTTAAGAAAGATAGCGGGGCCGGAGTGACAGTGAGTGAGGAAGGCGCCTTGTACGGTACATCGGATCCCGGGCATCCGGTGCCATCTCCCGAGGACCGCCAGGAGTGATCCCTGAGCTCAGAGCCAGGAGGAACCTCTGAGCATTGCCGGTGGGGCCCCAAACCCAAAAAAACAAAAAAAGAAAGCAAAGCAGCAATTCTTTAAGAGGCAGATCCAGGAAAGAGTTCTAGAATACGCAGCGACAGAAAGCGGAAGAACTCAGCGCTGGCATGGGGGCAACTGCCTGTGTTGTGAGACGCCCTTACAGACCCCCCCACCCCACCCCACCCGTGCTGAGATGGCCTTATAGACAGACAGACCCCCATCCTGACGGGCACAGAAATCAGGCAGCACCCAACACCAGGGGGCCTTGGACTGCTCCTCTGGGACGCACAGGACAGGCAACTCCTACCCCCGTCCCCAGACACTCAGGGAAGACCAGTGTTCATGGGAGCATGTGCTGCAGTGCTCGGCCCACTCTGAGGGCGTCCCGGGGAAACACCAACCCCAGCAGCCCAACTCGGTTCCTCCCTGCGGCCACTCACGGGTGCCCGCGGGACGGGCGGGTGCAGTGGAGCGAACCCCCTTCCTTCCCCCCTTCCCTCCCGGCTCACCCTGCTGGCCCTGGGGCGTCTGGGAGATGATGAACTGCGCCGGCTGCAGGCTGGCCGTCGGGTGCACCAGCACGAACTGCTGCAGGTTCAGGTTCTGCTGCTGTAGCTGCTGCAGCTGTTGCAGGTCCTGGAAGGGCAGAAGGAAACGGGGAGCACTGATTTGGGGAGCACGGACCACATCACATGCAGCCCCGGGCAACGGGTCCCATCCCACCTGGTAAAGAGGAGCCCGAAGCTTACACTCCGGCCTCCTTCCCAGGGGCTGTCCTGGCACACGAACACCGCGTGCGCGTGTGTCCATATGTGTGTGTGCATATGTATGGATGTACATGTTCATGTGTACATGCATGTGTATGTGTATGTACGTGTGTTGATGTATATGTGTGTGAACGTGTGCGTGTATGTCCAGGTGTGTGTCCGTATGTATGTGTGTGTGTCCCCGTGTTTGTGTGTAAACCCTCACGGGGGACACCGTGCTGTGTTGACATACATGCAGCCTAGTTTCCTGCCATGATTTAAAGTCCCTCAGGACAAACGGTGTCGGCTGTGTACACACACGTTTACACAGGTCTTAAAGATCAAATGAGGAAAACAGCGTGTGGACTGAAAGCAGAGATGGCTGTATCTGAGTTTGTGTCAGTCTATCAGAAGACGCCTAATGATTTATGAAAACTGGCACCATCCAATCCAATTCCGCCAAGAAGGCACCGTCATAAGTTCCACGAACCCCTGTGAAAAAATCCGACCCCCACCACACAGCAACAGAATCGGCCTCATGTTGCAGGATGTTTTCAAGAGCCTTCATGGTCAACCGTCTTATTAGAACAAATCACTCTTGGTCTCGCGTGTTAGGTGCCAACACAACGCTTTTGGAGGGATGCAGAACAGGGCCCCGGCGAGAACACAATCTGGAGAAGACGCGGCACCACAGGGCTCGGCCTGACCCACCGGGCACCTGTCCCTGTCCCAGCCGGGAAGGCGTTTCTGCATCTCGAGATGAAGTGACTGTCTGAGGTGGGACTCGCAAGCCCCCTCTCTTCTCCTGAGGCTCCCTGGCCGGACAGAGCAGGGGACCAAGTTCTGCACAGCCACTCACGCAGGCGGCCCGGGAGGGCCAAGGCACCCCTGCCTCTGGCGTGAGCCAAGGACAGGACGCACGGCCGGCCGCTGGCGAGACGGCGGGCGGCGCCACTCACCTGTGCGATCTGGATGGGCTGCGAGAGGGGGATCTGCGTCATGGGCGTGGCGGCGGAGGCCGAGATGGTGGCGCCGGCGGCGCCATGCTGCTGGCTGGCCGAGTGCTGCTGGACGGCAGCGGCCAGCAGCTGGGCCTGGGCCTGGGCCTGCTGGAGCAGGAGCTGCTGCTGCGCGGGTGTCAGCGTCAGCTGCACAGAACGGGACAGACGGACAGACGGTTGGAGCGCGCGGGCAGCGGACTGAAACGGTGGCCTCGCCACAGACATGAGCCCCATGGGCGCAGGCACGAAGGTCATTAACCAGTAAGCAGAAGAGTCGCCGCCGACGGGCCCAACGGGATGGCGGGTGAGCGCCGGGGCTGCCTCGGACAGGCCTGCCAAGGGCCCAGCTGCTCCCAGCCGCCGACACCCACTGCGGCCACTCACTGCCACCAGCCTGGGGGCGGGACCCGTGAGCACACGCTGTCTGCTTCCGGCCAGGCTCACGCCTTAAGCGTGTCTGTGCAGAGAGGAGGGCAGGAAGGACCCCGAGGGCCACTGTGGATGCACATCCCAGGGGCCACGAATCCCAGACACGTCTGAGTTAAGACTGTCAGTGCTGGCTGGCCGCTGACAGGGCACGGAGGGCTTGAGTCACGTCAGGCGCACTTCAACAAGGGGCCAGCTCTGCGTGCAGAGGGAATCAAGGCCCCAAGTCACCCCCAAACCGCACCCCCTGCTGGACAGGCACGCCCGCTCATCACACGTTTTTAACGGGACACAGAAGCATGTCAGCCTACAGCTGGAATCCTGCACTCTTTTTTTTTTTCTTTTTGGGTAACACCTGGCGACGCACAGGGGTTACTCTGGCGCTGTGCTCAGGAATTACCCCTGGTGGTGCTCAGGGGACCATATGGGATGCTGGGAATTGAACCCGGGTCGGCCACATGCAAGGCAAACGCCCTGCCTGCTGTGCTATTGCTCCAGCCCCCTGCACTCTTTTTTGATGCTAATTTGTTTTGTGGGCTACACCCCGCAGTGCTCAGGAACCACTCCTGGCAGTGCTCCAGGGAGCATATGGAGGGTGGGGGACCGAACTAGGGTCTGGCCTCATGCAAGGCAACAGCCCTCCTTGCTGTCTTCTCTCTCCAGAGCCACGTTGCCCCCTAGAGGCACAGTTAACACATACGTCACGAAAAGGAAGAAGAAACACACTGTGTGTGTGGTTCAAGGAGGTGCGCACCAAGCAGAGACACAGAACACTCAAACTTGATCTGAACTTGGATTCTGTGAGCGTCCGCCTGAAACATGGGAGTAACGCAGTCACAAAGACTGACAAACAAACCCGCTGCTGGAGGGAGAGGGGGCAGAGGGTAAGGAGCCGGTGTGGCCCACCTACTTGCCCCACACCTGGACCTGAGCACTGCCAGGGGTGACCCGAAAAGCCCAAATAGAATTTCCGGTAGGCAATTTCAGAAAAAAAACTTGTCCACACTGGAAATTCCCTGGGCGCCAACGGCATTTCCCCACTGCGACACGCCCCGAGGACCAGGGCGCCGCTGACCGAAGCCCCATGGTACCCGACTCCCGGGGCAAACTTGTGGCCGAGCCTGAAACGGGCACAGTGGCCGCATCCTCGAGCGGGCACCGGCACTGGCCCGGCATGGGCTGGTTTCCCAGAGCCGTTCACAGCGAGGCACGTTCCCAAGGAGCAGGGGAGCCGCCGCACGCCCGCGAGCACTCACCCCGGTTATCTGTCCCCCAGCCAGCATGAGCTGGGGCTGGGGGATGGCCGCCTGCACGGAGGGCTGCTGGGAGGGCTGGCTCGGCTGCTGGGCGTCCCCCGGCTCTTCATTCGACTTAGGCTGCAGCAGGGCGGGGGGGGGGGGGACACAGGATTGCAAGAAGTTGGTTTACACACACACCCCCCCTAACTTTGGAGAATCATTTCCAGCCGGCTTAGTCCTGGGGCTCCTGCTTCTCACTTTTGCTTCCTTACAAGCCCTGGGAGTCTCCCCGTTTTCCTAAGAGGTGTCTGGACCTTTGTGGTCGGAGGTCAGCAATGCTGAAAAAATTCCTTTCTCTTTTTCTTTTTTTTTCTTTTTTGCTTTTTGGGTCCCACCTGGTGATGCTCAGGGGTTCCTCCTGGCTCTGCACTCAGGAATTACTCCTGGCAGTGCTCGGGGGACCCTATGGGAGGCTGGGAATCGAACCCGGGTTGGCAGTGTGCAAGGCAAACAGCCTCCCCGCTGTGCTGCAGCCCCTGCACTTAAAATTTCTTAGACGAAAAACGAACCCGATCCTCGATAAACAGATGGAATTTTTTTTTAAACCAGCCCCCAGCACTGGAAATGGAGGAAGAAACGGGGATGTTCCACTGACCCCCTCCAGCCCATGGTCTGACTCTCGGGGAACGGTACTTTCCCCGCCCGCCCCCCCACCCTGACCAGGGAGTTTGGAAAGTGCATCCGGTCCCTCCCGCCAGGCCACCGGTGCTCCGGCACGGGGCTCCGGGAGGAGATTTCACGGTAATTAAAACTGGTTATGCAGAGCATTAAAATTCTGCATCGATTTGCATATTTCCCACCACCTGTTTGGGGACTGCAGCAAGGCTAATTAACATCAAGGCTCTGATTAATTCTGCCAGTCACCGAGAGATAATTACAGAGCAGGACTGTAAACACAAGGCGCTGAAGAGAGGGCCTGTTTGCCAACATCCCTCGGAGGGGTGAGAGCTCCCATGGCAACCCGTGCCATCTCCCGCTGCCCGCCTCCCCCGACGGGAAGGTCACAGCATCCCTTTCTTGGCTCTCTGGGTTCCCGGGGTGGTGGACAAGGTCCAGATCCCACCGGCTTTCGGGGCGTTTCGGCCCCCGGTCCTGGCTGGGACACTGGGGAGTAAGACCCCGTGGGCCTGTCACGGGGTCGGGAGAGGCAGAGGCGCCCGATTCGGGCCCTTTCAGCGTGCACGTTCCGGCACAATCTTCTAAAAGCGCCCACTGAAATTCAGGTAAGAAAAAGAAAGCCCTAGGAGATGAGGGGTGACTTGCGAATGGTCACATGGCTGCCTAGTGGCAGAATGACCACTCAGTGACCACTCGATGACCAAGCACCTCTGTCCCCCAGTCCTTCTCTTGCTCTAGGCTGTTTCTCTAAGTCACGAAAAACAACAAATGAAAAAGGTGCAGGGACAAAGTGGCATCTGAGGTCTCCTTCCACTTTGGGCAGCGGTTAAATGCCCAGATGCCTGAGCTGGGTAACTCAGAAACATTGTTACTGAAATTACAAATCAAAGTCTGAAAGCAAATTCTTTCCTGTTCAACTCTGGTCATTCATAGCGGCCTAATACAACCACGACAATGATCGTATTTTGAATCTCTAAGTAACATTTCCAAGTATTTTTCTACTGTAAGATAACTGCATGTTCTATTGAGGTTCAGAAAAAGAAGCATGTCACAGTATGCCTGCGCACAGCCCGGGCCCAGCTTACCTGTACATTTAAAGACTGAGCGGCTGCCTGTAAACTCGTCCCAGCGAGCTGAACCTGTGAGCAGAGAATTGGGGAGACTCGAATCTAACAGACAGACACCCACATATCTCCCCCAAGCCTCTCTGACGTGGATGCCAGCCAGTTCAGACGGAGGTTTCTCGTCAAGGGTTATAGGGGATGGAGTCGGGAGTCAGGCCTGAGCTCAGAGCCAGGAGTCAGCCCTGAGCCTTGTCAGGAATCAACCCTGAGCACAGAGCTGGGAGTCAGCCCTGAGCTCAGCGCTGGGAGTCAGCTCTGAGCACTGCTGGATGTAGCCCCAAACACACAAACGAACAACAAAAAAACCAAAACAGCAAAACCCTCATGCACCGGCCCCCAGAACTGCCCGCGAAACGTTTCTCCTCTGCAGCAGTTCCCCACGCCAAGTCAGTGGCACAGATAGGCCACTCCAGGTTGAGGCACGACTCCAGGACATTCCATGGAGCACCTGGAGGCCCTATCGCCCACTCCTGCCCACACTCACCCTGTAGGCAGGAACTTGAGCCCCAGGGGAAGTCCCTAAACCAGCAACATGAACAAGGGAGAAGCAGCCCCTTAGCTTACCTTTATCATGATAAACGATTAGACTTTGCAACTTATTCCAACGTCAAGAATTTCCCATATACTCCAGGATCACACACACACACACACACACACACACACACACACACACACGGATGCACACAACTACATACACACCTACACCATGTACGCAAGCACACACAAACCTACACACACACACCTACACAAACCTATACATACCCCTTCACACTCATATATCCCTTCACATACCTAGACACATACCTACATGCATGCATGTTCATACACCTACACACACCCCACCATACACATATATAACCCTCCGCGCACACACACACACGCACACACACACACACACACACACACACACACACGCCTACACAGTCAGAATTTTACAACTAAAGTTCTAACTCCCGGCTAAAATAGTTAGAGCAAAATAAATAAATAAAATAGTCAGAGTGTGTAGAGATGTTTAGACTTAGGCGAAAATTCACACACCAAAAGGGTAGAGGCAAATTTTTCCTTTTTGGTTTTGGGGTTGAGACTAGGCACCCGTCCTTCACCTGCGCGTCCCTGGCCCGACTGACCGAAGCAGGGCTCTCCCCGATAAACGAAAGGCCCACCCACAGGCGCCGGCTCTGGGTCCTTCCGGAAACGGTCCCAGGAGGACTAAGAGCTCAGGGCAGCCTTGTCGGGCCCTGAAGCCACAACAGCTGCAGCATCTCGGTGACTGTCCCGAGGGCCCCGCGGATTAGCCACAGGTCTGGGCAACAGCCCCTAACCACGAGAACTGCAGAAACGCACGATGACCATCCCAATGGCCCGGGGGCCTGAGAGCTCCCTGCCCTACTATCCCCCCTTGAGCCCTGGCTGGCCCGAGCAGCCTACCTGATGGAGATGCCCCAGGAAGGCCTGTGCCTGCGCTGTCGAGATGGCGCCCCCGACGGGCACGGGCTGCTTCTGGAAGTCCAGACCGTTGGTCTGCGTGCCTGGAAGGAAGACAGTCATTATGGGGCTGGAAGCAAGCAGGCATCTGTGCTTGACACACTTTCTAAGGCTCTCCAAGGACAAGGGACTCCACAGGAAAAGTCAAAAGATCCCTGGTCCCAGGCTGGAGTGACAGCACAGCGGCTAGGGCATTTGCCTCGCATGCGGCTGACCTGGGTTCGATTCCCAGCATCCCATAAGGTCCCCCAAGCACCACCAGGAGTAATTCCTGAGTGCATGAGCCAGGAATAACTCCTATGCATCGCCAGGTGTGACCTCCCCCCTAAAAAAAAACATCCCCGGTCCCTCACGGAGACCACAGGACCAACACCAGAAGACACGCCACAGACGAAAGAGGACCAGGAATCACGGAGCACAGTGGGACGCTGGTGCTGAGAAGGCGGGCAGGGCCTGCAGGGAGAGGAGCCCTTCACTGCTGACCTGGCCAGCGGGGCACGGGAGGCAGGTCGATCCCTAAGAAATCGAAAGCAGTCCCTGGCGAGACAGCAGGCCACGCCTTTCCGGGGCCCAGAGCACAGACTCTGAGAGAAGCACGAGCTTCGGAGTGTACCAGGCACGTTCAAATTCATCTGGATTGACTTCTGCGGGGGCCGCTGGGAGACCAACCCAGCAGCCCCCAGCAGGAAGCACGCAGCGCTGGACATCACACCTGAGGTCCTGCCCTGCCAGCTAGAAGCTGCTGTTACAAGAGAACAAGCTGAGGGGAGACGCCTCTATGGGATGGACAGCAAGGGCCTGTCCACTTGCTGGCTCCTGGGACTCCCAGACATTTGGTGCTGAGCACAGGTGCCTGAGGGACTCTCTGAAGCTGTCCCCCACCCCCACCCCACAGCGTTTCCAGAAGGCTCTCTCCTGCTGGTCAAGCAATCATCCTGTTCGGCAAGAACCAAAGATCTCCCTGGGGTCATCAGGAAAGGAGTGGGCGAATCTCTCACCTCCTGGAAATCGCAACTTGAGGTCTGTCCTGTCTAATTTCTCCCTCAAGCTTCCCATAAACAGGAAACTTACAGAACGACCTAGACGTCACTTAGTGAAAATTTTTCCCCCCACTTAAATGTGCTGCTTGTGTCAAGTCATGAGAAGCTAGAGTGAAATGAAAGTCACAGGGGTCACGGTCACTTCCACAAGCCACGTCCAGTGTGTGGCTATACACTGCCCGTCATCAGCTGTTCCGTATCCTCTGCGGGAAACCGCTCACGACACACAGAGTAAGCGCCGGAGCTAAGGGAGAGGAGAGTTTGGAAAGCAGAACACGCGTGTGGTTAGGAAGTCTCCAGAAGCAACACTTCTCTGGGGGGCCCGCGGACCTTCCACAGCCAAGCCTCCCCCTCGAGTGCATGCTGCCCACCCCTGCGGGAGGGGCTGGTTTCTGGTGCCCATAAGGCCTAAGTGCATGCGACTCGAGGCTGGCTAGGAGTCAGCAGTCCAGGCCAACTGGGGGTCCGGGGCAAAGACACAGGGGTGGGGAGTGAAGTAAGGTGCTGGGGCTGAGACAGGAGGTCAGGGGTGTGAGTCACAAGAAAAGATACACCAGCACACTGCCCGCCCCCCCACTACCGCGCCCCCTTCCCCATCAGCTTCCCGCCCAGGAAACAACTGTCAGTGCTGAGACCTTCTCCAGCCCAGAGGGCACAGCACGGAACCTCCATTCATTTGTTCACGAGTGAGGAGAAAGATGAAAAGATCTTGGAGTGGAATGTTCGAGGCGAGACGGCCCCTGGACCTTGTCCCGTCCCTCCTGGCAGCGGAGGGCGGAAAAGCGGAGCGTGAGAAGCAGACACAGAGAAAATACAGAGAAAATGGACGAGGCTGCGGCGAGAGGGAGCAGGCAGGAGAAGAGCAGTGGAGAAGGTCCCCGGAGAACTGTGGGCAGGAGAACGCGCCCGGGGTGCGCCAAGTGATGGCGAGCCGACCCAGAGAGAGAGGTGAGGACGCGACGAGAAAGACGACGCCAAAGACCATGGACGGGACGGGGAGACTGAACACCAAGAGCGTGGCTGTTTCAAAAGAAGCAGGTGGAGCCCAAACTCCCGGGAGACGGAATAAGAACAGGAAAGAGAAGCATAAAGTCGAATCTCAAGATAATGGCAAGCATTGTGAAAACAAATGGTGTATTACAAGAAAGAAGTTCTAGAGACTAAGTCAAATTCATACCAACAGTTAAAACGTACAGGCGGCCCGACTCTAGGAAGGAGGGACTGGTCCAGGGCCAAGAGCATCTGAAGGAACTGGACTGGCAGGCAAAAGTCTTCCCCAGGAGGAAATAAGAGATGGAGACCATTTGACTCTGCTTCCAAAACTCTAAGGAATACATAATTCCAGTCTTTCCCAAATACTCAGGAGAGGGGAGGGTTAGGAAACACGTTCGAAGGACTCACTGTAGGAGACACCATAAGCCTGGAAGAGGTTCAAGGAATACAAGGCAGCATTAACCACCGACTATGTGGCACACCCCAAGCAACGGCGCACAACCTAGCAAAATCAAATATTCCGGAAGCTGTGTTTACACTGCCAACTGAGGGCTGGTTTGGGGCTTTAAAAATCCAGCCCCCGTGTGTGAAGACTGCACTTGGCCTGCTTGTGGCCATCGTGGAATCCCAGCACCACATCTGGTGACCCAGCAGGGGTCACTCCTGAGCACAGAGCCCCAGCCTACCTCCCCCAAGTCATCAATTAATGGGATTCACCGCAAGCATCAGAGGCGGGGGACTCAGAGAGCCTCTTAAAGAACACAGGGAAACCTTTCGTGTTCAATGCAAGCTACAGAAAGAACAGTAAGTGTAGAAACGGAGCATCCTTTACTTGATTAAAAGCGCACATCGATTTAGAACAAGCAAAGGGCACCAGCTTTGAAAAGTTCAGCCAGCAAAGCGAGAAAAGCCACAGGAGCTGGACCAAGTAAGCGCTCTCGTGAGTATGCTGGGAGCACTGCCCAAGGAATCCACTGATCTATTAGAATGAGCGAGTTTAAAAAGGTTGCAGCACACACACACGATCTGCTTTCAAATGGAATTTTTTAACAGTACATTTATAATAGTCCAAAAACACAAAGTTCCGGGTATCTCTGTCAAAATAGAGCAAATCCCAAAAGAAAAACATTTTATTTTAAAATAATAAACACACGATAAATAAGACTGAGTCAGTGGTCGAATGACTAGTTCTGCCACGCATTGGCCCGTGAATTCAGAGCAATTTCACAACCGAATATCTCTCCGCATTCTTTTTTATTTTTATTTATTTATTTTGCTTTTTGGGTCATACCCGGCAATGCACAGGGATGACTCCTGGCTCTGCACTCAGGGATGCTGAGACTCGAACCCGGGTCGGCTACGTGCAAGGCAAACGCCCTACCAGCTGTGCTATCTCTCCAGCCCCTCTCTGCACATTCTTTCCTGTCTTTTTCTCCCATTCTTTCTCAGGGTGGGCTGAGACAGGTTCATTCTAAAAGCAAACAAACAAACTTCCTTTTGGACCACGCCCAACAGTGCTCAAGGCTGACTCCTGGCTCGGTTCTCAGGAATCACTGCTGGCGGGTTCAGGGGACCATATGGGATGCTGGGACCAAACCAGTCGTGTGCTAGGTGAGTGCCCGCCCTGCTGGACCATTGCTCCGACCCCGGACGCTGCTGAGAGGATCAAAGTGGGAGTGACGGGAGCAAACAGGAGGCTGAGCCAAGCTCAGTCCCTCTATCCCTGGCACTGCCCACAGGCCTTGCCAGTGCTGGATCGGTGCCGGGTGGCCTTAGCCTCTGCGCCCTCTCACTAGGTCCAAGCCATCTTATTCTCTCTCTTTCCGAGAATGGCCAACTTGAAAACTGGATCCGGGAATTATTCCCCTGCTTCCCGATCATTAACTTCTTGACCAGCGGAATTGCCCGCTTTCACAATTCCAAATTTCTCTTTCGGATGAATGTTTTTTAACGCTGCAGGAAAAAACAGCTTCTGATAAACCCACGGTTACGCCTGAAGTCACACAATCATCTCCTCCTGGCAGCGAGGCGACTGTTTCTGCTTCTGAGCATATTTGATTCTTATATGATTACCCAGGTATAAAGAGCGACAACGTGATTTCGTGTCGCACCAGGAACACCAGGCACAGAGACCCCGCTGCAGAAACTGGGCACGGAGCGGGTGTCGGGCATGGCATCCGGTCCCTCCCTGAAGAGACACCCGAAAACATCTAAGACACGGCAGCACTGCTCTAAGACCAGAACTCAAGGTGACCGGTTCTCCTGCCCCATGAGACTCTCTCGCGGAAGGTGGATTTCTGACCCCCAGAGACTCCACACCGCCGCTGTGTATGACAAACCGTATCACGCACTACAGCTTCAGTCAAGTCTAGTCAGTAAAAATTTTCAACAGTCACAGATTTTGACTCGCCAGCAGACAAGGCAAAGTGAAAAAGTGAAAGTTGGCGAGCACACTGGAGTTCTAGAAGCCAGGCGGGAGCGTGACAGTGGTCTCTATTCTCAGTTCTCTCTCCAGAAGCAGTGGGATGCTTAAGGGGGTTCCCAGATGCTCAGGGGCTACTCCTAGCTCTGCACTCAGGGGTCATTCTGGCAGTGCTCGGGGACCCTATGGGGTGCCGGGGATTGAACATGGGTCAGTGACATGCAAGGCAAGTACCCGCCTCGCTGTGCTGTCCCTCTGGCCCCAAAGTATCTGCTGCTTTCCTCAGAGCCTTTGACAATGCGCGCCAGCAAGGCACGACAGCCTTCCAGGGGACATGGCAGCAGACCGTCACCGATGGCATGTCCTGTCAGTGACAGGCAGCCATGCTGGAGATCAAACCCAGAGCCTGCCATGGTGGAAGCTGCGACCCCAGTTAACAGCACACCTAGCTGCGGGGAAGTGACTTAGAACCCGCTGCGGTGACAGTCTTGTTCCAGTAACTCCAACATGTGACACAAAGGGACACTTTGAAAAACAAAATAATCGGAAAGTTGTAATTCTAAAACTTTTTTTTTGCCTTTCTTTTGGGGGGGGGTCACACCCAGCGATGCTCAGGGGTCACTCCTGGCTCTGCACTCAAGAATTACTCCTGGCGGTGCTTGGGGGACCCTATGGAATGCCGGGGATCGAACCCGGGTCAGCTGCACTACCTGCTGTGCTATTGCTCCGGCCCCAATCTAATTCTACAACTTGAAAGTCGCACTAACGTTCCTGTGGGTAAAGGGAACGGGGCACCACCCTGGCTTCACTCTGCCTTCTCTGTCTCTCCCCGCTCACATGGCACCAGGCTCCTGCCTTCCTCGGAGAGACCAAGTCCCCAGAAGGCCCAGGCACCTCCTCATCCTCAGATTGCACCTGATGTCACAGCTCCTGGCTTGAATTACAACCCTCGGATCATTTCCTGCTTCCTCTGACTCAGGTGTCCCCCTACAAGCAGACCACTTCCGTCCCTCCACCATCGGCGCGCTCTCCTCCCTCCCCTCCGACCCTAGCATCTTCCTCCCCAGCCTGCTCACTCTCCCCTCCCTTTCTTTCACTTTCCACATCCCAGGCAACCTCTGCTCCAGTAGGCCGGACACGTCGCCACCGCAGGGTCCTCCCTGTACTGGGGGCTGCTCTCTGCACTGAGGTGCTCTCTGGGGGTGCAGGGTGTTCACACATATGTGTGCTGGGGCATGTTGCCAGGGGGAATATTGAAGCCCGTGCCCCTTTCTGTGGTACCTCTGCATCCTGGGCTGCTTCGCAGCTGGAAACTGCTTGCGGAACTAGGGACCATGAACAGCGGCCACACTCGGGCCCGCTGCGTGCGGGACCAGATGGTGTGCCAGGGAGCGAGCCAGGCTGGCCGCACGCAAGGCCAGGGAGCGACCTGCTGTCCCACTGCTCTGATGCCTGGGAGGGACTTTAAAAATAATCCAGGCGGGCTGGAGCGACAGCACAGCGGGAAGGGCATTTGCCCTGTACCCAACCGACCCAGGTTCGATACCCAGCATCCCATAGGGTCCCCCGAGCACTACCCGTTGTAATTCCTGAGTGCATGAGCCAGGAGGAACTCCTGAGCATCGCCAGGTGTGACCCTCATCAAAAAGAAAACCACAACAACAAAACAAAACAAAAAAGAAATCATTTTAAAAAATGATAATAATACAGGCAACGGGAATGGTAGAAACAGCCCCGAAGACGGCTTCCAGCACACGCTCTGACCAGAAACAAGACAACAGGCCAGGCCACCCTTCAAGGCGACAGAGGCCCCAGCAGGCTGCTGTGCCACCAGCTGAGCCTCATCCCCAGCTTGGACAGGCCCCATGCCCAGGTGCACCCCCACACCGCTGGGGCCCAGCACACCCCCAACCCCAGGCCCCCCAATAGTCGCCCTTCTCTTCAGCAGGAGACAAGGACAAGTGGCTCAAAGGAGTCGGCCCTGGGCGAGGCTGGAGCAAGGCTGCAGGGTGTATCCAGTATTGCTTTACATGGAAAAGGTTTGTTTCCTACCAATCCACCTAAAGCCCTACACAACTTCTTCCCGTTCCCAATCGCCCGCAACACAGAGGATCAGATTTAATTCCGATAAAGCCCAGTGGGAGCAGAACAAAGGCCACTTGCACCCCCCCACCCTAATCCTCAGGAGCCCACAGGAAAGGGCCCTGCCGACCTGACTGAGGCCAGTCCTCCCGTTCCGGAAAGAGAAGTGGGATGCCCCCCAGAAGCAGAGCAGGAGACAGAACTGGTCACCCCACAAACAGGGAGTGCTTGGGAGAGCGACAAGATAGACAAGACAGACTCCGGCCGCAGGGGCGGGGGGGGGGGGGCATGCTGCCCGGGATTCTCGAAGGTCCCTGGAAGCCCCTGCTCGCTGCACGTGAGTCCCAGCCCGTGGGTGACACCAGCCCAGGCTACGCCCCACACTGCACAGAGAAGCGCAGGGCGAGGTGACACTCAGACGCAGACAAACTGGACCACTGCGGGGGCTTCTGTCTGTCCGGGCGTCTGGAGAGACGGACAGAGGGAAGCGACTGGGTGGAAGTGAGACACGGCACTCCCAGGCCGCCACAACAGGACAGCAGGCGGGCGCCAATCTTGCATGCCACTGCGCACATCCCAGGATGAGTGCAGAGCAAGCCCTCCTCGGGCATGACCTCCCAGAACAAACAATGCGGGACAAAAACAAACAAAGAAAAAGTCTTCCTAGTCTCCCTGCAGAACAACACGACCTCCCCTCCTCTCCACTCCTGGTGTTGGGCTGGACGCAGCCCCCGGGAGGGTCACACTGGCCCGGGGGACCCCGAGTCAGAGGGAGGCAGAACATTTGCTCTCGGCTTCCCCCAACACCTCTCCAACACAGAACCCCCCCCCCCCCCCCCCCCCGTCAGGCTGAGCAGGTGGACCGGGCTCCCTGGGGCTCCCTGGACGGGCTCACGGTGAGAAACGCCCTTTCCCTCAACACCCCTCAGCCCACAGTGACGAGCGCGCTCCCTCGGCTTCCAGTCCTCACTGGGCTTTAGAAAGAGGGGTGCTCTGCCCCCGTCTCCAAAGCCGCCCTCCGCTCTGCACACCTCCCCCCTGGGCTCCAGCAACTATTTTCCTTCCTTCCACCCCCTCCACTCTGTGGTTCCTTGCCCCAGCCGAGACGCAGACTCAGTTTCCCCTACGAGAAGCCACGAGCGCACCCCTCCCCCCATCCTCTCCCAGCACCCTCAAAGCCTATCTCAAGTTCGCTGTCTGTGCGTCTGTCTGCTCTCTTGGTGGGCCTTGCTGGCCCCTCCAGGACACAAGGGCGGCCTTGCACACACTGCGCGGGCACCAACTGGGCAACTGACCAACACACACCAGCTACAGATTTCCGGGGGCCGTCTAGGGCAGAGGTTCCCAAGCTGATTTGCCTGACCACCCCTCTGTGCCCGTCGCGGGCACCTGACATTCTTGCTGCTCAGAGGGTGGGGGAAGGGGAGCAGCACTCTCCAGCGGGCGGAATCATCCCCTCTGGGAAGCAGGGACCGAAGGGCTGTTTCTCAAAAGTGCACGTCAGATCTCCCTGTTCAACTTAAATCGCTCTGGCACGAAAACACAGCAAAGGAGTAACATATGAACACAGCCTTAAATAGGTTTATGATATTTGAGGGGGAAGTCTGGGCGATGCTCAGGGGTGCTCAGGAGTGATTTCTACAATTCTTTTTTTTTTTTTTTGCTTTTTTGGCTGGAGCGATAGCACAGCGGTAGGGCATTTGCCTTGCACGCAGCCAACATGGCCGACCCGAGTTCGATTCCTCCGCCCCTCTCGGAGAGCCCGGCAAGCTACCGAGAGTATCCGATATGCCAGACACAGTAACAACAAAGTCTCCAATGGAGACGTTACTGGGCCCGCTCGAGCAAATCGATGATCAAAGGGAGGGCCTTTACTTTACTTTTTACTTTACTTTGCTTTTTGGGTTACACCCGGCGATGCTCAGGAGTTACTCCTGGCTCTGCACTCAGTGCTCGGGGGACCGTATGGGATGCTGGGAATCGAACCTGGGTCGGCCGTGTGCAAAGCAAACGCCCTACCCGCTGTGCTCTCACTCCAGCCCCTCAGGCGTGATTTCTGGCTCTGTGCTCAGAACTGACCACAGCAGGGCCTGGAGGTCCTAGGCGGTGCCAGGAATTGAACCAGGGTCAGGGGGACGGAAGACCAGGGTCTGATCCCTCTATCTCTCTGGCCCTATAACATAATGGCCTTAAAATACCACCAATTGAAATGACTTTTTCCCCGGAATGTCTAATACCACAGTAATCTGTAAAAGTGCACCGATCCCAGAGAGTGGGGCCTTAGTCGCGGGAAGGCCGCTTTCCAGCGGACATCCTATTCATGCATTAACCAAGAAGCTAACAGCATATTCTTTACAGTCACACATTCTGCCCATTTGTTGCATTTTAAAATAAAAGCCATTTGAGAGAGAGAGAGAGAGAGTAATTACTCAAATAAAGGGAATTTTACACCCATTGAACTGTCAATTAGTATGCAAAAGAAGACAAGTATGTTTTCTCATCACTAACACACTGCTGTGGGTGGGAGATGTCAGATCCTGGACACGGGAGAAATGGCCAAGGGGCCCCGGTGGTCCTCAGGCACGGAAGGGCCAGCACTGGAATGCCGGTAAGTCTGACCAAGGCCGGGTGGCGTGGACAGGCAGGGAGAGGCCGTTCCAGAGTGAGCGAGGCTGAGAAGCAGCCGCGGCTGTTACAGCTACTGACAGCTCAGCCACGGGACTCCTGTGACTGTGAAAACGAGCTTTCAGGACCAGAGCGACAGCACAGTGGGGAGGGTGCTGGCCTTGTGCGCGGTCGACCCAGGTTCAATTCCCGGCACCACATACGGACCCCTGAGTCTGCCAGGAGTCAGCCCCGAGTACAGAGCCAAGAGTAACCCGAGTATTGCTGGGTATGGCCCCAAAACCAAACAAGCAAAGAAACAAACTGGGTTCCAGAGCGATAGCACAGCGGGGAGGGCGTTTGCCTTGCACACGGCCGACCCGGGTTTGATCCAGGCATCTTATATAGCCTGAGCCCCGGCCAGGAGTAACTCCTGAGTGCAGAGCCAGGAGCAACCCCTGACCATTGCCGAGTGGGGCCCAAGAAGACAAAACAAAATGAAAACAACCCTCAAAAGCCTAGCAACAGTCCCTTCTATTTGGGGCGAAGGGAGGAGAATCGACGCCCAGTCTTCAGGGAGTTTCCGCGACGCTCCCCAGCCTGGTGGGTACCACCCGTATTAAAACGGGCCGAGAAATTCTGCTTCCGAAAGGTTCTGGCTACACTTCATGGAGCCCTGTAAGTGGCTTTGGACAGGAACACGAAGAAAGCGCTGCCTACATGGTCAGCTGGTCCCGCTCCGGGAAAGCTGCATGCAAGCATCACCCTGTCCTGCCTATTTCCCGGCAGGTTCCTGACACGACCCCTCTCCGGGAGAGACAGACCCCTCACTTGGGTAGCTGAAAGGCGAGAGCGGAGCTAACCCCGGGCTGCCCCGTTACCACGCCTGTGAAGCAATTCAAATCTGAGACTGCGCGAAGTCTCGGAGAGGACACGGCCTACGGTCCCCCGGCTGAGAGAAGACGGAGGGGACGCAAACAGGACGCCAGGCCCCCCGGTCTCTGCAGTCCGTCCCAGAGCGATGCTTCACGGTGCCTGCCGGGAGCTGACCCGAGAAGCCCCTCTTACCTGCGTTGCCCTCGCCGCTCTCCATCGACGCTTTACTGGTTTCTGACGGATTGTTCATTCTCGAGTCTGCAACAGAGCAGAGGTAAGACGGGCTTTTAGGAACTGGGCAGAAGCTCAGGAAAGCAGGACAATGCTTAGGGTCACATCCAAGAGGCCTGGGTTTGTCGCCCAGTACCCCATCACCCCAGCACTGCAAAAATAAGACCAGGAAGGTAAAAAAGGAGATTTGCGATTCTCTTAACCCTGAAATCACCTACGAATGGCTTTCTTTACAAAGAACTTCTAGAAGGTCCAGAATGACAGCACAGCAGGTCGGGGTTTGCCTTGTGTGGGGCAGACCTCGGTTCCATCACCGGCATCCCATGATTCCCCTAAGCACCGCCAGGAGTGATCCCTGAGTGCAGGAAAAAGCCCTGAGCACAGCAGGGTGTGGTTCCAAAACAAAACAAAAAGAACTTTTAGATTCTTCTAACAAGTTGTTGAGTCTTAGGGCCAGAGCAAGAGTACAATGGGTAGAGCACTTGCCTTACACACGCTGACCTGGGTTCACATACAGTCCCCCGAGCACTGCCAGGGGTGATTCCTGAGCACAGAGCCAGGAGTAAGTCCTGAGCACTGCTGGGTGTGGCCAAAAAAAAAAAGGTAAGTCTTATAAACACCTCATGAGTAAAAGGAAATGGTCTCAGGATTTTCTTTGCTCTTTTGAGAGGGAGGGGTTCTCAAGCACGCTCAGGAGGCCATCCCGACCCTGGAGAGTCTTAGCCACCAGGCCTGCGGGTCAGGGGAAGGGCCGCGGGTACAGCTCACTGCTGGTTCTGTGCTCCTGCTACACTCCAGCTTCAACGCGAAGACTTCTCAGCCAATGCAGGTGCTAGGCCCCAAGGAACCGTCATGCCCCAACCACTGCAAACGTGCAGACAGAGGCAGGCCCGCTTACAAGCCACATTCCTCGGGAGGAGCCCCATGCGGCCTGATGCAGCGGCCCTGAGCCGGCAGGAGAAACCCCCAGAACACGCTCGCTGCCCGCCGCCTCTGTGGGGAGCAAGGCCTGCCACTGCACCAAGAGCCGTCCCGTCCGCTCTCGCTACAGACCCACACGGAGCCCAGCCGTGAGGAGACAGGAGACCAGCCAGCTGGCAAACTAACCCGAACTTTTCCTGCCACGGGTCAGAGAGACAGAACTACGATTCCTGGCAGAGAACACAAACGACCACTATAATGTTTTGATCTGTTGATGAAGAGCAAAGGTGTCCAACCCACGGCGCCCACCTGATGAACAGTGCTCCCTGGAGAGGAAGCAGATCTCGGCTGACTCAGCAACCCCGCGGCCTCACGGGGGATGCACAGGGCCGTGGGCCGACGCACACTCAGGCCTGACCTTCCGTACCTTAATAGGTACGTGGGGGAAACAGTGAACCCTCCGCCTTTCGGGAAAAGGGTCGTTTCCCACACACCGCAGAAACAAAATGCGCAAGATCCTTAGCAAGCCATGAGCCCAGAGTACAAGACTCGTATCCGAGATTCCTCCTCCACAAATTAAAGAGGATGCCGCAGCTATTCTGTGACCCTTCAAAGAATTCTTTTCCTTTTTTGGTCTTGTTTTGGGGTCGCACCCAGCGATGCTCAGGGCTCACTCCTGGACCTGCACCCAGGAATTACTCCTGGCGGTGCTCGTGAGGCCTTATGGGATGGTGGGGATTGAACCCGGATCAGCTGCATGCTCTGGCCCCTAAGAATTTTTTACTAAGTTGTTGTCCCGAAACTGGACTCACTGACTACAGTTAACGGTAAACACTACTTACTATTAACCGAAATGAATCCAGTTTCTAATTCTAAAACAAAACACTAAAAACATTTCTCAAAATTTCCCCCTCCTGAATTCCAGAGGAAATATGCCTAAATTCTCAGCTGATACTTGGGGGGGCTTTCCCTCCACCCACCGATCCGACAGGCTTGGGGTCGTGCGGGGCTGGAACTCGGGGGGTCGGATCCATAGCACAGACACCCATCACGGGGCATGCGGGCAGGCGCAAACCTTCCTAGAACCATCAGCAAACTGGACACCACCGGGGCGGGGCGGGGCGGGGCGTGGCGGGGCGGGGGCGCCCGAAGGGGTGTGGCCGAGCAGGCTCCTTTCTCCTGTGGGGACAATGACATTGCAGGGGCATTCCACAGGCAGGAGTTCCTGCCTGCCCGCAGCTGACCTCATCTCCCTCCCCAGGTGGCCAGAGGCTGTTCAGGAGGTTTCCAGTGCTTTGCATACACCCGCCAAACAAGCAAGCGCCCCTTCCTTCGGTCTCAAAACCAAAGTGCCACAAACTATTTGAAAGCTCAGCCCCAAAGGCGGTTTCTGGCATCTCGGCTGGGTCCTCGGCCCCTCCGCAGGCTCGTCCTTCTCCAGAAGGAAAACTTGAAAAATAGGTCGTCCAGCCCTTTCGGCTGCTTCTGAGGAAACGTGAGTGCATTCTTCACGGCGAGAAAGGGCTGACACGACCGGCCCAATTTGCCACGAGTGTCTCACAGCCTGGGACACACCACCCCTTGCGTTGGCCCCAGCGGGGACACCTCTGACCACTGCCCCACCTCCTCCTTTCCGTTCTTTCTGGCGTTTATGGAAGGTATTCTTACTAAGGATGCGAAACGGTATTATTAGCGTGGACGTGGCAGCTTGGTACATCTTTTGCCTCGCTGCGAATTCAGATGGGCTCTCGAATGCCCTGTAAAGCTCGCGACCAAACCGGCCAGAGAGCCAGGCTGGCGTCCCCTCGGGCTGACCGTCCCGCAGCCGCCTCCGGCAGGGAAGGCTGTGCCGTGGACAGGTCCAGGGCGCCTGTGCTCCGGAGGTGCCGCCCCCTCCCAGCCCACCCAACTGCTCGCCGCCCCCCCCACGGCTGCATACGCGATGAAGCATTTCTGCAACGTCGACCCCACCCCCCCATTTCCATATTAAAGCTCCGAAGAAAGAAGGGGCCGGTACCCACCTAGCACACAGTCACTGCAGTCCAGCATTGCTGTGGAATCTTCTAGAGGCTCAGAGTCCACAGCAAGAAGAGACAGGTAGCGGGGTGGGTGCCGCGGCTAAGAAACCCGCACTACAGGGCCAAGGGGAGCCGGGGCGGGAGGTGGGCAGTGGGTTGGGGGGAAGCAGCCAACAACTTCAGTTACACCAGGGCCATCTTCGACTGAATACGAAACTTCGGTTGCTCGGAGGAGTTTTGAGTCTCTCCGGCCGGCCGGGGGGACTGACACAGCCAAGGCAACTGAAGCATGGAAAGTTCCCCTTTTTGTCATAAAATAGAAACAAAGATTGCAGCTGGCAGTTCCCATAATGAGGCTTAATCAGTATGCGCGTGATTAGGGCGTTATGCAAATCTCTCCTCGTTAGCGGGCAGCCCGCGCTTTGAAGTCCAGGAACAATTCGTTTACAGAATACACTGAAAGCACTCCCTGCATAATTTAAACTGCCGCATGAATATTTATCAGCCCATTTGCATATTAATTGGCAGTGCATGAAGGGAAAAATTATCTCCTGAGTGCCAGCATAATAATTAGGAGGATAAAATGAGATTCCTTCCAATGGCCTGGCTTCTCGGACCCAACTTGAGATAGTGCCGGGGGAGAAGGAAGGGACAGGAGACGGAGTTCTGTTGAAATGCCACCGAAATGACACGTACAAATTAGAAACAACCCCACAGACTTCAGCACCTTTAATCTTATTCCTGCTGGCAACAATGACTTCGGTAATAAGAGGATTTGCAAAAAGCTTTCCGTACAATCCAAATAATCCCAAGGAAACAATTAGCAAGGCAGAGGCAGAGGAGAGGACTGTCAAGATGGTGCGAGCCGCTGATAGGGAATTTTCCAAATATTAACACGCACTGTTAGGGGAGGGTCCCACTGCACACCGGGCCGCACAGATAAAGCGGAAGCAGGATCCATATATGATCCCCTGGGAAACGGAAATCCATGATCTCCAAATCTTCCTATATGGCTAAATTAACATTTACAGATAAACCGAGCCCAAGATCAGCGCCCACCTGCCCCAGTCAAAATCAAGCTCGCACAGAAGTCTAAAAAACGGCCCTGGGTTTACTTAGGGTTTTCAAGTAAATTTCACTGAATGAGTCAATGAGTCAATCTCTCTCTCTCTCTCTCTCTCTCTCTCTCTCTCTCTCTCTCTCTCTCACACACACACACACACACACACACACACACACAAAACAATGTTTATTCAATTTAATGTGAATTAACAAGGTAATGGCCTCAACCCCAAACCATTTAGGCGTTACAAACCGTTTAGGCATCACAATAGGACAACAAATAGACAATTAGGAACCATTGATCAAAGCCCCAGGAAGTAAGCATTATTACTCTGTTTTTAGGAGTAAAGAAACCAGTGACAACTCACATCACCGTCACCGAGGAGACACCCAGTGTACCTGGGTACCCTGTACCCAGGGGAAGAAGGCGAGGTTCACTTCAAACGCACAGCTGTACCAAGTGCACAGGAGTCTTGTTCCCTCCCCCTCATACAATGCATAGGGGTGCCAAGTACACAAGAGTCCCTTTCCCTGAATACAATGCACGGGGTACCAAGCAGATAGGGTGTATCCCCCCCGCCCCCACCAAGTACAATGCCCAGGGGTAAGAACACAGGGTGTATCTCCCCCACCAAACTCTGTGCTCCCTCCTGTACAATGCCCAGGGTTAAGTACACAGGGTGTCCCCCAGGTGTCCACTGCTTTCAGATCTCTGGCCTCACTGACTGCGGAGGGTCTGGGCAGCCTCAGGGGCCTGCTGCACCCCATGCAGCTGCCCTTCGGAAGTGCCGATCTTCGCCCTCAGTCTGCTTGCCTCGCAGATGCTCTGAGGATGGGGGGGGGGGGGGGGGCGGTGCACAGACCGGCCAGTGGCCAGTCCTACTCGGAGGCACCACGAGTGCCCTCTCTTGTGCCAGTGGGGGACTGCAGATGCCGCAAGCAGGCAGTCACCGCTGGCGGGAAGGGCTCTGGGTGCAGGAGCAGGGGGCAGGCCCTCTCCGAGCAAGTGGGCTCTCTGCAGTCTGAAGGGGCAGCTGCAGCCGCAGGAAGGTCAGAGAACTCAGGCCCCACCACAGGCCGGGGGTGCGGGTGGGGACTGGATTGGTATAGCAGGGGGGAGGCGCATCATCCAGGTTCAATCCCTGGCACCACCACATAAGATCGCCCTGAGCCCAGTCAAGAGTGATTCCTGAGCAGAGAGCCAGGAGTAAGCCCCTGGCACTTCCCTGTATGACCCCCAAACAAAACACACACACACACACACACACACACACACACACACAAGACTTTGGGCCAGAACATGTAATTGGAGGTACAACATATGCTTGGCATGTCCGAGTTTCATCCCCAACACACACACACACACACACACACACACACACACACACACTTAAAAATCTAGATGGGTAAATCCTAAGGCAAAGTGTATCCTCTACCTGTTAAGCACTGCCAAGTAAGCCGTGGTCTGGAGGCCCCTTCCTGAAAGCCTTACCCAGCGGGCGGGAAAGGAAGCCGCCCTCTGATCCTAAGGACAACTCACACGCCATGAAGCCCCCATTCACACAGTTTCGGGGGTCTCCGCTAAAGCACGTGGACAGGCCACCGTGTGGAGTACCCGCACACTCCCTCTCTCCCCAAACAAGAACATGAGAAGTAGAAGTGCATGTGGTCAGGCCTGACCCCGTGACCACGTGACACGGGTGCCTCAGCGAACAGGTGAATGATTCCAGATTCCATTCCCTTGGGTCCAATCTGCATTGAGATCTGAACTCAGAAGATGAGCTGGTGTCCAAGCTTCTCCCTGGGCTCTGACATCAGAGAGAAGCGCCTGAAGGTCTGTTTATCTGGGGCCGGGGCTCACCCCCGCCCCCAGAGGGCCACACCCTCCTGAGGCACAGCCTCCAACTTCAAACATGCTAAGCACATGCTCTGCCACTGACCCGCCCCCCAGCCCAGTCTCCCCTCAACTCTAGTTCTAACATCTGAAACTAAATGGTACTTTCCCTGAGCCTCAGTTTCCCCACCTGTGCCTCAGGTATACTGCACTCCCACCAAACGCTCTTCCTGGCCTTTTATATCTGCACCTCGTCATTAGCCGTTACTACTGCTGTTAACAGAAAAAAAATTGTATGCAAATAATGCCACTGCATATTCTCTGTTCCGCCTAAAGCACTTAATTATACAAAGTAAAAATCCCACATAAACTGTAAACATGGTTTAGACACACCCTTCGCTTCAGTTTAAGGGACTTTAAAAAAGTTCTTCAACAAAAAGACTAGGAATCAGAAAGTACAGATCTGATCTTAGCTCTGTACTGGTTAAGCTAAACTCCATTAAGCAAAGTAGTTGATCTCTCTGACCCTCAGATCTTCTGTGAACTGCTAAAATATAACTTGCAACATTCTGATGACTATTTTATGAAAGTGTTACTCACAAAGGTACCTCAATTGAATGGACATACAGCAACGCATGCTAATGTTACAAAGGTGATACTGCACATAAAAGCCCACCCAGATGCCCTGCTGGCTTTCGGATATTTTCCAAGAGACTGCGCCCAAGTAGAGCAGTGGGGCACCAGTGCGCACATTTCAGAGGTAAGGCCGTGGATGTCCATACAGCTAAGTCATTTTCTTGTCATTCTGTCCCATCAAGCTGCAGGCAATCATCAAAACACCTGTGCTTGTCAGAGTTGGTATACTAGGAGCTTTTATTTGCAGAACATACTTAGCAGGTCTAGAAAGACTGCATTCTTTCTTTGAATCGATTCACTGAAAACTGAGAGGAGCCTGGTAATTAAAAAGGGAGGCAAGCTCTTCTTACTTTTCCAGCCTATGAACACCAAAAAGAGAAAAAGGCAAGACTGGGTGAGCACGGGACCCGCCACCAAGGCAACGCCTCAGCTGGGGCCCAGGAACGCCATGGGGGGTCCCATCCGGGAACTGCAAAGCTGAGGGTGCTCTTCTTCCGTGAAGTCGGAACAGACTGCCCACTCGGCTTCCCTCAAGGGGCATGTCTCACTGACGATCAACACAGACAGAGTCTCTATCACTGATGGTCAGGGAAACGCAAAAGCACGGTGTGCTGTCACCGCCAGCCCCGAGAATGGCAGTGGGGAGGCCGTGGCTGTCTGCAGGGAAGGCGGCCGCACCTCAGAAATCCAACACAAAGGCCAAGGGACTTTGTCTGTTCCGATTTGGGGGATGTGTCCAAAGACTACGAAAGCACGAATCTGGAAAAGCCAGCTCCATCCCGGTCTGGGCCCTGCAGCACGGCTGCCCAAGGTCACCGCAGACATGAGGCAATGTCCCCCGACCACTGAGCACAGACCAGCCGGAGGGCGGGGTAGAAGGCAAGGGCGACAGGTGGGAACGGCAAACCCTCCGAGTCATTTCACTCAGAAGATGAATGAGCAGAGCAAAGAGAAAACAAAAGTCTTGGATCCAGAGGAGAACTTGGCGACGACCAATAGAGAAGGGAGCCGCGGAGCTGAGACAGGTAACTGGGATCCCTGGGTTGGGGGAGGGGGGTGGGATTTCCCACTCGGGGGCTAAATGGTCCCCTGTGGGCCCCCAGGACACCCCAAGGAGTCCACGGGTGGCAGGTGTGTAAACGGGGACCGTGACATCATGATACTAGATGAGGGGCACAGGGGCGTAGGGGGAAGTCACAGGAAGAAAAGTTGGGGGTAGGAAGCCGTGGTTGGGAAAAGTTTGAGAAATGCTAGTTAACTGTATACAGAGTTGGATTCGAATGCTGCTCCCCAGAGGTGAATATGTGTAAGCCACAGCCACCTCAACAGAAACCTCTACTCAAACACCCGGGGCGTGTCTGAGCAGCCGCTCGGCACTGACCCGACAGAACAGGGGCAGAGGGCCTGTCTCTGGGGGAGCATCACGCAGCCCGGCACCACAGTAATGACACAAGTGCAGGAGAGACTGAACTCAAATCCAGCATAATGACAAATTCCTAAAGTATCAACTTCAGCTGGTCTGACACAGAGTTCGCTGCAACCACATCCCTGTGTCTGCCCGGCCCACTGCTGGCCCTGCCCACGACAGCTGGACTCCAGCTTCCAACGGCGGGCACGAGCATCCCCATCCAGGGGTCCCCATAGATGCTCTCTGGACACGCAGCAAGGGTCCAACTCCAGAGCTTAAGCTGAATGGTGCAAAGGGAATCCAACACGCAGACCGCTCACACTGCCTTCTTGAAATGTTGGATTTGGGGCTGGAGCAATAGCACAGCAGGGAGGGCATTTGCCTTGCACGCGGCCGACCCGGGTCGATTCCCAGCATCCCATATGGTCCCCGGAGCACCGCCAGGAGTGATTCCTGAGTGCAGAGCCATGAGGAACTCCTGTGCATCGCTGGGTGTGACCCAAAAAGCCAATAAAT
Source organism: Sorex fumeus (assembly GCF_029834395.1). Taxonomy (NCBI): domain Eukaryota; kingdom Metazoa; phylum Chordata; class Mammalia; order Eulipotyphla; family Soricidae; genus Sorex; species Sorex fumeus. The sequence goes on along the minus strand of NW_026606283.1, from coordinate 956,889 downwards.
AAATAAATAAATAAAAATGGTGGATTTTTTTCCCTGAGAATACTTAATACTTAAAAACAAAGGTCAACATAGAATTCTCCCAAATGCGCTAGTTGCTCCAAAATTTACCAAAGCAGTTCAATTCCATGACACAACAGTGTGGAGAAATGGAATTTCTCTCTGGGAAAAAAAAAAGTGTCTGATCTGCCTGCCTGGCCTTTAAAGGTCTTTGAAGATTAAAAAAGGAAATCATCCAACTGTAAGAGGCTGTACCTAAAACATGAAAGCAAACCAAAATGAAAACTGCACTGAGACAAAACACAGAGCACAGCACGGCGCATGCCCGCACCCTCGGGAGACCCACACCCTCCCTCGGACCCACGCCGTGGTTACAGGCTGACAAGCGCTTTCCGGCTGGCCACGGGCACATCCACAGACCTTTTATTCTTTTGAAATTCCCCCAACTAAAACTGGATGCAAATAAGCCAGGTGTGGTCCGACCAAGTGGCCGGCTGAGTCTCCATAGAAACGCGCACAGCTGGCCCAGGCTGGGAGGGTCCACCACCACTCGGCTTCCCAGAGTTTCAACTCGCACTGAGGGAGACAACAATGACGGTATCTGAGTAGAGAACAAACGCCAAAACTCTGATCTCTGGAGGGAAACACGGAGCAAAATACAGGAAGGTGCTTTCCTGCAACAGGGACTGACGTGTCTGCGGAAACTTCAAAGAGATGCCAATCACCACCAACGGGCAGCCCTTCTACTAAAGAAACCAAACATTTAGAGAGAATGTTCCCTGTGGGCCACACCATGGGGAGAAGGAGTGGGGGGAGAAGGAGAGGAGGGGACGAGGGGAGGGGAGGGGAGAGGTGAGGAGGAGAAAGGAGAGGAGAGGAGGGGAGAGGAGAGGGGAAGAGGGGAGGGGAGGAGAGAGGAGAGGGGAGGGGAGGGGAGAGGAGAGGAGAGGAAAGGAGAGGAGGAGAGGGGGAGGGGAGGGGAGGGAAGGGGAGAGGAGAGGAGGGGAGGGGACAGGAGAGGATGGGAGAGGGGAGGAAAGGAGGGGAGGGGAGGGGAGGGGAGGGGAGGGGAGGAGGGGAGGGGAGCTCGAGCCTAAACTGTGCCGGATGTTCTGCATCTTCTCCCAAGACTAATTCCTCTGGCTGTTCCTTGGTTTCATCACAAGTGAGTCTTCTTGCAGCAGGGACTCTGCGGTCACAACCAGCACACCTGGAAACTTCCTAAAAGCCCTGCACCCCACCCAGAACTACTGACTCCGACTTGGTGGGGGGTTGGGGAGGCTGGGGGGGGGTCGAACAGCCTCTGCTTTCACAACCCCGCCAGAGGTTTCGGCTCAAACTACAATGTGGGAAGCGCTGATTCCTCGCTGCTGGTAGGAACTTTCTTTCAGAGTTATTTTTCATGAAGGTAAAACTGATATAAAACAGGGCCCAGGATGCGGCTCTGTGGTAGAGCACCTGCCCTGTACATATGAAACCTTGGGTTCAATTCTCCATACCACCGAAACAGTATTTTTGACTTGCAACATCATGTTTATTTCCAGTAACACGTTAATCTGATATCCGTGTGGGCCGCCAGATCACATACGTCTAACGAAGACAAACTTCTAAAAACATACAGGACGTCATTCTTTGTTCGCCTGGACCCACTTGACGCTGCCTTCTGACATCCAGGAACGCACGGCCGTCTCCCTGTGTACTCAGTCACGCTTGGAAGGCACGGTGGCCCTCTGAGGGGACGACTAAGCCGGGACAGAGACCGGAGGTAAGCACAGCCAGCCTGCGCCCCTGGAACTGCTCCGGCCTCCCTCCCCAGCCTCTGATCAAGCCTGCTCTTAACCAGTCCCTACCCCAGCCTCCCCGCTGCCGAGGTCTCCAAGACCCCAGCTTCACATGCCGACATGGGTGAGGCCCTGCGTTCTACCCTTGGGCACTGGCAGACCCCAGCACCACACTGGAGAAAAAGGAAGCGAGCTCAGCGTCCCTGCCAGGAAGAAGGGATCCCCGCGGCATGGCTGCAGGGGTGAGCAGAAGAGGGAAGAAAGCCGGGCGGCGGGAACAGGGCTAATTTTTTTCTTTTTAATTTTTATTAGTGACAAACCAAGAGGTACGGTTGTAGACTTACACATTTTTGTGCTTGGGTTTCAGTTATACAGTGATCCAGTACCCATCCCTCCACCAGTGCCCATTTTCCACCACCACGGGTCCCAGCATCCCTCCCACCCCCCGTCCCCCCATCCCGCTCTGCCTCTGTGGCAGGGCGTTCCCTTTTGTTCTCTCTCTCCTCTTGGGTGTTGTGGTCTGCAAAAGAGGCATTGAGTGGCCATCATGTTCTGTCTGTACTCTACTTTCAGCATGCATCTCCCATTCTGGGCGGATCCTCCCAACATCCTTTACTGGGTGCTCCCTTCTCTATCTGAGCTGCCTTGTTCCCCTAGCATGTGCGGCTGGTCTCCACGCCGTGAAGCGAACCTCCTGGTATTTATCTCGACTATTCTTGGGTGTTAGGACCCGGGCTACTTTAGACCGCCTTGCCGCACTGCACTGCTCAGAGCCAGGAGGCGAGACGGCAGTGAGGAAGCCATGTGCCTCCCCCCCACCCCCCTGCCCCCCGCCCGGACCGTGTCCAGCACCGCTTCCCCTCCCCTCCCTGCTCCCCTCCTTCCGTGGCGGATCCCTGCTAGATTCCTGCCCTGCGGTCAAGCTCTGGCTTCCCGAGCGGCCTCCTGGCCCAAGAGTGCAGTGTCCTGAAAAAGCGCCCAGAGCAGGGCAGACGCCACCTCACAGAGCAGAATGAGCCTTCCCAGGGAGGCGGGGCCCCGGCTAACATCCTTCTGAGTCGAAGGTTCTGTGCCGCGTGTCCAGCTCTGAGAATTGTTCTGACAGACCCGAACTGTCCGTCTGTCCGTTCTGCGACACGGCAAGCGCTTACTGAGTCACGCTACCCGAACCCAACCACAGAGCAGATGCTCAGGCGCCAGCGCTGAGAACGGCCCACAGACGGCCCGGGGCAAACACCTCCAGCAGCCGACTCAAGGCCCACAAGGAGTCTTCAGGCAGCAAGCAAACTGCTCTGGTCCCACCATCACAGCTGTCAGCTGATCGGGAAAATAATTTCATTTCCACTTCTAGTCAAGAAAATAAGCAGAAAATCCAACAGAGTTGGGAGAACAGGGGCAGGTAGAATGATTCTTCCATTCAGCAGCGTCAAGTCGATACGACAGACACAGATGGTAAAAGGCACCCACAGAATTCAGTGCCGGAGGGTGAGGGTTGGCGGCGACCTGGGGGAGGGCCAGGCGTCAAGCCGTCCCCTGGGCTGCGCTGAGGGGTCCCTTGGCTCCTACAGGAATCTCGCGGCTTCCGCTCTGGAGATGGAGACGCCCGCATTCTCTCCTCAACACACGCACACTCCTCCCCTTCTCTCCCCACACAATGCTCGAAATAAGATTCAGTGAAAACGATCTTGCTTCACCCACTGTCCCCCCCCCCCCCCCGCATACAAAACACTGGGGCAAATCTGGTCCCCGAGTGGAACACTTTCTCTCTCCAACTCGAGAACAGCAGCACCCTCAAATAAACGACTGTAACTTTTCCATCTCCTCCCTAGCAGCTTAAAACCCAGCAGCCTGTAAGCGTCGGCGGAGTCGTTCCCCACAGACACCACCCCTAAGTGCTCACCCTTCCCGTTCCACACCCTTGCCCCCTCTGTGGACTCCAGCAGGGGCCCAGGTGGGCCACGGTCCATAGGACTGGTCTGTAAGCCGGCTCACAACTGCGGGCTCACACCCCTCACCAAAACCAAACACTCTGTCCTCCTCTGGTTTTCTCTTTTTCCTCCAGGACCCAGGGATGGAACTGAGGGCTCCATGCGCAGAGCACGCATGCCAGCCAGGCCCGGGACCTCACTAGCCCTCCATCCCCTCCGAGAGGAGGTCCCAAGGTGGGATGGAGACCGGGAACACGCCGGGGTGATGTGACGCCTCGGTCAGTATAGCCCACACTACTGTTACCTGGGACGTACTTGTGCAGGGCCGCAGTTGGCCATGCTCAGGGCACCATGTGCAGTGCCGGGCTTCGACTAGGGCTGACCGCATGCAAGGCAAGTGCCTAAGCCCTGCACTCTCTCTGGCCCCTTTCGGAGCACTTTCTCTTTTTTTGCTTTTTGGGTCACACCCAACGATGCTCAGGGGCTTCTCCTGGCTCTGCACTCAGGAATTACTCCTAGTGGTGCTCGGGGGACCCTATGGGATGCCGGGGATTGAACCTGGGTCGGCCGGGTGCAAGGTAAACTCCCTTTCCGCTATACTGTCACTCCGGGCCCCCGGGGGCACTTTCAAAGTGCTCCAGAGACCTGACTCCCAAGGGTTCCCACTTCACTGCAGAAAGACTGAGCATGCTAGCAGGGCCCAGGAGAGTGCACAGGGCTGAGGATTCCTTAGCTGGCTAAGCAGCGCAGTCAGAACGGGTGGACATTCCTGGGAACTGCTCTGATTCTGTGAAGCTTCTGACTTAACACAATTAATTACAGGGAAGCGATTAGAAAGAAAAAATATCTCCCCTTTTTAAACTGTAAGGACAAAAAAAAAAGCTGAGGCTGCAAAGACAGGCAAAAGAAACCTAAGTGAAAGGGCAGAGCGGACATATCTTCACAAAAGCCCAAATTAAAATGACTGCAAGCAAAGCACAACATCCTGACCCTCGCCTGTAAATAAGCAAGGACCTAGCAGGAAAAAAAAAGAACCCAAAAACAAAACAAAAGGCCAGTGTCATGTCTTCTTCAAGGTCACGTAACCATTGGAACTACCGGTTCTGCCTCACATCATTCAACGACACCAGCAAGGAACTGCAGGAGCCATTCTACTGAAGCCTGCCTGCCTTCGCATGAAGTATGCAGTTACTTATTACTCAGCTCCTCTGAGTCCGAACACCAGTTACAGACACTTCAATTAATGCACAAACAACAACAGACTCCTGAGTAATGATACCGACAATAAAATCTTACTTTGGAAAACAAAATCAGCTCAAATGCAAACGTGGCCGCCATGTGGCACACATGCTTTTATATCCACGAGCCCAGCAGCGCGGGCCACGATGCCAACCCGTCCTGAGTTCCTATTGAGATGCACTTGGAAAGAGAGCGTTGGACAGATTGTCCTGCTACAAATGCCCCAGAGGCAGTGCCCAGGCAGGGCGGAAACGCCAGTGTGCGTTCACTCGGTATCCCTTGGGCCAGCCAGAGGCTAAGCTGTGTCTGCTCCCGCCCCCACGGCAAGGCTCCCTTGCAGTGTTCATGTTACTTGTCCCTGGCAAGGACTGTTTCTCCACCTCCAGAGTATGAATCCTGCCTGACCTCTAGGTGTTACAGGTCAGTTCTTGACCGTCCTAACCGGGTGCTGTATTTACCGGGGCTGTGCGGAGCTCAGGTCACTCCTGCAGCTGGTCTATGTTCTGTCTCTATCAGAGCCAATAGGAAAGCAATTAGGGAAAAACTGGATTCAGTATAAAACTAGATGTTGCCCTGGCTCTCGGCCTGCACCCTAGAAGAGCAGGTTGCTGGATATACTTTGGAAACAAAGAGCTGTTTTCTTCATCCAACAGATCTTCCATAAAACTACATTTTTTTTTTTTTTTTGCTTCACACCTGGAGATGCTAAGGGGTTACTCCTGGCTCATGCACTCAGGACTTACTCCTTGTGGTGCTCGGGGACCCTACGGGATGCTGGGGATCGAACCTAGGTCGGCCGCGTGCAAGGCAAATGCCCTACCCGTTGTGCTATCGCTCCAGCCCCAGACCTTCCATAAAACTACGTTTGCTAAGTCCCAAGCACTAATGTCATGTTACTACCGGCCCCTGCCACTACCTAGGGGCTGCTCTAATATTGTTCCACATACATGCTACCTGTGTTCGACATACATGCTCACCAAACATGTGCCACCAAGGTCAGAGGCAAGAGAAACTTGGAGATCCACATCTTGTTCCAACAGAATCTGAATGCCTTGATCAGGCATAATTATATAAATTGAGGGGAAATGATGTAACGAACCACAGTCAATAATTGAGAAATTATTGTTTTTCGAGAAATAATGTTTTTCAAGTCAACATTGATAAGGTGCTTCATTAAACGAAGAACAGCACTCAGACACCCAAACATGTACTCGTAGGCAACAGAAGCCTCGAGAAGCGAATCCAGTTTGCAATCACTTTAATCCCATCATCTCAGGAAGATAAGTGAAGGGGTGGGGAGCCGACTGAGTCCCGCCAGGCCCACTATGGCCCCCCAACTCATTTTTATGTCTTCTTTCAGGGTTCGTGCCAGGATATGAAACATGGAGTTCCCGGACCAGCGGCCCCAGCCCGAAAAGGGCGGTTTGTGGGGACGGGTAAGCAGAACAGCGTCCTTACCTTTCAGGCCTAAAGAGATCGCGGAGTGCCTTAAGAGTGCTTGGGAGTAATTTATGGACAGTGATGAAGACCCTGGTCTATAGGAAAGACAGACTCGCGCCCCTGAACACTATTTATTAGCTGCCTCCGATCAGGTGCTGGAGGCGCGGGCTGAGCGAAGCAGCCAGGGCTCCGGCCCCCTTGGGGGTTTCCGAGCTCCGCGCTGATAGATAATGACCAACGATGATGAATGCCGGAAAGGAAAAGAACAAGCTACTACCAGGCCATCTATCAAAGAGCAGCTTTTCTGTGGAAACCGTTGTGCTCTGCAGAATGCAGTGGGCAGGGACGGGGCAGTGGGGGGAGTCAGCACACAGGCCAGAGGTGGGGGAGCCGCTGGGGGGAGGGCACACACTGGGTCTGAGCAGCAGGGAGTCCTTTAAAGCCAGGGCCGGTACCGAAGACCGAGATGACAACCACACAGCCCGGGGAACAGGGAGACAGGCTGAGAAACGCGAGCAACGCAGACAGGCCGGGCACCGGTACTGGCGGGCCTGGCTTGGCCAAGGGGCAGGCAGAGGGCTGTGGGCACGACTCCCAGAAGCGGGTCACCGACCCACACATGGGGCCTCGGAGGATGCCGAAGAGCAGAACGCACGAGCCCCCCAGTTCCTCCCCAACCTGCCAGATCTCTTCTAGCTGCAACAGGGGGGCAGACAGAAGAGCCAACCCGGGGCCACAAGAGGAGAAAGAAAATCAGCGTTTTAAAGAACAAGTCTAAAATGCAATCCTCTTAAGGCATCTTAAAATGCCTGGTTTACAAATCCGAGAGGACTTCATGCTTCCGAGAAAGAGCAACTGCCCATTTCAAGATGCTCGGCTCAACCATGCCCAATTTGCCTGTATAAATCTAAGCTCTCGAACTTTCCCGAGCAGCAGTAACCAGCGCTCCTGATGGCCAAGCCCTGAGGTTCCCCCAGACACTAAGAAACAAGCACCAACGCTCTCGGCAGACTTGCAAATTAGGACTGATTTCTAATTATGGTTTGATTTTCTTAAACCTTAATGAGAGGAAAATGCACTTAAAGAGTCAAATTATCTCCCTATTAAGAAGAAAAGCAATATTTACTGAATCAATGAAACATACCTTTCCCTAGAAAACAACTTTTTATTGACGGAAAAAAACACAAGCCTGCAGATACAAGCCTTTCTTCAATGGCTTCAATGGCTTCGATGGCTTTCTTCAATGGTTGCTGGAACCAGCGAAACTCTACCCTGCACTCCGACCCGGGTGCTCAGGCAAGTGTTCCAGTAAAGGTCCAGAAAGCGAATCATTTCCGTCTTTATGAGCTGTTCGACCTGATCACAATCACCCCACTCTGTCAGGACGTGCAGGTGGCTGGGACAGACGGTGTGTGGGCAGCACGCGAGCAAATGGATGGAGGCAGGATGTGGCTTAGGAGCAAAACACTGCCAGCAACTGGGAGGCCCTGGGCTCAACTCCGGCACCCCTGCTCCCCACAAAAGCAAATATGGGGGGCCGGAGAGAGAGCACAGAGCCGGGTTCAATCCCCAGCACCCGTACGGTTCCCCAAGCACCACCAGGAGTAAATTCAGTAATTCTGAGTGCAGAGCCAGGAGCGGCCCCCGAGTACTGCCAGGTGTGACCCTACATACAGCTATATCTAGATAGATACATATGGATGGAGGCAGGATGTGGCTTTAACATATTTATTAAAGGGAATTTTGGTTCCAAGAGCTTGCTCAGTAGACTGGAGTACATGCTTTTCATGCCGAAGGGCTGAGTTTGGTCCCTATTCCTCCCCTCCCCAGCCACCAGATGGCCCCCCAAAACAGACCTAGTGTGGCCTAGAAACAAACATTTTCATTTAAAAAATGGGGGGCTGGGGTGAGAGCACAGTCGGTAGGGCACTGCCTTGCATGTGGTTGACCTGGGTTCGATTCCCAGCATCCCATAGGGTCCCCTGAGCACTGCCAGGAGTAATTCCTGAGTGCAGAGCCAGGAGGAGCCCCTGAGCATCATGAGTGTGACCCAAAAAAACAAGAAAAAAATAAATAAAAAGGGGTCTGGATGAGGCAGCAAAACTTTAAGAATATAGGAACTTCAATTTTGTTTCAGTTACAAGTGTCAATGTGATACTGTGTTTCTGTGATCCTTTCCATTGGAAACTGTACAAATCTGCACTGCCAACAGTGAAGAAAGAAGAAAGGAGCGATGTCACAGTACTACCCCTGGGCGTCATGCCTCTGATCCTTCCCGGAACAGCCTGCCCGTCTCCCGAGCGTTTAAGCCAGACTCCGCTTGCATCAGAAAGTCACTCCTGCAACGTCCACAGGCTCCCCCCGACTCCCTCCTGCTCCCCCCAGCTCTGGCCACATTTCCTTCTGCCAGCGAGCTCCAAGGCTATGCCATGAAATCTGCTAAAACAGCACCCAGACACCAGGGGAAGAGTCGGCCCCACCTTACTCTGAGCAGCTCCCTGCTCCACGTTCCCAGTCTCTCTATTTCCAAGGACTTATTCTTTAATTATCTGTCTAATTACTATTATTACTTTCCTGGTGTTTCGAAACATGTAAATTTTTTACATCTCCTTACATTTAAAACCACAAGGCCAGGGGCCAGAATGATAGGACAGCTGGGAAGGCATTTGCCCTGCATGATGTGAACGACTGGGTTCCACCCCCAGCACTCCATATGGTTCCCGGAGCCTGCCAGGAGTGAGTCTTGAGCACCACCACGTGTGGCCCCAAAACCAAAAGGAAAAAAATAAAACTAGAACCACAAGGTCAAAAATGATTACTAACATAATTAAAATATAGACATATATTCAACCAGCACGATAACGACCACGATCATCCTGTTGTTTGTCGATTGCCTCGAGCAGGCACCAGTAACGTCTCCTTCGCCCTAGCCCTGGGATTTTAAAAAAAGTGCCATATTCAAGGCTCTTTCAGGGTTAGGAGAATGAGACCCATCATTGTTACTGGTATTTGGCATATTGGGGACGCCACGAGGAGTTTGCCAGACTCTGTTGTGTGGGTAGGTTACATTCGGTAGCCTGCCAGTTTGTCCAAAGTAAGAATGAGATAATAAGATGTCGCACGGCCGCAAATGCAGCCACGCACTTCCGGAAGCTGGATTTTATAGTCTCTGGGTCTTGGCCATTGATGGGATTACACAGCGCCAGGGGGCAGCTGGTGGGTGTGACCCCCGCCTACTGGAATTTGGAGGATCTGGGTGGAGGATGCTCAGCCCCGATCCGAGCAGGCTGGGAGATCTCAGCCCTGGGATCCGCATGCCTTTGTTCCTCTGCCGGTACCTTCATGTGTGTGGAGAGTTCCAGCACAGCATCCTGGAAAAAACATGTGCTCAAGTCTACTGTGGACAGCATGATTCCGAGTCTAGGAAGTGGCACGGATCCCTCATTTCCGGGCAGTGCCCGTGGAGCCGGGCAGAGCAGGCAGTCGCTGGCAAAGGCAGTGGCAGAACTGCGTCCTGGAGAGTGGCGGGCAGGAGAGGGCATGCTCAGTGCGGGGCCAGACCGTACCTCTCCCTTCCCAGAGCACCATGGTCCAAGGCTCCGAGATTAAAGCCGGCCCCTTAGAATTCAGCAGGAGAGCAACTGCAAAAAATGCCACCGTTCAGCAATCTCTGACTGCGCAGTAATTTCTCCCGGAGCCAGATGCCCCCCAAGGAACGAAAGCGGAAAAACAAGCCAATGGACAGCCACAAGCAAGGGCAAAAGAGAGCAGAACCGCGAGCCCCTCTCCCCTCGCGACGCCCGGGCCGCAGCTTCAGAACATCTTGCACAGTCGAGAGAAACGGCCACTTCCTACGCAGCACAAAGCAATGTGCTCCCTGCCTATAAAGGACTTCGCGCAAGCCTTGGGGCCCCCAAAGCAAAAAACCCAAAGATGGGGTTCCTGAAGAGGAACAACCAGGCAGACAGTTCTCTCGTCTGCTACTCTCTTCACTTCAAGGGTATCACAGCCGGGCTTTACTCGAAAAGAGATATCTCTAAGCCCCCCCACTAATAAAAGATGAGGGGATGGGTTTGAATGAGTACATGGTGGGGGGGGGGCACACCTGGTGGTACTCAGAGGCTACTCCTGGCTCTGCACTCAGGAATTGTTCCTGGAGGTGCTCGGGGGAACTTAGGTGATGCCGGGGGTTGAACCCAGGTCAGCTACATGCAAGACAAGTGCCTTATTCACTATACAATCGCTCCAGCCCCTGCCTGAGTACATTTGTATTTGCATGGTATGTCAGGGGGGAAATAACAACACTAAAAATATTACTCTTACTCCTATACGAGTATTATTTCTTCCTACAAAGCTATGTGTGCTTTTGATTCTCATCAAAACCTCTCTCCAGTTGCGGTGACTACAAAAGGAATGCCATTCGCTCTCCGGTAGAAAGAAAACATTATACAAAGTTCAAATGTTGCTCTTACTCTAGTAAAACCTTTAACTGGAAAAAGAAAATCCATCTTGAAAAAAGGGAATCATACCCCCGTCTTGTTGAGTTCCCTCTCGGTCTCTTTGGCAACCCCAAGCCCCTATCAGAAACCTTTTACTGACTGTCCAGTTTCTTGGAAAGAATAAAACTGAACAAGATGAGTCCAAACCACCAATCACCAGGTATTTTATCTTGACAAAACCTAAAAGGTCTTTAGCTATTTTAACAGATTTTGCAGCAGCATTTTTTTTTTCAATGACTCACAGTAGATGACTGGAGAAAACCATGCACTTCTTTGCAAAAGCCTGACTTTTGTCAGTAACAGTAGAACAACTCCATGAGAAACAGGTCAATTTCAAGCAGACACATCATGAAATCTCAATTGTTTCTCCCTCTCAAATTTAAGTTTGGGGGCTGGAGTGATAGCACAGCGGGTAGGACGTTGTTTGCCTTGCATGCAGCCGACCTGGATTCGATTCCAGGCCTCCCATTGGGTCCCCCGAGCACTGCCAGGAGTGATTCCTGAGTGCATGAGCCAAGAGTAACCCCTGTGCACTGCTGGGCATGACCCCAAAAAGCAAAAAAATTTAAGTTTGGTTCTACATAGATTATTCTCGAATTCGCCACCTGCACACCGGGCTTCTGTTGTGGCTGTCCCAGCCCAGTGACAAGGCAGGCAGCCAGGGGCTCCATCTGCAGGGGCCCCCAGCTGTGGGACCAGCGAGAAGGAAGAACAGAACAGCCGTTTCCACTATCACCAGAAATGCAATTTATCCCCATTTATCTGCCATAAAATCCTAAGCAGGGACAAAGAAGGGGAAGCAAGTCCGAGCTCCTCGGCCGCTGTGCATCAGAGGGCTGAGATTTCGAACGGGGGCATGAAAGTGCCAGGAGCTCCTTGGGTTCCGGCTCTCTGCTCGCCCCTTGATGCTTTCCTGGGCGCACACAGCCTGGCACTTCCAGGCCTCCCCGGGGAGCCGGTTCAAAGTTGAGAAAGCAACCGTTCGAAGGAAGGCCCGCAGACTTCAAAGGCCGACAGCCTCTGCGTGCGTGTGGCCGGGGGAGGGGGCACCCGAGGTAATGAGGGTCTCCTGTATTCACCTTCTGTGCTGCATGCGGGCAACAAGAGAAAGCATGTAGGGGGCGCTTCTGGTCACAAAAGAACACAGCGGCCCGGTGGGCGGCCTTTGTTCTTCCAGGGGCCTGCGGTCCCCCCTTCCTGCCTCGCCTAATTCAGGGCATCCGAGCTGCTCTTGAACTTGACAGGCTCGGAGAAAGAAAGGGAGAGGAGAGGGGTTGTCAGACAAAGAGAAGGGGAAAGGGGGACATCAAAGGGAATTCGCCGGGGAAAACTAATTTCACTGCCAGCTTAGATGAAGTTGGGGAACTTAAAAGGAGTCAGAGTATCAGTTGGCACTGAAAGACTCTCAAGTGTCCCAGAGACTGTAGCAAGTGAGACTGATAAATAAGAGAAAGTGATAAATAAGAAACAAAACGGATTGTGTCCTAAGAAGCTATTACAAATTCTTTTCGGCTACACTGTATTTCTTGACACAGCAGTAAGAAAACATTCACTTTGCAAATGACTACAGAGGAAGACGGTATTCTGTTAGCAGGCAGGGGCGGGAAGTGGTAAGGAAATGATTTCTCAGTTTAGGGAAAATTGATTTGCGTGATAAATAGTGTCAGAGAACACCGCAAAGCCACCAGCGCCCCCTGCAGTGTAAATACAGGCCAGCACTTGGCAACATACTTTAAAATCTTTTTTATGCAACTAACCTTTGACACTTTCATTCAGAAGTCAAGAATTAAGCTCAAGCAGTCCCAGTAACGTCTCCATTGTGAGACTTGTCACTGTGTTTGGCATATTGAATAAATCACGAGTAGCTTGCCAGGCTTTGCCATGTAGGCGAGATACTCTCGGTAGCTTGCCGGGCTCTCCGAGAGGGGTGGAGGAATCGAACCCAGGTCAGCCAGGCCGACCACGTGGGAGGCAAATGCCCTACTGCTGTGCTAAGAATTAAGCAAAGATTAATTTTGAGTAGTGAGTAATTTCAGGTGAAATACAAAACCCCTAAGAGGCGCTGGCCTCATGGACAGTTTCTAAAGGACCCTTTGCCTCTGTTATTAGCACAAAAGGGGAGGGGGCTGGAGAGATAGCACAGTGGGTAGGGCGTTTGCCTTGCACGCGGCCAACCCGGGTTCGATTCCCAGCTTCCCATAGGGTCCCCAGAGCACTGCCAGGAGGAATTCCTGAGTTCAGAGCCTGGAGTAACCCCTGAGCATTGCCGGTTGTGACCCAAAAAGCAAAAAAAAAAAAAAAAAACCAAAAAACCAAACAAACAAAAAACCAAAAAAGGCTGCTTCAGAACAGTGTCGGTGTGCTACAAAGTACGAGGGCAGCATGTGTCTGGCCCGCTCAGGCTCACTGTCCCGTACTACCCAGGCTTGCCCTCTCTGTCATCCCCTCCACCACTTACTCTTATACCTCAATTCACGTCAATCCCAACATCAAAGCATTGCCGGGATGCTGCTGACAGTGTTCAGATCACCTCTTTCACTTAACACAGTAAGACCAAGAAATCATGTGCCTGGAGCCGGGGAGGGGGTTCCGCAGAGAAAACCCCCTCTCCCCTCCCCCAAGCACCACGGGGCGTGGTCAAAATTTTTTCTAAAAAAAGAAATCGCACGATGTTTGTACATCCATGTCTAGTGGTGTGAACGCTTCTGTGAATTGATCAGCAAAGACAGAGTTCCAAGTGAAATACTAGCAAACATTAAACTGCTCTCATCTGACCCCTGAGGACGGACCCCCAACGTCACGACCCCAGACCAACGTCTCTCCTACCTCTGTGGTTTCAAGAAATACTGCTCGATTTAAACCTTTCTGCGATGCTTCAACTTAAGAAGCTTCTGCACCTCAAAAGACACAGCAACCAGAAGACAAAGACAGCCTACAGAATGGGAAAGGATATTCACCCAATACCCTTCTGATAAGGGGTTAATATCAAGGATATACAAGGCACTGGTTGAACTCTATAAGAAGAAAACATCCAATCCCATCAGAATATGGGGCGATGAAATGAACAGAAACTTTCTCAAAGAAGAAATCCGAATGGCCAAAAGACACATGAAAACATGCTCTTCATCACTAATCATCAGGGAGATGCAGATCAAAACAACCCTGAGATATCATCTCACACCACAGAGACTGGCACACATCCAAAAGAAAAAAAGCAACCAGTGTTGACGTGGATGTGGGGAGAAAGGGACTCTCCCTCACTGCTGTGGGAATGCCGACTGGTCCAGTCTTTTGGAAAACAATATGGACATTTCTCAAAAAACTAGAAATTGAGCTCTTTTTTGACCCAGCAATACCATTTCTGGGAATATATCCAGAGATGGAAAAAAGTGCAGCAGATGTGACATTTGCACGTGTATGTTTACTGCAGCACTATTTACAATATCCAGAATCTGGGAAAAAACCCGAGTGCCCAAGAACAGATGACTGGTTAAAGAAATCTGGTATATCTACACAATGGAATACTATGCAGCTGTCAGAAAAGATGAAATCATGAAATTTGCATATAAGTGGATGGTCATGAACAGTATCGTGCTAAGTGAAATGAGTCAGAGAGAGAGGGACAGACACAGAATGACTGCACTCATTTGTGGAATATAAAGTAACAGAATGAGAGACTAACACCCAAAGACAGTAGAGATTAAGGGCCAGGAGGATTGCTCCACGGCTTGGAAGCCGGCCTCACATGCTGGGGGAAAGGCAGCTGGGATAGAGAAGGGATCACCAAGTAAATGCTGGTTGGATGGCTCGCTTGGGATAAGAGATGTGTGCTGAAAGTAGACTATGGACTGAACATATTGCCACTTAGCAACTGCACTGCAAACCATAACACTCAAAAGGAGGGAGAGTAAAAGGGAATGTGCCTCCCACAGAGGCGGGGGAGGTATTGGGGGGGTGGGAGGGATACTGGGAACACTGGTGGTAGAGAATGGGCACTGGAGAAGGGATGGGTACTCAAGCATTGTATGACGAAACGTAATCACAAAAGTTTGTAAGTCTGAAAAAAAAAAGGAAAAAGAAAAAAAGAACACACCAAAAATATCTTTCTGCAACTTTCATACATAAGTCACTTCAAATAAAACATAGACTCCATGCATTCCTAGCACTGATGCAAATACCTCTAGGAGCACTACTTTGTCATTATCACTTGAAGTGACACCCGGATCCCACTGTTCACTGGCTGGTACCGCCCAATCTACCAATTCCTCATGCTGCTTTCAGAGAGCACCAGCCACTATGACCCATCCTCAGAAGAGAGTGGCCACAAGGAGATGACCCCGAGGGTTTTCCAAAGGTCACAAGGCAACAGTATGAAAAGCAGGCTCCTGGCCATTACCAGGGAATTCTCCTGCAGGTCAGCTCATCCGCAGCCTGTGCGGGCCTGAGGGTCAGTCAGAGCACGGCCCCCCCACAGCCTGCACAGTTCAGGGGTGCCCTCGCCAGTGAAGGAGCTGCTGACTGCAGGGGATGGCTCCCTCCCCAGCACTGGTGGGGACCCCCAAGCACCAAGCCCCCCAGAAGCCCCAAGTGCCTTAAATTATTCACTGCTTAAGAATGGTTTCAGGGTGGGGCCCCCAAAACAAAAAAACAAACGAAAAAGATGACCGTGTGTTTCCATCTGTGCGTCTCCATGCGCTACCAGTGTCATGAGGGCAGCACACATGCATGTCATCAACAAGTGTGGGGTTTCTGAACCACGGATATATGGATAATACGTATGTGCATATATGTGTATATATATGTGTGTGTATATATATTACTGGCCCGCTCAAGCAAATCGATGAACAACAGGAGGACAGTATAGGCTGGAGCGATAGCACAGCAGTAGGGTGTATGCCTTGCACGCAGCCAACATGGCCAACCTGAGTTTGATTCCTCCGCCCCTCTCAGAGAGCCCAGCAAGCTACCGAGAGTACCTCGCCCCCACGGTAGAGCCTGGCAAGCCACCTGTGATGTATTCAATACGCCAGACACAGTAACAACAAAGTCTCCAATGGAGACGTTACTGGGCCCGCTCGAGCAAATCGATGAACGGGAGGACAGTGCTATCTATCTATCTATCTATCTATATCTATATATATATAATATATATATATATATATAGAGAGAGAGAGAGAGAGAATTTCACAAAATGTCTCAACAATGCCAGACGCTGCTACTGACCCCAGCTGAGAACCGCTGTCCTAGTGACCAGAACCAGCACTGCTGTGGGCACTGTCTAGCCGTTTGGTTTTAAAAGTACACAAATATTTTAAGTTCTTAAAATACTAAATTAAATATCCATTAAAAAAAGCCAAGTTCTATTAACCTTCACCACAATGCAGCCGCACGTGAATAAGGCAACAGCAGCACAGACTTTTCTTTAAAAGACTAAACCTAATTCTAATTGACATTACTAATAGCAATGCTTCCTGGTGGCTTAACAGAAAGGACACTGAATCTGTGAGGGAAAACAAGCTATTTTTTGTCCTTTATGAACGACCCTGCTGACTTTTTCTCCAAACTACCTCGACTCCATCCACCTCACATGACCTTGATCTCATTCAGAATGGCCTCTCACCTCCACAGGAAGCCTTTTCAGCTGTTATCTCAGAAGCTTCCGGATCTCCCCAAGCTGCTCTCTATCCATCCACTGTCTGTCGGTACATGCGTCCGTCAATCCTTCCATCTGTCTATCCATCCTTCCATCCATCGACCCACCTCACACTTGCCAAATGTCTTCTCCACACTAAACAATCTCAAAACACCAGCGCCTGAAATCCTCACAGAAGCCTCCCGCCTCTTGGTCGAACCCTTCACGGGCAGGGCTGGCAGAGGCCCTCAGCAGAGTGGATCCAACACCTTTGGGCCCTCAGCAGGGTGGGTCCAACCCCCGTGGCTCCTGGAGCACTGCAAGGCCAAGCTGCATGACAAGTCGAACCCCGGCACTGAACTGCCAAGCCAGGAGGTGCCCTAGGCCCCCTGAGAACTGCTTGGGAGACCCCACCGCCAAAAAAAGAAAAAGTGTGTCGGAGGACAGTAAACAGGTAGAAGAGAAAGGAGAGGGAAGGGGTGAGGGCCATGCAGGGGGCACGCCTGCCCCGGCACCAGCGCCAGTCTGCAGCGGGAGCTCAGAGATGTCGCCAGGCGGGGGCGGAACAGAATGCGCCAGGACAAGGCAGTGTCCAAACAGACTGTGGGCTGTGCCTTTCTTGGTCGGAAAGCCCTTCCACCGCAACGTTCTTCCTACTGGATCCCCAAACCGAAACCCCTCAGACTGCCAAAAGGGCGCCCGACGCCCCGTGCTCAGCCCAACTCCCCAGCCTCCTCTGACCCCCGGAGCCCGACTAAGCTCTGGCCCCGGCCTGGCCCCCAGGCTGGCTCCCATCCCAAGCGAGCTGTGCTCTACTTGGGCTCACATTTCAGTTCCCAGAGAGCCCTCCCTGGACATGTCACTCGGAATTAGCTTCAGCCTGTCCCATTACACGGTCCTCAAGCCCTTGTCCCCGGTAGGCCTCACCCACGTGTAACTGTAGACCAGAAAGAACAGGAACCAGCCCGCTCTGCTCGCCATCCCGGGCACCCCAGAGTCTGGCCTAGCACTGGCATGGGGCAAGGGGCCTGCAGAGCCCGCAACGGTGCCCTCAGCCCCGTTCTGCCTCATCAAGGTCCCTGGGTCTGCTTCCTGCACGGAGACCACAGAGCCATGAGACACAGCAGGCCACGTCATCTGTGGGAGGCCCAGTGCCCCGGAGACCATCAGCTAAGGGGTTGGCCTCCATCACACAGCCAATGGCCGGGGGCTGCAGGCTACGGCAGAGGACACCCGGCCCAACCCGTCCAGGGAGTCAGGACGAGCCCGCTGCTCAGCTGGAGAACCATGAACGTACCAGCACTTGGGCCAGTTTTGAACTGTATTTGAACACGAGAGCACAAATATATACTGTTCCTTACGTATTTGTCAGCAACAAGTCTTTGCATTATCATTCAATAGCTACGGGAACCTTGCGTTAGCCGTATTTATACAGAAAAATAAAATGATCCGACAATAGAAAATGCTTTCATTTTCCCATTCACCCCTCACAATGCGACCGGACTAATCCTCCAACATGATTCGGCTCATGTTACTAGAAAGAACCGTCGTGGCTCCCCACAGTCTACTGAACTAAGTCCAAACACCTTGGCCTGACACTTAGGATCCGCTACCAACCGGTCCCACATCTGCTCTCACTGCGCAGGTGCTGACTCCCCTGGCTCCTGCCCGCAGGAAGCGGCCCCACCTCCGCACCTGCCACCCTCCCAGCCACTCCCACACCTGCCACCCTCCTGGGGCGTGTCACTTCCACCTGCTCTTGCACCCTGGCCGGATGCCTCCCTCCGAGCCCCTCCCTGGCTGAAGAAAGCGCAGAAACTGCCACTCCTCTGAAAGGCAGCGACCCCGCCGACTCCTCTTCTGCTTCCCGAGACTCTCTGCTCAAAGGAGGCGCTTCAACAATGTTATTCAGTGAAACACAAAAATGTCTTAAGCTACAGAAAATCTCTCCTGTGGCCAGAGCAAACAGTACTCCGGGTCGGGTGCCTGCCTGGCACGCACCAACTCGGGTTCGATCCCTGGTATCCTCTAAGGTCCCCGGAGCCTGCCAGGAGTCAGCCCTGAGCACAGAGCCAGGAATCAGCCCGCAAATAAATGTAAGTTCTGTGAAGCACCATAATATTCCGAATCAAGATGACAAAAGCTCTTGGTCTGTGAACACGTGCAGGGAAATTCAGAGTACAAAGCTGGCTGGCTGGGCCCTGTGCGGAACGCTGCAGGAGTGAGTGGGGACAAAGACACCCGGTGGAAGTCCAGGTCATTGTCACACCCTCAAAGGCAGGGCCTGTGTCTGTGGTCTGGGGGCCCTCATGCTCGCTGGCCCATTCCTTGCACGCACAAGCCCAAGCCCGCAACGATTTAATTCCCATATTTTCTTTGCCCTCAACGGGGACAGGGCTGGTTAAATTCCCAAACTGCAACAAATCCTTATGGCCTCTACCTGCTTTATTCCAGCTACCTCCTTAACTGTGCTTCCCAATTTGCAAATGTTGGTTGGTAACCAAACGAATGTTAGGTAAGTTATCGTTCACTGACAGCTGCTCTCAGGCCTGTGTGAATGAGCGTGTCAAATCTGAAGTCACAAGCTCCTTCTGATGAAATACAGTACTGCTTAGCAGTTGGAAATAAAAGCCAGTGGGCTGGAGCGAAAGCACAGCAGGCTGGGCTGACCAGGGTTCAATCCCCGGCATCCCATATGGCCCCCCAAGCACCGCCAGGACTGAATCTTGAGTGCAGAGCCAGGAGTAACCCCTGAGCAATGCTGGGTGAGAGGGGGAGGGAGGGAGGGAGGGAGGGAAGGAAGGAAGGAAGGAAGGAAGGAAGGAAGGAAGGAAGGAAGGAAGGAAGAAAGGAAGGAAGGAGCGAGCTGTCCCTCCATTTACTCATCTCTAAAATAAAAACAGGGCCAGAGCAATAGTACAATAGGGAAGGTTGTTTTGCCTTGCATGTCGCCGACCCAGTTTGATCCCCAGCATCCCATAGGGTCCCCGGAGCACTGCCAGGAGTGTTCCTGAGTGCAGAGCCAGGAGGAACCCCTAAGCATCACCGGGTGTGACCCAAACCATCCGTCCCAACTAAATAAAAACAATTTTTTAAAGACTAACTCATAATATTGCTGTGCACGCTCTCAGTTTTTTTGCCTTTTGTTTTGGGTGCGGGGCCACACTGGTGGTACTTAGGTATTCCAGCTCTGTGCTCAGGAATCATTCCCGGCAGTGATCAGGTGACCTGGGAATCCAACCCAGGTGGGCCATGTGCAAAGCAAACACCCTCCCTACTGTACTATTGTTCTACGTCCCAGAGAGCACCTTCGTGTATGGTGGGCACCTAGTTCAGTCAATCACTTAGGCTACTGTCCAGTGGTAAGCAAAAAACCCCAGCTTCTAAAGTGAACACCAGGCCCTGGATGTGCCTCTGCTACAAGCATCTCTGCTTCTCTTCCCCGCCTCCCCTGAATCCCTAGTCCGGGAAGGCCTTTATCCAGTCCTGCCGAAGAGGAATGTGACCTTCCAAGGCGTGGGAGATGAGGACAATGATGAGATCAGTGTACCCAAGAAGAAGCTGTTAGACCCCGTGGCTCCTGTCGGGGGCCCGGGGAGCCGCTTCAAAGGCAAACACTCTTTGGACAGTGACGAGGAGGCCGATGAGCAGGAGGGGTCCAGCAGATATGCCATCCTGGCCTCAGTGGACATGGAAGGTTAGGAAGCAGCCACGCTGCCCCATGAGGAAGGTGCGCGGCCCACACCCTTCCACCTGCAGCAGGAGGAGATGGACGAGGGACACTCTGATGCAGATGCCAACTGCTTCCTGCACTGGGATGCTCGGATCCAAGACAGCTGGCTGGACATTGACCGGATGAAGATCAAGGAGTGGTCCCCGGATCAGAAGCCCCCATCGGAGTCCGAGGAAGGGGAAAACGTGGGTCAGACCCCAGTGAGTGCCCAACCCCTTTGGAGGGTGTCCTGGAGCTGCTGTTGCCAAGAGACAGTGGCCAGAGCACTGAGACGGCTGGGGGCCCGGGAGGGTGCAAACGGGGTGGCAAGGGGGCAGCACGGCCCAGCTGCCCCCAGCTGGCCCTCAGTGCCTAGACCGATGGTGACCCAGGCAACCTTGGCGTGGATCAGGAGGCAAGGGAATGGATGGCCATGCGGGTAAAGGGTTTGGGGGGTTGAATCCAGGGAGCCCCTGACGCTGAGGAAGTGACTGAGGGGGAGCTGGAGACCCCCACCCCGGCCCGAGAGGAGAAGCGGTCTTCCGGTGATGGTCTTGCCGACGTGACGTGGGAGTCTAAGTGGGAGAACACAGAGACGCTGAGCTGCACAGGCCCTTCAGCAGTGCCCAGATGCGGACCTGGGCGGATGAAGGCTGCTCCCAGAAGGGCCTTACTGCCGCAAGTGCGACCCTCCTGGTGGACAATCCTGCAACCACAAGTGTACTGACTTTGACCTCCACAGCTGAGCCCGCTCGTGACCCTTTTTCTCCTGGATTGTGCCATGCAGACTTTGGAGGCCACTTTTTTGTTTCCCTTTCCCAATAAAAGCCTTTAGTTGTGTTAAAAATAAAATCAAATAAAAAATACAGTGAACACCAGACTGTTCTGTGTATGAAGTGTCACAAGACCTGCCGAACCCACAGACATGTGAGTGGACACCCATGGATGCCAGGGTAGGCAGCGGAGGAAAGAGGAGCATTCAACAGGTGGCAATCCCGTGCGAAAAACAGGAGGAGGTGTGTAGGGCCACGGGTGGGATCCTGAGCTCAGAACTGCATACAAAAATCAATGATGGAAATAGGAAAGAACCAATGAGACAATATAAGAATATAGACTGTGGGGAACTTTGAGGGAAACAGACTTTGAACATGAGAAGAGAAAGGTTTCTTAAACCACACCCAGCAGTACTCAGGGCTTACTCCTCGTTCTGAGCTCAGCAGTAAGCCTGGGAACCACATGAATGCCAGGGATAGAACCGGGGTAGCTAAGTGCAAGTGTGATCTCTCTAGCCCAATGAGGCATAAAGTGGACAAACCATAAAAGGCTGACCAATCCAACAATAGTCAAATTCAAAACTTGTGTTCAGTAGGTGTCCTTTAAAAAAACACAAAGGCTGGCCAGGGAGATGACAGTGGAACACACGTCTGGCACATAGGAGGTCTAGTGTTGACCTGCAATACCCCACAGAACCATACCAAGCCTGACCTGAGGGAGCCAGAAGAGGAAGGAAGGGGTCCAGGAACCGGGCTGTGGTGGGCAACGTGCTCTGTGGAGAGGTAAAAACGTGGGCCCTGGAAACACACAAATAAAACGCACAGCAGACACTGAAAAGGTTCTTCCTCCCAGAAGCAGCAGAGGATAGCAGACCCCAGGAGAGCAGACCCCAGAGAGCAGACCCCAGGGGAGAGCAGACCCCAGAGAGCAGACCCCCAGAGGAAGCAGGAGTGCAGATCCCCAAACTCCTCCAGATCAGCAATAAGCAGCAAAGTGCTCTAACAAGCTGTTTGTCCAAGAAACAGCAGCAGGAACCTACAAGAATGCTTATCCAATAAGGAAAAAGGTTTTTCTTCTAGAAACCAAGTCTTCAGAGAAACCATCTCACACCCAAAACTGAAACAGCTT
This sequence comes from Sorex fumeus, assembly GCF_029834395.1. Lineage (NCBI taxonomy): Eukaryota > Metazoa > Chordata > Mammalia > Eulipotyphla > Soricidae > Sorex > Sorex fumeus. Next base: position 934,759 of record NW_026606283.1, on the reverse strand, counting down.
GGCACAGGTCTGGGGCACAGCGCCGCCTCACTGCAGGAACGCGGGCTGGCCAGCGGGCAGAGCAAGCGGGCAGGGCAGGACGCGTGCACCCACGCTCCTCTGCAGCACCTGAGACAGACGAGGAGGCACACACAGCATCACAGAGACGGAACAGAAACACTCAGCGCCCAGCCCCTTGGGCCCACAGAGCCACGCCAGGGCCAGCCCAAGCTGACAGGCCGGGCAGTCTTCCTCCTGCTCTTATCTCTGCAGGGCTGCCGGGAGACAGGATGGGGCCAGGCTCCTGCGGATACGACCGGCCTCTCCGCGCTCCCCAATTACCGCACCCCAACATCAGCAGCCCAGGCCCACGCTGGCACAGAAGCCAGCCCCTGGGCAGGGGAGAGGGTCACATCAGTGAACCAAAGCTCACCACACGTCTGCGATGACGTGGTGGGACGCTGCCCGAATGGCAGCACCTCGCCACGGGGATGCTACGGGGCACGCTTCGAGAGACAGGGGATGGGACCGTACCCCAGGGTCTGAACCTGTCCGTCGGCCCTTCCTGACCACCCAGTCCATGCCGCAATCCCTGTCCACACCCCTTGCCCTTCTTCCATTTTCTCTTGGGCCATACTCGGGGTGTCGGGTCTTACTGTTGGCTCTGCACTCAGGCATCCCTCCTGGCAGTGCTGGGAGGAGCATAAGGGAAGCTGGGGATCAAGCCCGGTCAGCCATGAGCAAGGCCAGCACCTTCCTGCTGCGCTATGGCCCAGCCGCGGGCTTCCTTTTTCTACCTGGCACTTGCCTTCTCCTCTTGTCAGCGGGAAACAGAGGCTGAAGGCATCTCCTCCGAGCTCCCCGGGTGCCCTTAGCAGCCAGCTGGGGGGAGAGGGATAGGACTGCAGCCAGATACAGGGGCTGGCAAGCGAGAGGCCACATCCAAACCCGCGCGCGAGCAGGACCAACACCATCAACTTGACAACAAGAGGGAGCACCAATTAAAACCCCAACTGGGCTGGAGCGATAGTACAGCGGGGAGGGCGTTTGCCTTGCAGGCGGCTGACCTGGGTTCGATCCCCAGCTGGGTTCCCCAAGCACCGCCAGGAGTAATTCCTGAGCAAAGAACCAGGAGTAACCCCTGTGCATTGCCGGGTGGGACCCAAAAAGCAAAAACAAAACAAAACAAAACCCCAATTAAGTGGGATGCCTGCCCCCGACCCCCCAAATAACTCTATTTTTCTCATTAGAAGATCCCCTTTACAAAAAAATATTTACTCAGTCGTGACATACACTTTGACTTCACCAAGCTAGGAACATGGGAATGTGGTTCTCTTTCGTTACATAAGGACCTACTTAATTCTCTTGTCTCTTATGCCACAACTTCCTCAGAGTAGAGAGAGATGCGGCTGGAAATAGAAGACTTGTATAAATGTATATTAGATTATGATCTGTGGGGGGAAAACCAAAAACCAAAAAAGTAACCTATACAATCCTATGGCTTTCTACAATTTACACTGTGCTGTGAATGAAACAAGAACAATTACCAGAATGCCCAGAAATACTACTACTAAAAGCTCAAAAATCATAGTGAGGCTCCATCTGAAAAGAGACAGAAACATAAATGGAGTTGCTGACTCCTGGCCCCTGAGTCAGAGCCCCGGAGGAGCGAGAAGCATGACACCCCAAGAGAGGGCAGGGACGGCCTTGTCGGGGCTGCTTTGGGCCATGTCATGGCAAGGCGGAGCCGACTCACTCGAGGGGCAGGGGAATCCGGACGCCTGTGTTCTCGTTGACTTATCTGTTTGGGGGGCCTATACCTGTGCTCAGGAACTCTCCTGGCAGGGCTCAGGGGTACCATTTGGGGTACCAACAATAGAATCCACGCTGGCCGTGCGCAAGGCCCACCGATGTCCTGAAACTCAGATTTCAGACTCGTTCTGCGACTCTTCTGCAAATGGGTGCTGAGCCCAAAAGGAGAGAGAGAACAAATGGGAATGCCCTGCCACAGAGGCAGGGTGGGAGGGGGACATGGGGGGTGGGAGGGATACTGGGATCCGTGGTGGTGGGAAATGGGCACTGGTGGAGGGATGGATACTTGATCACTGTATAACTGAAACCCAAGCACCAAAATGTGTAAGTCTACAACTGGACCTCATGGTGTTTCACTAATAAAAATTAAAAACAAAATAAAAGAGAACACTAGTTCTGATGCAAAAAAAAAAATGGGTGCTGAGGACACCCCCACCCCTGGAGGACGGAGGCAGGGGCCGCTGCCAGCATCAGCCCACAGGGGCCTCAAGATACTTCTGACGAACCAACCACGCAGAAGTCGTTTGCATCGAATGGGGTTTAAGAACGCTTTCGCTTCACCTCTCGACGAATTTCTCTGGGACCAAAGCTCCTAAATATTCCCAGCCCTGTGCCTTTCCAACCTTTTCAACTGAAAATCGATGCTGGGCCTCAAAGGAAAGCTATTTTTCCCAGGGAAGGACTCGTGGGGCTGGCAGGGAGCCGCCATGCCTGCGCCTTCATCATCTGGACACAGGCAGCTGTGAGCGCGACTGTTTTCCCGTTTTCATTCCCCACAGAACAGATAAAATAGAGCCAGTGCCTCAAAAGACGTGGTTTTCAAGTTATCTTCCCGGTGCTCACATGAGTATTGGGGGGCTTTTTTTGCTGTTTCAATCAGAGAAAAAGTGGTGCCGGTGTCAGATTTTCAGGCGAGAGACCAGTTGACGCCTAAAATGAGCTCCGAGTCCCTAGCCCTCCTGTCCTGCTACAAACAATAAACCGTCCCCTGCAGGACGGTCTCCAGCTCGCCTCCAACTTAATAACAATCTTATCACCTCAAGTACCCTGAGCAACAGACAGCACCGCGAGGCGGCCCCGTTATAAATTCAGGAACAAAATCAAAGGTCCTAAGGAGACATTTTCCTCAAGCCCACGCCAGCCGCCTCTACGAGGGGCCGCCGCACTTTATAAGTCGCTCTCCCTGCGGCAACCCAGAATTATGACCGCCACAAACCCAAGATTTGTGCAGCTATCACCACGGAGCCAGGCCCTAATAAATACATCAGCAGGTGGTCATTGCTGGTTTCAGAGCAGGGGCGCATGCGCAAAGGCAGCCTCTGTGTGCTCCCCATTAGCCGGGAGCACCCCAGGGGTACACCTCCCGAGCGGAAGCCCGAGGCCTGGATTCGAGTCTCGGCCATCACTAGGCACATGCCAGGCCTTCAGCCAGTCACTGCACAGCGGCTATTCACAATGTTCCTGGCGACCCAGCACCTGGGCATTTCCTGGGAGTTCTGCCAACCACCTGCTCAAAATGCCTCTTGTCTCCGTCCCCCACCCTCTCTCTCCCCTGGGCTATATATCCCCTGCCCCCATGTCATCTTCCTCACTGGGAGGCGCAGGGGTCACCCCTGGCAGGACTCAGGAGACCAAGTGTGGTGCCGGGAACTGAACCAGCGTCAGCAAGTGCTCTACCCCTGGACCATCTCTCTGGCTCTCCCACCACCTTCTCTGACCTTTTTTTGGTTTGTTTTGCCTTTTGGGTCCCACCCGGAGACGCACAGGGGTTACTCCTGGCTCATGCACTGAGGAATTACTCCTGGCGGTGCTCAGGGGACCCTATGGGATGCTGGGAATCGAACCTGGGTCAGCCGCGTGCAAGACCCTACCCGCCGTGCTATCGCCCCAGCCCCCTTCTCTGATGTTTTAACCAACTCCTAAAAGCCCTGCCCGAGACATAAGGACCTGCATCCTCTTCCTCCACCCCCTGCATGCAGCCACCAGTGAATTCTCCACTCCACATGCCCTCCGCAGTGGTTTCCTGGCCCTTATCTGCCTCCTTGTTTTGCCTGAGTATCCCTCCTGCACTTCCTCTGTGCCCAATTTGGGTCCTCTTGGATGCTCCTCCCGTCACCCCTCAGAATGCCTCCTCTGCCACCCCCATGGAGTCTGGGCAGGTGAGGAACTCCCAGTCTGCAGCTCCAGGCACTGTCCTGCTGCCCAGACCACCCTCCCGACGGTGGGCGGGGGGATAAAGGGGAAGGGGATTCGAACCCTCCAGACCCAGGCTTCCCCTGCAGGTGGCAGAGCCGAACATGGCATCTCTGTCTGTGGGATTCCTGGCCCATCCGATTCCCGGGGGCACATCCATCGGGATGCTCACTCGGCACCTCCAAAGCCATTCATCCCTACTTCCCGCCTGGGTCCACAGACCACCCGGGCCATTGAGAAGCCCAAGGTTACCTGCCCTACATCTCTAGGTGAAAAAACACTGGCAGGGAACAATCCGCTCAGGAAAATAATCCCTCCTAACTTACTTCTCCAGCAATAGAAAGAGCAGAGGGGGTCAGGCACTGGCTGGATCCATGGCACCCCATATGGTCCCCCAGCATCAATGGTCACTCCCAAGCACAGCCAGAAATAACCTGAGTACTGTGAGCCAAACCTCCCACCACCACCACCCAGAGAGAGTGACAAGAGTTAAGGGACTGAGGACTTGAGGAGCTCGCCTTGTTGGATCCTTGGCGCTGCAGAGTGTGGCCCCCAAAGGCCCCGGAAACAGATAATCTGCACGTCAGACTGTTCCTGGTGTAGGAAAATAATAAATGTTATGTTCTGTAAGTCAGTTTCACACACTGCTGAGCTGAAAGAACCCCAGCGTAGTGGAAAGGAAGAAACCAGAACAGACAGTTGGGGGCATTCCAGCTAAGCCTGAAAAGTTAGTGTCCCCGTGAGGGGACCAGGAAGGAGGAGCTGCGGCAACGGCCTGAACTGCCGTTTTCTCTGATCACCAAGGGCAGCGATCGCCCCGTTTGTTCAGTCTCGGAACTGAAGATAAGGGGTTCTGATGCCAGCATCCGGGCCTCTGTGATCAGGAGTCAGACCCCAGTGAGCAAGGGCCACTGGGATAGGAGAGAAACCGATCCTGCCTTCCACACACGCTTTCTCCGCTGCAAGAATAGAAGCACACGTGGAGCACAGCCCGGCCTGAATGAAGCTGAGGTAATGCTCGAAGATAGCCCGTCAAATCCAACTGAACAAACGCTGCCCTGTCCACCCACCCTTAGGAAGGGGGCCAAGAGCCCGGGACTGCACTCAGGGCCCTGAAAACACCCCGCACCATTCAAATGGACACGAAATAAAACTGGAGCTGCCAAGTTGTTTACTTGTATCCCACCCTGACCGCCAATCAGATTAATATTCTCGGCTCAGACAAACTCAGAGAAAGACTAGCTACCGTGGCTTGCAATGCCGACTTTCCTCTTCAACCTGTGAAGCACGTGTGCAGCTTTCCTTAAAGTCAGAAGCTTTAAGGACGGTGGCCAAGCCTCCATCCGCCGCTGGAGCTGGCGTTTTTGCTCTGTTCCCAGAACAGAAGGTGTGGAAAGCATGTTCCTTAGTTCAGCCACAAATAGTCTCCCCCATGCTTCTGTGGAGGCGCAGAGACGGAGGCTGGATAAGGCCAGTGCTAGTACACAGCTTACCCCGTCTGATCCCCGGCTCTACATTTGGTCAGAGCAAACCTCACAAGCTGGGCACTGCCCCTGGACAGTGCCAAGTGTGGCTGAGTCTGCATGCCCCCTTCCTTCCATATTACCACAAACAAGTTCATTTCAAATTCCAGGTGGGGGGAGGGTTGGGGATATATTTTTATGCTAAAAGACACCTTCTCTCTTTTTGGGGGGGGGTCACACCTGGCTTTGCACAGGGGTTCCTCCTGGCTCATGCACTCAGGAATTACTCCTGGCGGTGCTCAGGGGACCCCATGGGATGCTGGGAATCGAACCCAGGTCGGCCGCATGCAAGGCAAACGCCCTACCCGCTGTGCTATCATTCCAGCCCCCACCTTCTCTTTCTTAACCAATCAAATACAGAAGACAACTAAAGTTTGCTGAAAACTGGTATAAATATCCTCAAACCACGTGAAGTCCACGCTTTTGAGACTTCCAGATTCAGGGGAGATCACATACTTCCCCGGGCCGTGGTGCCTTACAGCAGAGATGGGGCAGGCCAAGGTGCCATGGGAACTAAGGGGCTAATTTATGGAAAACACATAGAACCAAGTGTGTCACAGGGCTAAAAACAAACCTGAAGAGCTTGTGATTCTCCTATCACCCAAAACCATCTCAAGCAAGCTAACACCAGCACCTAAGCTGGTCTGTTAATTTTTCAGCGCAGGCAACAAACCTTCCTGTCAACTTCTGGATCCATCGCAAAATCTGCTTTCAAATTCAGCATCCCTTCATCTGCCCAGGTCTTTTTTTTTTTTTTTTTTTTTTTTTTTTTTTGCTGACATCATTATGCTTACAGCCAGCGGGAGCTGAAGCAAGGAGATTTGATTGCTTCCTTTTAAAACAAAATATTTAGCTATTTCACCTGGCATCAGAAGAAAGATTCTGCAGACCATTTGGAGTCATGCCTGAACAAAGACAAATGGGATCTAACCGAGTGCCGGGCTAGGATTATTGCTCACACTGGCCGAGAGGGCTGAGAGGCGCTGGGAGAGGGGGAGGGGAAGCACTGGCCTGGGTGACAATTGCATTGCACGCCAAGGAGGCCCCGACACAAAGGCTGAGTCTGAGAGGACCTGCCCAGGACAGGTGCTGCAAATGCTAGGAAGGACCTGACGCTGCTGCAAAGGAGACGTTTCTCCTAGCCACTGGCCGCGTTCATGAAAGACACTCGTGCAGGCGAACAGGAAAGCGTGAGTCTCAACAGCAGCCCTTGGACCAGCACGAGAAACTGGGCCCAATTCACAAGTTCAGGCAAGGCCGAACAAATCAACTCCCGATCATGTGTCTGCTCTCCTGCATAATAAATCCAGGATGGCAGGAGTCTGTTTTCTAGTTAACTTCCGTAAGCTGAAGTACCTTCATCCCGTGAAGCAATAAAATTACCAAGTGTGTTGAAAACGCTAAGTTAACTCTGCACCAGGCATCACGACCAGCGACGGTGCCCTCAGTGCTTCATGTCCTTTGAGACCCCCTGAAATGCACATTTCCCAATGTCTCATTCCTCTTATTTTGGGGGGAGGCTGAAGCATACGGTACTAGGGGCTGCACCCGTGCTCCAGACCACGGCATCTCCCACGTGACCTTCACCGTTCGCTCCTCACCCTCCTCGCCCGAAGACAGCTGTCCAGGTTCTGTATCCTCGGACAATCTGACCATTGTTCTCCTGCCGTATCTGTCATTTATTACTGAAACCCAAGAGTGCGGCCCATATTAGGAACTACTAGGAACATATTAAGAAACGGTAAGAATCAAGAATTCTTGGGGGATGGGTGAGGTGTTGCAATACGTGCATGACAAACCATGATTAATCGTACTGTAAACCACATAAATCTCAATTTTTAGAAAGGAATCAAGAAGATACTAAAGTATCAGGAACACACACAGGCTGCTAGTTTTCTGCCAAATATCGGGTCACGTCACTGGACTTGTAGAGTATTTGGCCAGTGGAGCCTTCCCGAGTCTTTACAAAGTTGAATCTACCCCTTTCCTCTCGTGGCATAAGCGTTGTGTGGCATGCTGAAATAGCTTTCCATCCTTAATGTTAAATAAAAGTGAGTCGGCTTTTGCCCACTACTGAGTTTTTCTTTCAACACTCCAATTTTTCATCTCCCCAAATTCATTTTGTGTCTGACCAGGCTACAGCCCTGAGACGCTTTCCCCCAGCGGACCCCCCAAGGCCCCATACTGCCCGGGTCCCCTCCATGGCACTATGGTTCCACCAGGCTGCCAGGCTCCCCCCCACACACCCCCCGTCGGGAGGCTGGCCGCAGGCATCTGAATGAGCACTGGAAGCAGCTTCCTGCTCCCAGCGTGGCCAGCACCTGCTAGAATGAGATGGGCGGCTGCTGGCGGCGTGTCGGGTTCCCCCGGTGCCTGGCCACGGGTCAGGTTCCCAAGGCCATGCTGTGCACACCTGGAGCAGCCTGCCCGGACCCACACCAGACAGTTGACCATGGCCACCCCTTTTAGACTGTCCTGCTACTCTGGCAGCACGGTGACGGCCGCACACACCTGGGCAGCATCTTAACCAACGATGGTCACTCCATCTGGACGCAAGAGAAACGGGGCAGGACCAGAGCACACGGAGAAGCCTCAGATTGGATTTCAACCTCCCCTGATGAAACCGCCTTTTCAGGGCAGCTGCTGGGCCTCAGGTTCTCTGTACCAACGGCTGCAGAGGGCAGCGGGGGAGGCAACGCACAAGTATACCTGGCCAGTTTGGTCGGGCGGGTCTTGGACACTGGCCCAAGCCGTGGCGTCGCCGGCCATGAAGCCCCCTCTCTGCGGTGAGGCCGGGCACCCCTGGGCGAGCACCTCCTGCACCCCCCTTTACAGTTTGTGGGTCAGCACAAACACACTGGGTTCTATCTGCGTCCCTCCTAGATCCATCCCCATGGAAGGAAACTGAGGGTCTGGCACAGAACCTGCCCACACGGGGACCCTGGAAGGGTCTCCTCGCTCACGACTGTCTTCCCCAACTTCAAGGACAAACACCAATGCGGCATCTCCAACCTGAAGCTGCCCAGAGCTTGTCCTGAAACCCACCTGTACCAGAAGCAGGGGACACTGAGAGCGCTTTGGCCAGTGCCCCTGTGTCAGTTCGCTGAAACCTTGAGGATACTGACAGGGCCAGCGCATTACAGGAGAAACATTAAATCATTGTTCTGCCTTTCATTTGAAAGGCAGCACAGAGGAAAAAGAAAAGAACTTTAGGGAGATTCCCAGCTTTGACTCAAAAGATGCCCAAGGAAAATTCAAACAACTCGTTACTTCATCCCACAAGCAGCAAAGCCGAGACACTGTGACTGGGAAACAGGCCCGATGACACCAGTTAGAAAACAAACCAGTCCGAGAAAGGGCCGGTTTGACAGGGGTCACTTCTTTGTCCTGCAGATCTGTTCCTGAGAATACGTCTTTAAAATCAAACACTGTCACTGGATGCTGCTGACAGAGGGGACATGAGAACAGGCACCCAGAGGAACAACGGAGGGCCAGAGGAGAGCAGTGGGGAGCATTGGCCTTGCACGTGCCCGACCCAAGTTCCATCCCTGGCACCCAGAATGGACCTTGGGCACTGCCAGGAGTGATCCCTGAGCACAAGTCAGGAGAAGTAAGCCAAAGTAAAGAGACAGAGACAGAGAGGGAGAGAAGGGGTGGCTGTCCATCAACACCCTGCCATCACCCCAGCCGGCCCTGACCAGGAGGCACAGCTGGGAGACCGGGTTCCGGCAAAGCTGTCCCTTGAGGACCATATGGCAGCATTCCCCAAGGGGCGCCACTGTCCCCGGCGGCTTCTCTGGGCCTCTGCTCCCTCGGGCTCGGCCCACTCTGAATTCCATCGCCAACCCACCCTCTGCCATTTGTGCCCCAGAAGCCGTTCCCGAGACAAAGTTCAGGGAGTCCTTGGTTTTGTTCTGACTTCAGCCCTGAGAGCTGAGATTACACCCGGCAAACAAAACGCTTCCTCTGCCTCGGGTAACCCTCGAAAGAAACCAGCGTGGAAGCAGGACATACACTTGCATCCCTGGGCTCAAGGGCACCGCTGGGGCAGGTGGGGTGCCAGACACCGGGACACCCCAGGCCAGGCCAGGGCGTTCCTTCCCACGCAGGCAGCCGCCCAGGTGTGACTGGAGCTTTGGGAGAGGGAAAACGCTCCAGCACCAGCTGGGCCTGTCCGTTTGTCCTCCCAGGCTTGGCGAGACTGAAGATGCCTCTCACCCCCGTTGGCTGAGCACAGGTGACGGCACAGGCACTCGGAGGGTGGGAGGGGAGGGGCACAGTGCAAAGAAAAGTACCACGAGCACGCAACAGGGCAGCGGGGACACGACGAAACGGAGGGGATATGGCTGGGCGGGCCGGGAGCACTGAGAGTTGAGCCCTCATGACAGTCACCGTGTTCCTCTGCAGAATGCCACCCTGGGGCTGACAGCAGCGGCACCCGGGAACGAGTTCCCAGGAGTTGCCTAAATATCCGCTTTAAGTCACAACTCATTTGAGAAGCCTTAAATTATTTCAAATATACGCTAATCAAAAGAGTCTGTGACTTGACAAAGCCCCAACTGTGTCTCCCGCCCGCCGGGGAAGGAAACACTATAAATGACATTTTAGATGAAAATGATGTGTGCACGCGCGCGCGGACATCTGCAAGTTGCTCGGGTTTAAATATAATTCTTAACAGAAATCCATAAATGCTCCGGCGTCGTGAGCTCCCAGGCTCGTGACGGGCAGAAACAGCGTCAAAACGCATTTCTAATCAGCGCGCAGACGCCTGACCGTCCCCGCCTCACCTTCCCCAGATCTATCACCCACACACCAGCTCAGCCCACAGCTGGTCCGGAGCAGGTGGCGAGCGCAAAAAGGAAATCAGAGATCCCGGGAGACCCTTCATCAACCAACTGACCGGAAGTGAGTTCCTGAAAGCCCTTGCCGAAGCCAAACAGGGTCAGAGACCCAGGCGTGCCCCGCAACCCCTCCTCACTGCACCACAAGGAAGAATGACAACTGCACACACCTCCCGAGGTCACACTGTTCATCCTGCTTGCTGCTCATCTGCTGAAAGCATGCAGGGCCACCCACAGGCCAGAGGAGGGCTGTGTCCAGGCGCTGCCTCAGCCTCACTGCTCCAGGGTGAGCCCCGCGCCCCCTGCCCGTCAGGGGCTTCGCCCTCTGCTGAGGGCATCTTCCATCCACTTCCCACCGCCAGCCTTGGGCCGCTTTAACTCATGGTCCACTTCGACTTTCGCCGTAAATGGGACACCCCAAACCCTAGCCCAGAGGCAGCGGCCCAGCCCTGTCTGATTCAGAGCACTCGGAATCACCCGGGTTCCCCGCAGTCACTGCTGAGCAGTTATTTTTAGTGTGCAATCTGTCCAACAGAGGCCAGGGGCACCGTCCACCCCCTCCCAAGACTCCATCTCACGTATGGCACGTGGAAGTCGGAACAGAAGCCGCTCTAGAAATACTGAAATGAACATGCAGGGACCCGTCATGTTGGTTAATTATGGGGCGCAGCTCGTACTTCAGTGGGGAACTGATAGAATCCCCGACACTGCTGAGACGCTCCGACTCGACATGCACCCTTCCCAGCCCACCCATCTGTACTGCAGTGAGCTCTTCAGCTGCAAAGATGGGGCCAGGTCTCCCGGGCTTTGTGCTCTGGAATGTCTGAAATGACACCCAGATTAACGCGGAGCTAGTCTCTGTTTTATCCGAGGGCCTGCTCTGTTTAATGGTTTCCACCTAAAAGCTGCTTCTGAGGAATTTCACAGCTTAAGAGGGGACGATCTGTGTGGAGACAATTCATAACGTATGAGAATTCTGGGGCCAGCAAAGGTGAGTGATTTGTGCAGGATCTATAAGAGCCCCCACCCCTGTTCCAGGCCCCCTTCTACCCCAGAACAGTGAGGGGCAGAGATAGCGCGCGCAAGGCACGCACCCAACCCAGGTTCAAGTTCTAGCACTGCACAGTCACCAAGCGCCACCCAGGACGACCCGGTCTCCCAGGGACCATGCCCTCTAGCCGCTGCACTGAACCGCCAGCCCGGCCAGGTACGACTGCTGGGGGGGGGGGGGGGCAAATTATAATTAGTCTAATGATTTTTTTTTTAAGTGTGAAACCTTGGTGCTGGAGTGATAGCACAAACACAGGTAGGGTGTTTGCCTTGCACGCAGTCGACCCGGGTTTGATTCCCAGCATCCCATAGGGTCCCCCGAGCACTGCCAGGAGTAATTCCTCAGTGCATGAGTCAGGAGTAACCCCTGTGCATTGCTGGGTGTGACCCAAAAAGAAAAAAAAAGAAAAAAAAAGCGTGAAAACTTTTAAATGAGTGTGTGAGTGAATGAGTGAGTTTGGGAGTAAGTGAGTGTGTGAATGAGTGAACAAGTGAATTAGTAAATGAGTGAATGAATAAGCGAATGAGTGACTGAGTACGTGAGTGAATGAATGAGCGTGGGAGTGACTGAGTGCGTGAGTGAATGAGTGAATGAATGAGTGCGCGCGCGTGCGTGTGTGTGTGTGTGTGTGTGTGTGCCTAAAGCCCATCTCCCGGCTGCCCTTACTGTCCCAAGCCACCCCGGCCATCCGCTGAGGGAGGGGCCGTGTGAGCAGCACAGGCCCGACCAAGCACTAGGGTCTAGGTTGGGGGTACAGGAGACGGGGCTGGGGGAGAAGTACCCCAGGGCTGCCCGGAACAGCTCCCCCAGGCCAAGTCTGGGGAAAGGCAGGCTGCTTTTGGGGACTGGGGGGGAGGGAGAGGGGGCACAGTGAGAGGCGGGAGACAGCCCAGTGGGGTGACACCAGACCCTGCAGACCCCAAACAGGATGACGTGCTCGGTAGCCGCCCCTTCACTGTACTTGTAGAACAGACCGGCCGGGGCCTCAGAGAGCACCGCTGCTGTCACCTGTCACAGTGTCCCGCTCACACCACAAGTCCCACCTTGCAGAGTCAGGGCGGCGGCCACAGATGGCCAGAGCCCGGGGCTCAACCCCAGGTCTGTCTGCAGCACATCTGGTTGGTTTGGGGGCCATCCCCCAGTGGTGTTCGGGGCTGACCCTCCTGGCTCTGTGTTCAGGGAACAATTCTGGTGGACTGAGGGGGACCTGCAGAATGCTAGGGATCAAACTGGGGCCGGCTGCATGCAAGACAAGCACCTTACCCATCTAGTTCCAGAGGGCACCTGCTTCCCTTCGGAAGCCAGGTGAGTTCCATACCCCAGGCCTGCAGATCCCCTAGGCTCTAAGCTGCTGCTAACCCCTTTAAGGGCCGTGATCCCAGCACAGCCTGGAACAACCACAGAAATGGGCTCCCACCCTGCAGCCAAACACTCAGCCAGTCCCGGCCTGTCCTGCCGTCGCCCAGGGCACAGGCCACGCGAGCAGTGCCCTGCAGGCCCTGCACCTGCCCCACACACCCGCCCACGTGAGGCGCATGACCCGGGGGAAGGCATTCACTGTGAGCATCATCTGACTATAAAGTGGGTCTAACAACACTTGCCTGAAAGGACCAACTGAGGCAAGGAAAACAGGAGCGTGGCTATAAACTTGAGACTTGCATTCTGCCAGGGCTAAGCTATTTATTGATGTTTGTCGTGCTCCAGAAAAGGGTGTCAGGGAGCCCACGTGAAACACAGAACCAGAATTTCGAGACAGAAGCAATCGAGCAATACAATCCGAAAGGCGAGGCCAGGAGGTGGCCCTGAGAAAGAGGTGGAGAGGAGCCCCAGCACCGCTCAGGGGACACCACAGCCAGGCCACTGTCATCTGGACACTGGAGTGCGGCCAGCAGCGAGGACCCAGTTTGCCAATTCCGTGTCTTCGAGACCAAGCACAAAACTTGGGGTCCAGAAGTGGGACCGTTCCTGCTGCGAAGACCAGGCGGAAGGGCCTCTCCCTCTCCCCTGAACCTCGGACCCAGCACCGCCTCACAGCACCTGGAGTAACTCCACAGAGCGCTCGGCTCCTCTGTCCTCTCGGGATAACATGCTCACGTTGTCCACCACAGGCCAATCCTGCCAATCCTGCCCTTGGGGCCGGGCACAGCAGGTGGGAGACAAGCGCCCCCTCTTCCTGCCGGCCTGGCCAGTGTCACGGCACTGTGGGTTGGAAGCCGGGAGCTGATCCCCAGCGCCAGCTGCTCCCCAGAGCACGCCCCCCCAGACCAAAACAAACTCCCACCTGCTATTTCTAGGCCCCTCAGATTAGCGGCAGTATAGCAGGGGGAGACACTGAGCCTGGTGGGGGGCCCAGAGACTCCCCAGTTAACACGGAGCCGGAGAAAGTTGCCCAGGGAAAGCCAAGGCTTGAGGATAGATTGTATCTAAGTTACTTGCAGCAGTAACGGTTTGCTGACAGGCTCTAACTTAGACACACCCTGATAGCAACTTATCTTAGAGATTTGAATCCGTAATTATATACATTGTTTCCATGTTGTCCCACAAGGTATACACTGCATGCCCTGCTCTCTCCAGACACCTGGCATAGGAACAGCTCCCTGGAATCTACTTGCTTTCTCCTAAAAAAATTTTTAATAACAATTTTTAAAAGCTTCATTCTAATATTTTCTAGCTTCCTGTGGTATGAATCAGCAAAAAAAAAAAAAGAGAGAAAGAAGTTTTATGTTTTTGTTTTTCATTTGAGTTAAGTGTACTGCAGAACAAGAAAACAGCTAAATCACTTTGAAACTGTTCACTCGGCAGAGTCCGAAGCCCATCAGCGCGGATCCATTATTTAAGGCAACCACAGGTTAAACACAATCGAGAGTGTTTAACACGCTGCCATGTAACGTGCGTTTCCCAACCATTCCCATCTGTCATCTCTTACAGAAAGCTCGCTGGTCCAGAAAAGATGTGATTTTTGTATTGTTTTGCTGGCTTTCTATATTACCACCAGGATTCCAACATCAAACCCGACTCTAGAGGAGGAGGAACTAAGTCACACACAGGCCACACTGGCCTCACCGTGGCTGGGCCCAGTCGCCCGCCTTTACTGAGCCTCGCTGGCCTGGCGCTTGTCACTGGGCTTCCCTTTTATTTTTTTAATTACTAAAATATAACCTTTTCTAGAGAAACATCCAGTTTCCCAGACAGCTCTCTGAAAGAATCTGATAAACCTAGTCATTTGCTGATTCTGCTTTTGTTTATCACTAGTTCTGTCAGCAAAATCCAGGCAAAGCTGAAAAGTTGAGTATTTGTTTAACGGGGAAAAAGAAATTAAAAACAAAAAGCCACAAAGGCAGCAGTCACTGAGTACAAGCAAGGTATGCCGCATCAATGCTCAGTAAATCAGCATCCACAGTAAAAACACATGGAGCCCTATATAGGCACTGTCTGGAAAGAATTTGCTCAAATCAGAGGTTCTAAAACTCAAAAACAAATCTTATCTTCCAAACTCTAAATAGACAGAACCCATCAGTAAGTCAGGCAATAGGTCCACTTGAGCTATTTTTGTTTCCTTTGCTATTACTGCCAAAGACTACTTAAAACTGCCCATTTGGTACACAGTGAAAACTATTTCAGTACCCCCCCCAAAAAAAACCCCAATTCCAAAGACAAAATAAATTTCAACAAAGTTATTTAGTTCCTCTTTATTCACAAATATCAATAATGTGGAGAAAATATCCACGTTCCAAGAACCTCAACTATTACTCCTTCAACCCTGATTCCACTCAAAAAGAACTCTTTGGGGATGGAGGCTCACTCAGCAATACTCACCCAGTGCTCTGGGAACTATGCAGTACCAGGAATTGAATCTGGGGGTGTGTGTCCCCCCCAAGTAGAACATGCCTTTCGAGCATTAGTCCCCAGTCTTCAAAAAGATTTATCACTTAACTTAGTCCTATACTAAGTTCCTCCCAGCTGCGAAGTTTCTTTCCTTTTCCCTCTACTGTAAACCTTTCTATCCCCCCCCAAAAAAATTCACTTTTATTTATTGATTTATTTTGCTTTTTGGGTCACACCTGGCAATGCACAGGGGTTCCTCCTGGCTCTGCACTCAGGAATTACCCCTGGCGGTGCTCAGGGGACCCAATGGGATGCTGGGAATCGAACCCACGTTGGCCATGCGTAAGGCAAACGCCCTACCTGCTGTGCTATTGCTCCAGCCCTAAATTGTCACTTTTAAATAACATAACAAGAATATAAGAATTTAGCTAAATTCTGGCTCACAATTTCCTAAAGTCAAGAAGAAAGAATCCAGAAGGATACAGCTATTCAATTAAGTTCCATATTCTAAAACCCAATTTTAGATTTGTTCCCAGAAATAAAAAGACATGTTTGCTCATGCACTTAACACTGAATGCCTGCGAAAGAGCAGAGGGACCCTACCAGGGCCTTTTGGTCTGTGACTGACTCGGTTCTCTAAACAATAGTCCTGTGAATAGCTCTAAATGCAACTGCATCCACTAGGAAAAGCACCTGCCCTCTGAAAATGAGACATCTAAGCCTACTCCTCTCTGAAACTATGTCACTGACCCAACACTGTGGTATAAAAAGCAAATTAGTGGGGCCAGAGCAATGGTACAGCAGGTAGGGTGTTTGTTTTGCACATGGCTGACCCGGATTCGGTCCCTGGCATCCCGTGTGGTCCCTCCCGAGCACCGCCAGGAGTGATTCCTTACTGCAGGACCAGGAGTAACTCCTGAGCATCGCCAGGTGTGACCCAAATGCCCCTCCCCCAAATAAAGCAAAGTAGCAATGATCACTAGCCAGTATTTTCGAAGAAAATTAATTCTACTAGTGCTTGCAAACACACTAGTACGCGCAGGCTAAAGCGGTGGGTTTTCAACCCAAACAAAATGAACCAAGAAAAAGGAAATCATGACTTCTGTAGTCTTCTCCATCACTAGCAAACAGTCTTTACGAGGTCCACGAAGGCGAGTGGCAGGCTCTAAAGCTGCATCTTCCACACACACACACACACACACACACACACACACCAAACTCCAGATGAAATCATATGAACTCCAGAAACTCCAACTACTATTAAATATTACATGTTTAGTAGGAAGTGCTTATGAAAGGCCGCTTTCAGACTTTCAGCTGTCATTCTAAAACCACCTGCTGAACGGAGTTAAGAGTTCCTTTAAGCATCTCTGGTGGCTTGAAAAACACAACGTTCGGAGTCCTAAACGTCTCCCAAGATCTGCAGAGCAGATGAATAACAGCTTTGACAGGGACTTCAACCTAAGCAGCAGTGAAGTGCATTTCATTCCTTCTGCTCCGTAGCACCCATCGGCTGAGACTGGTAAGTGGGAACTACAGCCGAACACCATTCAAAGCTGCTAATAGTGGCTGTTTGTATTTTCCCTGACTACTGGGACTATTGACAATGACAAAATGAAAGGAATGAGAAATGAGCTTGGGGAAGAAGGCAATAATTTGTACAGTAATGGTTTGGCGGCACAACAGTTCTTTGAGAAATTAAAAGCATTTGGCCAGCTGTCACATGCATTGTCGAACTCCAACTTCAAAAGTACCTTCTAATTGAATAAGGGGACAAATTAAGAGGGAAGGGACTCTGGGTTTTCTGCGAGGCTGTGGGAAGTCACCTGACCTACAGCACGAGGCCGGCAGCTGAGAAAGGCTCAGAAGCGACCAGTGGCAGGGCCGGGTTCGACCGCATTCCAGACCTCGCTCTCGAGAAATGAAACTCGGATAAGAACCTCGCCTCACACGGAAATCTGAATTACATGCAGAACCACCACCTCACAAGAGATCTTAAAAGTCACACGTGGAAATGAAATTTTAAAACGTGTCCACACTAAGTTAAGGCAAATCCAAAGCGAATTTTGAATTTTTAAAAAACTATTTGCAGAGCCTATGTTCGAAGTAATCTACCTTATTTTAAACACTAGGATTTCAACCTAAGCCTCAAAAGATGACCTTGCTCTTTCTCTTTGATATCAATTTATTCGATGAAATGTTACAAGGCAAATGGTCTCTTACTGGTCTCCGTTACGCTAATATGTTAAAAAAAAAAAAAAAGCAAAAGCAAGAACAGCTTCTTACTATATCTGGGCTTACAAAGAGTACTGCTAGCTGAGGTTACAAAGATCCCAGGCAGCCCGTCTAAAATAAGCAGGCACATGGATCACGGCTGTGGTCATACTTATTTCAAGTCTAGTCTCCATTCAAGAATTTGAAGAAATGAATTTCTCCAACAGAGTGGAAAGCCAAGCCAAATGAAGTCAGTTCACAACATTCACCCTTTTTGGGGTAGCAGAGAATTTTTATTTTATAAAATGCAAGGCATGCTTTTATTTTCCTCCCCAAATCATCCTGGACCAAAATTTCTGCAGCCAGCCACGGTGGTGGGGGTTAAATGGCGGTGCAAAAGGAAATTGTCCCGGGATCAACGGTTTCCCTGGGAGAAGGCCTCATCCCGCGGCTCCACTTCACCTCCCGACAATCAATCAAATTAACTGCACCTTGTCCTCTGGCCAATGACATCACCAGTTTCACCGCATCTTGGGATGAGGGTGCAAAAACATATGCTGGCTAAGGCATGAAATCCCGCTACGGCTTTTGTCCACTCGGCCTGCCTCATGCTTCGGTCTCGGAAGCCTCATACCTGAATAGTCTCAGGAAAGCGACAGGACTTGGTGTCCCCTCCCCCCCTACCCCTCTCTTGGCCGCCTGCAGGGCCCCCGTCTAGCGGAGGGAAAATGGTGCGAAGAGGTCATTTGAAAAGCACTTGCTTTCGGCCCAGCCGATCCAGAATTTTATTACAAGTTGAGCCAAACTGTCTCGTAAATTTGACGTCGCCAGGAAAGTGGCCCTCCGATGCCCTAGCACCAACCTCCAGGGTCTAACTCAAGCAATAATAAGTCGGCAAGGCCGGTCTCTGGAAAGCACCCGGGCTATACAAAAGGGAAAAAAAAACTTTGCAGGGGGGGGGAGCCAGAAATCCTCTTCCAAAGAGCGAAAGTTCATTGTTTTTTTTTTTTTACCAGCCCACGCTTCTAAGGGGACACGAAACATAAGAGTGATTATTCCACACTCCGGGAGGGGAACAAGAGCCAAACGGGGACACACACATACATACACACACACACAGAGCCCCCATTTGTCGGGGAGGGGGTCTCTAGTCTAAAAAGCGACATGTTTCGGAAAAGTGGGAGCCCCAAATTACCAGCAGGCGCATTTTAAAATGAGAAGAGGCTGGAGGAGGAGAAAATCACCCAAGCAAGTGCTGCCCGTGGGGGTTTCGAGATGCACCGCCAGCCCCCCAAGACCCCTGCAAACCTCCCACCCATCCCACGCTTTCACAACTCCATCAGCGCCAGTGGGAAGCGGAGAGGGGGGCTTGGCGGGACTTGGCGTTGGGGGCGGGGGGGGGGGAGGCCAAGGGCAGGGAGATCGGGCAACCCCCCCAAGTCGTTTGCTGGAGCGAGTCCTCAAAAACCAGAAGGGGTCGCAAAGCGCCCTCCCTGCCCACCTCCGCCGCTGATGCCAACTGCGAGAAAAAGTCTCTCTCTTTTTTTTTTTAAATTAAAAATCCCAGCGCGGCCCGCGTGGAGCCCGTCCGGGGGCCGCCGAGGGCCGCGCCAGCGGGGGGATGGGGGGGTAGGGGGGCTCGGCCGCTCGGACGACCCCCGGGGGCGCTCGCGGGGGCGGGGGCGGGGGGCGGGGGTCGGCAGCGGGAGCGCGGCAGGATCCCCCCCCCCGCGGCCTAGGCCCCCCGCCGGGCCCCCGGAGGTCCGGGCGGCAGCAGGACCGAAAGGAGAGAAGCGAGAGGAGCAGCAGCAGCAGCAAAAAAAAAAAAAATGCAAAAAAAAAAGCAAAAGCAAAAGCAAAAAAAAAAAAGCATCATCATCGCGAACCACAAAAGCACATGGGGCGAATGTAAAATATAAACACCGGCGTTGGGCTGTGAGTGGCTGTTATTAAAAGGTCGGAATTACTAAACATGAGAGGCGGGGAGAGGCGGGCGGCCATTTCAATAATATAAACCTCCCCGAATTAGACATTATTCAAATGAGACCTCGCGGGCCGCGGCGGGCCGGCGGCCGGCGGGGGTCCCGGTTCCCCCGCGGCCCGGGCGTGGGGGTGGGGGGAGAGGGGCGCGCGCCCCGCAGGGGGCGGCGGTGGGAGACGCCAGGGAGCGGGGGGGGGTTTCCCGCGACGGGGCGGCCGCCCCCCAGGCCGGGGGGAGGGGGTCCCCCGCGCGCGCCGCGCATTGTGCTCGCCGCCCCCCGCCGCCCCCCGCCGCCGCCGCCGCCGCCGCGCTGCCAAACGCCTCATTGTCCTCGCGCGCCCGCGCCCCGGCCCGCCCGACCCGCGGCGGCGGCGGCGGGAGCGGCGGGCCCGGCCGGCGGGGTGCGCCGGCGGGCGGGGGGCGAGGCCGCGGGGACCCCCCCGCACCCCGGCTCCGCCCGGCCGCGCCGCGCCGCGCCCGCTCGGGGCCCCCTCGGCGCGGCGCCCGCCCGCCCGGCCCCCCGCGGCCCGCCGTTAATTAGAATAATCCTGAGTACTAATAAATTATGCTAAGGCGAGCGGCGCGCGCGCGGCGGGGGTGGGTGCGGCGGGCGGCGGGCGGGGGGAGCGGCCCGCGGCCGCGGCGGGGTGGGGGCGGGGGGGCGGCCGAGCGGGGCGCCCGGGCCGAGTATGAATATGAATATGTAAAGTGCCGTAATGATTACCTGCTGCCGCCGCCGCCGCCGCCGCCGAACTCTCATCTTGACTCGCTGCTCCTCCGTCCGCCATTTTGAATATTTTAACCAAAATCGCCCGCTCCCCGCCGCCCGCCCTCCCCCGCCGCCCGCCCGCCCGCCCTCCGCGCCGCCCTCTTCGCGCCGGCGCGCGCCCGCTCGGCTCGCGCGCGCGCGCGCCCGGCCCCGCGGCCGCGCGCGAGGCCCGGCCCCGCCCCCCGCCCCCCCGCGGCGCTCGACGCACGCGCCGCGCCGCCCGCGCCCGTCACCGAGGAGGCCTCGGCTTCCTGGGGCGGCGCTGCGCCTGCGCACCCTTCGGTTTGCGCTCGCCTCCCCGCGCGTGCACGCGCGCGCCCGGCTGGACGGCTCACGGCGCAGGCGCGCGGCGGCGGCGGCGGCGGCGGCCCGGCTCCCGTCCGCCTGCCGTAACCGGGAAGTGCTCTGAGAGCCGCGGGCGCGCGAGCCTCCCCCACCCCCCACCCCGGGCTCGTCGCTTTTATGGACTCTGGCTTCTCGCCCCTCTTTCCCGAGGGAAGGGACGGAGACCCCCGGGGCAGAGGGGCGTGCGGCGGGGGGATGGGGGGCGTTCCGCGAGCGCCCGCGTCTCCGGGGCCTCGCCCTTGTCACGCCAACTCCAGCGACGCGTGGGGGCGGTGCCCGGCTGAGGTGGCTTCCGGCCGCGGCCAGGTAAGGGCGGAAGTGCCGCCCCGGGCGGGCGGGCGCGGGCACCTGCCGAGCCCCGCGTCGCGCCTCCCGCGTCCAGTTTGAACCGGGCCGAGGCCCCGCCCCCCGCCTCCGACCGCCGCCGCCCCGGGGGCGTGGCCGAGGCCGGCCCCGCCCCCCGCGCGAGCCTCCGGGAAACGGGGTTAATTAGCTGATTAAAGGGGGTCTGGTGGGGGGGGCGGGGCTTCCCATGCGGCCGCCGCCGCGGTCGCGGGTCCCCGGGGCTCTGGCGATTTCACGCATTGGGGCCGATTTTCCCCGGACCGACTCGGTTGGGGATTTTACTTTATTTTATTTTTGAGTAGTGCTGTGAGAAGTTAAAAAAAAAAAGCATCGTCGTAACTAGAGATTTTTTAATTATTTATTTTTAAAGAAACGAAGTAAAAGCCAGCCCGAGCAGGCCTGTTTGGAGAGAGATGCTCCGCTTTTTAATTAATTAATTTATCTATTTATTTGCTTTTGGGTCACACCCGGCGATGCACAGGGGTTCCTCCTGGCTCGTGCACTCAGGGTTTCCTTCTGGCGGTGCTCGGGGGACCCTAAGGGATGTTGGGAATCTGCATCCCTTATGGTCGGGGTCGGCAGGGTGCAAAGCAAACAAACGCCCGGTATACCCGCTGTTTCTCCGGCCCCCTATGCTCTGCTTGTAACAGTGCCGAGCTGCAGGTTCTGCACCGGAGGAGAATCGGAGAGATGCTCAAAGGTTCGGTGAAGGACTGGAGCTTTCAGTCCTGGGCCCTCGCAGCCTCCAAGAATTCCTGGCGCTGCACGGGCTGTTCAAACAGTCAGTGGTGGCCGCCAATGAATTGGGGGCGGAATTGATTGATTTATGGTAATTAAGCTTTGGGGTGGGTCGAAATCAAATTATTCAACCTCCCCCCACCCCTGTAATCTCATTATTCCAGACCGCACCAAGCCCGCACAGTGCAAAATGTACTCGTGAGACAATTAATCTAAAAATTGGTCTAAGTTCTACTTATCAGGGTTGCTGCAGAAAGGCCCGTTTCCTCAGCCTCTGAAGCACAGGTATGTTGGTGCCGAATGGAAATTATCTCCACTGCGAAAAAACGCGGGGACCCTTATTTAAATTCTCATCTTCTGTTTAATCTTTGTTTTCAACTTGGGTTCCAAGAGGTAAATTAATGTGACTTTCAAAAAGTGATTGAAGTCAGCGTATGTGCTGTTCAGTCTTGATTTCATTTCTGTGAAAGAAAGTTTTTGTGAAATGAATTTTTATTTAAGGGAAAAATAGCTGTAAAATTAAAAATGGCTTGACCTGGTCTGTATTGCTTTATTTTCCTCCTATGAAAATCTGTTTCTATGCATGCCCACAGCCTATCCCAATGTCTGCAAGGAGTAGGGTACTCTATTTATGGAACAAAAATATACGTACAGTTATGAATGCTAGCATTATTGGAGAATTTATTCAAGTTAGTTACTCAGTACACAGATGAACAAGATTTCATTACATGTGAGAAAGAGAATTGGCTCACCTAAAGTAAAAAAAATAAAGCCCAGGGACTGGAGTGATAGCACAGCGGGTAGGGCATTCGCCTTGCATGCAGCCGACTCAGGTTCGATTCCCAGCATCCCAGAGGGTCCCCCGAGCACCACCACGAGTAATTTCTGAGTGCATGAGCCAGGAGTAAACCCTGTGCATCGCCGGGTGGGACCCAAAAAAGAGGCAAAATAAGTAATAAATAAAGCCCCAGATCAGTGATCTTAAGGCTCTGTAATTAACCGCTTCCACGCATGTTCCCTGAAATTCTCTCTTATCAGAAAAGTCTGGAGTTGGAGAGAAAGCACAGTGGGAAGGGCCTGGCCTTGCAGAGCCAGGGGCCGTTTTAGACCGCAGGCCTGGCATGTCCGCGACACAGGTTCCGTTCTCCGGTACCCCCACAACCGTCCCCAAAGAGTAACAACCCAAATGAGGGCCCTATTCCCTCCAAAATTCAGAAGCCTCTGGCAGGCTGCGCCCGGGTTTGGGGGTGACTCAAGGATCATCAGCTGAGTTAGGGGGGATGCACCCCACACCATGGAAATCACACTGAACTTCTCTGAGATTCTCCCCAGCCGGACCTCCTACAGGCAGATGTCTTACTGGGCCTACTTGGCCAGCGTCAGCAGAGGCGACTAATGTTTGGGCAGAAAAAGAACACCATTTTGGCAAGGGTTTTCATCATAAACGGGTGCTGGATCTTGTCAAATGCTTTCTCTGCATCTATTGATGTGGTCATCTGGTTTTTATCTTTTCTTTTGTTGATATGTTGGATTATGTTGATTGATTTCCAAATGATGGCTGGAGCGATAGCACAGCGGGTAGGACGTTTGCCTTGCACGCAGCCAACATGGCCGACCCGAGTTCGATTCCTCCGCCCCTCTCGGAGAGCCCGGCCAGCTACCGAGAGGATCTCGCCCGCACGGCAGAGCCTGGCAAGCTCCCCGTGACGTATTCGATATGCCAGACACAGTAACAACAAAGTCTCCAATGGAGACGTTACTGGGCCCGCTCGAGCAAATCGAAGATCAACGGGAGGGCCTTTACCTTTACCTTTACCTTTGTTGATATGTTGGATTATGTTGATTGATTTCCAAATGTTAAACCATCCTTGCATCCCTGACTTGGTCATGGTGTATGATCTTTTTTGATGAGTTGTTGAATTCTATTTGCCACTCAGTGCCTCTTTTGCAAACCACAGCACCCAAAAGGAGAGAGAGAGAGAGAGAGAGAGAGAGAGAGAGAGAGAGAGAACGAGAACAAAAGGGAATGCCCTGCTACAGAGGCAGGGTGGAATGGGAGGGAGACTGGGATCAGTGGTGGTAGAGAATGGGCACTGGTGGAGGGATGGGTACTCGATCATTGTATTACTGAAACCCAAGCACAAAAATCTCTAAGTCTGCAACTGTACCTCATGGTGTTTCACTAATAAAAATTTAAAAAAAAAAAAGAAAAAGAACACCAGGAACTCAGCTTACTGAATATGCCACAGGGCTGGAGCCCCAAGAGGGGAATGGGTACATGTATTGTTTTTGCTAGCTGTGCACCAAAGAGGCCTCGGAGTTGCCAGGAGGAGCTTGGGGAGCCCCAGAAGGGGGAGGCAGCCCCGAGAGTGGGCTCACCACCTGCTTCCCACAGCGTTATGGCTCAGGTGCCCGGGGAAGGGGGCGGCGGGGACTCACCATTCCCACTGGACCTGCTACCCAGTGCCAACAGTCACGTCCCAGCCCAGTCTGGGCTCCCCAGGCTACAGGTGCTGTGTTTAGGGGAAGCGAGGGAGAGCGGGAGCCAATTCCGATGGAAACAGGGGTTTCCCCGGAGAGAGAAGAGTGTCTCAGAGTAAAGAAATTGTACCTTCCCCCCAATTGTGGGTGCAGATGATTCCTAGGAGTATCCCACAAATTTCTTCTGAAAAGACACTCGGGGCTGGAGCGATAGCACAGCGGAGAGGGTGTTTGCCTTGCACGCAGCCAACCCGGGTTCAATTCCCAGCATCCCATAGGGTCTCCCCACTGAGCACCGCCAGGAGTGATTCCTGAGTGCAGAGTCAGGAGGAACCCCTGCCTGTGCATCACCGGGTGTGACCCAAAAAGCAAAAAAAAAAAAAAAAAAGACACCCAGTTAAAAAAAATTATAAAGGCACCCAGTAGAGTGGACTGTGGACAACTCAAGGCAAGAGGGAGAATGCTTCAATGGTCTTTTAGGGGGTTTCCAACTGTCCTGCCTGGGGTCTCTTGCCAGGGCATTTTCAAGGAAGGCACTGCCTGGCCTTTGATGGGAACGCCCGCTCGCTCGCTGCCTCCAGGAATGCAGTGTTGCTTCCTGCGCCCGCCCCCCCGGGGGGACATGGTGGTGGTCTGAGCCATTCCCAGTCATCCGTAGCCCTCCTTGGCGCTCAGCAACGAGCCTACTCCAACAGGACTCCCCAGCAAGTGCTCTGGCAATCAAATCCATTATAACCTCAAGTGCCCTTTAAAGCCCAGGGGTTGGGGCCGGAGCGATAGCATAGTGGGTAGGGTGTTTGCCTTGCACGCAGCCAACCTGGGTTCAATCCCCGGCATCCCATATGGTCTCCCAAACACCGCCGGGAGTAATTCCTGAGTGCAGAGCCAGGAATAATCCCTGAGCATTGCTGGATGTGACCCAAAAAGCAATAAATAAATAAAGCCCAGGGGTCAAGGAGCCTCGTGCTTGAAATACAGTCTTTTGTGCCCTGGCAAAGCTCTTTCCCGGAACTGGGCTTTGGACCCATGTCTTTAGCCTCCCCAGACAATCCCAAGACACCTTGGAAACGTGTTAGTCGCTGGGGCATGTTTGGGCCGAGCATCTCCTCAGAGGACTCTTCCTGATGTCCTGAGTGACTCACTCGGGTTCTCACCAGGAGAAACCAGGCCAGGGGCTGAACCGAGATGGCCTGGTCCCGTCCTGTCTACTTTGCTTTAGGCCTCTGACTTCCTGCCTGAGAGCCTTCCTGGGTTCCATTTCTGCCCTCCCTGTCTTCCCCTGCCTCTATCTTTCTTCATAAGCTTTATCTACACCCGCTTCCTGCCTTCACTCACCAGCCATGACCGTCTGACGTCTGCGCCCATCATTTTCTTGAAATCGCTTTATTGGAAATCACCCATGACTCCCAGCTGCCAGATCTGATGACTACCCTGCTCCTTGTCCGGCCTCTTGAAGGGGGGCTGGCCCTCTGGGTGTTTCCTGCTCCCTGAATGCCCACCTGCTTCCAGACCTCTGCTTTCTTCTCTTCCCTCCCAGGGTGGGTCTCGTTTTCTTTTTTTTTTTTTTACCTTTTTTTTTTTGCTTTTTGCTTTTTTGGGTCACTCCCAGCGATGCTCAGGGCTGACTCCTGAGTCAAATCCAACATTTTTTCTTTTTTTCCTGTTTGGGTCACACCCAGCGATGCTCAGGGGTTACTCCTGGCTCTGCACTTGGGAATTACTCCTGGCGGTGCTGGGGGCCATATGGGATGCCGGGAATCAAACCCAGGTCGGCCGCTTGCAAGGCAAACGCCCTATCCACTGTGCTATCGCTCCAGCCCCTGGGTCTTGTTTTCTGCACTGAGGTCCTTCCTACATGCTATACGCATGCCCTCTGGGCCCTGCGTCCTGGCCTCCTTGTTGACACCATGTCATTAAGCCTCACAGTTTCCGTATTTTTCTGACGATACAACCCCCTCCCCATCTACACCTTTACACAACTGGCAGAGTACACCTCTCCTCCCTCCCCTGACTGGATGTAATACACACACACACACACACACACACACACACACACACACACAATTTTGTAAGAGATAGAAGAGGGTCAGAGACATCATTCCAGGGGCTAAGAGGCTTGCTTTGCATGCAGCTGACTCGGGTTCAATCCCTGGCATTAAATAGAGTGCCCTGAGCACAGAACAAGGAGTAGGGAGTAGCTCATGAGCACTGTCCCCCCCAAAAAAAACAAGGCAAACGTGCAATATCACAGGGAAGCTGGCTTGGAGGTGAGCCAAGAGGGAGGATAGAAAAGCACGAGCAAGCCATGCATTTGCTCATTTAACTCATTCCCCTTCCTTGGCCATCAGAGGGACTGGGGTTCAGAGATGTTGGGTAACCTACCCGGAGTCACACAGGGCCTGGGATTTGAACTTGGACCACTTTGCAACATCCTTTCTCTCTAAGCCAGACCGCCGCCCAGCTAGAGAGAGGGAACCCAATTCTTTTTTGTTTTCTTTTGCTTTTGTGGATCACACCGGCAAGGCACAGGGGTTCCTCCTGGTTTTGCACTCAGGAATCACTCCTGGTGGTGCTCAGGGGACCCTATGGGATGCTGGGAATTGAACCCAGGTGGGCCACGTGCAAGGCAAACGTCCTCCCCGCTGTGCTATCGCTCCAGCCCCGGAAGCCCACTCTTTCTCATGACCATCTCGGTTTTGACAATTCTTTCCTTGTTCATCTATTTCATATTATGATAATGTCTTCCTGGAATGGGATGATATAATGCTAGAAATGGAAGATGTTTATTTGCGACGAAGATTACAGCGCCGGGCTTCCTGTGATAACCAAGGGAAGCGACTCAGAATGGGATAGGATTTCCAGTCTTTGCCGGAGATGATAATTAATACACATTTTAGGCATCTGATGGAGCCTGCTGAGGCAGGACCCATCAGCCCTGCACCCTGTTGGTATTTACCGAGTCTGGGGGTTCATCAGAAAAGCTGGGAAGCATTGTGTGATGAGTCGGACTGAAATGATGCTGAGGGTATTCTTCCTCGTACTAAAGCCAATTACTCTGACAAAACTATGTTGCTTCTTTTCTTCATGCAAAATTCATGTTGGAATTTCATCTGGGTCCTCAAATTTGAAATTTCCATAACAAATTCATTGCATTATTAAATTTTACCCGCCACTGCATTAGGCGCTCGAAACTGATTGTACAATCTAATTAATTCAGAATATTAACGGCAATTTCCATAAAATGAATAGGATGATGTTGATCGGGGTGAGACATAGGGTTATACTCATTTCTTTCCCCTGGCCCCGGGGATCGCAATTATACTTGCGCTAAAAAAAAAAAAAGAAAACAAGGTTCTCTGAAGAAGTCTCCAGAAACTTCTTGAGCTTATGCGAAAACAGCCTAGACCAGAAGTTAATGTGAGGCGCTGGAGCAGTAGCACAGCGGGTAGGGCATTTGCCTTGCATGCAGCAGCCCAGGTTCGATTCCCAGCATCCCATAGGGTCCCCCAAGCACCGCCAGGAGTAATTCCTGAGTGCATGAGCCAGGAGTAAGCCCTGTGCATCGCTGGGTGTGACCCAAAAAGAAAAAGCAAAAAGTAAATAAATTGTGATGGTGTTTGCACAACTCTGTAAATATTTTGGAAATCACGAATTCTTATGCTGTAAGTGTGTGAAGTGTGTAGTATGTCAATTATATCAATAAAGCTGTTTTAAAAGAAAAAAGAAAAAGAAAACACACAATAAAAATACAAAGAAGTCAGAATCCACAGAAAGAGAGAGAGAGAGTAAGAGAGAGAGGGAGACAGAACAGAACGTTTTTTAGGCAGACTTTTCGGGAGTCATATGTCTTCTTAGCAGCTTAATTAAGTGGAAAGTATAAAGGGCGATAGGGATAAAGTAGATGCTTTGAAACTGTCTGATAACCCTGAGAAAAAGAAAAATGCCGAAAGCGAGAAGAATAATTTAGGACGTGGGTGAGAGTGAACGCAGCTGTGCTCTCGGGCGGCCAACCCCACGCTCATCCCTTTAATCCAATGTCCAGAGAGTAATTCGAGCTCCCGTCGGTGAGGAAGGACCAAGGAACAGTAAGATTTATCTCTGTTTCTCTGCTCAAAAAAGTAGTCAAGCAAACTGTGTATTTTGGCCGGCTCTCTCGGCTCTCTCTCCAGCCACGAGATCAAAATGTTATCATCTTATCAAGCTGTTTCAATCACTCGGGTGGGTGGATCCGGAATGACAGCACTAATCTAACAAATCTAACAATGTGCAGGAAGGGCGGGTCCTCCATATTATCTTGGACCCCTCTTTCTTCTGTCTCAAAAATAAACCACGTTGCTATTCTATATTGGGGGGGGAGGTTCCCAACCCTGCTGCTCCCTGAGTACAAATGAAGTCAAATAAACACAGATCACCCCCAAAGATTCCCCACAACAGCAGGGAAGAACATCATCCAGCACCCTGGAAAACAAACAAACAAACAAACAAAAAAACTAAATTAAGGTTTTTCCTCCACCCGCTGTTTTCCCCGAGAACCCAACCTATGGAAAGAGGCTTCTTTCTCCAAGTTTTTGTTCAAAGAGGGCCTGAAAGATTTGCTGAGGGTCATGGCGCTGTCTACTGGAATAAATTTATTCCAGTTTTCCAGCTTCTTCTCTGGGACCCTGCTTCCTGCTGTCGTGTGTCTACCAGCCTGTCCTGGGTGTAAGTGTAACAATTGTAGGCGGTTTGGGGTCTGGGAAGGCTCACGGGGTTCCCCCCAGGGCCATCGCTGAAGTCCGAATTTGGTTTTAGCAGAGATTGCATGGGACACCCCACTTTGGGAGAGCAGGGTCTTCCGTGTGTCTCTGCTTGTGAAGAAGAGCAAGGGCACAGGCCCCCAACACACACCTCCAAGCCCACCCTCTCCTCTTCTCCTCTGAAGGCAGGCAAGTTATATTTTAATTTTGGTTTTTTTTTTTGGCTTTTGGTTACCCCTGACTCATGCACTCAGGAATCACTCCTGGCAGTGCTCGGGGGAACTATAGGGGATGCTGGGAATCAAACCCTGGTCGGCGGGTGCAAGGCAAACGCCCTACCCACTGTGCTATCACTCCAGTCCCTCTGATGGCAAGTTCTTTGGAAAGAGGCCAGCCAAGCAATCCAGCCACATCAGAACTGCTTCCCGCCTTCAGGAGCTGTTTCCCAGGGGACCAAGCTGTAACTGCAGACAAGAGCGAAGGGACCCAGCCCTCTCTTCCTCCCTGTTATCACTCCCATGCTTTCACGTCCCACGCCCGCCTACCTGGGCTGTGCCCCTGGCCTCCACCGTCAGTGCTCAGAATCTCACTCCTGCCTCACTGCAAAACGGAACTGCACGCCAGGCGGGGAAACGCAGCCCTTTCTGTTGGAGGCGGGTCTCCTCCTGAGCCTTCTGGGGTGGTCAGACCATGCCTGGTGGGATTCTGGCCAACGATGGCACAGGTCGGTGGAGCCCTTTGGGACAGAGGGACCAAGAGGGGACGCCTTCAGTGAAACCAAACACAGGAACGTACCGTTAAGAACAAACTTTAGAGGCCAGAGCCCTCGACCACCAGAAAGCTGTTTTGCTGGAGGAATGGGCAGGCAGGGGATGGGAGAATCAACCCTCAAGGGCGCGCTTACCTAAATACTTGCTCAGCTAACGCTCTGATAGGCCCAGGCCGGAAACGCAGAACTCAGGAGACAAGTGGGAGGAGCTGAGGGTCTGGGGACAGCGGGGCCGTGAGTCGGGAAAAGCATCTCCCAAGGTTCCCAAGACAGTAAAATTGGGGGGACGAGGAGTTGAAAGTCACTCTGGAATTGGAGTTGAGCCAAGTCAAGCCTCTTTTTTGTTCAAGGGCAAGTGTCACAAAATTCTTTAATACTCCTCCAGCCAGAGAAAGATTACATTCACTGCTCCCCTATTCTTTCCTAATCCACGTTAATTTAGCCCCTATAATTTTCATTTCTTTGGAAGCAATTCTGCACTAATAGTCCTCCTAATTTCCCCGAGAACCTAAACACTCAGGAGAATCTAGTTCTTCAATTAGCGAGTCCTTAGAACAAGTGTTTTGTTATCATTTAAAAGTGAGTTGCTCAGAGCCGCTGTGGAAAAAAAAAAAAAAAAGAGCCGAATAGCACTCAAAGGGATTAAACCAATTACGAAGAGATCTAAAAGCAGATCCGGGCTAGGAAAATCAGATCAGACGCAAACCGCTTGGAAGCGAATCCTTTCCCTTCGGCAACTAAAATTAATTGAAACATTCCCCCACCCTACCGATCCAGTCCCTGCCCAAGTTCTGCCAAACATCTCCTGCCAGGGCCAATGAGAAGCTCTCTTTGTCAAACGAGATCAATCTCAGCTGCGGATATTCTGAGACTTTGAAGCCATCTGGCCTATATCTGGGACGTTCCAGGACACTCCGATATCTTGTCATTTTAATCCTTTTAATAAAGACGTTTGTTAAACCTCTAACTCGAAGAGGAATCGTTTTATATCAATCACGGTGAGATTACATAGAGTGAAATTCACAAGGGAACAGTCTCCAGCCAACCATTCGATTAAACCCAACCAACATTCACCGACTATGATCTATTTCCCCTTCGCTCTGGGCCCCTCGCCTTCAAGGATCTTTACCAACAAACAATAAATAACCTTTGGGTGATTTGGATATAATAGTTCACAGATGCTCCAACCACAAGGGAACATATACTTTTATGGAGTCAGAATGACAGGGGAGGCTTCCCACAAGAGGCAACTCAGTAACTGGGATTTGAAGGATGAATAGGAGTTCGCTAGGTGCAGCAGAAATGAACCCTGGTGTTTCAAGGGACTAACATGTAAATGTTACGGTTTTCTTCCTTCATTTTTTTTTTGGTCACACCCAACGGTGCTCCAGAGTTACTCCTGGCTCTGCATTCAGCAATTCTTCCTGGCAGTGCTCAGAGGACCACATGGGATGCCAGGGATCAAACCCGGGTCAGCTACGTGCAAGGAGAAAGCCCTCCCTACTACACTACTGCTCTGGCCCCAGTAACTTTTTTTACACTTTCCCTCATGGGGATTTCAAACAGCAGAACCATGTGATAGCCTGGCTGGTAGAACTCATAATATGGGGGTACTTGTCAGACAAGCCCCTCAAGCCAGTGAGTATTTTCCAGGCCCCTGTCTGCTTTCTTGTTTTGGGAATTAGGATGGTCCTATAGCAATAACAGAACCAAAAATTAGGGGCCAGAGCGATAGCACAATGGGGAGGGCGTTTGCCTTGCACACGGCTGACCGGGTTCAACCCCCAGCACCCCCAAGGGTCCCTTGCACCCTGCTGGGAGTGATTCTTGAATTCCTGAGTGCAGAGCCAGGAGTAACCCCTGAGCACCACTGGGTGTGACCCAAAACAAAAACAAATACTGTCCTCCTGTTGTTCATCGATTTGCTCGAGTGGGCCCAGTAACGTCTCCATTTTGAGACTTGTTGTGACTGTGTTTGGCATCTCGAGTATGTCACAGGGAGCTTGCCAGGCTTTGCCATGCGGGCGAGATACTCTTGATAGCTTGCCAGGCTCTCCGAGAGGGGTGGAGGAATCGAACCCGGCTTGGCCAGGCTATCTGCGCGCAAGGCAAACGCCTACCCGCTGTGCTATCGCGCCAGAGAACAAAAAACCAGAGAGAGAGCTACCAGCCCGATGATATTCGCTGATGCTCAGAAGCCTCTCTGGAGTTTTGTCTTTGGCTTAAAATATTTTTTAAATGGGGCTGGGGCAAAGGTACAACAGGGAGGGTGTTTGCCTTGCATGCGACTGACCCCGGTTTGATCCCCGGTATCCTGTACGGTCCCCCAAGAACATCCAGGAATGATCCCTGAGTGCAGAGCCAGGAGTCAGCCCTGAGCATCATTGGGTGTGGCCCCCAAACCAATGTGTATATGTGTAGCTCCGCCCTGTAGCACTGTCCTCCCGTTGTTCATCGATTTGCTTGGGCGGGCACCAGTAATGTCTCCATTGTGAGACTTGTTGTTACTGTTTTTGGCATATTGAATATGCCATGGGGAGCTTTCCAGGCTCTGCTGGCAGGATAGTCTTGGTATCTTGCTGGGCTCTCCAAGAGGGACAGAGGAATCAAACCCGGGTTGGCTGCATGCAAGCCAAATCCCCTACCCATTGTGCTATCGCTCCAGCCCATATATGTGTATGTATGTATATATGTGTATGTATGTGTGTGTGTATATATATATATATAATACATGTCATTGTGAATTGTCACTGTCCTCCCATTGTTCATTGATTTGCTCAAGCGGGTCCAGAAACACCTCCATTGTGACAATTGTTACTGTGTTTGGCATATCGAATACGTCACAGGGAGCTTGCCAGGCTCTGCCATGCGGGCGAGATACTCTCGGTAGTTTGCCAGGCTCTCCGAGAGGGGCGGAGGAATCGAACTCGGGTCGGCCATGTTGGCCGCTTGCAAAGCAAACGCCCTACCCGCTGTGCTATGGCTCCAGCCCATATATAATACATATATACATGTATCCCCAGGGCTGGAGTGATAGCATAGCAGGTAGGGCGGTTACCTTGCACGCGATGGACCCAAGTTTGATTCCTCTGCCCCTCTTGGAGAGCCTGACAAGCTACCGAGAGTGCCTCTACCACACAACAAAGCCTGGCAAGCTCCCTGTGACATATTCGATGTGCCAAAAACTGTAACAGCAAGTCTCACAATTTGTTGTTAGATGTTACTGGTGCCCGCTCGAGCAAATTGATGAACAACGGGACGACAGCGACAGTGACATGTATTCCCCTAATATGGCTTCTGCTGGGAAGAAAACATAAAGCTGAATACCCTTTAGGTTTTTAAAATCTACATTCTCAGATCTAATTTTTGCAAGCAACAAGGATCCACTTTTTCTTACTGTTGAACCAAAATACACGAGGTGGGTCGTGGAAGAGGAGGGTTCCTCTTCCATATGGGAGGAGAAGTTCTCAGGCATTGCTGGTGACCCCTGGGCCCTGTGTCCACGTGGACGGTCACTAGCTGGGCATTGTGGCAAATAATGCCACGTCAGGTGTTATTCTCTCCATCTTTGACGGACCCAAATGCCAAATCCAGGAGCCGGGGCGGGTTCCCTCAGAGATGTGAGCTGGATCTCTGGACTTCGGGTGAAGACTTGCCCTGAGGTGTAAGGTGACCAGAAGTTTCCATCCACTGCTGTGGGCACTAGGTGACCGGATGTCCCGAACAGGGGAGGAGGAGGGGAGAGATGTGGAGACACATGAGACAACGACACAGCTGCAAAAGAACTTCATTTGCACATCACACTTCTTGCATTATGTATGTGTGTATATATGAGCTGGAGCAATAGCACAGCGGGGAGGGCGTTCGTCTTGCACGCGGCGGACCTGGGTTCGATTCCTCCGTCCCTCTCGGAGAGCCCGGCAAGCTCCCGAATTATCCTGCCTGCATGGCAGAGCCTGGCAAGCTCCCCGTGGCATATTTGATATGCCAAACACAGTAACTACAAGTGTCACGATGGAGACGTTACTGGGGCCTGTTTGAGCAAACTGATGAACAATGGGAGGACAGTGCTACAGTGCTCTCTGCATTAGATGAAGGTGAGCAGTGCGTGGACTTTCACCCCCACACCCCCAGATTCCAGCCCTGTCTGGGGGATAGAGAGTGTAAGGGTGAAGTTGGCACATGTGGCCGTGGGTCCCCGGGGTGTTTCTGTGGCTCACGCCCGAGGCCGGGGGCAGATCAGGTCACATAGCTGGGATATCTGCCTCTCTCCTGCCGTTGCCATGGAGACCCCAGAGAAAAGAGGGGGCCCTCAGTGGACTCGTCCAGCCGCTTGCTCTGTTCTTTCATCTTGCTCTGCACCCCTCCCCGGCCTCCTGGCCTCCCGTTAGTGGCAAACACCAGCCCCCCTTTCTCTGCTCAGGGGTCGCTGGGGGAGGGGTGCGGGAGCCGCTGACCTCTGGGCGCTCGGGGCTGAAGGTGACGGATGTCACCCAGGCAGAGGCTGCAAAGGGCTCTGCCCCGGGGCTGGCGGCACGGCGCTGCCACCGAGAAAATGATGAGGTGAATTAAACTTTAATTGGATTTTTATTTGATTTCAGCACCCAATAAAGGGACAGCAATTTTCCGCGTCCTGTCCCGGGCTGGAGAGAGGCTTGGAGAACATCTGTTTTATTAACAGCTGCGCCCATAAAGTGCATTCTGATTTGGGGACGGACAAACCCACGCCCCAAGAAATTGTATTTGTTCATGGCCAAACCTCACCACTGGCCTCTCCTGGACACCCTCACGGGGCAGGGGGGCTGCAGGCAGCGGAGGAGGGCTGTGAGGTGAGCTGCCAGCTTCCTTACAGACTTTTTTCAAAACCAAGGTCAGTGGCGGCTGCAGTGAGACAGATGGGAAATGGAATTCAAGAGCTAAACGGCATGAAGGTACGAAACCGCGCCTTTCCTCCTCAGCCTCTGGCCGTGATGGCTGAAGAAAGGAAGAAAGTCCACCCACAAGGCAGACACCAAGTAAAGCCCTGGGGACGCCTGGGCTGTGGCCTAGAGTCCTGTGAAACCCAGAGCTGAAACAATAGTGTCGAAAAGCCAAGGGCCTTGCAGACGGGGCTGGAGCCATAGCACAGCGGGGAGGGCATTTGCTTTGCACGCGGCCCACCCAGGTTCGATCCCCGGCATCCCATAGGGCCCCACCTCAAGCCCTGCCAGGAGTGAGTCCTGAGTGCAGAGCCAGGAGGAACCCCTGAGCATCACTGGGTGTGATTCCAAAAACCAAACAAAGAGGGGAAGGGGGGAGGCGGACAGTGAAAGGTGTTTGTGTGTTTAAATTCTAAAAGTCGGTTCTCTTGGGCCTGGAGCGATAGCACAGCGGGGAGGGCATTTTTCTTGCATGCGGCCGACCTGGGTTTGATTCCCAGAATCTCATAGGGTCCCCCATGTACCGCCAAGAGTAGTTCCTGACAGCATGAGCCAGGAGGAACCCCTGAGCATAGCCGGGTATGACCCAAAAATCCTAAATAAATAAATAAATAAACCAAAAATAGCACTGTAGCACTGTCCTCCCGTTGTTCATCGATTTGCTCGAGTGGGCCCAGTAACATCTCCATTGTGAGACTTGTTGTTACTGTGTTAGGCATATCGAATACACCATGGGTAGCTTGCCAGTCTTTGCCGTGTGGGCGGGATACTCTCAGTAGCTTACCGGGCTCTCTGAGAGAGGCGGAGGAATCAAACTCGGGTCAGCAGGGTTGGCCGTGTGCAGGGCAAATGCCTATCCGCTGTGCTATCGTTCCAGCCCAAACCAAAAATAAATAAATAAATAAACAAATAAATAAATAAAAGTTGGCTCTGAACATCAAACCATGGATGACGAGGCATGGGGAGACCCAGCCTTGTGGCTGTCTCTGAGCACTGACCAGGACCAGGCACCCCCGGAGACAGGTCCCCCCCGGAACTCTGCCAGGGTACAGCTGGTATTCGCATGGCAAGTCCCGGTGTTCGGAAATGAAGTCGTGTGGACACATCTCCTAGTGCAGAAACGTGCTGAGTGTCCCTTGGGTTTGACTCCGGAACTGGGCATGGGGCACATGTGTTAGACATCTCTACAGGCTGGATAGAGTTTGGGGGAGGAGGCTGGGGGAGGTGCTGGGTGTGACTGGAAATTAAGGGGCTTTCTTTGTGCCTCTCCCCACAGTCTCAGCTAGGCAACAAGCAATGCCCTTAGAGAAGGTGCCTTGCCAACGTGGCTCCTGGCCACGGAAGCAGGTGACTGGCTGGACAGAGGCCTTGAGGGCCACCTCACTGCATCCCAAAGGTCAGGACAGGCTGGCAGACCCTGGGGGCGTTGGGATGGAAGAGTGTTTGGGCCCCCAATTCCTGGTGTTTGGGGGCCTGGCAAATGCTGGACACGCACAAGAAACTCGGACACAGCTCCCAGACTCCGCCTCCTGCAGCCGGTCCTCAAAAAAAGTTTCTGTGCTCTAGCGCCCCCTGCTGGAGCAGGCAAACAAGGGCAGCCTTGAGGGAGAAAGCCCGCAGGCAATTTTTTTTTCTTTTTGGGTCACACCCAGTGGTGCGCAGGGGTTCCTCCTGGCTCTGCACTCAGGAATTACTCCTGGTGGGGCATGGGGACCCTATGGGATGCCGGGAATCGAACCCGGGTTGGTCGCGTGCAAGGCAAACGCCCTCCCCGCTGTGCTATCACTCCAGCCCCACGCATGTGTGTGTGTGTGTGTGTGTGTGTGTGTGTGTGTGTGTATTACCTGTTTTTTTTTTTTCTTTTTGGGTCATACCTGGCAATGCACAGTAGTTACTCCTGGTGGTGCTCAGGGGTCCATATGGGATGCTGGGAGTAGAACCTGGGTTGGCCGCTTGCAAGACAAACAAACATCCAAACCGCTATGCTATCGCTCCAGCCCCTTGCATGTTCTTTTGTACTGCCAAGGGACCAAGAACTGTAGTCAGGAGGCAGTTGCCAGGAATAAAATTAGAGGGGCCACTGAGGGCCCTGGACACGGGCTGGGGTAGACCAGATGTGCAGAGAGGAACCGGTCTTCCAGAACATTCCACGCCTGCTACCAACACTGTGAATTGCGCTTGGGGCTCAGACCTCACTTCCTGGACACCTCCAACAACCCAATCAAAGACCCGGAAGATTGTATTATTATCTGGAGGCCACTCCGCAGAGAGGATGAAAAATGTCTTCTGGAGAAGGGCGGTCTTGGAAAATTGCCTTTTCTGGGAGAATTGATGGGCAGGGCTGGGGAGTAAAACACTCCTGAATTGTGTCATAGGAACGCAGATAAGGCCCCCCAGAGGTGGTAAGGGCTCACCCCACCCTGGCTGGATCGGAAGGAGCCACGCAGATGGAGACGCTGCTGGAAGGTGTCGCCAGGAGAGTGATGGGATGTCGAGATGATGAGGGGGTGGCAGGGTGAGAGTCCGGGCTTCCTGGGGACACTGGGGTCACTGCTCAGAGGGTCAGTGCCACGTGAGTGAAGTCTTAGGCTTTAGCAGCCTTGGAAGTCTCTGGGTCCCCAGGTTTGATTCTGAGCCCTGAACACAGAGCCAGGGGTACCCCCCGGGGTGCTACCAGGTGTGGCCCCCAAACCAAAAGAAAACCCAAGGGAGAAAAGTCCCCCATTTTTATTTTTATTTTTTGCTTGTTGGGTCACACCCAGTGATGCTCAGGGCTGACTCCTAGCTCTGCACTCAGGAATCACTCCCGGCGGTGCTCAGAGGACCCTATGGGATGCCAGAGATTGAACCCCGGTCGGCCGTGTGCAAGGCAAACGCCCTACCTACTGTGCTATCGCTCCAGCCCCCAAGTCCCCCCATTTTTGTCCTGGGTCAGCACAGGGAGGGTCTAGGTTCTGCTCAAGTTTGCGGCCCAGATGGGTTTACTGACTAGGAATCCACAGTCCCGGGACACGCAAGCAAGTGGTTTCCCTTGATTTGTGGGTAACATCAGGGGCCCGTTGTGCCTCAGATACATTTTTTTCTTTTTGGGTCACACCCAGCGATGCACAGGGGTTCCTCCTGGCTCTGCACTCAGGAGTTACTCCTGGTGGTGCTCAGGAGACAATATGGGATGCTGGGAATCGAACCCAGGTCGGCCGCGTGCAAGGCAAACGCCCTACCCGCTGTGCTATCGCTCCAGCCCCAGACACAACTTTTTGATCTCCCTCGTCCAGCTTCTTGTTCAATTCAGAGGGATGCCGACTGATCCCAGCCCCTGCCCTCACCCTCATCCCTGGCCAGGAGCTGCAGTTCCAGCTCCAGGAATGAGGCGCGACTGTGCTTTTTGGCCCATCCCATACAGGCTCAGCAGGGCAACAGCTCCCAGCTGTATTCCAGCTCTTCTGACCCCGGGGTTCATTCATCTTTGCGTTTCCAGCTCCCAGAATAACACGGGGGACCCAGCTAGCCAAAGCTCTGTTGATGGTCCCGAGAGAGAGGAGAGAGGACAGCTACAAGAATGCGAGAACAGTCCCGCTCCCACCCCTAAGCACACTGTGTCAGTAGTGGAGGCGTTGTCGCGTGAGACCCGAGTGTTTGCATCTCGGTGGCATCTGAAGCCCCTGTCATTTCTTTTTTTCTTTTTTCTTTTTTTGGTGGGGGGTTTGGGTCAAACCTGGCGATGCTCAGGGGTTCCTCCTGGCTCATGAAATCAGGAATCACTCTTGGCGGTGCTCAGAGGACCCTATGGGATGCTGGGGATCGCACCTGGGTTGGCCGCGTGCAAGGCAAACGCCCTACCCGCTATGCTATCACTCCAGCCCCACAGGGCAGCTCTTGGCTGAACCCCAACATGGTCCCCTTGTGCCAGTGGTGATGTGTGACTGAGAGTGCAACTGCGCTGACACTCATCGGCCCCACTTGAGAGTCACACGTGGCCATGTGCCACGTGCCACGTGCCCACGGAACCTTACCACGTGACAGCAACTTTCCAGTCCTGTGAAAATCAACACCGCCTGCTGGTGGAACTATGGGCTGGAACCATAATTATAAGGGGCACTTGCCTTGCACACGGCCGACCCGAGTTCAATCCTGGCACTCCACGTGTTCCCCCGAGGAAGGAGTGATCCCTGAGCACAGAGCCCAGAGTCAGCCCACTGCCAGGTGCGGTCCCAAAAGGAAGCAGTGTGGGAAGAATTCTCACCAAGGTGACCCGTCCTGAGTACCAGGAAGGCCCACAGGGACCAACCTCCGCCATGCTGAGTGTTCCTCCACGGAGCACGAAGAGCCAATATCATCTGCTATCACCCCCCCCACCACCACCACCACCTCGGGGCTGCTTTCCCAGAAGGGACCCCTCACCACTTACCTCCTCCTGAACACTCACCTCCATGAAGACCACCCTCTCCTCTCCATTCTCCTCTGTGTGGTGGGAAATGACCTCCTGCCATCTGCCCCGTTGTCTGGGGACCTGGCTTTTTATTTATTTTTTCTGTTTTGGGGGTCATACCCAGCAATGCACAGGGGTTCCTCCTGGCTCTGCACTCAGGAATTACTCCTGGCGGTGCTCAGGGGATCCTATGGGATGCCGGGGATCGAACCCGGGTGGGTCGCATGGAAGGCAAACGCCCTCCCCGCTGTGCTATTGCTCCAGCCCCAAAATGCGATGCACGTTGGACCATTTCTCTGGCCCTTGTTTTAGCTCCTTTAGTGGTTTCCAGTGTAGCCCAGTAGAAATCAGGGGGCTGGGAAGATGGCGCAGGTGTGAAGCTCCTTGTCTTTTATATGGTTCCGTCCACGTGATCCCCAACCACGTGAGGGACCCCTTGAACACAGAGCCAGGAGTAGCTCCTAAGTACCACCGGGTGTGGCCCCCACGTCCTCCCACCCGCCCAAATTTATTTATTAATTTACTTTGGCTTTTTGGGTCCCACCCGGTAATGCTCAGGGGTTCCTCCTGGCTCTGCACTCAGGAATCACTCCTGGTGGTGCTCAGGGGACCCTAGGGGATGCCGGGGATCGAACCCGGGTCGGCCGCGTGCAAGGCAAACGTCCTACCCACTGTGCTATCACTCCAGTTGGGGGACCTGGCTTTTGTGGTGCCCAGGAGGCTGGATCTGGAACATTCTATGATCGCACCTCCCCCCGCCTCCCCTCCCCCCCGAGCTCGAGCCAAGGAGCAGAGAGCAAGTGGGACAAAGCACCGAGTCTGAGCAGAGTCATTTAATGGGGAGTCCAGGGCCAGACGGGGGAGACAGAATCAGTGTGGCTGCACCAGGCAGGCTGGCCAGTGGATGGCGGTTCCAGGTGCGGAGAGGACACTGGAGTCTCCTCCTGACCCCCACCCAAATCCCCTCTAGGCCGATGAGCACCAGCAAATCCGAGTTTAGCACCAAGGCTGAGCGGGTCCTGGGCCCCGACGGACAGTATCCCCGGTGAGTCCTCCCCATGCCCCCGGCCCCGCGTGGCCTGTCCACTCTCGGCTGGGCAGTCAGTCTCGGGCCCCCCAGTCCTCCCTCCTCCGCTGCAGCCGCGTCCGGGTTTCTTCCTGCCGCCGCCTCCAGGCGGCAATGATTGCCTCGTCATCCATCTCCTCTCCGTGCTCCCGCCTGGTGCTCTGCCGCCGCCCAGACGCAAACTCCCCCTCCTCCCTGCGCTCCTGCCGCTCGCTCTCGCTCTCCTCCCCGGCCCGCCCGAAGCTCCGGCCGGGTCGGCCCCGGGTTCCCCGCTCCGTGGAGTGCTCCCGGGGCTCCGGGGACTCCTCCCCCGCCGAGGCGTCGGGCGTCCGGCGGAAGAAGTAGGGCTCGGGGCTGCTGTCGCCAGAGTCGGAGGCCTCGCTGAGCACTGACCGGGAGAAGGCGCGGCTGCGGGCGCCCTTGGCGGTGCAGGTAGCAGCCTGCCAGCTCGTGGTCCTGACCGAGTGGCCGCCAGCTTCGTGCGAGCTGGAGCTGGCCCGTTCCTCCGACCGCGACTGGGAGAAGCTGAAACTGGAGGCCTGAGACTCCGTCTCCCGGAACCGCGAGTGGCCACTAGCTTTGGTCCTGCTGCTTCCAGAACCATCGCTCCGCGGGGGCGGCGGGAAGGACTTGCCCTCAGACCCCAGGCCCCGGAGCCACTGACTCACACTGTTCCCCAGGGCCCGGCCGCCGTCGGGGGCATCCGCCTCTGCCCTCTGGAAAGATCCACTGGAAGAACGCGGGAAGCTCCCGAAGGCGCTGTCGGTGTCCCCGTCCCCCGCGTCCCCCGCCTCGGGCCCCCCGTCCCACGCCTTCTTCTTCTTTTTGAACAGCGAGCTGCGCTGGCGGCCGGCGGCCAGCTTCTCGGGTGAGTATTCCGACATCGTCTCCCTCAGCCCATCCTGCAGTTCCTGCTCCTTTCGGCCCAGCGCCCCGAGGTCCACTGTGTCGGCGAAGAGGCCGTAGAGCGGCTTGCTGGTGGCCGGAGCCTGGGCCCCGGAGCTAGGCGCCATGGTGGCCGAGGACAGCGTGGACCCTGCGTCCCAGCCGCGCCGGGCCTGGCTCTGGGAACTGCCCAGGGAGGAGCCGCTGAGCACGGACAAGGTGTCATCAGCTGCCCGGGAGCTGGCGGCCTCCGAGGGCGGCCGAGAGCCCGACAGCCACTCCTGTTGCTTCCGGGCCAACGTCTCGTTGACCACGCTCTGGATCCAACTCTGGATGGAGGCGAGGGAGACCGTGTCCCCTGGCCCCACCGGCAGGCCAGGCAGCAGGACGGACGCTGCATCCCCGCGGTCATCGTTGTTGGAGCTGACTGAGGGCGCGACAGAGCCAAAGGTGGACAGTGGGAGGCTCCCGCCGTCGGGCCAGCCGGCCAGTGACTGGCTGTCTTCCAGGTTTTGCCGGCTGCGCTCCAGGAGTTCGAGTCTGCGCTGCCGTTTCTTGGCCGAGGCCGCGTCTTCGGCCTGGCCCAGCTGGGCCACCTGCTCTGGGTTCTCGGTCCCCGCCTTCTTCTGCTGCCTCAGTTTCCAGGCCTGGTAGGCCGACAGGCCCGAGGGGGCGGGGGCCGTGGCCCGCCCCGCGTCGCCCTCACCACCGCTGTCCCCCCCAGTCTCGGCGTCCTTCTTGTGGAAGCCGAACTGGATCCTTTTGATCTTCCACCTCTCCAGGGCCGTCAGCTTGTCCCTATTGCGGCTGCAGAAGCTGGACAGGGAGCTGGCCTCAGAGCACACGCTGTCCCCGTCGTTGTCCCCTCCGCTGCCCGCCCTCGCCCCCGCGTGGCCCCTGCGGGCGTCCCAGGTGCCCTCCGAGGACCCTGA
Source organism: Sorex fumeus (assembly GCF_029834395.1). Taxonomy (NCBI): domain Eukaryota; kingdom Metazoa; phylum Chordata; class Mammalia; order Eulipotyphla; family Soricidae; genus Sorex; species Sorex fumeus. The sequence goes on along the minus strand of NW_026606283.1, from coordinate 892,926 downwards.
GTCACAGCGGGGTCTCCCTCGCGCCCGGGGTCGGCTGCTCTCCACCCGCTGCGTGCGGACCCCCAGTTCCCGGCTGCTGGTGCTCTCAGAACTGCTGTGCTCACTCAGGGCGAGTCTCCGGTGCTGACGGCCCCCGGGCACCTCTTCTTCCTCCTCCTCCTGCTCCTCCTCCCGGCCCCAGCTCCGGCGCTCCGTGGCCTGGTACCTCTCATTGCGGTTTTGCCATTCACGGACAATGCGTTCCACCCCGTCCTCCTCGTCCTCCTCGTCCTCCCAATTCCCGGGCTCAGAGGAGGCCACATGGGGGCCCCTGTCTGTGCGGGGCCCCTGCACCCACTCCCCCTCCTCCCCTTCCTCCTCCTCCTCCTCCTCCTCTTCCTCGTCTCCCCGGAGGGCCCTGGTGGGCCGGGACAGGCCACTCAGCAGACTGCCGGCGTCGTCCACCTCCTGAACCATTAGGGCCTGCACCCTGGCGCCCACCGTGCTCCCTGAGTCCTCCGAGTCCTCCACCTCCTCCTCACGCTCGTCCATCAGCTGCTCGTTGAGTTGCCGGAGCTGCCGCAGGAAGCCGTCGTTGGGGCACACAGCGCGTCTCTTGCGCAGGGTCATCAGCGCGTCCAGCACGGGCAGCCCGTGGAAGATCATCAGGTAGGCGGCCACAAGCGCCGCTGAGCGGCTGACGCCCATCTCGCTGCTCACCAGAACCTTCCCTGCGGGTGGGCGGGCATGGGGGTCGGTCTCCCACACCTGGAGGGCTGAGGTCCCCCAAGGCGGGTGGACCTTCTCCCACTGAGAGAAAGAAGGCAGTAGCCTGGGGCTCAGAGCACGTGTCCCACACACCAGAGACTCCGGTTCCATCCCCGCCACGAGCTAGCGTGGTCCTGGTACCCTCAAGACTATCTGAAGGGACCTGCCCGACCCAACATTAGTCCCCGAGACCCGACAGATAGACCCCGGAAAACCGGGGAAGGAAGGAAGGAAGGAAGGAAGGAAGGAAGGAAGGAAGGAAGGAGGCCAATGGGGGACCCTTCCGGAAGTGACCCTTCCTCGGGCTCTCGTTCTCTCTGGGTCACACACATTCATACTCTCTCTCTCTATCACACTCACACACTCTCTCACACTCTCACACACTCACACGCTCTCTCACACACACTCTCACACACACTCAGATACTCACACACTCTCACACACACTCTCACATTCTCCAACACTCTCACACACTCACACACTCTCACACACACTCACACACTTTCACACACACACTCACACACACTCTCACACTCTCGCTTATACTCACACACTGTCACACTCACACACTGTCACACTCACACACACTCTCACACACTCATACACTCACACACTCTCACACGAACATACTCTCACTCACATACTTGCACTTACACACACCCTCGCACATACACACACTCACACTCTCACACTCACGCACACAAACTCTCCCATTCACATACAAGGGCACGTACTCACATACTCGTACTCACATACTGGCACTCACAAACACACTCGCACTCACTCACTCTCTTGAGCTCCCATGCACTTATACCTGATACACACACACACACACACACACACTCACACTCACTCACACACTCCCCACTGTCAGTGACACTCAGACTCACTCGCATGGAGAGAGGAGGAAGGAAACGTGCATCCGGTCAGCACGGGGGCAGCTCCCAGCTCTGAGCCACCCCGGGCCCCCTCACTGCCCAGTGGGCAGATTCCCTGCCGCCCCCCCTCACCCCACAGTCCTGAGACCCCTCCCTGCCAACTCGCACCTCTGTAGGTGAGCAGCGCTTCATCCAGGAACTCGGCGGCCTTCCGGAAGTGCTGGGCGATGTCCACCTCAGGGAAGTCGTCCAGCTCCAGCCCCAGGTACTGGATCTCCAACCCCGTGTAGAACTCGGCTCCCGTGTAGACGCCGGTGCCATGGGCGGCGTTGAGGATGTGGGTGATTCCCAGTCTCTTCAGCCGCCCCTTATTCACTGCCACGCTCCTGGCGGGGGTGGGGGGGGACACCATCACGGACCCGGACAGCGGGTGGGGGTGGGTCTCCCCATCCCCTGAACCCAGGACACGGACAGCCAGAGAGAGGCGGGGTGCAGAGAGGCCCACACCGCCTTGCATGGGGCCCAACCTGGATTCAATCTCCAGCACCATAAATGATTCCCCGAGTCTCGCCAGGAGCACAGAGCCAGGAGTCAGCCTTGAGCACCACTGGCTGAGTCTCCTCCCCCACAAAAATACTTAGAGCCCCAAGCTTGGGGAACAGGCCTTCCTCGAGATGAAGTGACGGGCTGGAACGATAGTACAGCGGGGAGGATGTTTGCCTGGCACACGGCTGACCCGGGTTCGATTCCCAGCATCCCATATGGACCCCTGAGCACCACCAGGAGTAACTCCTGAGTGCAGAGCCAGGAGTAGCCCCTGTGCATCATCAGGTGTGATCCAAAAAGAAAAAAAAATGAGGTGACAAACAAAAGTAATACGAGGGACTTGAGCGATAGCACACCGGGGAAGGCGTTTGCCTTGCATGAGGCCGACCTGAGTTTGAGTCCCAGCATCCCATAGGGTCCCCTGAGCACCGTCAAGAGTGATTTCTGAGCGCAGAGCCAGGAGTCAGCCCTGAGCATCGCTGGTTGTGACCCCAAAAGCAAAATAATATAAAAGAGGAGCTAGAGCGATAGCACAGCAGGTAGGGCATTTGCCTTGCACACTGCCAACCCGGGTTCGATTCCCAGCATCCCATAGGGTCCCCTGAGCACCGCCAGGAGTAATTCCTGAGTGCAGAGCCAGGAGGAAACCCTGAGCATCGCCAGGTGTGACCCAAAAAGCAATAAAATAAAATAAAATAGAACTTAGGTTCTTTATAAGAAGACCCACGTAGGGGCTGGAGAAATAGCACAGCAGGGAGGGCATTTGCCTTGCACGCGGCCGACCCAGGTTCGATTCCCAGCATCCTATAGGGTCCCCCAAGCATCGCCAGGAATAATTCCTGAGTGTAGAGCCAGGAGGAACCCCTGAGCATCGCCGGGTGTGACTCAAAAAGCAAAAAAAAGGGGGGCGGTTGGAGTGATAGCACAGTGGATAGGGCGTTTGCCTTGCACGCGGCTGACCTGGGTTCGATTCCCAGCATCCCATAGGGTCCCCTAAGCACCACCAGGAGTAATTCCTGAGTGCGTGAACAAGGAGTAACTCCTGTGTATCGCTGGGTGTGTCCCAAAAAGGAAAAAAAAGCAAAAAAAAAGTAACAAGAGCGTGTCCCTAGGGTACAGCCTGGCTCCTGGCACTGCCAAGGGGGCACCCGCTTATATATAGACACAGGCAGTTTCACATGGCTCCGCTTCCAAAGTGCTCGTCATCAGCCTATTTCCCGCCTGTGTGTTGGGGCAACTGTTTCATTGCCAGTTTGGGGGCATCCGCCCCCGCCCCCCCCCCCCAGGGCTTAAGCACCGCTGAGTCCTATGGGAGTGACCCTGAGAGAAAGAAGTAATTTTTGAAAATGACTCAGGCTGGAGCCGGGAGGTAGTCCAGGGTTAAGGCACTTGTCTGGCATGCAGCTGCCAGCTTGGTGCCAGGGACTGAACAGCCGAGCCCTGCCAGGAGGGACCCCTGAGCACAGAGCCAGGAGTCTGCCCTGAGCACTTCCGGGAGGGACCCCTGAGTAAAGAGCCAGGAGTCTGCTCCGAGCACTGCTAGGAGGGACCCGTGAGCACAGAGCCAGGAGTCTGCCCTGAGTACTGCCAGGAGGAACCCCGAGCACAGAGCCAGGAGTGATCCCTGAGCACAGAGACAGGAGCATCACTGGCTGTGACCCAACCCCTCCCCGCCACCTCCCGTTGATCATTGATTTGCTCGAGCGGGCCCAGTAACGTCTCCATTGGAGACTTTGTTGTTACTGTGTTTGGCATATCGAATACGTCACGGGGAGCTTGCCAGGCCCTGCCGTGTGGGCGAGATACTCTCGGTAGCTTGCCGGGCTCTCCGAGAGGGGCGGAGGAATCGAACTCGGGTTGGCCATGTTGGCTGCGTGCAAGGCAGACGCCCTACCCGCTGTGCTATCGCTCCAGCCCACTCGAAATATAAAGGTAAAGGTAAAGGCCCTCCCGTTGATCATCGATTTGCTCGAGCGGGCCCAGTAACGTCTCCATTGGAGACTTTGTTGTTACTGTGTCTGGCATATCGAATACGTCACCGGGAGCTTGCCAGGCTCTGCCGTGCGGGCGAGAGACTCTCGGTAGCTGGCCGGGCTCTCCGAGAGGGGCGGAGGAATCAAACTCAGGTTGGCCATGTTGGCTGCGTGCAGGGCAAACGCCCTACCGCTGTGCTATCGCTCCAGCCCAAAACCCAATAATAAATAAATTAATAAACAAACTGATGTGGTCAAAGGCTCTGAATGTCCCCTGGGGCAGCTGTGACAAATGTTGTCGTGGGCTGAATAGGACAGTGTGTGTGTGGGGGGGAGGGGGCTCTGGGCTGTGTATTTGCGGAGCCAAGTGCATTTTCCGGGGGATTCGGGGGTCTTCCTCCAGGGCCGCGGTTGAAACTCACTTCTCCGCGATGTAGACGCTGGGCCACACCTCGTCCACCTCGTTCCAGGGCGCCTCGCGGCGGTCCCGCGTGAGCGCGCGCTGCAGGTCCGAGATGCAGGGCGTGTTGTGGCGGCTGCGCTCGTCCAGCCGCTCGCGGACGCGGTTGTACAGGTCCTCCACCAGCAGCTGCTCCGCCGACTCCAGCATCCCTGGGCACTCGGCCGCACCCCGGGGCCCCCGCGGCGGCGGCAGCTCTGACGGGGAAGGGGAGGGCGGGGCTCAGCAGGGCCGGGGAGCCACCCCGCCTCAGCCTGCTGGACAGGTCAGCTGCAGCTAACCTCCAAGAGCCGGGGCTGGACCGCGGGTCCCTGTCCTGTCTCCGCCCCCTCGGCTGCTGGGGGCACCGGCCGAGCTCAACGTCCTGCTTCCTCTCCGCCGTACCCCGGTGTGGGTACACACGTGGTCACTCTGCTGTGTCCCCTCCCACGTACCCCCACCGTGAGTTGCGGAAGGCCCCCCCAACATTACTGCCCGTGGCAACGGGACTTGTGTGCTCCTGCAGTCGCCTGGGTGCAGTGTCCCAGGTCTTTGGGACAGCCAGCCAATACAATTCCGGCTCCAAGTGGACTCAGAGTCAGACCTGGGGTGGCTCGATCTCCCCCCACTTTGCCAAATCGAGGTGGGGGCAGTGGGGGGCCGTAAGAGGGGGCGAGGGGGAGCAGAGTACGACCTCCCCAGGCCTAGAGAGAAGGTCCAGGAGGGGCCCCTGGGGGACACAGCCCTGTCCCCGGGTGCCTCCTGGAAGCCCCCAGGGGCCACCCCCTTCCCCGCAGTTCCCCAGATCGATTTCCTTGGATTCCACTTGGGAGCGATAGCACAGCAGGTAGGGCGTTTGCCTAGCATGCGGCCGACCGGGGTTCGATTCCTCCGCCCCTCTCAGAGAGCTCGGCAAGCTACCGAGAGTGTCCCGCCTGCACGGCAGAGCCTGGCAAACTCCCCGTGGCGTACTCGAGATGCCAAACACAGTCACAAGTCTCACCATGGAGACGTGACTGGTGCCCACTGGAACAAATCGATGAACAACAGGAGGACCGTGCGACAGGCGACCCGCTTGGCTCAAACGCACAAGCCAGCCGCCTGGATTCCTCCCGGCGCCCACCTGGAACCGCCCAGCATCCCTGGGCCACGAGGCCCCCACAGACTTGACTGGGGGTACAGCGGGAAACTGGGAGAGCCTGCAGCAGAGCAGCGCTGCCCCCTGGTGGTGAGCTGGATACCTGCACCTGCCCATGAGAACTGCACCAGGGGGTGGGTTCGCCTGGCTCTGGAGGGCAGCCCCCAACATCCTCGCCCCCGGAGAGAGGGGTACCTTCCTGGATGATCCGTTTGGCGGCCACGGCGGAGGAGAGGTGGATGGGCTCCATGAAGATGCTCTCGGTCTCTGCGTCAGAGATCACTGAGTACCTGGGCGGGGTCGGGCTCGTCAGGGGACACAAAACCCGCACACAGGGCAGTTGGGGCAGGGTAATGCCGCCCCACGGGGTCCTGGGGACCAGGGTTGGTTCTCTCCCCTGACCTGGGGGCCGGCAGTCCGTCTGGAACACGGCGCCCGTACCCACCCGAGGCCCCGCTCCACTCACCGGCTGGGGGATGGGCTCCGGAGGTAGCGGGCCTGCACCGCCCTCACGCCACTGTCGTCCTGCTCACTCGGGACCACCTGCTCTTCCTCGCAGCCCCCGACAGGGGCACCGGCGGCCTGTGGCGGGGGGCGGGGTGGTGAGGGGGACCCGGCTGACGGCTCCGTGCGGGGCTGCAGGCCTAAGCTGGCTCCATTGGGGGGGTGGGAAGGATCCGCAGGGGACAGGCCAGCACACTCCCAGGGGGGTCTCGAGTGGCCACGATGGGGCCCCGCTATTCACACAGGCGAACCCCCTCCCCCCCCGGGAGCCAGCCAGGACCCAGCTTGACCACTGAAGACGGGTCCCTCTTCCCAGATCGTTCTTCTTGGCAGACGTGCTCACACACGTGGACACACTTACACACATAGGCACATGGTTACATGCGGGCAGGCCCCCACACAATCACACATGTTGTCACGCATGCTCGCCAACCAGGTGCACACGGGTACGGGCACATCCACCCGCTCTTTGTCGGGCGGGACCCACATGGCCTTGCTCGGCGTGGCCAACAGGACCGGGAGCCCCCGGGAGACGTGCTGGCCCCTTGGGTCACTGGCTGCTCCCTCCAACCTCCCCGGGCCTACCTGCTTTTCCATAGCTGCCTCAGGCCTGCGGTCACGGTCGGATAAACGGACGGACGACAGACTGACGGATGACGAGGACTGTGAGGGGACAGTGAGGGGACTGTGAGGGCCTCGAGGGGCAGCTCTGGTCAGGCTCCTGTGTCTCATTGGTCCCACAGGGCAGCTGTAACCCGAAACCTTCCCTCCTGGCTAAATTTAGCGGCTGGCCTCAGGGGCTGGCCAGATCTGGAAGGAATGCAGGCTGGGGACCAGACCCCAGGCTGACCATTAACTCCTGCCCCACCGGCTGGTCCTGGCCCAAGCCCCCCCCCCACCCCCCAGGAGGCTTAGGCCGAGGGTCTAAGGGGCTGGGGGGGTCTCTGAACCCTCCCACCTGCTGCCTGGCCCAGTTAGGTACCAATGTCGGTGACCTGCTTCTGCGCAGGTGGCCTGAGAGAGGGTCCCCTGGGAGATAGATGTGTGACATCCCAGCAGTATGCCGAGTGACGGGGCCTGGGCCAGGGGTGGCCGGGGGTGGCCGAGGCCTCGCAGCCCTGCGGCCGAACCACCGGCCGCCTCCCCTCGCCCCTGTGCTGGGAGCCCAGACTCAGGGTCCCCCTCAGTTCACACCTGGACACGGAGCCCCAACTCTGTGCCCGGGCCCTGAGCCCCGATCCCAGGCCCTGGGTCCACTCTGGGGACACAGCCTGGCACCCCGGGGAGGGCAGAAGCAGCTGCGGCCACGAAGGAGCTCACGGCGCCTGGGTTGAGGCAGAGAGTGAAAATAGTACCAGGCACAGGCGCCAGGCTCAAGGTTGGGCGCCCAGGAGCAAACTGAGGGTGGGGGTGGGGGGAGGGCACCCCGGAGGGGGTGGACACAGGAGAGGGTGGACTCGGGAGGGGGTTGGACACGAGAGGGGGTAGACACAGGAGGGGATGGGCATGGGAGGGAGATGGGCACGGGAGGGGGGTGGACACGGGATGGGGTGGACACGGAGGGGGAAGGACATGGGAGGGGGATGGATATTGGAGGGGGATGGACACGGGAGGGGGTGGACACGGGAGGGGATGGGCACCGGAGGGGGATGGGAATGGAATGGGTGGACACAGGAGGAGGCCGGCCTCAGCCCCCCACAAGGTCAGTGGGGGTGACGGGGCACAGTCCAGGTGGCAAAGCTCCCCTGGCCCATGTTGGGCTGCGTTGGTTGGCTAGGGCAACTTCTAGGGGTGGGGGGACTCATAGCATGTCACCCTGGGAGTCAGAACTGGGGGGCAGCAAGGCCCCCACCAGGAGGGTGGACTCAGGAGCAGGGCTCCAGTGCCCACGCCACTGTCCCCCACTGCCCCAGCCCCACCGTGCTGCCTTCGTCTCTTCTTGTGTTGGCGGGTGGGCACGTCCATGGGAGGGGGTTCCAGGACAGGTCACGGCCCCAGCACAGCCGCGTCCACCCAGACCCGACCCCCAATAGCCTCAGGACTGTCCCTTCAAGGTGGGGGCCGGGACCTCTCTGGGCGAGGGCCAGAGGGACACTCTGGCCGCGGCCACACCCTTTTATGGGAACTGTCTCACTCTTATTACGGGGCTCCGCCCGCCCTGTAGCTGGGAAGTTGGGGACTTTGCCCCTCCAGCCCCAGAGATGAGGGGGAGGTTCCTGCAGCCTCGGGGAGCAGGTGGCCTGTCCTATTGGGCGCTGCCCTTCCAGTCACCAGCCGAGGGACCCAGGAAGACCTGGCCATGGACGGGACGAGGAGGTTGGGGATGTACCTGCTCTGGGTGGGTGAGTCTGGGGGCCGAAGGGGGTGAAAACAGGGGTGCTGAGCGCAGGGGACCCGAGCAGCAGTGGTGGTCGGGGAGGGTCCCTGGGCCTAACTCTTCCTGTCTCTCTGACCCCAGGGTCAGAGGTCGCTGGGGCTGGGCACAGGGACAAGGCAGGGGGCAGACAGCCTGGGTGTGGGGGTCCAGAGCTGGGTGTCCCGAGGGGAGGGTCGTGCCCATACCCCAGAGCTCAGGGCTCTACCTCAAACCAGGAAACCGAGGCAGGGACCACTACAGCATCCCCTCCCCCCACCACGGAGCGGGAGACTGACCTTCCAGAAGCGGAAAGGCCTTTCCCACCATCAGCACCTGCCCCCACCCCCCCAAACCAAGCTCCTCTTTACACCTCCCATCTCCTGCCATGTGACCCCTGGGGTCACATCCCACAGACTTCACACCTGCTTGGGGGCTGGGGGTTGTGTGTGTTTCGGTTTGGGGGCGCAACACCTGGCAGTGCTCAGGGCCGACTCCTGGCGCTGTGGCCAGGGATCACTTCTGGCAGGGATTGGGGGACCCGATGGGGTGTCGGGGCTCAAACCCAGGTCGGCTGCGTGCAAGACCAGCGCCCTCCTGGCTGTGCGGTGGCCGTGGGCGTCCGCGGCCGGGAAACTGCTTCTTAGCATCGAGCTGGGAGTCTGGGAGTTTCACCGTGAAATACAGAAGCTCACGGGGCCCGTCTGATGCCCCTCAAGGTGTCACTGGGATCTGATGGAGGTGTCTCGGCTGTCCTGCTTTGGAGGAGGGTGTCGGCCCTCCCAATCCACAAATATGGAAAACTCCCTCCACTTCCTGCTGTCCCTTCTTGCCCTGCAAGTAGTGACTAAGCTAAAGCTCTTTTTTTTTTTCTTTTTGGGTCATACCCGGTGATGCTCAGGGCTGACTCCTGGCTCTGCACTCAGGAATCACTCCTGGTGGTGCTCAGGGGACCCTATGGGATGCCAGGGATTGAACCTGGGTCGGCTGCGTGCCAGGCAAATGCCCTACCTACTATGCTATCGCTCCAGCCCCAAGTGACTTTTAGCTCTTAATGGAGAGGCCTTTCAGCTCCTTTAAGCTGGTTCCTGGGTATTTGATATTTGGACTTGACAGTTAAGAGGTTTCTTTCTTTCTTTCTTTCTTTCTTTCTTAAGTTTGAGTTTGTTTTTTACTTATAGAAATACAAAAGATGGGGAGGATTTTGTTTGAATTTTCTTTAAAGCATACCCAGTGATGCTCAGGGCTGACTCCTGGCTCTGCACTCAGGAATCACTCTTGGTGGTGCTCAAGGGACCTTATGGGGATGCCGGGATCAAACCCGAGTTGGCCGCGTGCCAGGCCAGCACCCTCCCCACTTTATTATGGTTCAGGCCTTACAATAGGTTTTTGTGTCTTGAGTTTTCTTTCTTGGGTCTGCTCTCCACTGTCTTGCTTCCTGTTTCAGAGTTTGCGGTGAAATTTTTTTTTTCTTTTTGGGTCACACTCAGCGATGCACAGAGGTTCCTCCTGGCTCTGCGCTCAGGAATCACTCCTGGCGGTACTCAGGGGACCCTATGGGATGCTGGGAATTGAATGCCCTCCCTGCTGTGCTATCGCTCCAGCCCCTTGAGGTGAAGTCCTACGGGTTTTCCGTATACTTCCACACCTCTGGCAAACTGTGACCTTGTGACTTCTCCCCTTGGCTGAATCCCTTTCTTCTTCTGGCCTGAGCTAGGACTTCCTGTCACTGTTTCGCACGGCAGTGCCACGGGTCTCAGTGACTGCAGTCTGATTGCACACCAGCGATCTGGACGGGGCTTGACTGGGATGGGACTGGCCGCCACTGTCCCTATGGCCCTGGTCCCTGTGGCCCCTCCACAGAGAGACCTGGGCTTCGTCTTCAAATGCCACTGCCCAGAGCTCGTGTCCGAGCACAGGGACACAGAAACTGCTGGTTGCTGAAGATTTGGGATCTCTTCCACCACAGTCTATGGATCAGGCAGCCCCAGACCCAAAGGCAGGGCGTGGGGGGGCGTGTGGGGTCAGAGTCCCACTCTTTTTCTTTTTTTTTTTTGCTTTTTGGGTCACACCCAGCAATGCTCAGGGGTTCCTCCTGGCTCTGCACTCAGGAATCACTCCTGGCGGTCCTCGGGGGACCCTATGGGATGCCGGAGATCGAACCCGGATTGGCAACGTGCAAGGCAAACGCCCTAACCGCCTTGCTATCGCTCTGGCCCCCAAGAGCCCCGCTTCTGCACCAGGGAAGTTTTAAAGTATGGTGGGCGGGCTTTATTTTTCTGTCCCCACGCTTGTTCCTTCCACTTTCAGTGGCGAGGGCCAGTAGTTGCCCTCGTGGCTGAGAAGTTTGCACACTGGCCACCGGGCGTGGACATTCCGTGGTTGCTGCAGTGCCAAACCATGCTAGCCATGGGGGGTGCAGTGCCAAGAACGAACTCTCAGCTGTATCCTGCAGGGCTGGGCCAAGACTGCCCCATTCCCCTTGGAGTCTGTCCTGAGCGGGTGCCTTGGAGGCCCCTCCTGGGCTCTGACCTTGGAGCCCTGAAGCCTTGGCCCTCGGTTCACTGCATCTCACTGGAGGAGGAAGCGGCCGTGGGAGCCGGAAGAATCTTCCGGGAGGAAAGTCTGCCCCAGCTGCCTGCCTGCCCGGGGCTCGCGGGGACGAGGAGCCCAAAGTTCCCGTCTAGGTCAGGGTCTAACAGGGCTGGGCTGCCTGTGGTTGCATGTTGGGTCCTGGCGTCATGATGGAGGGACATTAGGGCACAAGGAGGGGCTTGTCCCACATTGCCCAGGGGGACGCACTTGGCTGTCCATCTCCTGGGCAACCCCCACCCTCAGAACCCCCCCTCTGCCTGCCTGTGACCTTTGGGCCGTGCCAAGGACGCGTGAGTCAGTGCTGCCATAAACCCACACGCGACGGGCGCCCCCACCTCACACTCCACTTAATCTGGGGCGTCACGGCTGGAGGGGTGTTGCCAGGCTGTGCCCTTAGCCCTGCACGCCTGAGAGCAGCACACGTGGACATGGACACACGTGGACATGGTCACACGTGTGCACGCTGCACACGCATGCACACGACCATATATATAAGCACTCATCATGCGTGTACACGCACAGCCAGGCATGGAAGGCTAAGCTCTGTACTACGACCCCATCCTGCCTGTCCAACTATCTGTCCACTACTGCACGGGCTGACCCTTCGGCCTCCGGTACACATACACACACACACACACACACACACACACACACACAGGCTGTGGGTCCTCTGAGCAGATGGACCGCTTCCAGGGGCTCAGGAAAGCATATTTGGGGGGGGCGGTGCAGCATTTCATTATGATTATGGCCTCGGGCCATCACTTCCCCATGACACCCCCCCCCCCCACTGTCCTTCTCTTAATAAGCCTCCGTGAGGGCTGGAGCGTTACCACAGCGGGGAGGGCGTTTGTTTTGCACATGGCCGGCCCGGGTTTGATCCCCGGCATCCCATAGGGTCCCCCGAGCACCACCAGGAGTGTGTCCTGAGTGCAGAGCCAGGAGGGAACCCCTGAGCATCGCCGAGTGTGACTCAAAAAGAAAAAATAATAATAATAAAAAGAAGTACAGGCCAGGAGACTGTGTGAGACTGGTGTGGTCTTGTGCAAAAGCCTTGCTGAGGGGCTGGAGCGATAGCACAGTGAGGAAGGCGTTTGCCTTGCACGCAGCTGACCCGGGTTCGATTCCCAGCATCCCATAGGGTCCCCTGGGCACCACCAGGAGTGATTCCTGAGTGTTTGAGCCAGGAGGAACCCCTGTGCATTGCCAAGTGTGACCCAAAAAGAAAAAAGAAAAACAGTCTCTGTGCTGTTCCAGATACTCCAGAACCTCTGGCAGGGTCTCCCCGCCCCTGGGGGCCCGAGGGGGGGGGCTGCTATAACTCCCCCTGCTTTCTTCTGGGCTTCCCGTGGGCATCACTGGGGTCCCTTGGCTGCAGGGGGGCCCCTCCCTGCACTCCAGATGTGGCTCCCACCCCTCCTTGAAATTCTCAGTAACTCTCATCTGCGCCCGCCCAGAGTGCTCCCGGGAGCTCCTCCTCCTCGGTGCAGTGAACTCTTCTGCACGTCCCACCTTCATGCCGGGGCCTTGGGGGTTACACGGCAGTGTCGCCCTCATTTCAGAGCGGGGCTCCGCCTGTAGCCAGGAAGAGGAGGCGGGTTGAAGCCAGCGGCTGGGCTCTGGGCTGGGGGGAACATCCCCACCGCTCACTCCCCACCCTCCCCACCCCCACAGTGTGGGCCGCCGTGGGTGCCATCCATGTGGAGGGCCCGTCTGAGGTTATCCGGGCAGCGCGCGGGAGGGACGTCATGCTGCCCTGCACCTACTCGACCCAGACCAGCGACCGCAACGGCTTCTTCCAGTGGGACAAGCTCCTCCAGACTCACACGGTACGGCACGGGGAACCCGGGGCCAAGGTGCGGGGCTCCCAGGAACTGGCAGACAAGGGCCCATAAGCCGTGTCCCGCCTGGCTCCCCAAAGCCACGATTCCTGCCCGAGCCCTGGGCTGAGCAACGCTGGAGACTCGGGACACCACTAGACTCCTTTCTCTGTTGGGTTGGAGGCCACACGTGGCGGTGCTCAGGGCTGACTCCTGGCTCTGTGCTCAGGGCTAACTCCCGGCTCTGTACTTAGGGCTCACTCCTGGCTCTGTGCTTAGGGGTTACTCTGTGCTCTGTGCTCAGGGATTACTCTGGGCTCTGTGCTCAGGGCTGACTCCCAGCTCTGTGCTCAGGCTGACTCCTGGCTCTGTGTTCAGGGCTTACACCCAGCTCTGTGCTCAGGGCTCACTCCTGGCTCTGTGTTCAGGGTCACTCCCGGTTCTGTGCTAAGGGCTGACTCCTGGCTCTGCACTCAGAGATCCCACCTGGTGGGTTCAGAGGACCCTCTGGGGTGTCGGGGATGAAACCACGGTTGGTCGCGTGCCAGGCAAGTGGCCCCCCAGCTGTGCTATGGCCCGGCCTTGGGACAGCGCCCTCCCTGGCTCCTGGTTCCTGGGGTCACTCATGCCCTGGGGTGCTTCTGCTCGTCCCCTTCCGGTCAGCCTCTGCAGCAAAGATCCCACTTTAGGAATGTCCTGTAGGGGCCAGTGAGGAACCTTCCATTTGTCCCAAAGTTGGGGACACACAAGGCTGTAACCAATCTCCCATTTTTTTTTTTTATCACTGTGGGCATTTTTTTAAAAATGTACATTTTATGGGGCTGGAGCAATAGCACAGCGGGGAGGGCGTTTGCCTTGCACGTTGCCGACCCGGGTTTGATTCCCAGCATCCCATAGGGTCCCCCGAGCACCTAGAGGAGTAATTGCTGAGTGTAGAGCCAGGAGTCAGCTCTGAGCATCGTCGGGGTGGCCCAAAAAACAGCAACAACAAATTGTGTACATTTTGCTATGGAAAGCCTCTGCAGAACTAATTGTTTAAAATGACGAGGGGCGCCTACAACTGTACCTCATGATGTTTCACTAATAAACATTTAAAAAAAATAAAATGGCGAGGGAGAGACCTGAGAAATAGTACAACAGACAGGACGTTTGCCTTGCACACGGCCCACACCCCCATAGGGTCCCGGGAGCACTGCCAGGAGTGATCCCTGAGTGCAGCACCCCCGACTCGCCACCATCACCCCTGGGCTGTGGACAGATCCCCCCAAGCCCCTGCCCTGACCTTCTCCCCTGGAGTCGCCAGATGCCCTGGGCCCCTTCCAGTGCCCCCTGCCCCGACACTTCGGTCTCCTCTAGGAGACGGTGTTCATCTGGAAGTTCAAAGAACAGGAACCCCTCTACGGCAACGGCTATACGGACCGGGTGGGCGTCCAGCCCAATGCTGCGGAGTCGAATGCGTCCATCACCCTCCGGGACCTGACCATGGCCGACAACGGCACCTACGAGTGCTCCGTCTCACTGATGTCTGACCTGCAGGGCACCTCAATTGCCCGCGTCCGCCTGCTGGTGTTGGGTGAGCCCCCCGGCCCTGGGTCGGGAGAAGGGGGCCTGCAAGGGGAGGCGGCCAGAGGGGGGCGGGGCTGCACCCCTGTGTGTGGCTGTCCCAGTGGGTCTGCCAACAGCCCCCCAGGCAGAGACAGCAGGTGAGGGTCTCTCTTGGGTTCTACCCTGGTCAGCCCTGTGAATCTCTTGTCGCCCACAGAACTCCCCTCCTGGGGCGCCCCGCCCCATCACCACGCCCCCATGGCCAGACACCCCCCCCCCCGTCACTCCTCCCAGCCAACAGTCCCCCCACCAACTCCCCCCCGCATCATTGCTTACTGGGGGGGCATGCAAAATGCTGGAAGAATCTAGAAAGAATCGAGGAGGCCAGGGGACAAGCCCTAGGTGGAACCGCAGCTGGGATGCCTGTCGCCGGGGTCTCTGGCGGGTCCCCTCCAAGGAAGGCAGCTACTTGGCATAGGTGCTGCCCGGCACACCTGAAATCCACCCTCACGGCCCAGCGTGACGTGGGCGGGGGGTTGGGGTGGGGATGGGGGGGACATGAGAGGCTCAGAAGGTTAATTACAAGTAGCCGTCTTGGAACTGGAGCGATAGCACAGCGGGGAGGGCATTTGTCCTGCACGCGGCCGACCTGGGTTCGATTCCCTGAGCATCCTGAGCGCAGAGCCAGGAGTAACCCCTGTGCATCACCAGGTGTGACCCAAAAAGTAAAAAAAAAAAAAAGTAGAGGTCTTAAAAGTCTCCCTGCAAGCGACAGGGACCCACTCTGCTGAGTAAACTCAGGCCCTGGGGCCAGGGCACCGGCCCCACAAACCCGACCAAGCCTTGCTCACTGTTTCTGTGGACTCTGGCGCCCCCTGGTGTTCACAGAGGGTACTGCGCCTCGCTGAACACACCAGAAACGTTTCTGACCAGAAACAGAGGAGTCTGACCGGTCATCGTGGCCAAGAAGCACTGTGCCCCCCGTTTGCAGAAGGGAATTCGGGGGTCTGCTGGGCCTCCCTAAAATGCAGAGGGAGCCAGGGTCAGGGGGTCTCAGACTGGGGTGCTAGTCCCTGCTCTGCTAGGAGCCTGGCACTTCGAAGGCCTCAGTTTCTCTATTTCCACTAGGACAGCTCTAGCTACTGGGGGCCACTATCCGATGAAGCCTGGCAGGGGGTCTCACGGGGCGGGTAGCGGGGTGAAAGGGGAGAATGAGAACGGCGGGCCGAGGGCACTGTTTGCACTGTACGTAGGTGTATGTGTGAGTGCCTGTGTGCATGCACGTGTCAGAGTGTGTGTGTGTGTGTGTGTGTGTGCACATGTCCATGTATGTGTGCTGACATCTGTGTGTGTGAGAATGTGTCTTGATGCCGGTGTAATGATGTCTGAGCGACAGTGTCTGGGTGTAGATGTGGGTCCATGTGTGTGTGTCTGGGGTGTATGTGTGTGTGTGTCTAAGAGTGTGTCTGGGTGTGGGTGTGTATAACTGCATATATGTGTCAGTGTGCAGCTTTAAATGCACCTGTGTGCCTGCAGGAGTGTGTGTGTGTCTGTCTGTAGGAATGTGTGTCTGCAGGAGTGTGTGCCTGCAGCAGTGTGTGTATCTGTATGAGTGTGTCTGTAGGAGTGTGTGTGTAGGAATGTGTGTATAGGAGTGTGTGTGTCTATAGGAGTGTCTGCATGCGTGTGTATGTCTGTCTGTAGTAGTGCCTGCAGGAGTGTGTGTGTGAGTCTGTAGGAGAGTCTCTGGAGGAATGTGTGTCTGTAGGAGTGTGTGTCTGCCAGAGTGTGTGTCTGTCTGTAGGAGTGTTTGCAGGAGTGTGTGTGTGTGTCTGTAGGAGAGTGTCTGCAGGAGTGGGTGTGTATAGGAGTGTGTGTGTCTGTAGGAGTGTGTGTGTAGGAGTGTGTGTTAGAGTGTGTGTATAGGAGTGTGTGTAGGAGTGTGTGTCTCTAAGGCTGTGTTTTTAGGACTATTTGTGTCTATCTGTAGGAGTGTCTGCAGGAGTGTGTGTGAGTCTGTAGGAAAGTGTCTGCAGGAGTGTGTGTATCAGGAGTGTCTGCAGGAGTATGTGTACGTGCAGGAGTGTGTGTGTGTCTGTAGGAGAGTGTCTGCAGGAGTGGTTGTGTATAGGAGTGTGTGTGTGTCTGTAGGAGTGTGTGCAGGAGTGTGTGTCTCTAAGACTGTGTGTCTCTAGGACTGTGTGTGTGTTGTGGGGTGGAGGGTGGCTCATCCCGACCTTCTCTCCGCCCGCCCCCGCCCCAGTGGCCCCCTCCAAGCCCATCTGCAGCATCGAGGGGCAGACGGTGATCGGGAGCAACATCCAGTTGAGCTGCCGGTCCGAGGAGGGGTCCCCGGAGCCCCAGTACAGCTGGAAGAGCTACGACATCAACCACAAGGAGCGCGCGCTGGTGCCGCCAGGTAGGGAGTGGGGACTCTCACCAGCCGGAGAGAGACACAGCCCGATGGCTTTGAGCACCACCAGGTGTGGCCCTTATGGCACGGGGCAACCCTGGGTAGCCCTGGGGTCGCTGCAGAGGCGCTGGACGTCCCCCAGAGCTGCCTTGGCAGAATCTCTTAGAAGCAGCAAAAACACCCGCCTCTGGTGCGGTCCCCGACTCAACCACCAGGGGGCGCCACCGCAGCAGAAACATAAATTTCACTCATTCTTTCGTTTGGGGTTCGGGAGAGCTGGAGGCCACATATGCCAACACATACCCAGGGGCCCCCTGGCAGTGCCCGGGGGACCACACAGGCACCTTTTTCATCTCCGCCCTCGGCACTCTCTCCCGGGCTCAAACATCCCCTCCCACTAGGTTTCAGGAATTACAGGGTCTTCCCCGAAAGAAGAGGGGGTCTGTGGCCACAAGGCAGGCATGGTGACTGCAGATAGGGATCAGGGGAAGTGAGTCACCTCTGACTAGGAGCCACAAGTGCAGGCCGTACCCCCGGAGTGGGAAGCCCCCATCACACAAAGCCCGGTGCTCTCAAAAGGCCCTCAAGGTGCCCCTTACAGGGGCCGGAGCGATAGCACAGCGGGGAGGGAGTTTGCCTTGCATGCGGCCGACCCGGGTTTGATTCCCAGCATCCCAAAGGGTCCCTCAAGCACCGCCAGGAGTAATTCCTGAGTGCACGAGCCAGAAGGAACCCCTGAGCATCCCTGGGTGTGACCCAAAAAGCGAAAAAAAAAAAAGATGCCTCTTACGGGGACAAACGTCCATTGGCACTTCCATCACACCACCCATGGACACGGGCACCCACAGTGGGTGTCTGGGGCCCCCTCCCCGCAGCAGAGGCTCCACTCCGGGCTTTTCCTCCCAGGCACGGGGCAAACGCTGGCCCTGAAGAACATCTCCATGGACATGTCGGGCTACTTCGTGTGTACGTCCCAGAACGAGGTGGGGGTGGAGACGTGTAACATCACCCTGGCCGTCACACTTCGTAAGTCAGGGGGCGCGGGGGGGTCTCAGGGGGGTCCCTGGGGACAGGAAGCCAGGGCCCTGTCCTTTGGAGGGACCCCCAGACTGTGTTCTGAGCCTGGGGCCTCGGTGGGCAGCAGAGTGAGTGCCCAGGACTTACGGCTGTCTGGACCCGACTTCCAGGGTGGGACGCCCCCACCTGCCTAGGGCGGTTCCTGGCTTCTCATGACCATAGTCTTTACCTTCATCTGGGGTGTCCACCCCCGCACTGGCCCTTATCCCTGGGCCCGGGGACCCCAGGCTGCAGTGAGGGGGACTCACAGGTCACATTTGTGCCCATAGCCTCCATGAACGTGGCCCTGTACGCGGGCATCGCAGGGGGCGTGGCGGCCGCCCTCATCATCCTGGGCGTCATCATCTACTGCTGCTGTTGCCGGAACCGGGACGGCGACAAGGACGCCCAGGACGCCAGGCCGTGAGTGTGGGGATGCCAGGGCCTGGTTGCCTTGAGCGGGAGGAGGCCGGTCAGCACCCCTGATCCCTGCGTGTCCTCCCCCCACCCCCCCGCCCGCAGGAACCGAACCATCTACCGGGAGCCTCCAGAGCAGATGCGAGAACTGTCCAGGGGGCGGGAGGATGATGATGACGACCCCCAGCGCCGCGGGTCCCCCGGCCCCTACTACTGACCGCCGCCCGCCCCTCCCCCCACTTCCTGTTCCCCCTTGTTGGCTGCTGGGGGCCTCGGCCTCAGGGGCACTGAGCCTGGAGTGAGTGACCATCCGCTGTCCCCCGCACCCGGGAGCTGCAGGAGAGCCCCCTAATCCCGAGACCCCCGCGCCAGCTAGTGGGAACCCCCTTCCATTAACACTTGGTGGCTGGAGGGACAAGGGTTCCCCGTCCCCAGGCCGTGCAGGGGAGAGTCCTGGGCCCACCCCTCCAAGACGTCCCGGACCCCGCACAGGGCACTGGAATGGGGACAGATCTGCCCCATGCCACCCCCACTTTCCAACTGGGCATCTCTCCCTGCAGAGCGCCCCTTCCTGGTCAGTGCAGCTGGACTTGGGGGGGGTTCCTTCTCTGTAGTCGGGCCTCCCCCCTGTGACAGATGCCAGGATGATCCCCGCTTGCTAGCTTAGCCCCTAGTTCATTGGCACCCACGCCCGAAGCCCGGGAGAGTGGGTAAGGGTTCGGGGGTCCTGCCCTGTGCTTCTCCCCCAGGCTGCAGTGCCTTCATGCTCCTCACCCAGACTGCAGTTCCTTCATGCTCCTCCCCCAGGCTGCAGTGCCTTCCCACAAATGGTGCTTCTTGGGGGGCTAGACCAGCCTGTCGGGTCCACAGGCAGAGGCTGGGGGTGTGGGCAGGACCGAACAGTCTCCGGCTACTGGGTCCTACTGGGTCCTGCCCACGTGGGCCTGAGGCTCCCCATGGCAGCAGGCTCCCCTCAGTCATGAGGACCCCCGTGCTTTCTGGAATGCCCTGATCCCTACTTGGTGGCCTCTGTCCTGTCATGATGAGTCATGATGAGGAAATAAAAGTCCTGAAGCTTGAGACAGTGCTGGGACTGGGCAGACGGTTCCCGGGGCCGGGCGGGACAGGGCACACAGGGCGAGACAGGCCGAGACTCACACCGCCGCCGCACATCCTGCAGGCTCTCATCGCATCCCCCCTGTCCTCCCAACCATGGGGCCGTCACGAGCACTGGGGGTGGGGAGGCCGGGCCACAGAGCGGGCTGCAGGTTCGGCCCTGGCTTGCACGGCGGCCCAGTACTGACTCCCGAGCACTGCCAGGTGTGACCCAGATAGACAGCCAAGAAGTCCCAGTGCCCTTGGATGCGCCCCTCCCCCCTCAGAAAACAAGCGTCTTGCAGAGTGGGCTTTGCATGCAGGAGGCTGTGGTCTCATCCCCAGGACCGCGAGCACTGGGCCAGGAGCAAGCCCCGAGCACCAACTAGGCGTGGCCCTCCCAAACAAAACTCAACAATCTCCATACAGTGGAGGGGGCTCTTGGGCTTACAGCTGCCCTCCGGACTTCTGGCCCTGGGGTGGCCTGACCTTGGCCGGCTTGGGCCCTTCCAGAACTTTCACTCTGGGATCTGGCTGAGCACAGGGCAGGGATGCCACTGCCAGCAGGAATGGGAGGCAGAGCCTGGAGGTGAGCCAAGCCGGCCGGAAGTGGGTGTGTGGGGAGCCCCGGGCTTGGCCTCGGGGCACCTTCACTGCCTTGGGCACAATCCTTGCCACTGGGGACCCAAGAGTCAGACTAAGCGCCTGCCAGAACATTCCAGAAGGCTACAGCAGGGGACTGGGAGAGGGTGCAGACGCAGCCCCTCTGCAGGCTGGGGAACGTTCCAGAAGACTCCAGCAGGCAGGGGGGTGGAAGGTGCGGACACTGCCCCTCCGCAGCCCGGGGAACCTTCCAGAAGGCTCTGGCAGGGGCTGGGAGGTGTGGACGCCACATCTCTGCAGGCCAGGGAACCTTCCAGAAGGCTCTGGCAGGGGGCTAGGAGGAGGTGCGGATGCCACCCCTCCACAGCCAGGGAACCTTCCAGAAGGCTCCACAGGGGCTGCAAGGTGTGGACGCCGCCCCTCTGCAGCCTGGGGAACCTTCCAGAAGATTCTGGCAGGGAGTGGGAGGTGCAGACACCAACCTTCCGCAGCAGGGGTACCTTCCAGAAGGCTCCACAGGGGCCGGGAGGTGCGGAAAATGCCTTCGGGAGCACCCGGCCTACCAGCCTCCCTGCCTGCGCTGGTCGCTCCTCCCAGCCCCCTCCAGGCGGGGGCTTGGGGGTCCTGGGGCCCGAGGCTCTGTGCCCCGGAAGTGGGCAGGCGTGGCAGCCCCGAGGTCACCGTGCTTCCCTGCAGCTCCCCTGCCAGACTGACACTTTCCAGACTAACAAACTCAATCCTGACACTTTCCGGACTTAAGAGAGTCAACCCTGACGCTTTCCGGGTTTTTGCAGGCCCAAGCCCCTGGGACAGGCTGCCCTGCTTGGGAGCATTGAGTGGTGAGAGATGGGGCAGAAGTCAGGGGTGACCCTGGCCAGAGTGACCTTGGAGTGACAGGGATACGTGCCTGACATGGGAGGATGGGGCCAAGGACAGGAAGGCAGATTGATTTTTGGGGGGGGCGTGAGTCCAGGGTCACAAGGATCAGGCGTGGTAATGGGGTCCCCAGGGGTGCACGCAGAAAAGCCGGTGACACAGCCCATGAAAGAAATGATCCATACTCAGGCCTCATTCAAGTCAGAAACCCTGGGGCTGGGGCTGGAGCGACAGCACAGCAGGTAGGACCTGGGCTCGATTCCCAGCATCCCATAGGGTCCCCCAAGCACCGCCAGGAGTAATTCCTGAGTATAGAGGAGGAAGCCCTGTGCATTGCCGGGTGTGACCCAAAAAGAAAAAAAAAAGACAAGTCACAAAGAGTACTGAGAAAAGTTTGATATTCAAACTTTTTATTATCTACATTGCACCAAGAACAGTAAGAAAATGAACAGACGAGAAAGGAGTTAAGCCTCCCTCCCTGCCCCCCCAAATAATCACCTCACATTTGACTTGTCATAACATTTGCACTCGGACTTAATGATTTGCAAGTGTTTTTTGAGTCTTCTTTTTTTTAAAAAAAAAAATTGGGCAGATATCAGTCATCCAAGGCTCTGGGATCCTTGATTTATATTTAAGGCACCACAGTTTATAATATCGCTCACATAGGGCTTCCTACACACAGCATCCCAACACCGGATCCAAAGCAGAATGTCCACTTCTCTCCACCACTGTAAGACTTTGTGTGTGTGTGTGTGTGTCACACCTGGTGATGCTCAGGGCTGACTCCTGGCAGTGCTCGGGGGGACCCTATGGGATGCTGGGGATTGAACCTGTGTCGGCAACGTGCAAGGCAAATGCCCTCCCCGCTTGACTATAGGCACAGCCCCTCGAGACGTCTTTTAACTTTCTTGTCTGCCCTTTAAGGCACCAGGTGACTAACCTTTTTGTGTTTAATCTCTAAAAAGTTAATGTGTTTCTTTTGGTGTCTGGTTCTTGAAGCTGCAGTGAAGAGACAATACAGAGGTCAGACACTGTCCCAGCATGCAGTCTGCTCCCAGCATCACAGTGTTCCCTGAGCACTTGGTCTCCCTGAGCAGACCAAGAGCAAAGCCAAGTCTCGTGCAAGGTTATGAAGGTTTCGATGTCAAGTTTCTCTCAGGAATTAGTAATAGTTCTTACGAATAGCTCTGAAGTCTACTTTGAGTTTGTGAATGGGGATCCAAGGGCCCAAATGTTTTCTTTAAAATGTGGGTGTCCATGACCCGGCACTGTTAAGAGTCTCTAGCTTGATCACCAAGCCTGCTTGGATCGGGACTGGGCCTCCTCCACCCAGATCCCCCGTTTTCAAGTGGCTTGGCAGTCACACCCCCAAACTGCCCTGACACCATGTAATCTCATCAACGGCTAAGATCCAGAAACTATAAAATAAAGCACCCAGAGGAGAGCGACACAGTGTTTCCTGGTGTCTTCTTACACTCTAGCCCATTGATGTAACCTAAAGTAGCCCACATTTGTTTGGTTTTAACATACTTGCTAGTGTTCTCTTACATACGGGCTTAAATGGCCCCAGAATAAAGTACAACCACCTTCACACACTTCCCTTTTATTGTGGTGGGAAGACGCTCGCTGGTGGAGTGGGTGTTTAAATATTATCTGTAATGAACTATTGTGAATTACTGTATGATGACGACGACCTCAAGCTCTGCTCTCACACCATGCTGCTGCCCACCTGGGGCCAGCTGGAGGGGCGGGTGATCGTCACCGCCTACAGTGCACGGACGAGGCCGTCTAGGCGGTGGTCTATGCCATGGAGGTCAGTGGGGGGCAGGGGGACCGCTTTCCTCTGAGGGGAGAAACACCCCAGCCAGCACGTTGCCTTCAGTTCGCAGGCGAGGCCCCCTCCGAAACATCCTGGGGCCGGAGCCTTGCCCGCGGCTGACCCGGGTTTGAGTCCCGGCATCCGATGTGGTTCCCTGAGCCCCGCCAGCAGGGAGCCCCAAGTACATCACTGGGTGTGGCTCAAAAAAGAGAATTTCGATTTATCTTTATAAAAATAAAATGTATAAAAATCGTAAAACACAAAAGACTACTCTAGCTCTATCATAAGCATTTTGGGACTGAGAGCAGCTGGAGGCAGATTCATTTTATTTCTGAATTATGAGACGCCAGGGATCGAACCCAGGTGGATGCACGTAAGGCAAGCGCAGTACCCCTAGCCCTGTGGTGTATGGGTCTCACAGCCTCTAGTGATCCACTCCGCCCTCACTGGGAAGCCCAGGGCACCCGCTTTCCGCACCTCTGTGTCCCTGACCCAGGCTTGTCACGCATCGCTGAACAAAGGCAGGCTCGAGTCTTCACGGAGTCCCTTGGCCCTGGAGGTGGGTCTGAGGCCAGCGGCACTTCCCCAGGACTTCAGGGTGATCGTTTCCCCCCTTTTCTGGGCTTCTCCTACGGATGGGGGTGGGGTCCATCGTGAACTCCGAGTGGTGACTCAAGCTGCAAACAAGGTCAGGGCACACGGACATGCTACTGGACTCGGGAGTGGGAAGCTTCCAATTAGTCGCTGAGGGGAACGTCACTTGAGTCTTCCCGGGATCCTGAATTCTGAACAGTGAAGACGATTCTTTGAATGGGGCTAGCCGCGTGGTTTGGGGTTTGGTCGGACTACAGCTGAATCTCACGAAAACAATGTTTATGAGAAACAGCCTCGTTCCTGACGCCCCATTCGCTCTCAACGGAACGACCATCTCCGAATGCAACAGTTATGTGTACCTAGGTCAAGAAGTCAACATGATGAATGACCTGGCACCCGAGCTGCGCAGGAGGAAGAGAGCGGCTTGGAATGCCTTCAAGAGCGTCGATGAAATAGCTAAGAGGACGAAAAACCTCCGGCTCCGAGCACATTTCTTCGATTCCCACTGTTCTTCCTGCATTAAATATGCCTCAGAGACCTGGGCCCTACGCAAACAGGATGAGAATGCTATTCGGGTCTCCCAAAGAGGAATCGAAAGAGCTATGCTTGGAGTATCACGCTTCGCTCAAATGAGAGAAAGAATCCAGAGTTCCGACCTCCGTCAACGATCAAGAATCAGGGATGCTGTGTTTGCCAAGGCGTCGAAAATCAGATAGGCTGGACCCGTAATGAGATTTGGAGACGACTGCTGGACTAGAGCCGTTACTGACTGGATTCCACGGGACGTCAAAAGACCGCGTGGCCGCCCACCTACCAGATGGTCAGACTTCTTCGTCAAGACCCTGAACGATCGGTTTGAGGCTCTTTGTGTTCCTAGAACGAACAGACGCCATTGGGCTACACTAGCACGCAAGAGGGACAAATGGAGACGTTACTGGTGCCTGCTCAAGCAAATCGATGAGTAACGGGATGTCAAGTGATCAAGTGAGGGAACTGTCACTCAAGTCTTCCCAGGACTCTGAATTCTGAACAGTGAAGATGAGTGTTTGAACGGGGCTAGCCGCAGTTTGGAATTTGGATGGTCTCTGCAGAGACCTTTTACTCTCCTTCAACTTATTCTTGGTGGGGGGTGTTGTTTTGACTTTATCTCATCTTTAAAAAATACAATCCAAGTCATCTCATTTCTGAGCTGGAACTTGAGCAATTAGCACACGAGTCCAAGGGAAGCCCCTGGCGTGATGTCCACGTCCTGCCGGCCACTCCCTGGGCAGCCCATGTCCTGTCCTGCCAGTCTCAAAGTTGACGGCCTCCACGTGGGGATGTGAGTTTTATTTATTGCTTTTTGAGTCACCCCCGGTGATGTTCAGGGTTTCTTCTGGTTCTGCACTGAACAATTACTCCTGGCTCGGGGGACCATATGGAATTCTGGGAATTGAACCCAGGTCAGCTGCGTGCAAAGCAAGTGCCCTCCCTGCTGTGCCATCGCTCCAGCCCTGAGCTTTCTTGTTTAATTTTTTTATATGTAGGAGTACTGCCACTTATTTAGCCACTGATTAGCTGATTGAATTGTGCATGAACTCCACCTTGCGTTTTTTTTCCATCTTCTATAATTTTATTTATTGAATCACCGTGAGCGCAGTTACAAAGCTTTCGGGTCTAAGTCTCAGTCATACAATGAAACACCCGTACCTTCACCAGTGCCCATTCTCCACCCCCAAAAACCCCAGAATTCCCCCATCCCACACCCTCCCCCTACCTGTGGAGCAGATGATTTCCACAATCCTCTCTCTCTACTTTGATCACATTCAATATTTTGACACCAGACCCACCATTATTATTTGAGGTTTTACCCCAACACTCAGATCTGCTGAAAAGGCAACAGTAGACAATTTGTGTTCTATTGCTGGTTATGAAGAACATATGATGTCGCGTGGCTGCAGTAGGGCCATGTGATTTTGAAATTCCAAAATTTTAACACTTAAATCTGGAGGGATTTCTGCCAAAAGCCACCGGGTTTCGAGATTTGCTCCTGAGTCTCTGGGATCATGGCCATTGAGCCGCTTAATCAGGAGCCAGAGAGGCCGCTCATGGGTGATGACTTGGGGTCTTGTTGGGACGGGGAGACCAGGACCGGCTCCAGCCCCATCCTGTGAGGCCCAACAAGTTTCCTCACTGCGGGCCCAGACCTGACTGTCCAATGGTCTCTGGAGGATGACGGCCACCGAGCTGCCAAGGGGGAGCAGGCAGAGGGGCAGCACCCTTTCACCCCTGGGGTGGCCCAGCGACAGTAACCTACTGCGGGGTCCGAACGCATTTCTGCCCAAAGCCGCTGGGTTCGAGATTTGTTTCTGAGTCTCTGGGATCATGGCCGTTAAGCAGCTTGATCAGGAGCCAGAGAGGCCGCTCGTGGGCGATGACTTGGGGTCTTGTTGGGGTGGGGAAGACAGGCCTGGCTCCCCCCACATCCCGTAAGGCCCAACAAGTTTCGTCACTGTGGGCCCAAACCTGACTATCCAGTGGCCTCTGAAGGATGGCGGCCACTGGGCCACCAGGGGGAATAGGCCAAGGCACAAAACCTATTCCCACCTGGGTTGGCCCAGCACCGGTAACCTACTGCAGGGACCGGACGCATTTCTACCTAAAGCCGCTGGTTTCCAAGATTCGTTTCTGAGTCTCTGGGATCATGGCCATTAAGCAGTTCAATCAGGAACCAGAGAGGCCATGCCTCCAATTATATAGCTGAGCCGGAGGTGGTTTGTGGGTGTGTCTCCCACATACCTAACTTTTGGCCATTTACTTTCTTTGTAAAGAAAGTTTTTGGGGTCTGGCCAAAGGCACAGCAGCAATTTTGGGGTACCTGGAAGTCTGAAGGCGCCATGAGGCTGCTGATGCACTCGCCTCAAAGGTACAGGCTTTGTTTTAAAAGCGAACATTAGGGGGCTGGAGCAATAACAGCGGGGAGGGCGTTTGCCTTGCACGCGGCCAACCCAGGTTCGATTCCCAGCATCCCATAGGGTCCCCTGAGCACTGCCAGGGGTGATTCCTGAGTGCAGAGCCAGGAGTAACCCCTGTGCGTCGCCAGGTATGACCCAAAGTAAGTAAAGTAAAGGCCCTCCCGTTGATCGTCGATTTGCTCGAGCGGGCCCAGTAACGTCTACCTTGGAGACTTTGTTGTTACTGTGTTTGGCATATCAAATGACGCAGCCAACATGGCCTAGCCGAGTTCGATTCCTCCGCCCCTCTCGGAGAGCCCGGGAAGCTACCGAGAGGATCTCGCCCGCACGGCAGAGCCTGGCAAGCTCCCCGTGACGTATTCGATATGCCAAACACAGTAACAACAAAGTCTCCAATGGAGACGTTACTGGGCCCGCTCGAGCAAATCAATGACCCAAAAAGCAAAAAATAAAAGCGAACATTATCACCAAGTCTCTTCCTGTACACTGTCCCTCACCCAAAGCCCTGCTAACCAGAAATGGGGGGTGGGCAAGGAGACATTGGCAGGAACCTCCACACCCACCAGCCCTGCGTGTCTGTGAAACGAGGCCTTTGCTTCCCTGCCTGGTCATGAGGGTCGGTCCCTCAAGTGCTCTCTGGCTCAACGAGGAGGAAAAATCCAAGAGCCCCTTGCAGACAGCACTTGGCTCTAGGAGTCAGGCCACAATCAGAACGTGGCCCATGCCTGTGGTTAGAGTGGGCCTGCCCACGGCTTCTCGGGAACAGGTCACTGCAGCTCGCTTCCTCTGGGCTGCAGCTGACAGCTTTGGGGTGGGAAGGATCTGACGCGTGGCCTGGGCAATTGAGTGTGAGTGTGTGTGTGTGTGGGGGGGGATGGACATCTTTCTCATTGACTTCTCATTCTTTTTTTAGTTTATTAAAAATCTTGTTTGAGAAAGGCACTATGGCACTGTCTTCCCATTGTTGTTCATCGATTTGCTCAAGCGGGCACCAGTAACGTCTCCATGGTGAGCCTTGTTGTTGCTGTTTTTGGTATATCAAATAAGCCATGGGGAGCTTGCCAGGCTCTGCCGTGCAGGCAGGATACTCTCGGTAGCTTGCTGGGCTCTCCGAGAGGGGTGGAGCAAATTTTAAAAAATTACCTTCAGTTCCAAGGAGAAGGCTCCACACTTCGTAAGGGGGAGAAACAGATCGACATTACTGTAAAATCTTCCAGAACAGGAAGTTTGACCTCCCCTGACGGTCAGGATGTGACGATCCCCCCAGCACGACTCCAGGAGGGCCGGGAAGGGGACGAGCCGCCGGCAAGGACAGAGCAGCCACACCAGGTTCCTCCCCATACACAATCATCTTTAATCTACGAAATAGAATCTCCTTACAAATTAGCTGTTCGCACAGTAGTGCCACTCATGGTTGATGCGGCCTGTGACCGTAGTCACGGCTTACTATGACTGTAGTCAGAAGGGAAGAGGGGCGGGCCCGCGACTGTCCCGGAAATCGAGAGCACCATCATTAGGAGAAGGAGAAGGATCTGTAGCTGTCCTTGTGGGGCGCGCAGGGCGAGAGCGGGCCCTCGCACCCGGGGAACCTGCGCAGGCCGCCCGACGAGCCCGAGATGCTCTCCAGCAGGCGCGTGATCCCGCGGCCGCGGACGCTGCTGCTGCCGCCGCCACCCGACAGCCGCACTCCGGAGGGACAGTCACCTAGGGCACGGGGAGGCGAGAGAGAGGGAGCAGCCGCGTCACACTGACGGAAGGAGACCCCGCAAGTCACCCCGATTCCTGCTGGCACCATCCTCGAGAGCACGGTCCTGCCCGGGGATTCCACTCAAGCTTTTCAGGAACCGCTGGAAAATTTTCAGACTTCCCCATTTCCCCAAAGGCATTGCCACATCCACACCACGAAGCTCAGCTTCTACTCCTCTCAGATGCGTCCTCTGCCGCAGAGAAACGCACACACCCAAACTGCTGGGGGTGTCCGCGCCGGCCAGAAGCCATGCAGAGCCGAGTCCTGACCTGATCCGAGCCGCTCGCTTACGGCGGCCCGTGCCCCCCAGCACCGTGCCCAGCGAGCGGGAACTCGGGGGCCACCTGAAGCACTTACCGCCGGGGGTGCTGGATCTCTGCTCCTGGATGGAAGAGCTGAAATGAGAGATGCCTGGACTCTCGACCCGGAGCTTCTGCGAGTAACAGAGAAACAGGAAAAGGTTGATCAGTCACTGGATCGTGGACTTCTAGTTCCAATCACGATATGTATCTTTTTGCTGCTTGGGCCACACCCAATGGTGCCTGGGTTCACTCCTGGATCTGAGTGCAGGGCTCACTCCTGTTGGGGCTCAGAGGACCGCAGGGGATGCCAGAGATCAAACCGGGGTCGGAGGCGTGCAGGCAAACGCCCTCCCCACTGCACAACTGCTCTGGCCCCTCGAATCACTATATTAAAAAATGCGAACACTCACCTAATGTGTGACCAATTTTGGAAGTGCATTCCTGTAGGAGGGAGGGAAGGAGATTCCAAGGGAACTGCAGGGTCAAGGACCATGATGGCATGCTTACTAAGAGGGTGCAATGGTGTGGGGATGAGGGAATCACCAAATGGAACTGGTGAAGGCGGGGTTCCGAGGGGAGCAGGCCACCGGGCACTGGAACGGGAGCACAAGTCGGTAGCGCACAGACTACAGCCCTGATTTCTCTCACCTGCTGCTGTTTTCTGAGGAGCAGCAGGAGGCAAAGGTCCCAAAGCCCCACCTAGTAGCACACACGGAAACTGCAGGTCGAGGGGAGCCAGGCCCTAGATCCGACACGCTGACAGGAACCCATCAAGGATGTGGTCAGTGGTGGACAAGTGGCCAGAGAGGGGCAAGTCCAAGGCAGTGGGGGCTAGGCCAGTGGGAAAGTTGAGCAGAGACTTCTGGGCAGGGCTCAGGTGGCCGAGCACATGGCCAGCACGCGAGGTCTGCGGCCAGCGCTGGTGTTGAGGGGCCTCTGAGCACCACCTGACACAGGGACCCCTGATGGGTAGACAACGGGGGGGGGGGCGACAGGCACCCCAGGCACCAACAGCGCCACCCGACAGGCACGACAGGTGAAGTCGGGGTTCAGGACACTGCAAGAAGTTCAGAAGGCAGAGTCCACCAACAAGAGGCCCAGGCCCTGGTCAGGGCGTGGGAGGGAAGGGCCGAGGCCAAGCACAGGCCAGCCCGGCCCCCGCACGCCTCCGAAACCGCCACAGGCTGGCTCACAGCAGCTATGGGGGGTGAGGGCCGGTGGTGTGGTCCGGCCGGTGCTGACCGTCCAGGAGGCAGCGCTGCCCACGCTGGGCTCAACACGGCCCTGGCCTCCAGCGCTCCAGGGAGCCAGCGACGCACTCTGCAGTCGTGACCACGACAAACCCACAAACACTGTGAGGACAGCGGCTTCGGGGACACACACGGCTCCAAGTTTGAACCCACAAAGAGATCCCTGAGCAAGCCCCGCCCAAGTCCACTGGTCACCCCAAACCCTCCTCACGCTTGTCCTTCACACAGCAGCCCGGGGTCCAGGGCAAGCGTCATGGGTCACTCCATCTGGACAGGCCCGACACAGTCCAGACCCAGGAGCCAACCCCAGCACCCCAAGAACTGTTGGGGGCCGGGTCACACCAACACCACAGGGCCACAGTTTTGGACCCCCACCCTGACGCTCACCCAACTCCAGAGCACTACTGTTTGGGGAGCACCTATCAACATTTGTGGATGGCCCTGTTCCAGGCAGATCACTGTGTACGATGCCCTTGGTTCTGCCAGCTATTAGCCTCTATGAGAACGCAGCGCTACACAGAAGGTCAGCGCAGGGGCCAAGAAGCTCGCATAGAGAAAGTCCCCGTAAAAACACCTCAAGCTACATCCCGCAAGTCCCGACTTGGAGACTGCAGCAGGATCCGCCCCTCAACCCCAGAATCCAGCAGGCCCCGCCCCTCGGCCCCCCACTGTGATGCTCTGTGATGCTCCGCTCACGTTCAGCCTGTTCAGCCTGGTGAACCCCATCAGGGAGAGACAGCAGGGGGCCCACCCGGGGCGCCTCCCACACACCTCCAGACATTCCACATACTCACATCAGCTACAGCCCAAAAGTTAATTCCTAATATAAATGTTGGGATGAGTGTTGTACCGAGACTAATTGCCAATTTGAACTCTCTCAGAACTTTGTTACACAGCTGGACCAAGGGCATGTCGGACAGGCAGAGGTAAGGAGAGTTACAGGTGGAGACCCAGACCCAGGCCGGCCCCAGCAGGACGTGGACGCCAGCCCAGAGCCTGGCCAGCCTTACCTGGTAACGTCCTGCGTCCAGTACCACCATCTTGGGTGTCACGCTATTGCTGGCCTCGTAATCCTGGAGCGGAACGTGAGCCTCGGTGAGCCGGATCCCAAAGAGAGTGGCCAGAGAGTTACTGATGCAGTACCTGGAAGGGGAGGGGCGATCAGGGGACCCTCCGCCCCGCGCGGCAGTAGCCCCAGCTTCAACCATGGCGCCAAGACAAAGCATCGGAAACAAACTGTCCCAAAGCAGACAAAACGGGGGGAGGGTTTTTTAGATTTAAGAAGAGATGAGACTTAATGTACATCCCCCCGCTCCGGCACCTGGAGTGTGCTCGTAAGGGGCGGGAATGAGGAAGGTTATCCAAACGCTTGAATATTTAAGGCAAACAGGAAAGCACCAAGAATAGTACCACGTTGGGGCTGGAGCGATAGCACAGCGGAGAGGGCGTTTGCCTTGCAGGAGCCAACCCAGGTTCAATTCCCAGCATCCCACAGGGAACACTGAGCACCCCTGGGAGTAATTGCTTAGTGCAGAGCCAGGAGTAACCCGAGCATCACCGGGTGTGACCCAAAAAGCAAAAAAAAAAGAACAAAAAAAAAAACCCAAACAAACAGAACAGTGTGTCAGTCAGTCGTGAAATGGGACAGTGCTGACCCCTGCCAGCGTCAGGAGCTGAGAGCCCAAGGCCGACGCGTTCGACAGGCCCTTCTCCAACTCACGCAATTTTCTTGCAAACGGCTAGTGCACAGAAGAGAATGTCATTTTCTTCATGCCACTTGCACCTGTGCCAAAAAAAGGAGAGTTTTAGAACCCTGGCCTAAAGGAGCACATCAGGGCTCTATACACCCAATTCCTCACCTGGTTAAATATCACTTAGAGAAAAAAATTACTTTTTTCAACTTAAAGCACACCGAAAACAAGAATCACGTTTGAAGCAAGTCCTATCAGCTCACGCTGCCAAGTCCTATGACTCTCAGCTGGTCCCCCAGAGCCCACGGCCCGAGGCCCTTGGAAGCCACCACGGAGCCGAGCCCGCCACCTCAGCGCTCAGGCAAGGGGGTCCCACCCACCTGGCTTCCGAGGGCCCCTCCCGGGCACACCACAGCTCTGGCCCCAGCTCTCGAATGGGGCGGGGTCCCTTCCAGTAACTGCTCTCGGGACGGCTGAAGGGGCCCGAGAGAGGCTACACTGACAAGGACCCTTCGGGAAGTTCTGGTTCGCCCCCGGAAGCTGCTTCTGACATCTGTTAGATCAGGAAAGAGGCCGGCAGACAGACGGCAGGTCGAAAGTTCGCCCTCGGGTTAGGTGCAGTACCCTACAGAGCGACCCCTGAGCATGGACAGGTGACTCCAAATCAGAACCACAGAGAGTGAAGGACATAGAAGGTGAAGATTTAGAAACACATTAGCCAGCAGCTGAGAACAAAGCACAAACCAGAGCACCTCCGCAGTCTCGACTATTGACAAGAAACACCAAACTAGACCAGCAGCACAATGAAGATGTCACAAAACTCACTACCCATCAATAGGGGGGGGCTCACCTTCCAAGTCATTTCGCACCAGCCCCCAGGCCTGGCAACTGGCACTGACGCAGAGGGGGAAGGAACCGTTCAGGAGTCACAGGACAAGAACTGACGCCCTGAAGCCAAGCACCGTGGGCGCCGTGGGACAGTCGGCTTTAGCCATCGGCCCAACTGGACTCAGCGGAGAAGGGGGCGCCCAAAGCACCCGAGGAAAAGGAACTGGAAACCATGGCAGCGAGAGAGAGAGTCACAGAGAAATGTGTGCAGAGATGGTCCCAGGCCTGCCAGAAAGGGCCCACGTCCCCCAGCACCGCCAGGCCCTGCATGCCGTGATGGGGGCCAGCGCATGTGGGCGGCAGCCGAGACTCTCAGACACAGAGACCACGGGCAGGCGGCCTCCTCTAGCCAGAGGGGCAGTAAGTGACCGGCAGGGGGTCCAAGGCTATGCCCAGACTAGCTGGGGGGGGGGGCATGACAGGCCCTTCAGGTCGGGTAACTGAATGGTTGACAGCCCGGCCCGACCTGTCCCCGCCGACTGTTCTGGTCACACACAGGGCCTTGGTTCTACACTGCAAAGGAGTCGTGTCAGCAACCCTCTCCCCACCAGCCAGAGGAGGGACGGTTACATCCACACCCACATCCATACAGAAACATGTTACAGCGTTACTGATTACACAACATCAAAGACCGATAGGAGCACTCTGTACTATCCCTGCAACTTTCCCCGAGAGCTGGGATTATTCCAAATCGAAAGTACTCAGGCATTTTACTTATTCCTCCTAAGTAGCAGTCAGCCCAAGAATTCCCTGAGACATCAAGACTTGAATATAATAATCTACCTAACTGATAAAAAACATTCTTTGACCAGATAGAAATTCCATGTGATCAAGAACCGTGTCCGCTTGTGTGGCGACCGTTGGTCTTCCAAGTAGACAAAGCAACAACTGATCTTCTGGTCAAGGGCCCCAGCCCACACACCTGGTGTTGCTGGAATAATCCCACATGGCCACGTCGAGGAGGCTCCGGACCCAGGTCTTGGACGGCTCCTTGCGGAACTTTTGCTGGTAGATCCCCACAACGAGGTCCTCAACGGTGAGCAGCTCTAGGTTTTGTCGGATTTCTTCCACCGCAAACAGAAACACACACGTCAGCAGCTGCAGTTGGCGGAACGCGGACCCACACGCCCAGTGGAAACGGGGGGAGCGACTCACCCGAAGCCTTGGTCATGTGCTTCAAACACCAGTTGACTCTGGCCCTGTCGTCAGACTGGAGGGAAAATGACGTGTGTTTACTGACAATTAGATGAGGGTTGATCCTTTCACGGGAAAGGCACGTAGGGGCTGGGCATGGCAGAATGTCAGGATGGCACGCAGGAAATCGAACCCTGATTGGCAATGCTGAAATGCTGTATGACAGCCTAAGGGAAACCGAGGGAAGGCAGCTACGGGATCACCATCCGGGGTTTGCTCGTGGTTGGGGCCCGAGTGACAGGACAGTGGGAAGGGCACTTGCTTCGCAGGCAGTCGACCTGGGTTTAATCCCTGGCAACACTTACGGTCCCCTGAGCATCGCCAGGTGCTAATTCCTGAGTGCAGAGCATGAGTGACCCCTGAGCACCACCAGGTATGACCCAAAAAGGAAAAAAAGCAACAAATAGTCCATCCATGGTAATTTCAATAAGCGAAAAAGGGGAACTGCATCAACTCCTAGCCTAGAACCTAGAATGGTGTAGACCAAAAGGTCACAAAAAGGAACGAAGACAACTCTGAAGAGATCACTTTCCTTAGAGCGACAGGATACAACACGAACATCCACTCTTCAAGATAACAAAATACTGAAGAAGGGCCAGAATGAAAGCACAGTGGGGAGGTGACTGCCAATCAGGACTCGATTTCCAGCATCCCATATGGTCCCCCAAGTACCACTAGGAGTAATTCCTGAGCGCAGAGACAGGAGTAACACCTGGGCATCATCAGGCATGGCCAAAAACTAAAATACTGAACGTGTCTCAAGAACGGACTAAAGCGATGTATCAAGGTAGAAACCCGCTCAGCTTCTGCAGTCTGGAGCCTTCCCATAGCAGACACCAAGCCGAGCACTGGCGCAGTCAGAATGTGTGTGCGCACCGGGCTGGCATAGGGAAAGCCTCTTCAGGAGCGTTTCCTGGACTGGGGGTGTCTCCACGGACTTCCCAGGCACGCGTCGGCGGGAATTACCTTGCAGTAGATGGGTGGCCACATCCCCGGGGCTGGATGAATGAATCGATAGAGATTTTGTAACACAGTTGCCTGGTCGTGCCCGGATTCAAAGTTGGAAATCGGAATCTTGTGGCTGGAATCACCTGCGGGAGGGGGCGCGTATCGTGAAGCCAGGACTGACCCCAGCCGTCTCCCCTCTCCCTGCTCTCTCTACTTTGAATGGGCATCCCTGAAAACGGCTCTCGCCGAGAACGCCCGATTCTTCGGAAACCTACTTGGCACCTGGTCAGTGCAAGCACAATATGGAAAACAAGTGCAAAATGGAACCCCAAGCACCACCAAAGAGCAAACAACAAGTGCCAGTTCTCAGTTCATAGAAATACGCCTTTACGCGTTCCGTCCGGTGCCTGCACTGTCACGAAGATTCTCCCAGCGCCAAGGCACCCCCCCCCCCCCCCCGCGGGAAGCCTGCTTTGGCTAAGCGCAGACGCCATCGCCAGCTCACCACACTTACTTGCAGCCTGACAGTGAAACCGGAATCCTCGTGGAATTTCACCTGCAAGACATAACAGTTTTGTTTTTGGGTCACACCCAGCGATGCTCAGGGGTTTCTCCTGGCTCTGCACTCAGGAATCACTCTTGGGGGAATCCTATGGGATGCTGGGGATCAAACCCGGGTCGGCCGCATGCAAGGCCAACGCCCTACCTGCTGTACTATTGCTCCGACCCCCAAAAACAGTTTTGCTGGGAGCAGCAGAGGCCGGGGACGGTCAGACGCCGGGAGGACTGGCCGTGGAGGACGCGGCCACGCACCTGGGTTGATGAAGCTGTGGAAATCTGCCATGATGCCGTCCTGGAGCGAGTACTTGACGCAGCCGATCTCACAGGGCAGGAAGCGCTGCTCGCAGTGCGGGGGCAGCTCGCCGTGGCTGAAGATGTTCAGGAAGTAGAAGATGCCTCCCAGGAGCGCTGGCGACAGAGCGGAAGCAGAATTACCCCACGGGCAGCTCAGAAACACCCAGCCTTCAGGAGCAAACGCTCACACCACAGGAAAACCGTCAGCTCTATCGGCCCAGACCAGACACAGACTCAACTGCAGTAGGAACGTGTAACCCTGAACTCTTCCTGAAGTGACAAATTCATTCAACTCCACCCAGACCCGCACGACTTAGCGGCCCAGCAGCCAGACTCCAGAATGACGACGAAACACCCTGAGCCGTTTTTAACACGTGTAAGGATCTGGGAAATCAAGCCAAGGACAGTGGTGTAGAAAAACGCTTCGGGATAAACTATTCATTCGGCTCAGTTCAGCTCAGTTCTTTACCTTTCACCTACACGTACACAACAATCCTACCCATTTTCTAAAGGAAGAGGAAATAAGAATATGAATATGAGGTGCTCACTGACCAGAATTAGCCAGATTCAATTTAAAAAAAAAAAAGGCCAGAATTTCAAGGACTCGTCGTAACATGCTCTTTTCTAAGTTGGCTCAGTAATTCATCTGTCCATTTATAACCTAAATGTATTGCGGTGTCCACCTACACGTTAAAATCTGAGAAGTATGCTTAATAATAAGTGGCAGGAGTCGAGAACAGATTTCTGTTAAGGAAAAACATTCAGCGTTATTCCTATAAATGCAAATCACCTGAGTCAACGTCTCTGAGATGCAGGATTAAGATCAACAAAATACACTCACTGTTTTTTAATTGAATCACCTTGGGATAAACTGAATCACCGTGAGATACACAGGGACTGGGGTTCGGTCAGACAACGCTCCGACACCAGTCCCTCCACCAGCACACGTTTCCCTCCCACCCACCCCCAACTGAACGGTGTGAGCGCCCTAGAGGGTCGCTCGTTACTCTACCTTGATCACTGTTTAAAGACAAGGTCGACATATCTGGGGGTGAGAAGTTCTGCTTGGGCACAAGCATGCAGGGTCTCCTCAGCGGGGTGCAGACAGGTTTCTAAGGAAGAGAAGGACACGCACAGCTGTTCCCAGCCCTCAGCGACCCTCAGCCACGGGGGCAGGGGCAGCCACAACCACAGGTGCCTGGGGAAAGAGCCCCAAGGGAAGCCCAGGTGCATCCCCGCCACAGCCCCCCAAAACTCCCGGGGGCTTAGCTGACCCCTGACCATAGGCCAATCACGCCACATGACTGGATCCTGGCACGCAGACTGCTGATGGCACTGACCCCCCAGCACTGATGAGACCCCAAACCCTTGACTCCCCGAAAATCACGCTATAGACTGCCATCCAGAACCCTGACGGTAACAGATCAGCCAAGCCACAGTTTGTCCATTATCGTCTCCTCTCTATTCCTACTTGGAGAGCAAGCCTGAGGAAAGAAAATGCTGGTGCCAGAGCTCTAGGACACCAGGGAAAGCATTTGCCTTGCACACAGTTGACCTGGGTTCGATCCTTGGCATCCCATTATGATCCCCCAAGCACCGCCAAGAGGATTCCTGAATGCAGAGCCAGGAGTAACCCCCGAACATCGCCGGGTGTGGCCCAAACACCAAAAAAAAAAAAAAGAAAGAAAGAAAGAAAGAAGAAAATGCTAAGAAAATCAAGAGGTGGGGGCAGAGAGATAGCACAGTGGGGAGGGCCCTGGTCTTGCAGGCGGCAGACCCAGATTCACTCCCCGGCATCCCAGAGGATCGCCCAGGCCCCACCAGAAGGGACCCCTAAGTGAAGAGTCATGGACCAGACCTGAGCACTGTTAGGTATGATCCAGGAACAAAACATGGGAAAAAAGGTGACCCCTAACTTGGCCATGCACTGTCACATTCTCCCTATGATCCCCCTGCCCCTAGAGCCCCAGGCCACACACCAGCTCCCCAGCCCAGAGCACATCAGCCACACAGGGGCTGGAGAGATGGTCCAGCCACTGGCCGGGCTCAATCCTCAGCCTCACATTTGGCCCTCCAAGCACCCCAAGGGTGATTCCCGGGTGCAGAGTCAGGAGTGACTCTGGGAATCACGGGGTGTGATCCAAGATAAAACAACAACAACAACAAAAAAACTAACAAAAAGAACTTTAGTCACGCTGATACATCTGTTCCCTCCAAGTGGAAAAGCCCCATGAGGCTGAAACCTGAGGACAGGCATGTTATCAGCTGACACACACTCGGGGATCACGCCTCCTAACAAACTCCAAGAACGGAGTAAATGAACCAAGGGCCGGTCCAGTACCTCTGAGCACAAACCCCACTGAAGAGCTTCTGCTTCAACTCCAGCTCACTGAGCACAGGCCAGCCCAGCTCTCCGGGATGTGCGCCCTCGCCGACGCTTTACCGACAGAACTTTAGGGCCCGGAGCACTAGCACAGCCGGGAGGGCGCTGGTTTTGCACGAGGCCTATCAGGATCCAACCCCCAAGCACCCTCCATGATCCCCCAAGCCTGCCAGGAGTGAGTCCTGAGTTCAGAGCCAGAAAGTAAGCCCTGAGCGTCACCAGGGGGGTCCAAAAACAAGAAACAAGGGGCTGGAGCGATAGCACAGAGGCCAACCTGGGTTCGATTCCCAGTAACCCATATGGTCCCCCGAGCACCACCAGGGGTAATTCCTGAGTGCAGAGCCAGGAGTAAACCCTCCCCCTCCATTTCCCTACCAACCAAAGTTTGGACTATTATTGGTTTGGGAGGGTCACACCTGGTGATGCTCATGGCTGACTCCTGATACTGCACTCAGGAATTACTCCTGGCGGTGCACTGTGGTCATATGGGATGCCGGGTATCGAACCCGAGTCTGCTGCACGCAAGACGAACACTCTACCCACTGTGCCATCGCTCCAGCCCCTACCAACTGAACTTTTAACGTGAGGCGTTTTCCTCCTGGTCTGATTTCAGCAGAGCCGCAGCTGGGCAGCCCTTTGGCTAACGGCTCCAGCTCAAACCCTCCAAGTCTCCTAGAAGTGGCCCGGCCCTCCCCGTGCGCGGCGGGGAACCGGTCCAACAGAGACCCAGTGAGGACCGCGGTCTAACTGGCCGCAGCTTTCGGGGGCACTGGCTGGAGAGGGGCTGGGGGGAACCTGAGGGGTTTCATTCCTCCAGACCAGCCCTGGACGAGGGGAATTTACAACTGAAAACCGTTGGGGCCAGATGGACCATGCAGGGCGGGGCGCTGGCCTCGCATGCAGCCGACCCAGGTTTAGGGTCCCTCCAAGCCCCCCACGGGGTGGGGGTCATCCCTGCCTGCAGAGCCGGAAGTGAGCCCTGAGCAGCCACGGGTGCGACCCCAACGGCGCCTTTTTAAATTTCCTGCCCCGACCCCACCTCCCCCCCCAGCGGCCTCTACCTGCTTCTCCACCGGCGCCGGGTCCTTGCCCTGGGCGGCTCTCCACTCGCGCGCCATCTCCGCGTACTTCTCCTTCTCCTCCTCGCTCAGGAGCTGGGGGGCGGGGAGGTGGGCTGCGTGAGGTCCCCGGGACCCCTCCCACCCCTGCAGACCAGGGGCTGGGCGTCTCCCGGGGGTGGGGGGGACTTCCGGGGCTGGGGGAGAGGCTCCCAGGGCTGGGACTTCTGGGGCTGGGGGTCTCCCAGGGCTGGGGGCTCTGGGGGTTCCCGGCGTTGGGGGACCTCCCGGCACTGGGGGGGTCTCCAAGCACTGGGGGTTTCCGGGGCTGGGGGGCTTCCGGACTCCTGGGACTGGGGGCTTCCCGGGGCTGGGGAGTTCCGGGACTGGGGTCTTCCGGGGCTGGGGGGTGGTTCCGGGTCTGGGGGTTCCCGAGGCTGGGGGGCTTCCCAGGGCTGTGGGGGTTCTGGGGCTGGGGACTTTCCCGGGGCTGGGGGGGGAGTCCGGGGCTGGGGGTTCCCGAGGCTGGGGGGCTTCCCAGGGCTGGGGGGGTTCTGGGGCTGGGGACTTTCCCGGGGCTGGGGGGGGGATTCCGGGGCTGGGGGTTCCCGAGGCTGGGGGGCTTCCCAGGGCTGGGGGGTTCTGGGGCTGGGGACTTTCCCGGGGCTGGGGGGGGATTCCGGGGCTGGGGGCTCCCAGGGCTGGGGGGTTCCGGGGCTGGGGGTTCCCGAGGCTGGGGGGCTTCCCAGGGCTGGGGGGATTCTGGGGCTGGTGGCTTTCCCGGGGCTGGGGTGCTTCCGGGGCTGGGGGGGCTCCCGGGGCTGGGGGCTTCCTGGGACTGGGGGCTTCCCGGGGCTGGGGGGGCTTCCGGATCACTTTGTCCCGGGACGCCCCCCTCCACCCCCCCCACCGGGCAGAGGCTGCCCGAGAGGCCCCCCAGGCCGACCCTCCCGCCTCGCCCGCCCGCCCGGGGGCCTCGGCCCGGCCGACCCACCGCCCAGTCGGCCGAGCAGTAGGGGATGGCATCGGCCACGCGGGCCACGGGCAGGCCTCGCCGCCGCAGCTCCGGGATCTTCTCCTGCACGAAGAAGTAATAGGCGTTCCGACTGGCCTTTCGGTTGGGCATGGCGAGCGCACGGGGCTTGGCCTGGCTCGACGACACCGCGACGACGACGACACCACGACGACGAGCCGCACCAGCCGCCCGCGGCCTCGCCGGGCTCCCGCCCTTAATAACCGCGGCTGCTGCGCCTGCGCGCGCCGCCTCGCCCGCTCCCAGCCAATCAGGGCGCGGGGCGCAGCCGCAGTGCAGAAAAACTGTCCGACACCCGGAAGCGGCTCCCTCGCGGGCTGCGTGCCCATTGGCGCGGGCGGGGTCACGTGGTGTGGGTCCCCCCCCCCATCACGTGGCGCGAGCCCAGTCACGTGGCGCGGAGGCGTTCGCGAGGTGCAGCCCGCTTAGTCACGTGGGCAGGAGGGTGCAGTGTCTGTCCATTGTTGCGTAATACGGTGCGGGAGGGGGTGGGAGATGGAGAAGAGGTGGGTGATAGTGAGATTGGTTTTAACCCGCCCCCCCCAAATACTTGCCCTCAGCTTTATTTTTTTTTCTTTTTGGATCACACCTGGCGATGCTCAGGGGTTCCTCCTGGCTCTGCACTCAGGAATCACTCCTGGCGGTGCTCAGGGGACCCTATGGGATGCTGGGAATCGAACCCGGGTCGGCCATGTGCAAGGCAAACCCTACCCGCTGTGCTATCACTCCAGCCTCAAGCTTAACGACATTCTGATAGGAAGAGATGGAGAGCACTTGTCCTCCTGTTGTTCATCAATTTGCTCGAGAGGGCACCAGTCATGTCTCCATGGTGAGACTTGTTGTGACTGTGTTTGGCATCTCCAAGACACCACGGGGAGCTTGCCAGGCTCCGCAGTGCAGGCAGGATCCTCTCAGTAGCTTGCCAGGCTCTCCGAGAGGGTCGGAGGAATCGAACCTGGGTCAGCTGCCGTCAATGCAAATGCCGTACCTGCTGTGCTATCGCTCCAGCCCGAGATGGAAAGAAGTCAGGATATCAGCCCTTCCACCCATATGGGGTTTTTTCCTAATAACGTCCTGTGTTACCTGTCAGGAATGGACCCCAGGATCTCACCCCAGAGGGGTCATGTGGTGGTTAAGGGCTAGGAAGGACACTTTCTCACTTTTTTTTCTTTATGGTTTTTGGGGGCTCACCCGGCAGTGCTCAGGGCCTCCTCTTGGCTCTGCGCTCAGGGATCCCTCTTAGCGGTGCTTAAGGGGGGGGGGATTGAACCCGGGTCAGTTGCTGCAAGGCAAGCACCCTGCCCTAACCCGCTGTACTATCGCTTCAGCCCCTCCCTCTCACTTTTTATTTTATTTTATTTAGCTTTTTAGATCATACCTGGTAATGCTCAGGGGTTACTCCTGGCTCATGCACTCAGGAATTACTCCTGGCAGTGCTTGGGGAACCAGATGGGATGCTGGGAATTGAACCCGGGTCGGCCACGTAAAAGGCAAATGCCCTACCCACTGTGCCATTGCCCCAGCCCCCACTTTTCTTTTTAATATCAGACCATTTTATCCTCCTCTTTGAAAGCTGATTTGAATCTTTGTGTGTGTGTGTGTGTGTGTCGGTCCTCCACATTCTTGCTTGATGTCATCTCACTGCTTTCTCTCACATAGGATGCGGTTATAATGTCAAACGTAGTTCTGTGTCCTCATCTGTTCTATCATCAGTGGCATTTCTGGGTCTGTTTCTACTGAAGAAGAATCATTTTTTCTTCCTAATTATGAAAGCTGCCCTGCTTCCTTGCAAGCTTGGTGGCACCGGGTTGACAGACGGGGCAAATTCCCCCTGTTAAAGAGGGCTGTGTATTCTGGTCTTCTTATAAATACTCAGGGGCTTTGTTCTGCAACCGAATCATGTCACTTTGAAGCAACGAGCCTGATTGGGGCTCGTTTTTCAGGCCGGTTTTGGACATTGTTATTCCAAACCCCCAGCCACTTTTGCTGGCGTTCTCTCCTCAGCTGATGGAACCCCTCTGAGCACCTGGCAGCCCGTGGCAGATTTTGCTATTCCTGGCCCTTGTGTGTTCAGAGGGCCGGCCCTTCAGAGCCTTCCAGGGTGATCTTTCCCTGTCGTGTATGTAGAGTTACTCCCACACACTGGCATCAGGATTTCAGCTGGTGCTTCCAGGGAGCCCCTCAGCAGATTTCCAGAAGCTTTCTTTGTGTTCTTCATGCTTTTTGGAACGCTGTCCTGCCAGCTCCAGCCCAAGTGGCCTATTTAAATGGTCCACTGTAGGGGCTGGAGCAATAGCACAGCAGGTAGGGTGTTTGCCTTGCATGCAGCTGACCTAGGTTCGATTCCCAGGATCCCATATGGTCCCCTGAGCACCGCCAGGGGTAATTCCTGAGTGTCTGAGCCAGGAGTAACTCCTGCACATTGCTGGGTATGACCCAAAAAACAAACAAAAAAAATGGTCCACTGTATCTCCCACGCCCAGGGAGATCAGGGGACTCATGACCGTGAGACCAGACCACCTCATGTCCATGGTGCATTCCAGATTCTCACTGCACTGCCAGGAGTAATTCCTGAGTGCATGAGCCAGCAGTAACCCCTGTGCATCGCCAGGTGTAACCCCCCCGAAAAAGGTTCACCCACCATACCTACCCCCATCTTTCCTTCTGTGTGGGGTATATAAACAATATTCCTTATCGCTGACCATTTTTTTCCATTAAGGATGCACGCAGCCGACCTGGGTTCGATTCCTCCATCCCTCTTGGAGAGCCCGCCAAACTACTGAGAGTATCCCGCCCTCACGGCAGAGCCCGGCATGCTATCGTGGCATATTCAATATGCCAAAACAGTAACAACAAGTCTCACAATGGAGATATTACTGGTGCCCGCTCAAGCAAATCGATGGACAATGGAGGACAGTGCTACAGTACTACAGTGTTTAGTGCATCGTGGCTGGAGTTGCCTGATTCTCTGGTTAACACCTTCAAGCATTCTTTAGATGTCACCGCTAACTTTTAGAGAAAGAATCAGGGCAGCTTCTGAGGAGGGGTGGCATTTTGACATTTAAAATGAGAAAAAAAATAGTAGAAGACTACTATTGGGCTGGAGCGGTGGCACAGTGGGTAGGGCGTTTGCCTTGCAAGTGGCGGACTTGGCCGAGCCAGGTTTGATTCCTCTGCCCCTCTCGGAGAGCCCGGCAAGCTACCGAGAGTATCTCGCCCGCGCGGCAGAGCCTGGCAAGCTCCCCGTGACGTATTCGATATGCCAAACACAGTAA
The DNA here is from genome assembly GCF_029834395.1 of Sorex fumeus. Lineage (NCBI taxonomy): Eukaryota > Metazoa > Chordata > Mammalia > Eulipotyphla > Soricidae > Sorex > Sorex fumeus. Next base: position 849,940 of record NW_026606283.1, on the reverse strand, counting down.
CAACAACTCTCACAATGGAGACATTACTGGGCCCGCTTGAGCAAATTGATGAACAACGGGAGGACAGTGCTACAGTGCTAATATCCATGGCCAGGGAAAATAGGACTAGGAGGACTGGTCAGTGGTTGGAATCAACCACAAGGGTGTGAGGGCTGATGGTGAGTAAGATATAGAAGGGACCAGGATGACAATAATAACTGGGAAGGATCGCGCTGGACAAGAATTGAGGGTTAAAAGTGGTAAAGGAATATTCTTGATAAACTTTCAGTATCAATATTGCAAACCACAATGCCCAAATGGGGGGGGGGGGAAGAGAAAGGGGAAAGAGAGAGAAAGAGAGAGAGAGAACCTGTCATTGAGGCAGGCAGGAGTTGGGAGGTGGGGGTGATGGGAGGGACCCTGGGGACCCTGGTGCTGGGAAAGGCGCCCTGGAGGAGGGATGGATGTTGGAACACTGTATGACTGAAACCCAATCATGAACAGCTTTGGAAGGGTCTATCTCACAGTGATTCAATTAAAAAGTTAAAAAAAAAGAATTAGAAAAGAATACAAAGGACGGGGCTGGAGCAATGGCACAGCGGGGAGGGCGTTTGCCTTGCATGCAGCCGACCTAGGTTCGATTCCCAGCATTCCATAGGGTCCCCCAGCACCGCCAGGAGTAATTCCTGAGTGCATGAACCAGGAGGAACTCCTGTGCATCGCTGGGTGTGACCCAAAAAGCAAAAAAAAGAATGCAGAGAAGCAGAGGATGTCCTGAGAAGAGCAATGCAGAGAGGGAACAGCTTGGGTGGGAATCCGACGATGACGCACCTGAGTGCCCTCCAGAGAATCACGTGTAGCCCCAGGGTCGACAGGTAAGATGAGCCTTCGGCAGTCAGGGGAGGGGGGTGTGGGGATCAAACCCGGGCAGCCACGTGTGACTCAAGCGCCCTTCTCACTGCACTGTGGCTCTGGCCCCGAGATCACTAGTTGGGATGATATTTGGAGAAGAGGCTTGTATGGCAAGAAGGGGCACAGGAGCGAGTGCCCAGCAGTGTATGTAAAAGGTGAGTGGGACCGAGCAGAGACAGGGCTGGCACGAGGCAGAGGTGGGGTCTAAATTGTGCTGGGTGGAGCAGTAGGCAGATGGGTTTGGGAGGGGGGTGGCAAGGGGGTGCCTTTGCCTCAGCCTGGCCCGGGGATCACACAGGTGGCTAAGAAGAGCCCAAAGCTTCACCCTGACTGCCGTGATTTCTACCACCTGCTCCTCTTCTCCTTTGATTTTTTAAAAATTTTTATTAGTGAAACAGCACGAGGTACAGTTGAAGACTTACAAACTTTTGTGCTTGGGTTTCGATTATACAATGATCAAATACCCATCCCTCCACCAGTGCCCATTCTCCACCACCGTGGATAATATCCCTCCCCCCTCAGCCCCCCCACCCCACCCCGCCTCTGTGGCAGGGCATTCCCTTTTGTTCTCTCTCTCCTTTTGGGTGTTGTGGTTTGCAAGAGAGGCACTGAGTGGCCATCATGTTCGGTCTATAGTCTACCTTCAGCATGCTTCTCCCATACTGGGAATTGATTTTCTTCTTTTTGGTTTATTTTAAGGGCCACATCCAGTGGCTGTGCTCAGGGCTTACTCTGCCCTCAAAAATCACTCCTGGCGGGGTTTGGGGAGACCTTATGGGGTGTTGGGGATGGATCCCAGGTGGGCAAGCACCTTAGCCACTGTCCTAGCTCTTCAGTCCTTCCTCCCTTTGATACAATTGATGTGATTTTTCATTTTCTCTCTTTTTATTTTTTATTTTTTGGCCTTTTGATCACATCTGGCGATGCACAGGGGTTACTCCTGGCTCTGCACTCAGGAATTACTCCTGGAAGTGCTCAGGGGACCATATAGGATTCTGGGGATCGAACCCAGGTCTGTCATGTGCAAGGCAAATGCCCTCCCCCCTGTACTATCGCTCCAGCCCCTTATTTTCTCTGAAGACCTATGTAATCAGGGCCGGAGTGTTAGTACAGTGGCAAGGGCATTTGCCTTGCATGTGGCCGACCTGGGTTCAATCCTTGGCATCCCATAGGGCTCCCCCAAGCACCGCCAGGAGAAATTCCTGAGTGTAGAGCCAGGAGTCATCCCTGAGCATCGCCAGGTGTGACCCAAAAAGCCAAAAAAAAAAAAAAAAGATGACCTATGCAACCAGGTTTCCCCTCTCAGCAGAATGAGCTCCGATTCAGAAATTCCAGAGAGTGGCAGGTGAGGTGGGGGTGCGTGTGGGTTAGGGTGAAGGAGCAAATGGGGACACGTTGGTTTTGAAACGCCGTTCTCCACTCTGAGACAACGCCAAGTAAGCAGCCGGAACCTGGGCTCCAGAAAAAAAATCTGGGCGTCAGCCACTCCGAGATGATGTTTAAATTCGTGGAAATGGATGAGATCACCTCAGACAGAGGCACAGAGCGGGGGATGTTTTTTAGGAGGGGATGCTTCGCGCAGTGACTAAGAGTGCCCTGGTGGCTGGATCCAGTTAAAACAGCAGGAATCAGGTGAACAGAACAAAGCCAGTGGCGTCGCCAGGGAGAGAGATGAAGTGAGAGAGTGCCGAGATGTGGGTTCCATGAAGGACTCCGGGGAGCCCTGATGGAGGAAATGAAATCCAAGCAAATCGTGGGAGAAGAGAGGCGAGGAGTCGGGGTAGGGCATCGAGTGTGGTGACCCACAAGGCGAGTCTGGGCCGGCATGGCAAGGGGACCAGCAGAGGCTCGCAAGGAGGACACAAGCTCCACCGGGTTGGGCCAGAAGCCGCTGGAGATTGACTGGTCACTTTTTTTGGGGGGGTCACACCCAGTGATGCTCAGGGGTTCCTCCTGGTTCATGCACTCAGGAATTACTCCTGGCGGTGCTTGGGGGACCCTATGGGATGCTGGGAATCAAACCCAGGTCGGCCGTGTGCAAGGCAAACGCCCTCCCCGCTGTACTATCACTCCAGCCCCTGACTGGTCGCTTTTATAGCCGAAGTCTGAGGTGTCAAATTCAGCTGCGGGGTGTGATGAAAACTCCCCAACAGGAGATGGAGTTTCAGAAACACAGTCACCCCCCGCCCCAGCCCCAATGCGGGTTTCCCCAAGTGCTGGTCCAAGTGGGGGTCCAGGATGGTCCCGAGTGCGTTCTCCAACCTGTGTCATCAAGGCAGGGTGGGACAGGGGTCAGGCGCTGACCTGGCACGCAGCCGACCAGGGTTTTATCTGCTGGCACCACATAGGGTCCCCTGGGTACCACCAGGAGTGACGCCTGAGCACAGAGTCAGGAAGAAGCCCTGAGCACTTCCAGATGTGCCCACCTCCCCCCCCAAAAAAGTAATAAACAATAATAAAAATCACAGCAGGCAGTCACAGAAAGTTGTGTCATCAGCTTCTCCGCTCGACATGGCACCGAGGGGCTGGAGTGATAGCACAGTGGAGAGGGCATTTGCCTTGCATGCGGCCAACCCTCGTTCAATTCCCAGCATCCCACAGAATCCCCCGAGCACCGCCAGGAGTAATTCCTGAGTGCATGAGCCAGGAGGAACCCCTGTGCATCGCCGAGTGTGACCCTAAAAGAAAAAAAATGGCACCGAGACTAGCTCATTTCTGCCACCATCCCCATCTGCGGAATGGGAGACGGAGGTGCAGATAGTCCAGAGGGACATGCCAAGACACATGGCCCAGAGGGGCACCCACAATGTGCCCCTTTGCCGAAGCACATGGGATCTTTCCAACATGCCCAGCGTATTTAGAGATGCCCGGATGTACCAGTACATCCTCGAGAACTCAGCCTAAACCCTCCAGTGTGCACTCTGGACACTTCTGGGCTCTCGCAGGGACCATGGACTGTGCCTCTTGTTTCTGGCACTACAAAGCTCCGAACCAGCCTCATGCATTCGAGGTTGCCTCTTAATCCCTCTGACCCGCAGTGGCTACCATCACGTGGCTGGCCCACGGGTCTAATCTCATCCTGCTGCTGACCTAGACTTAGTGGGGCCCATTGGCCAGCTCCCCAGAACTGACATCAACTCTCTGACCATGTTGCTGAACTGCCATCTTATTTTTTTTTAAATATTTTTTGTTTGCTTTTTGGGTCACACACGGCGATGCACAGGGTTTACTCATTGCTCTGCACTCAGGAATTGCTCCTGGTGGTGCTGGGGGAACCCTATGGGATGCTGGGAATAATCCAATCCAGGTCGGCCGCGTGCCAGGCAAACGCCCTTCCCGCTGAGCCATTGCTCCAGCCCCTGAACTGCCATCTAGGGGTGGCGAGGTTGGGGGCACAGACGGATGTGGACCGTATTTATTTATTCTGTAAGATGACATCCTGTTGCTTTTGAACTTCCATGTCAAACGCATCTCTCTCCAAATCAGACGGTGAGCGAGTCTTAACCAGAACCACGTCGAATATCTGTCCGGGACATCTTGTTCCAATGCCACCCCTCTGCCCTGGAAGTGACATCATCAGGGACAAGAATATTCAGGTCCCCTGAGGTCCTATCTTTGCTCCATCCCAGGGCAGAATTCTGGGAGAAGGTGGGGGTTCCAAGAAGGAGCCTTCTTTCTGCCACCGACCCAAAGCCTCACTAAAAAAGCATGCAGTCACCCCCTCATCGAGGCTGCCTGGGTCCCCCCAGGACGCTCATGTGGGTGGGGGGCAAGAGGCGGAAACGAGCAGAAGCCCCAGGGGCGGCGGCTGGAAGAGAAGTCGCCTTACTTCATGCTTGGCGCTGCAAGTCACAGAAATTATAAGCGGAATGATCAGTCAGGACAGGCTATCAGGGCACGCGGGGCGCAGTTCTGAGCTGATCAACTGCTTGCAGGGGGTGCAGGAGACTGTCTTTGTATATCTGGGGCTTCAGAGACACCCACAAGATCCCCGCCATCCCTTCTTCTTGCCTGAGTGAGCGTTCAGCCGTCAGCCCCTCTCACGCGGCAGAAATATTAGCGCACCCGGGAACAGAGAAGGGGGAACAACGGGGCCTGAGTGACGGCTCAGCTGGGGGGAATCTCTCAGCCTGTCATTTACTCGGGGGGGGGGGGGGTGGAGGGGTCACATCAGGAATGCTCAGGGCTCACTCCGGGCTCTGTGCTCAGGGGTCCTTCCTGCTGGGAATCCTTTGCAGTGCCAGGGATGGAAACTGGACTGGCAGTGATTTCACTGTCTCTCTGCTTCTCCTCTTCTTTCCATGTGTTTTTCCGTGTTTGAGCACGCGTTGAACCAGATCGTGCCCCCTGTGGGGTGCTCTGGGCATTCTGCTTAGAAGGGGAAGGAAAGTATAGGTCACTCACCCCCACCAACTGGTCTCTGTGGTGCCATGTTAGTGTCTCTAAGGCCCGGGACGATCCCAGGCGTGTCCCCAAGAGGACCCCCGCGCAGCAGGCGCCTGGCCTTGGGACGGAGTGGGCAGGCACACGCAGCTCAGAAGCCTGTCATTAAAATCTGCTTCCAGTCCCTGCGTCTGTGGCATTCCCTCCCCATCCTGCCCTTCTGATAAACTTACCTCGGCTCTTGGCAGGGCTGCGGTATCTCGTTGGCATGGAGCGTTGCACATTTGCATTTCCTTTCTCTCAAGCCTCTTCCTAACGAAACCACTTCTTCCTGTATGGAAAGGATTTCCAGATCGGAACCGTTCCCAGGAGAGAGAAGATGTGGCGTTGGCGCTCTCTCTCTCTCTCTCTCTTTCTCTCTCTCTCTCTCTCTCTCTCTCTCCTCTCTCTCTCTCTCTCTCTCTCATCCCCTAAACTTACTCTTATTTTTGGCTTTTTGGGTCACACCCGGTGATTCACAGGGGTTCCTCCTGGCTCTGCACTCAGAAATTACTCCTGGCAGTGCTCAGGGGACCATATGGGATGCTGGGAATTGAACCCGGGTTGGCAGCGTGCAAGGCAAACACCCTCCCCGCTGTGCTATCGCTCCAGCCCCTCCAAACTTACTTTTCTTGTTTTTCCTTTTTGGGTCACACCCGGTGATGCTCAGGGGTTACTCCTCACTTTGCACTCAGGAATCACTCCTGGCGGTGCTCAGGGGACCATATGGGATGCTGGGGATCGAACCCGAACCTGGGTCGGCCTCATGCAAGGCAAACACCCTACCCGCTGTGCTATTGTTCCAGCCCCCAAACTTACTCTTGATGGCCATAATCCTCCCCACACCCTTCCATTTTCAGAGGCAACTGTTTTTTCCACCTGTCTTCTTTCCTTCCCCCAAATCCCTCCTCCCTCCCTCCTTTCCAACCCTCTCCCTGAACTGCCCACTTCCTGCCCAGTCCTGTAAGTCCCCACCGAGAGATGCCTCCTCCTTTCTGGTGCTCAGGGATCACTCCTGGAGGGGCTCAGCGTGCAGGAAATCCCACCTGGGTCGGCTGCATGCAAGGCCAGCGCCCTCCCTGCCGTGCTATCACTCCGGCCCCTGCTCCTCCTTCCTTTAATGGGGTGCTTACCTGCTAAGTATCCCCCACAAATGGCTGCTCGCTTTCTCTCTGAGGGCACCCTCTCTCTTATCTACATCATGGTGTTTGCCAAGCTGCACAAGGAAGAGAAGGCTTCCAAGGGCAAGACATCTGTCATTGGACTCTTGTCATATACGTTTGCCAAACAGAGCCTACACGTCTCACTCGTCTCTCCACACAGATATTTAGATGACTTTCCTACTCACACAAGACGGAGACTTTTTAAAAAATAATAATAAAAGGAGGGGCTGGAGCGGGTAGGAGGTTTGCCCTGCACGTGGTCAACCCGGGTTCGATTTCTAGCATCCCATAGGATCCCCAGAGCACCGCCAGGTGTAATTCCTGAGTGTAGATCCAGAAGTAACCTCTGAGCATCACGGGGTGTGACCGAAAAAGAAAAAAAAAAGCAAAATAAAATAAAAAAACAAATGAAAGGAAAGATTCCATGTGCATGAGCCCTACTGTGTGCAGTGCGGGGATGCCGCAGTCTTTCTGGTCCTGCTGGGGTACGTGACCCATGAGCCCTACTGTGTGCTGCAGTCTTTCTTCTGGTCCTGCAGGGGCACGTGCCACATGAGCCCTACTGTGTGCTGCAGTCTTTCTGGTCCTGAAAGGGCATGTGACCCATGAGCCCTACTGTGTGCTGCGGTCTTCCTGGTCCTGCAGGGGCACGTGACGCATGAGCCCTACTGTGTGCTGCAGTCTTTCTGGTTCTGCAGGGGTATGTCATCCCGGGGCCTCCTGCTCCCTGAGGGCAACCCCACTCACTTCCTCCAGTTCTGCGCTACCCAGAGGGTCCTGCCAGCCTCAGAGGGGGAAGCAGGAGTGGGAGTCATAACACAGCCGAGAGGGAGCTCTCTCTGCACACGGCAGACCCAGGTTTGATCCCCGGCATCCCATAGGGCCAGGCCTCATTTCTGAGCACAGAACTACTGCCTCCAGGTGTGATCCAAAAAACAGAAGGGGAAACGGGGGCGGCGTGTGTGTGTGTGTGTGTGTGTGTGTGTGTGTGTGTGGAGTGGGAGGGTTCCACTAACTCACCAGGTTAGCCGTGGAGCAAAATTATGTGAAGTCCCCCCCTGAATAGCCCCCAAAACCCCTCCAAGACCCACCCAGTCTACAGTCTAGCAAGTCCCTCCAGGTGGCCCTGAGCCCCCTGCCCTGGAGGGGAGTGTCCAGCAAGTGACCCCTGAATTCTGGAGATCCCAGCTAGCCTTGGGGCAAACATGGGAAGTCCCAACCCTGCACAGCAGCCCCGCAAGACCCTTCCATGCCCCCAGCCTGCAGTCTAGCAAGTCCTTCCAGGTGACCCTGAGCCCCCTGCCCTGGATGGGGGGGTGTCCAGCAAGAGTGACCCCTGAATTCCGGAGTACTCACCAGGGTTAGCCTGGCCAACCAAAAGTCCCACCACCCCTGCACAGCCCCCCAGGACCCTCCCACGCCCCCAGCCTGCAGGCCGGCAGGTCCCCCCAGGTGGGCGCGCGTGACCCGAAACTTTGCGGGGCGGGCGGGCGCGCGCGGGGCGGGAGGCGCCGGGGGGAGGGCGCGGGGCGGGCGCAGCCGCCGACGCGGCGCGGGGCTCGGGAGCTGCGGGCGCGCCCAAGACGCGCGGGCCCGGCCGCCGCCGGCTGCTGGAAGTTGGCGGACATGGGCCGGCTGCTGCGGGCCGGCCTGGCGCTGTGCTGGCTAACAGGTAGGAGCCCGCGGCTGCGCCCGCGACAACTTTCCCTGCGCCCGGGGCGCCGTGGGAGCCGCGCGTCCCCCGGGGCGATGCTGCGAGCCCGCGGACCCCGCGCCGGGCGGCGTGAGCTGGGCTGGGGGGACCCCCTCCTCCAGGGCTGCTGTGCTGGACCCCGGAGGGCCCGCTCCCAGTCCCGGGAGCTGGGGGGATGCAGAGAATCGGGGTGCCGCGGGGATCTCCGGGGTCCCTCCCGCACGGATGGGGATGCGGTGCGCGGAGCCCGGCGCGCGGTGGAGAGGGGGGGTCCCCGCGTTTGGAGGAGAGCCCGTTTGCAGAGACACCGAGAGGCGTGGGGGTCACCCCGCCTGGCCTGGCAGGGCACCCCCCCCCCCGTGTGTCCCCGTTGTGAACTTTGTCCCCCTCCCCCCACCCTGGGGCGGGCAGAGGCACTTGGTCCCTTGCTTTGTGCACTGGGGGGCTGGGGTGGAGGGGGGCGCGTGGCCGCGCTGGTGGGCAGCGGTGGGGGGAGGAACGCTGAGAAGGTTGGGGTGGTCCAGAACCAGACCCCAGGCAGGGATGTGGCAGGAGAGAGTGCACCCCAAAGTGAAGTTGTGTCCGCCCTGGGGACGCCAGCCAGAAGGTCTGGGAGTGGGAAAGGGGGGGGAGGAGAAGTTTAAAATCCCCGCAGGGGGTCTCTGAGCAAGGATCAGACATGGGGGCGCAGGAAGGAGGCTCCCCACTTTCCTCCCCTCTGGAGTAAAGTCATTAATTACCTCTGGATTTTTTTGGGGGGGAGGCCCACCCCAGTGGTACTCAAGGGTTACTCCTGGCTCTGTGCTCCTGGTCATGTGTGGGTGCCAGGACTGGATAAGGATCAGCGAGTGCAAAGCAAATAAACGCCTTAGTCTTGTTCTGTGGGTTTGCAGTGGGGCCCTAACTCCTGGGCCGTGGGCCATGCCGTGGGCCACACTAGGTCCTGCTTGCTCTGACTCACCCCCCCATCCCTCCACATTCTTCCCTAAGAATCAGCGGCAATTTCTGGGGGAGGGCCTGCCTCCCCACCCCCCACTCCCCAGTCTTCCACGCCCTTCCACGCCCACCCTCGAAGCCCCTCACATTCAAGGCCACTAAGCCCCCACCTGGGTCCCCACCTCCTAAAGTCACGGAGCCTCCCCCAAGTCTCTGTTCCCCCACCCCACCGTGAGTGCCCGAGATGAGCTCTCAGAGATCGGCAGGACTGGGGGCCGGGACCATCCATCTAGGTGACCCCCCACTCGGTGGGAATTCGTATGGCCGGAAGGGACCCCCAGAGCGGTGAGCTGCACCCACCCAGAGCCCTGGTGCCTGGGGGACCCACTCCAGGCATCTCTCTGCGTTCTTCAGATGGGTGGGGGGTTGGCTTCAGGTTTCTCTGGGGGAAGGTGGAGCTTGCCAGCAGGATGCAGGTTGGTTCCTGTGACCCCCCCCCCCCCACCTGCCTCCCAGCTGGCCTGCTGCTCTGGGCTAGGGAGGCCAGCGCCTAGGCCCTCGGTCAGCGGTCAGCAGAGCCTCCCAGGCTGCACGCAGGGGACAGTCTCACAATGGCGCTGGGGAGAGTCAGGGAGGCAAGCGGGAGCCAAGAGCCCCATATCTGTCCGTGCATCCATCCATCCATCCATCCATCCATCCATCCATCCATCCATCCGTCTGTCCTTCTGAGCTGAGCACCAGGGAGGGAAGGTAAGAAATTCCAGGCTAGCTCAGTCAATGAATTCTGTCTTGAGTAGGTGGCAGAAAGGGAGGGAGAGAGGAAAGGACCGATTAAAAATGAGTCAGAGAGCTAGGGAAAAAGGCATGCATGTGGGGCGCGCGCGCGCGCGCACACACGTGCACGAGCAAGCTCGCATACAAACGTGCATGAGCGCGCGCACACACACACCACACACACACACACACAACACGGGTTCCCTCTCCTCGCTCTCCCCCTCTCCTCCTCTCCCCCTCTCCTTCCCTCCCCTCGCCTCTCTCCTTTCTTGAAAGCGGAGCAATTTCCAATCAGCACTTCCGGTTCCCTCCTCCCTCCCTCCCCGCCCCCCCCCAGTCCCGGCTGCTAATTCCTGGGCTTTCTAAGCTCAAATTTGGGATTTCTTCCTGCTGTGCATTTAGCCCTGTGATTTCTTATTGTCACCGTCTCAGACCGCTTCCTGGAATAGATTAGGTTTTTTTTTTGTTGTGGTGGTGGTTGATGTTTTTTGCATGAAGCAAAAAAAAAAAAATGTTTTTGCCAGCTGCTATTTGAGCAACAGGTGCCCGGGAACCCTGGAGTTGGAAGGGGGGTTTATGCCACCTTTGAGGGAATGGCAACACTGAGTGATGTGGGGGGTGGGGGGCTCTGGGCTTTGGATGAGCGATGCTGGGGGCCTTCCGAGATGGGCTCTCCGCATGCCTGGCCGTCTGCTTAGCGTGTCTTTGGCGTTCTTTTTGGCGCTCGTTCATCCGTGGGCAGGTGCTGTGTCCCCGTGGTTTCTTGGGATCAGGGTCAGTGCTGAGAATTCAGGGCTTTTTCCTGGTTCATTAAGTGAGTGACTTGACACATTTTCAGGAAAAAAAGGTACTTGGTTGAGCCCCAGGAGATGCTCTAAGAGCCTAGGGCGGAAGGCAGTGGGGGGTAGGAGGGGGTCCCTGGTATAGGATCCTAATTGTTGGCGGGAGGCGCCAGTTCTGAAACCAATTCCCTGCTGACACAGGGCTCAGTTCAGACCTTGACTCCCGCCATGCTCTGGGGAGGACGAGAGCACAGCCAGGCCTCAAACCCCTCAAGGTTAGGTGATCCAGCTTTTTCTCCCCGAAGGAGCCACATGATGCCTGCCACAGCCATGCTACCGGACTCCGTGCCAGGCTGTTTCACTTGGGGCACCCCAGAGGGGGCCGGGTGAGAGCCCTCCCCACCCCAACTTCTAGAACTCACCCGCTGCCACACTCAAGACCCGCTCCCCACACACTCGGGCCGAGCCTCACGTATGAGTGAACATATTCCTGGACCGAGTGGCCACAAATGCGGCTGCGTGACACATCATAAGACAGTTTTCCATAACAAACAATACAAAATATATGATTTCAGTTGTGTTTTGGAACAGGGATTGGGGCTTGGGTTGGAAACATTCCAAATTTGGTGGTGGGAAGGTGTCATGGTGGTAGGATTGGTGTTTAAATATTAACTGTAATCAAATTTTGTGAACTACCTTATAAAAAAAATGGGCTGGAGTGATAGCACAGCAGGTAGGGCATTTGCTTTGCACACGGCCAACCCGTACCAACCCCGGTTTGATTTCTCCACCCCTCTCGGAGAGCCTGGCAAGCTACCGAGAGTATCTCTCCCACGCAGCAAAGCCTGGCAAGCTCCTTGTGAAATATTTGATATGCCAAACACAGTAACAACAAGTCTCACAGTAGAGACGTTACTGGTGCCCACTTGAGCAAATCGATGAACAACGGGAGGACAGTGCTACAGTGCTACCTTATAAAATAAAATTTAATTTAAAAAAAAAAGGTCAGGTGGTAGAGACTCCAGCCCAGGGGAGAGTCACTGTCTGCTCCAGGCTAGCCTGTGGGAAGCCGTAATGTGGGGCCACAGTGGGCAGGGAGGTGGGATAGGACCCCCAGGGGTCCTCCTAAGCAAAAAGCCAGGAATAGCTCCTGAGAACCAAAGGGTGTGACTCAGTGCCCCCCTTCAAGCCCCAGATACAAGAAAGCAGGGGCCACTCAGCCTCTCTGCCAACGGTGATGAGTCCGAGACATCACATCCTGATGCAGAAGAAGATCTCACGAAAGCGATGGAGCCACAGACTGGCACCAGCGCATGAGAACTTCCTGACAGGCAAAGTTTTTTCCTCTCTGCCTGGTTCACCCCAGAGGTCTCCCCCGCCCTCCTCCCCCGCCCAGAAATGATCCAGAAATGATCCAGAAAACTTTCCCAACATGCCTGTGCCCAGCAGGGGAAGAAGCTGGCTTCTCTCGGCCCTGTTTGGAAACCCTTGGGGGTCAGTGCGACAGTCCCCCATGAGCACATTCAGATCTTGGCGAGGCAAATCAGACACAAAGGCGTCTGGCTTCAGGCTTTCATGTGCGTGATGGTAGCTGTGATGGGCCATGGCGGATCTGGACATGCAGAACATGGGCTTGGTGGAGAGGAAAGTGAGGCCTCTGGGCAGCCTGCAGGAGATGGGGAGAGTCACGACCTTGGGGGACACAGAGTGCTGTGAGGGGCGCGGAGAGATAGGTCAGCGGGGAAGGTGCTTGCCTCACATGCGAACAATCCAGGTTGGGTCCCCAACATCCCACCTGGCCCCCAAGCACTGCCAGGAGTAATTTCTGAGTGCAGAGCCAAGAGGAAGCCCTGAGCATCGCCAAGTGTGGGTCCCCAAAACAAAAAACAAAATTTAAAAAGTGCTGCATGGTTATTTTCTTTCTTTCTTTCTTTCTTTCTTTCTTTCTTTCTTTCTTTCTTCCTTTCTTCCTTCTTTCCTCCTTCCTCCCTCCCTCCCTCCCTTCCTTCCTTCCTTCCTTCCTTCCTTCCTTTGTTTCGTTCTTTCCTCCTTCCATCCTTCCTTTCTTCCCTTTCTTTTTCTTTCCTTCCATCCTTCTTTCATTTTCTTTCCTTTTTCCTCCTTCCTTCCTTCTTCCTTTCTTCCATCCTTCCTTTTTTTTTTCCTTTTTGGGTCACACCCGGCGATGCTCAGGGGTTACTCCTGGCTCATGCACTCAGGAATTACTCCCTGTGGTGCTCGAAGGACAATATGGGATGCTGGGAATTGAACCCAGATCGGCTGCATGCAAGGCAAATGCCCTACCTGCTGTGCTATTGCTCCAGCCCCCATTCTTCCTTCTTTTTCTCGTTCCTTCCTTCCTTCCTTCCTTCCTCCCTCCCTCCCTCCCTCCTTCCCTCCCTCCCTCCCTCCCTCCTTCCCTCCCTCCCTCCCTCCCTCCTTCCTTCCTTCCTTTCCTTTCCTTTCTTCTTCCTTCCTTCCATCCTTCCTTCATTTTCTTTCCTTTTTCCTCCTTCCTTCCTTTCTTTCTTTGGTTTGTGTTGGCTCCATACCTGCAGTGCTCAGGGCTTACTTCTGACTCTGTGCTCAGGAGTCACTCCTGGTGTCTTAGGGAACCATATGCAGCGCTGGGTATAGAACCATGGTTGGCCTCATGCAGGGCAAGTGCCTCCCCCTTTGCATTTCTCTCACCCCCAACTCTGTCTCTTCATTTTTCACTGCTGGAAGCTCCTTTTGTCCACGTTTTTGATCTGCTCCGTGTGGATAAACCCTTACACAGCAATGTGATGTGGTCTTAACACAAATTTCTCCTAATTTGCCTCCCCCCCCCCCCCCGAACTGATTTCCAGCCTCTCAATGCCTGTAGGTTGGTCTCTGCCTTGCATATACACCGGCCCATGGACCAGCAGTTCGAACCCAGGCAATGGACGGCGGTTTCAACCTTTGTCCCCCAATGGGCCAGCTCCAGCCCTTGGCAGTTACAAACCATTACCCTGGAAGACGGATTTCTCCCAGGTGATCTCTCTCTCGGATGAGAGAAGCATCTCATGCAGGCCCTACCTGGCCCCCAAGCTTACCAGGAGCAGGTCGTGAGCACAGAGAAGGGAGTAACCACTGGACATTGCCAGATGCAAATTCTCTCTGTTTTGGGTCACACCTGGTGGTGCTCAGGACTTACCCCGGACTCTGCCCTCAGGGAGCACTCCTGGTGGGGCTCAGGGAACTGCATGGGTTGCCGGAGATCGAACCCAGCTTAGCCGCATGCAAAGCAAGTGCCTCCCTGCTGTGCTATCGCTTTGAGGCCCCTTGGCATGATGGGCGGACTTGCAGGGTCATCCAGACCTTTGCAGTCTGCAAACCAAGAGGGGGCTGTGGCAATCGGGAGGTCAGAACCCACGTCTGGGATTTCAGGAGTTAAGGGGTGGGTGGAATTTATGTAATGTTTCCAGAGATGCCTGCCTCTCCCCACGACAGCGTTGTGTGACCTTTAGCAGCGTCTTCCGCGTCTCTGAAATGGGGCTGTGCTTGTCGCTTGTGCCTCTGAGGTGCTGGCAGGAATAGCTCTTTAGCTCCTGGGGAAGGGGCCCGGCTTTGAAGGGAGCTGAAAGCGCTAAAATAAGAACTGCATCAGCTTTGGAAGCCGCTTTTGTTATGCTCACGGAAAACCTAGTTCATCATGTAGAGAATCCTTTTATTTGCGGGAGAAAAGGGGCCTGGGCTGATCCCTGGCCCCCTACAGGGCGCCTTTGTCTGCCTCCCAGGCTGCCTGGGAAGGAGGCACCCTGGGTCTCTAACCCAGATGCTGAGCGGTTCCCTCATCCTTCCTCTCAGTGGCTGGGCCAGCCCCTGGACGGGTTCATGCTCTGCACTGGGGACCACCTGTCAGCAAGGCCCACCAGACACCCTCTCATTTGCTCATTCACTCATTCTACATCTATTACCTCTGCTCTGTGTGACCTCCCAAAGGACACAGAACCTCGTTCCTGCCCACTGTAGCACTGCACTGTCGTCCTCTTGTTCATCGATTTGCTTGAGCAGGCACCAGTAATGTCTCCATTGTGAGACTTGTTGTTACTGTGTTTGGCATCTCGAATACGCCACGCCACAGGGAGCTTGCCGGGCTTTCCGAGAAGGACACGGAGGAATCAAACCCAGGTTGGCTGCATAGAAGGCTAATGCCCTCCCCGCTGTGCTCTGTTGAGTTATTTTAGACCGTTTCTCCAGAACTCGACCAGCATTCTAAGGCGAATGTGAGTCTAAAGCCAGGACTGAATGAGTTAGACACGAGAGGGAACAGGCCACATGGGGCGGGGGTCTAAGACTCACAGGTCTTGGCTGGCCGGTGTGTCTGCCTTTCCCCACGGGGCGTTCCCGGGAGCCCACGTGTGGCCGTGCGTTCCAGAAACCGTATGTGCTGCCTTCTCCTGCCCGCTGCCCACTGCCCCCCAGCTGTTGTCTCTCTTCACCTTCCTTGTCTTTTTTTTTCTTTTTGGGTCACTCCCAGCGATGCACAGGGGTTCCTCCTAGCTCATGCACTCCGGAATTACTCCTCGTGGTGCTCGGGGGACCGTATGGGATGCTGGGAATCGAATCCAGGTCGGCCACGTGCCAGGCAAATACCTTGACTACTGTGCTATCGCTCTAGTCCCCAGTAATAGACATCTTTTTTTTTATTTATTTATTTTTGCTTCTTGGGTCACACCCAGTGATGCTCAGGGGTTATTTCTGGCTCATGCACTCAGGAATCACTCCTGGTGGTGCTCAGGGAACCCTGTGGGATGCTGGGATCGAACCTGGGTCGGCCGCATGCAAGGCAAATGCTCTCCCCGCTGTGCTATATCACTCCAGACCCCACCTTGTCTTGATGGGCCGGGAAGCTCCTTATTTTTACCTCGTCTCTGCCTGTTTGACCAAGGACCGGCCCCTCCTACTCCAGTGCTGGCTCCGAGCCCCACCCTGGTCTCCCTCACCTTCCTTAACTCAGGTGTTCGAGGCCCACACTCAGCTCCTCTTCCTGCCCGAGATTCCTACTGTCTGTCTTCAGTTCCCAGCGCTGAAGATGTTTCCTCACTCAGCAGGGATAACGGGTTTGTAGTCGAGGGTGGGAAGCGGCTCCATCTGTCTGCCGCGTGCTGAGGCCAAAGCAGAGAGAAGCCTGCTTCTGGGGGAAAGCATCGGTTCCCTTCAGGACAGGCTGGGGGGATCCTGGGAGCCTTGTGGCAGCCCCGGGGCTAGAAGCCCAGGGAGGGCACCGTCCTCAATGTCCCCTTGCAGATAGCCAGCTAAAGGAGCTATGGTGGGGCTGGAGTGATAGTACAGTTGGTAGGCCATTTGCCTTGCACATGGCCGACCTGGGTTCGATCCCCAGCATCCCATAGGGTCCCCTGAGCAGCACCAGGAAGGATTCCTGAGTGCAGAGCGGGGAGTAATCCCTGAGCATCACTCGGTGTGACCCCCCCCCAAAAGGAAACTATGGTATGGCACAGACCCACATGGGGCACCCGAGGCAGCCACATCGGTGGACACTCACGGTTCAATGCTGCTTGGACAGCGCCGAAGGCATCGAGTTAGGTGAAATAATCCAGAGGGAGAAGAGCTAGTGCGGGTGGTTCATCCCTTGTGGTTTAGAAAGAAACACAGCGGGGAGAGCGTTTGCCTTGCACATGGCTGACCCGGGTTCGATCCCCAGCATCTCATAGGATGCTGAGTGCAGAGCCAGAAGGAACTGCTGAGCGTCACTGGGTGTGGCCCAAAAAGAAGAAAGAAAAAATGAAAGAAAGAAAGAAAGAAAGAAAGAAAGAAAGAAAGAGGGAGAGAGGGAGGGAAGGAGGGAGGGAAGGAAGGAAGGCAGGAAGAGTGGAAGGAGGGAAGGAAGGAAGGGGAGGGAAGGAAGGAAGAAAGGAAGGAAGGAAGGTCAGGGAGGGAAGAAAAGAAGGAAGGAAGGAAGGAAGGAAGGAAGGAAGGAAGGGAAGGAAGGAAGTGAAGGGAAGGAGGGAATTGGGAATAACAATTGAGCACAAATTCTTGGCTTTTGCATAATTCCCATGAGAGATCACTGGGGCCCTGTGTGTGGGGGTCACTTCCAGCAGAGCTCAGAGCGGTAACCACACTTGGTGGTGTTGGGGAAAGATCAGGCAGTATCAGGAGGTCAAACCCAGAGCCTCACAGTGAATCTCTGGGCCCCCAGGAAAGGTATTTTTTGAGGCTGGGCGGGTCCCAGCATTACCAGCTCCAGTTTGAATCAGGCCCGGTGAGGGGGCAAAGCAGCAAGACCCAACCAACCTGGCGAGAAGTGGCTGATGGCACGGAGGCTGGAGCTCAGAGAAAACTTCCAGTCCCGGGGGTGGGTGGGTTACAGATCGTTAGGAAGCACAGTCCTGTCTGAGAGAACAAGATACCACTGCGCAGTGGGCCTAGAGAACCCTCACCTCGATCCCCCCAAAAAGTGATTCCCAGGGCTGGAGCAATAGCATAGTGGTTAGGGCGTTTGCTTTGCACGCGGCCAACCCGGGTTCGATTCCCAGCATCCCATATGGTCCCCTGAGCACCGCCAAGAGTAACTCCTTAGTACAGAGTCAGGAGGAACCCCTGTACATCGCCGGGTGTGACACAAAAAGCAAAAAAAAAAAGTGATTCCCAGTTTCCCTTGGGAATGGGTGGCATCCATCCTAATTTGAAACCTAGAATTATCATGGGAGGGCTGGAGCGATAGTACAGTGGTTAAGGCCTTTGCCTTGCACACAGATGACCCGGGTTCAATCCCCGGCATCCCATATGACCCCCTGAGAAATACCAGAAGTGATTCCTGAGTGCAGGGCCAGGAGTAACCCTTGAGCATCGCCAGGTGTGACGCAAAAGCGCCCCCCCTCCACAAATTCCTGGGGGGAGGGCCGGAGAGGTGGCACAGCAGGGCTGGTACTTGCCTTGCATGAAGCTGACTGGGCTTCCATCCCCAGCATCCCATAGTCCTGAAGCATCGCTGGGTGTGGCCCCCAAACCACATCACTTAAACTGGAGATCAGGAGAAAGTGCCAGGTATGGTGAGGTCTCAGGCAGGAGAGCAGGTGGGAGAAGGGGGCAGAAAGGGCAGTGGCATTGTAAGCCAGAATGAGGAGACGGAAAGAATGGGGTCGACCAGGAAGGAATTGGCAGAGGAACCCAGGTGTGCGGGACCCAGGGCTGAGATCTTCAAGCCCGCTCGGATCGGGACTGGGCCTCCTCCCCCCAGCTCCACAGTTTTCTGGGAGCTTGGCAGTCACACCCACAAACGGCCCCTGGCACCATGTAATCTCATCAACAGCCAAGACCCAGAGACTATCAACTAAAGCTTCCGGAAGAGAGCGATGCAGAATTTCCGGGAACATGCGGCCACATTCTCGGCCTTGGGACCTCTTATCCTCTAGCCCACTGACGTACCATAAGTAGCACACATACTTGCTTGTATTCTCTTATACACGGGCTTAAATGGCTCCAGAATGAAATACAACAACCTTTACACACTTCCCTCTTATTGTGGTGGGAAGATGCTCGCTGGTTGGGTGGGTGTTTGAATATTATCTGTAATGAACTATTGTGAGCTACTTTTTGAAAATAAAATGTATTAAAAAAAAAAAGAATGGGGTAGAGGGCTGGAGCAATAGCACAGCGGGGAGAGCATTTGGCCTTGCACACGGCCAACCTGGGTTTGATTCCCAGCATCCCATAGGGTCCCCCGAGCACCGCCAGGCGTGATTCCTGAGTGCAGAGCCAGGACTCAGCCCTGAGCATCACTGGGTGTGACCAAAAAAAAAAAAAAACAGGGTTGAGGGGAAGGAAACCGTGTTGCAGGAGAGTGTGGGACTGGTCAGAGATGGGGGCTAGGGACACATTTCTGGATAGGCAAGTTCTTGATGCCATTTGCTGGCTTTGGAGGGAACGGGCTTTGAGTCCAGACGCGGGGCCCCTGCTCCTCCCCCTTGTGTCTTGCAGCCCTGGCCGCTGGCCTGCAGGTGTCTGTCCCGGACAAGAGGAAGGTGGCCATGCTCTTCCAGCCCACCGTGCTCCGATGCCACTTCTCCACGTCCTCCCGCCGGCCCGCCGTGGTGCAGTGGAAGTTCAAGTCCTACTGCCAGGACCGCATGAGCGAGTCCCTGGGGATGGCCACCCCGCGCGCCCAGTCCCTCAGCAAGAGAAACCTGGAGTGGGACCCCTATGTGGACTGCCTGGACAGCCGGAGGACGGTGCGTGTGGTGGCATCCAAGCAGGGGTCCACGGTCACCCTGGGCGAGTTCTACCGTGGTCGGGAGATCACCATCGTTCACGGTAAGTGTGCGCAGGCACATGGTATTGGGGTCAGTGCGATGTTGGTTTCACACCTGCCCCACCCAACCTGTGGACCCCCAATCTCCCTGTGGCTTCCATTCTCCACGTCCGTCTAGCATCACACCTCCATGTTGGGGCCACAGTCCACAGGGTTGGGGTTTGCTCTGGTTCCATTGCCGCGATCTTCTGCGTCTCCCTTCTGACTTATTTCTTGGAGACGCAGGTCCTGTGGATCTGTCCAGGTGCTTGCAGAAGGCAAGAGTTCAGCCTTTGCTCTTTTTGCACTAGTCAGCAATATCTGTTGTGGATATTGGTGGCACCTTCTATCCGTGTGTGTGTGAATGTGCGTGCTCGCGTGTGTGTGTCTTAGCTTGATTCCAGATCTTGTTTTGAATCTAGAAAGCGGGAGATAAGCTTGTCAAATCCTTTGCTGTCAAAGGGGTTACCCTCCCTCTTCAGCCCCCACACTTTTGGGGGTTCTGGGAGCAACAGGAACCATAGCAGATGGCTTTCATGAGGCAGATCACTGTAGCACTGTCCTCCCGTTGTTCATCAATTTGCTCGAGCGGGCTCCAGTAACATCTCCATGGTGAGACTTGTTACTGTTCTGGGCACATCAAATATGCCACTGGGAGCTTGCCAGGCTCTGCTGTGCAGACGGGATACTCTCCGTATCTTGCTGGGCTCTCTGAAAGGGATGGAGGAATTGAACCGGGTCGGCCGCATGCAAGGCAAACTACCCGCTGTGCTATTGCTCCAGCCCCATGAGGCAGAGAGGAATAAAAAATTGGTGGCAGAAAGAGGAAATGACAGCCACAAATAAATCTCGGAAGAGAGCAGCAAGCTGCAAAGATGCTTCAGACTCCAAAGTCACCATCCAATTAAAAATTGAACTCCAGCTGTGTCGCCTTATTTAAAACTTTAGGATTCCTGGAGCTGTGTCTTATACTCTATGTCACTGATGTACCAGAAGGAGTACATATCGCACAGCATGAAAGGCAGAAGGCAACCAATCTCAATTAAAAAAATATTAGCACACCAGCCTCAACCTGTAACAACATGCTAGTAATCTCTTATCCAAGGGCTCCAGGGCTCAGGGTGTGATACAGAAATCTTCACACACTCTCTTCTAAGGAAACCTTTTATGATCGTTTCTAGAGAGAAGTATTCATAACAAGCTTTATACAATACATTATTTAGGGTCTGCCATTGGGGCAGGCTTGGATGGTGGTTGGGAAAATTCGAAATAATGGTGGTGGGAAGGTGTAATGATGGTGGGGTTGGGGTTGGAGTATTGAATGTAGTGAATTATTGGGAACAACCTTATAAAAATAAAATTAAATTTAAAAGAGAGAGAGGGGCTGGAGAGATAGCACAGCGGGGAGGGCGTTTGCTTGCACGCGGCTGACCTGGGTTCGATTCCCAGCATCCCATAGGGTCCCCTGAGCACCGCCAGGACTAACTCCTGAGTGCAGAGCCAGGAATAACCCCTGTGCAACACCAGGTGTGACCCAAAAACCAAATAAATAAATAAATAAATAAGAGAGAGAGAGGAGATAGCGATGGGGGCAGAGAGACAGTTTTGGGGTCCTTCAGTCCGCTTAGCAATCAGGTTTTGAACCTGGAGAATGTATCACAGAACCAGGGGAACCCACCCCCCTAGCTTAACCCCCGGGATTACATCAATTTCAATTTCACCATCTCCCGCTCCCTAGAGCCCTGGGTGAGAAAACATCCTCGCAAAGTGCTGGGGTGTGTTGTGGGTTTTGCCTGTTGGGAATTCCTGAGGGGCTCAGCCTGGCGCCCCGGGTTGCCTGGGTGGTGATAGGGGCAACCCTAGCTCCATGGTTGAGGCTACTCAGAAGACTAGAGGTGGGGCCAGAGCGATAGCACAGCGGGGAGGGTGTCTGTTTGCCTTGCATGCGGCCGACCCCGGTTCAATCCCCAGCATCCCATAGGATCCCCGGAACACCACCAGGAGTAATTCCTGAGTGTAGAGCCAGGACTAACCCCTGGGCATCGCCGGATGTGACCCAAAACAAACGAACAAACAAACAAAAAAACTAGAGGTGGCAGGACTTCTGCCTCCAGCAGGAAGATAACGGACTTTTACTGAGCAGGCAACATTCCAAGGAAAGCGACATCGAATTCTTCCTCACCCAGCCTTAGGAAACCTGCACGCCCCCCACTCGCCCCCACAAAGCTCAAAGAATAAGATCATCTCCCACTCTTTGCTCAAGCCCACTCATCTCCGTTGAGGTTCCAGCCTGGCTATTGGGGTCCGCTATTGATTTTATTTGGGAGGGGACGGGATGGTCAGTATGTTTGAAAGGCAACTTGTCCAACACCCAACACCCCCACCCCAGGGGAGCTTCCCCCCACGCTCCGGGGCGACTTCCCTTCCCAGGCGACTTTTCCCACCAATCCTTTCTCCCCGGGTCACAGATGCGGACCTTCAGATCGGCAAGCTCTTGTGGGGGGACAGTGGGCTGTACTACTGCATCGTCACCACCCCCGACGACCTGGAGGGCAAGAACGAGGACTCGGTGGAGCTCCTGGTGCTGGGTAAGCTGCTGGTGCTGGTGCTGGTGCTGTGGCTGGGACCCTCTCCCTCCTCCCACGGGTCCCCTGGGAGCATGCGCACCGCATCCTTTGCCGCACGTAGCGGTCAGTCCCCGCCCCTCGGCGCTGATTGGATGCTGATTCTGTGTTCTGCTTGAGTTGGGGGTTGGTTGTTTTGTTTTTAGGTGTGTTTTTTAAATTTTTTTGTCCACTTCGCACATATCCTCAACCCTGGTTTCTTTCTTTCTTTCTTTCTTTCTTTCTTTCTTTCTTTCTTTCTTTCTTTCTTTCTTTCTTTCTTTCTTTCTTTCTTTGTCACACCCGGTGATGCACAGGGGTTACTCCTGGCTCTGCACTTAGGAATTACCCCTGGCAGTGCTCAGGGGACCCTATGGGATGCTGGGAATCAAACCCGGGTTGGGCACATGCAAGGCAAACGCCCTACCCGCTGTGCTATTGCTCCAGCCCCAACCCTGATTTCTCACTTATTCTTTTATCTATTTTTTTAAGGGGGGTTGCACTAGCAGTGCTCAGCACTTACTCCTGGCTCTGTGATCAGAGATGACTCCTAGTGGGTTCAGGGGATCATTTGGGATGTCAGGGATTGAACCCAGGTCAGCCACATGCCAAGCAAGAGCCCTACCCACTGAACTATCTTTCCGGCCTCCCGACGTCCAGTCACCCCTCTGTGGAATTGTGCAGGCTTACAAATAGGAATCTGGGCTGGAGGGTCTGTGGCTTGACTCCTGGTTTAGCTTTGGTGAATCAACTCCTCTCTGTTGTTTTTCTCCTTTTCAAAATGGTCTAAGTGATGATTAGGCTTTAATGATCAGCCACATGGTGGAGAAAATTAACTTTTATTAGCGGTCGGGCTTAATTCAGGTGCGGTGTCTTTAGGGATGGCCCTGAATCATGAATTGTGTCTTGTAAAATAGATGAATGAATACATAAATAAGAACCAGTGATGGTTCAGGAGAAGGTCTTAAGGATACACAGAACTCTGCATTCAATTCCAGAGAGGTAGCCTCCCAACCTCCACTGGGGGAGGAACCCCCCAAGATTAAAAATGTAAAATAGAACAGATATTTTGGTGTGTTTTTTTGCTTTTTGTGTCACATCCAGCAATGCACAGGGATTACTCCTGACTCTGCACCCAGTAATTACTCCTGGCAGTGCTCGGAGGACCCTATGGGATGCTGGGAATCGAACCTGGGTTGACCGCATGCAAGGCAAACGCCCTCCCCGCTGTGCTGTCACTCCAGCTCCAAGAACAGATATTTTGAAGAAACTAAAAACTCTTATTTTTCCATTGCACCGAGATGATACAGCGTGTAGGAGACAGGCCTTGCATGTGTCTCATCTGGGTTCAATCCCCGGCGTCCCATCTGGTCCCCCAGGGCAACAGCAGGACTGATCTTGAGTACAGAGCCAGGAGTAAGCACTGAGCATTGCCGGTTGTGACTCAGAACATAAGACACAAAGAAATAGATAAAATAAAACAAGTGTCAACAATCTGGTGCAAGTGATGTGAACCCCAGACTCGGTCCCCTGCACAGTGCCACACCACCTCTGCCAAGAAATGACTCAGTGTTCCCCCACATATGCCAAACTTGTCTTGTCCTGGGATCACGCCCAGAGGTGCTCAGGGCTGACTCCTGGCTCTGTGCTCAGGCATCACTCCTTGTGGTGCTCGGGGAACCCTATGGGATGCCGGGGATTGAACTCGGGTCGGCCGCGTGCCAGGCCAACGCCCTCCCCGCTGTGCTATCACTCCGGCTCCCAAAACAAAATATTTTTTAAATACATCGTGCAGGAGTCCCTGGGTCCTGGTTCTTGTCCCAGGTTTGCATTAGCACCTCGCGGTCTTGAAACGGGCCTTCGCCAACAACTCAGGCCAATACACCCAGGGACCAAGTTCTTAGGCAGACCGCTGATCTCCCCAGGAACTTGCCCCCTGCCCCCTCTTTTCTTCCCTGCCCCAGGCCTCTGAGCCAGCTACAACCCCCCTACGGGGGCTGCTTTCAAAGGTTTCAGATATATCTGAAGACAAGCGATGCAGAGAAATAACAAAGACCAACCTCAACTTTGACACTGCATGCAAACTGTCCTGGTGGTCTCTCTCTCTCTCTCTCTCTCTCTCTCTCTCTCTCTCTCTCTCTCTCTCTGTCTCTCTGTCTCTCCCTCTCTCTCCCTCTTTCTCCCTCTCTCCTCTCTCTTCCTCTCTCTCCCTCTCTCTCCCTTTCTCTCTCCTCTCTGCTTCTCTCTCCCTCTCTCTTCTCTCTCCCTCTCTGTCTCTCTCTCCTCTCTCTCCCCCTCTCCCTGTCTCTCTCCCCCTCTCTCCCTCTCTTTCTCCCTCTTTCTCCCTCTCTCCTCTCTCTCCTCTCTCTCCCTCTCTCCTCTCTCCCTCTCTCCTCTCTCCTCTCTCCCCCTCTCTCCCTCTCTCCCTGTCCCTCCCTCTTTCTCTCTCTCCTCTCTCCCTCTCTCTCCCTCTCTGTTTCTCTCCCTCTCTCCCCCTCTCTCTGCCTCTTTCTCCCTCTCCCCTCTCTCCCTCTCTCTTCTCTCTCTCCCTCTCTCTGTCTCTTTCCCTCCCTCTCCCTCTCTCTCCCTCTCTCTCTTCTCTTTCTCTCCCTCTCTGTCTCTCTCCCTCCCTCTCCTTCTCTCTCCCTCTCTCTCCCTCTTCTCTTCTCTTTCTCTCCCTCTCTCTGTCTCTCTCACTCTCTCCTTCTCTCTCTCTCTCCTCTCTACCCCCCTCCCCCCCCCCCCCGATGATTCAGAAGGTAAAGGCACTCTAAAGTCAGAAACATGCTCAGTGTTGGGGGTACTTTGAGATGACAGTGACAGGTCTTTCAGAAATATTTAGACAGACATTTGGGGTGGAAGGAGCCCTGGGAGCTGCCAATCACCGAGGGGGCGTGTCCAGAAACCCGCCCTCCTCCGGGAGGCGTTATCAGACGGGCTCCCTCGCAGGGACAGACTGTTTAGAACCTGGAAGCGAGCCACTGTTTGGATGGGAATAAAGTCCTCCCCGGGCAGCTCCAGCTGGCAGGAAAAGGACTTCAACATCCCGGAAGGCGCAAGTGAACTTCATTTATTTTAAGATTTTCAAAAGAAGCTCACCAGGCCTCCCCCCCCCCTTTTTTTTCTTTGGCTTTTGGGTCACACCCGACGGTTCCCAGGACTTACTCCTGTCTCTGCACTCAGGAATCACTCCTGGCGGTGCTTGGGGGACCCAATGAGATGCTGGGAATCGAACCCGAGTCGGCCGCGTGCAAGGCCAATGCCCTCCCTGCTGTGCTATCGCTCCGGCCCCAAGCCTCACTTCTTTCCTTGCACACAGTGACTCCTTTTCCTGCATCCCGGGAGGAGTCTTGGTTTTGTAAAGGCCTTCAGTGAGGGCATATTGTTTCTGTGTTTGAATATTGTTTCTGTGTTTGATAATACAAACAGCAAGAAGCCAGAGAGATAGCACAGCGGGGAGGGCGCTTGCCTTGCCGACCCGGGTTCGATCCCCGGCAACCCCTTAGGGTTCCCTGAGCACCGCCAAGAGTGATCCCAGAATCCAGAGTCAGGAGTTAGCCCTGAGCGTCACCGGTTGTGACCCAAAAAAAAGAAAAGAAAGAAAGAAACAAACAAACAAAAAACCAGCCAAATACAGAAGAATAAAGATAGCTCCTGATATCTCGCCATCCAGAGGTGTCTGATATATTCTACAGAATTCTCTTTCTTCCTTCCCTTTCTTTTCCTTTCCTTCCCTTCCTTCCTTCCTTCCTTCCTTACTTCCTTCTTTCCTTCCTTCCTTGCTTCCTTCCTTCCATCCTTCTTTTCCTTCCCTTCC
Source organism: Sorex fumeus (assembly GCF_029834395.1). NCBI lineage: Eukaryota > Metazoa > Chordata > Mammalia > Eulipotyphla > Soricidae > Sorex > Sorex fumeus. The sequence continues at coordinate 824,581 of NW_026606283.1, read as the reverse complement.
TTCCTTCCTTCCTTCCTTCCTCTTCCTTCCTTCCTTCCTTCCTTCCTTCCTTCCGTCCTTCCTTCCTTTCTTCCTCTGTCCTTTCCTTCCTTCCCTCCCTTCCCTTCTCTTCCCTTCCTTCCTTCCTTCCTTCCTTCCTTCCATCCTTCTTTTCCTTCCCTTCCTTCCTTCCTTCCTTCCTTCCTTCCTCCCTTCCTTCCTCCCTCCCTCCCTTCCTTCCTTCCTTCCTTCCTTCCTTCCTTCCTTCTTTCCTTCCTTCCTTCCATCCTTCTTTTCCTTTCCTTCCTTCCTTCCTTCCTTCCTTCCTTCCTTCCTTCCTTCCATCCTTCTTTTCCTTCCCTTCCTTCCTTCCTTCCTTCCTTCCTTCCTTCCTCCCTTCCTTCCTTCCTTCCATCCTTCTTTTCCTTCCCTTCCTTCCCTTCCTTCCTTCCTTCCTTCCATCCTTCTTTTCCTTCCCTTCCTTCCTTCCTTCCTTCCTTCCTCCCTCCCTCCCTCCCTCCCTCCCTTCCTTCCTTCCTTCCTTCCATCCTTCTTTTCCTTCCTTTCCTTCCTTCCTTCCTTCCTTCCTTCCTTCCTTCCTTCCTTCCTTTCTTCCTCTGTCCTTTCCTTCCTTCCCTCCCTTCCCTTCCCTTCCCTTCCCTTCCCCTTCCTTCCTTCCCTCCCTCCCTCCCTCCCTCCCTCCTTTTCTTTTCCTTTCCTGACCTCACCCACCCCTCAGCATATTCTGTAAGTTCATGAGTACCAGGGAAAGATGTTCAGCCTGGAATAGAAAAACTCTCTGGCTTAGGAAACGATCAACTCAAGGGTCTTATTTCTAGCTCCAGACAGGGCTGAGGCCACACAGTTCGGATTCTGTTTCCAAGGAACGTCTGTCTCTGTGCTAATGTCCTCTCCATAGTTTCAGCAAAAAAAAAAAAAACAAAAACCTGCTTGGGGGCACGGGTGGGCTGTGGACATGGTTTAACTGACAGGGCTGCTCTGAAGTCCTGACCTTCCCTCAGTGGGTTCATCCAACCCCGATGTCGGTTGGTGGAATCACAGCTACGAAACTGAAGGGTGTCCTGCATTTATCTGCATTTTGGCAGAGGCTGTAGTTTAAGTCTGAGGAAGTCAGAAGAAATCCTGGGGGGTGAGAAGGGACAGGAGCGATAGCACAGTGGGGAGGGCTGCTGACCTGGTTTGATCCCCGGCACCACCAGGGTCTCCCAGGCACCACCAGGAATGATCCCTGAGTGCAAACCAGGAGCAACGCCCCTGAAAATTGCCGTGTGTGCCCCCACAAAATGTTATTTTGGGAAAGCTGGAGCGATAGTACAGTGGGTGGGATGCTTGCCTGGCATGAGGCCGACCAGGTTCAATCCCCAACACTCTATATGGTCCCCTGAACCCGCCAGGAATGATCCCTGAGCACAGAGCTAGGATTTCAGCCCTAAGTACCACCAGGTGTGGCCCCCAAAATAAATAAAACAAAAAGGTATTTCAAAAATGTTGGTGACTAGGGATGGAGCGATAGCGCAGCGGGGAGGGCATTTGTCTTGCACGCGGCCGAACCGGGTTCGGTCCCTGGCATCCCATAGGATCCCCCGAGCACTGCCAGGAGTGATTCCTGAGTGCAAAGCCTGGAGTCAGCCCTGAGAACCGCAGGGTGGGACCAAAAAGCAGGGAGAAAAAGTGTGCAAATCCATGGGGTCTGCAGTGAAAGCACAGCGGGGAGGGTGTTCGCCTTCATGCAGCCGACCCAGGTTCGATCCCCAGCATCCCATAGGGTCCCTCGAGCACCGCCAGGAGTAATTCCTGAGTGCAGAGCCAGGAGGAACCCCTATGCATCGCCGGGGGTGACCCAAAAAGACAAAAAAAAGAAAATTCTGGTGACTGGCGCCAAGCATGGGGTCATCCCTGCCTCCTTCAGGGGTCAACCCTGTCCCCCTCACCCCAACGACCCCATCTCAATTGAAAGGGTAAATGTCGCTTCTTTTTTTTTCCTTAAATTTTTATTAGTGAAACACCATGAGGTACGGTTGTAGACTTACAAATTTTTTTGTGCTTGGGTTTCAGTTATACAATGACCGAGTACCCATCCCTCCACCAGTGTCCATTCTCCACCACCTTCTTAAAGGCGATGTAGGCTGTGTTCCCGCAGGGAAAAGGAAAAGAACACAGGGTGGCCAAACCCAACCCATTGGGGTCTTTAGTGAGGCTCATCCACTTCTGCTTCTTGAAACAACAAGCTCTTCAAAGGGGTCCCCAAATGGGTTCCCTCCCAGCGGGTCCCCCGGAACTGGGCCTCAGAGGGGCTTGGTTTCTACCTCCCAGGGTGATCACAGAATCGCCCACCCGCCCCGCCTCTCCCCTGGGGGGGTCCTGCATGAGATGCTGAATAGTCGCCCCACCCCGTGGGTCTCCCCCCTTCCCTCCCCACCCCTGCACCTGTTGCAGGGCTGACAAGAAAGAAAACCTGTGTCTGGGCTTGGGGGCGGGGTTGGGCCCATCCCCTGGCCAGGCCGAGATGTGGGCTCTCCCCACCCACCCCAGCCCTCGCTGCCCCCCCCCCCCAGTTTGGAGGCCACCGTCCAATCCCACCCCCGACTTGAGCCATGCTTACTGCCAAGCCGCCTTCCCTACCCCTCCCCCCCTGCCCTGCCCAGTGCTGCTAAGCCCAGCAATGTAGAAAGAAAGCGGTCCTGTTACCAGGCAACCTTCTCCTGGAGGTTCCCGTGAAAACTTGGATCTCCCGGTCAGGAGGCTGCCAGGGAGCGGGGTGGGGAGGGGGGCGGGAGATGTCTAAAAGGGAGGGGACGGGGGGGGGGGACAGAATCAGGGGGGAGGGGGAGAAGGAGCTCTGACCCAGCCGCAGGGAGCCCTGAAGCCTGGGCCATGCCCCTCCCCCCAGGGGGAATCCTCAGGGCTGCGCCCACGTCTCCCCTGTGTGGGGCCCCATGGAGCAGGGGGAGTTGGGGGCCTCTGGGAGGGCTGAACCAGCTTAGCGGTGCTTTCAGATTTCCAGAAAGGCGGAAAGGAGACCTGGGTTCGATCCCCCAGCAAGGAGTAGGGTCTCCGGAGCCCGCAGGAATCAGCCCTATGTGGCCCCTGTAAGATTAATATATATGCGGGCTGGAGCCATAGCACAGCGGGGAGGGCGTTGGCCTTGCACGCGGCCGATCCGGGTTCGAGTCCCAGCATCCCATAGGGTCCTCCGAGCACCGCCAGGAGTGATTCCTGAGTGCATGAGCCAGGAGTCAGCCCTGAGCATCACCTGGTGGGACCCCAAAAGCAAAATTTAAAAAAAAGATTAACATATATGTACCAGGTTCAAAAGTCACTTTTCTAGGTCCTGAGGGTTCAGCCAGGCACCTGATAGGGCCCTCTGCCACCTGGCATGGGAGTGTGTGTGTGTCGGGGGGCGGGGGGTCACCTGTCCCTGGACAGTGTCTGAGTCCTGGGCTTCTACCCACGAGCCAGCCCTCCCCTGCCCCTGTCAGAGGGAGCATTTCGGTGCCTGCAAAACCCAGGTACCCGGAGAGACAGCTGTGCCCATTCTGGGTTCTCCCGTGGGGCATTCTGGGGTGTCTTGTGTGTGTCTCCTGCTGACCCTGTCAGAAGCCCCCCACCCCCCCGCCATGAGTCACTGGCTGACCCTTTAATGATGGAGTCTGTCATGGGATAAAGTCTGGGGGGGGCCTGGAGGCTGGGGCAAGGCTTTATCTGGCGGTTGGAAGGGGGAGGGGGGACTCTCCATCACCTTGACAAGGGCCCCTATCAAGCCCGCTGGGGTCACCTTCGGAGCCCACCAGGGCAGCAGCCCGCAGAACCTATGGGCCAAAGAGAGGGGAGTCCTGGCCTGGTGGGAGAATGCAGGGGCGCAGCGACGCTGGGGGGTCCCGCCCCTCCCCCACCCCTCCCCTCCTTCCTCTCCCGGGCTATTTCTGCTCCACTTGTTGCCTGCCAGCCTCCGTGGGAGGAACCGGCCCTTCAATTAACGCGCATTCCTGAAGCTCCCGGTTGCCGTGGTTACCCCGGAGCGGGGCGGCCGCATTGTGGTCCAGCCCGCGCGCACGAGCATCCCGCTGCCCGCCCCACCGCGGGGAGGGGGCACTCCGGCCAGGCGGGGCAGCCCCCCACCTCAAGACCTCGCTGGGGCCCCGGGGACAGGGCCAGGGGCAGCCCTGAAAGGCGGCCAGGAGCCCCGGGCTGGCCTCTTTCTGCAAAGCAGCTGTGGCTATTCAGGCGGGCAGCAGGTGCGCTCTTAGGCTCAGCATCCTGAGAAGGGCTTAACGCTGACCATCCCGGGTCTGCCCAGCGCCCCCGACCCCTCCCGCCGGCCACTTTCTTTATTCCGTTAAGGAGGGTCGCTATTGTTGAACCCTCTGTCTCCCCATCCCCCCATCTGGGTGTCTCAGCCCGGTGCCAGGCTGGTCCAAGGGAGCTCAGGAGCCCAGAAACACAATTTCCTCCCTCCTCGCCTCCTGGTCTGGGATGTGTCCCAGCACCAACGCTTGTTTGCCTTGTGTGTGGGAGATTCCCAGCACCACCCACCCCCCTGCCAAAACCAAAGCACAAGATTCCAGGAGGAAAATCTGAGCGAACCTGGCCAAGCCCAGCGTGTTAAGAATATAATAATATTTTTGCATCTCTTCGGTCTCTGCGGGGTGGGGAGGCCGCATCGTAGTTTGCAAAGGCAGAATCCTTTGCAATCATTTTTATGATTGTTTATTCGCCCGTAGCAGTCGGTGAATGCCTTTTAATTAGACCCGACTGTGTTATGATATATTCAGTAATCATTTTTTTTCTGGTTGCCACTTTCAAAGGTGCTGAAATTCTTATCCATCGCGAACATTTCCAACATCCAATTATACTTTAATTATATACGTAGAGAAACAATACCATAATACCATGAAAAAACAAACAAACATCAGGGTCCCAGGCTTTTCGGAAACCAGAAAGTAATTGGCACACATTTCTGAATTAAGGGTAGATAAATGGGAGGTGGTGAGATATTTGGACAAATTATGAGAATGTGGATGAGTGGATCTGGGTTGTTCTTGGTTTAATCATTACTCAGCTGTGTGTCTCTGGGGGAAGTTCTTTTTTTTAAATTATTAATTTTCCTTTAGTTAATACTGTTTAAAAAGCTATAGAAAAGTCACTATAGTACTATGTAGCTGTTAGAAAAGATGAACTCATGAAATTTACATACAAGTGGTACTACATGGAAAGTTTCATGCTAAGTGAAATGAGTCAGAAAGAGAGGGACAGACATAGAAAGAGTGCATTCATCTGGGGAACATAAAGTAACAAAATAGGAGACTAACACCCAAGAGTGGCTGAGATTAGTACCAGGAGGTTTATTCCATGGCCTGGAGGCCAGCCGCACACGCTAGGGGAAAAGGCAGCTCAAATAGAGAAGGGAGCACCAAATAAAGGGTGTTGGGAGGATCTTCCCAGGATGGTACATGCATGCTGAAAGTAGACTCTAGACCAAACATGATTGCCACTCAATGCCTCTTTTGCAAACCACAGCACCCAAAAGGAGAGAGAGAACAAAAGGGAATGCCCTGCCACAGAAGCTGGGTGGGGTGGGGGGGATGGGGTGTGGGGGTGGGAGGGATACTGGGATCCGTGGTGGTGAAGAATGGGCACTGGTGGAGGGATGGGTACTCAATCATTGTATAATTGAAACCCGAGCACAAAAATTTGTAAGTCTATAACTGTACCTCATGGTGTTTCACTAATAAAATAAATAAATGAAATTTAATTTAAAAAAAGAAAAGTCACTGTAGGAGTTCAAAGCTCCAAAAGCAATCTTATTTAAAATTTTTATTAGTGAAACACCGTGGGGTACTGTTGCAGATTTACATTTTTTTGTGCTTGGGTTTCGATTGTACAAAGATCAAATACCCATCCCTCCACCAGTGCCCATTTTCCACCACCATCCCTCCCACCCCATCCCCCCCATCCCACCCTGCCTCTGTGGCAGGGCATTCCCTTTTGCTCTCTCTTTCCTTTAGGGTGTTGTGGTTTGCAATAGAGGTATTAAGTGGCTATCGTGTTTGGTCTATAGTCTACTTTCAGCACGCATCTTGCATCCCGAGCAAGTCCTCCAAACATCCTTTACTTGGTGTTCCCTTCTCTATCTGAGCTGCCTTTTCTATGGGGGAAATTCTTAACCTCTCTTAACCTGAACTAATGGGGGAAAAATGGATTTGATAGGACTTTTTTTTTTTTTGGTCAACTTTTTCCACTTGTAAACCCTTTTCACTGGAGAAATTTTTACATCATCACAGGTAGATAGGTATGTGAACAGGTACAACAACTAAAACATTTGCTGATAGTAAATCATTTAAAAAGTATTTTAGGGGCTGGAGCGATAGCACAGCAGGGCGGGCATTTGCCTTGCATGCAGCCAACCCGGGTTCAATTCCCAGCATCCCATATGGTCCCCTGAGCACCGCCAGGAGTATTACCTGAGTGCATGAGCCAGGAGTAACCCCTGTGCATCATCAGGTGTGGCCCAAAAAGCAAAATAAATAAAATAATTTAAAAATTAAAAGAATATTTTAGGGGCCCAAGAGTAGCACAGGAGCAAAGAGTCAGGATAAGCCCTGAGCAGAACTGAGTATGACAAAATAAATAGATATAGATATATTTTTAATGGCCCACATTTAATTCTTTTTCCTACATGGACCCATGGTTCAAGAACATTAAGGCTAAGATAACCTCCGAGTTCCTTTATAGCGATAAACTCGGATTCTATAATTAAATGTGAACAGAAGAAGTTGGTGTCTTGGGCCAAGCTTATAATCACTGCCAAAGAACCCAAAGCATTTATTGTTGAGTTCATTGCAGCTGGTACAATATTAGTCATTTTATGGCGAGGACTCACCGTTAGCTTTATTTATTATAATTTCAAGGAACTAAAATATAAAAGATAACAAAGAAGGAAAAGTGCACGTGAGACACTTAAGTACAGAGTTTATAAATATATCAGAAAGAAAGGGCGCCCATAGCCACATCTGTGATGGGTAATCAGAAACTATATTTATTGGATGCCTGGTTACCATGGGAATGCAGGATAGAATCAGAGGTGTGTGCCCTTGGGAAATTTTTCCTCTCTCCTGGATTCCAAGTAGCCCTGAAATCACATTCCTGTGAAAAGGCCGGAGGGGGAACTGCTTGTCTCAGAGATGAGACATTTTATTTATTTATTTATTTATTTGAGATGAGACATTTTAAAAGGGCATAGCTCCCACCGTCTTTATTATTTATTTATTTATTTATTTATTTTGCTTTTTGGGTCCCACCCGGCGATGCTCAGGGGTTCCTCCTGGCTCTGCACTCAGGAATCACTCCTGGCAGTGCTCGGGGGGACCCTATGGGATGCTGGGAATCGAACCTGGGTCGGCTACGTGCAAGGCCAACGCCTTCCCCACTGAGGTATCTCTCCAGCCCCAGAGATGAGACATTTTAGATAGCTGGAGGCCAAGAGAATAGGACACAGACAGTCTCCCCAAGATTGCAGGCATTGGAGGAAAGGCTGGAGGCGGAGGAACCCAGGCAGGCATTGAACAGGCTGAGAAAGAAAGCGCTTTCTGTCCTGCTCCAGAGGACCTTAGCATCAGGAAGTGCGGAGACCCCCAGTTATTAGGAAGCAGAACTGTCCGAAACGGTCCTCAATCCAGACCCCGGAAGGCTGCCGCTAACCACCGGAGCTTGGATTGAAGCTCCGGAGGGCCAGTGTGATAGTACAGCGGGGCAAGTGCTGGCCTTGCACGCGGTGCACCCGGGTTTGACCCCCGGCACCACATAGAGGTCCCGTGAGCACTGCCAGGAGTGATCCCTGAGCGCAGAGTCAGGGGTAAGCCCTGAGCGTTGCTGGGTGTGGTCCAGAAAAGCAGGAAGGAAGGGAGGGAAGGAGGAAGGAAGGCAGGAGAGAGGAAGGAAAGAAGGAAGGAGGAGCAAGCTAGGAAGGAAGGAAGGAAGGAAGGAAGGAAGGAAGGAAGGAAGGAAGGAAGGAAGGAGAGGGGGAGGGAGGGAGGGAGGGAAGGAAGGAGGGAGGGAAGAAGGAAGGAAAGAATCAAAGGGGAGGGAAGGGAGGAAGGAAGGGAAGGAAGGAGGAAGGTAAGAGACGGAGGGAGGGAAGAAGGAAGGGAGGGAGGGAGGGAGGAAGGGAGGAAGGGAAGAGATGGAGGCGGTTGAATTTACAGTCTGCCTCATCTCCGCCCCCCCAAGAGTGCAAAATTTGGCCACAGTAGTGTGGTATGAAACTCATGGGCATGTACATGTGTTTATGTGTGTGCGTGTGTGCATGTGTGTGTATGTCTACATGTGTGTATGTGCCTGTGTGCATGTGTAGTGTATGTGCGTGTGCGTGTGTGTGCATGTGCGTGCATGCGTGCATGCGTGTGTGTGTGTGTGTGTGTGTGTATGAGTGTGCATACATTTGCTTAGTAGGCCTGATTCACTGGGTCTGTTCAGGTGGAAATTTATTCTGAGTAGATTATGCAAGATTTGGGGTTACAAAGCGCTGAATGGTGCACAGCGCCCCTGGGCGTTGCCTGAGTCTGAGTGGCGGTTTGGAAAATCTCAAGGCAGCCCCGCCCCCCTTCTCAGACATCAGAGCTGAGACCGAATCCTAGAAGAGTGACAGTGACACAAGAGCACTAGGAAGCATCAGCCCTTCCTTGGAAATGACAACACAGGAACGGGATTCGGGAGCGCGGAGCTGCTGGCAAGGGCCATTCTCAGGGGCTGTTCACGCCGGAAGCAAAAGGAATTTATGAAATAAAATTATCCCTTGAATCCACTAGGTTTGCTGCCGTCCGAGTTGTCACAGAAAACCTGCGGAAAATCTCTGCCTGCATTCTAGCACAGTCCCTCAGATTCCTTCCACCCTCACAATTCTTTGTTCTTTCGGGGTTTTTTTGTTTGTGTGGGGGCCATGCTGTGGCCCTCCGGGGCTACTCCTGGCCCTGTGCTGAGGAGGGGTGTCTTCGGGGTGCTCTCGAGATCCGTGCAGAGCCGCGGGAACACCCCGCCCTGTGTCATATCACGCAGGAGGTTCTCGGGTCCCTCTGGGACCAGCTGTGGGTAGCAGATGGTGAAAGCATCAAGCACATGCCAATGGGCTGGAGAGACGGGGCGTGCGGCGGTTCGCACTTTCTGGCTTCTAGAAGCTTCTCATCACGGGCAGCTAAATATAGCGTCACGGCGAGGGGTGACTTCGCGCCAAATGTGTGCTTTTGTTTTCACACGGACACGGGACTGTGTGCACCCGGGTGGAGATGTAGGTTGAGCGTTTGGACACAAGCGTTGGCCTTCCCGCCCCGACGCGTGGGGAGGGAGAGAGAGAGAGAGAGCGAGACGGTGCCCGTCTGCCACTCTGAGCCCAGCGCATGGTCTCCAAAACAGAGAGTCGGAGAGAAAATTCTGGCTCTGCCCCTGCTCAGGGGTAGTGGCCACCAGTGACGGACAGACGGGCAGGCCATTCCCTGCCTCCCACCCCTGGATCCCGCATCCGTTAGCTCCTGCGTCGGGCTCTCTGCTGTTGGCCTCTGCAGTAACTCTTCTCCTTCTTCTCTTCCTTCACCCCTAGGCAGGACAGGGCTGCTTGCTGACCTCTTGCCCAGTTTCGCTGTGGAAGTTATGCCAGGTACCCCTCCTTGCTTTCACTCTCTGTGGGCTTCGTCTGCTGCGTCTCCGTCTAGCCTATCCGGGACTTCACTCACATGCTTGTGTCTGTTCTGTCTGTGCCCGTTTGTGTGCGTGTGTGTCTCTCGTCTGTTCTGGGGTGAGCTAAGTCTCTCGGGAGAGCCTGGGGAGAAGGCGTTTCTCCTGATGACTTCGGGGTACCAGGATAAGGGACCTCAGCAATAGGCTGGAGCGATAGCACAGCGGGGAGGGCGTTGGCCTTGTGTGCGGCTGACCAGTGTTCGATCCCCAGCATCCCCTAGGGCCCCTGAGCCCCGGCTGGAGTGATCCCTGAGCACAGAGCCAGGAGTCAGCCCAGAGTTTTGGGGGGGGTGGAGCCAGCAGTAACCCGTGTGCATCTCCAGGTGTGAAAAAGAAAGAAAGAAGAAAGAAGAAAGAAGAAAGAAAGAAAGAAAGGAAGAAAGAAAGAAAGAAAGAAATAGGGCTGATCTGGGGGTCCCTGAACTTCAGTATTAGGCCCGTCAGAATTCTTGCCAAGGCCGTCTCTGCTGGAGCCTCACTCTCCCTACGAGGAAACAGCCATGCGGGCTCCAGTTTATCATTCTGGCAAAGCATCATTTCGAGTTTGTGTTTGTGGGGCTTCCCTGCTCCTTTTTAATTAATTAATTTATTTTTGGCTTTTAGGGTCACACCCAGCAGTGCTCAGGGGTTGCTCCTGGCTCTGCACTCAGGGATCATTCATGGCGGGGCTTGGGGGACCCTATGGGATGCTGGAGCCCGAACCCGGGTTGGCTGAATGCAAGGCAAACGCCCTCCCTGCTGGACTATGGTTCTGCCACCCCCCTGCCTTCTCTTTTTTTGTTTTGTTTTGTTTTAAAAGACCCCCTAGTGCTCTGCATATAATCTCAGGGACTTGCCTCTTCTCATCACCCCCCAGCAAATCCTTGGGGATCATAGTTCCAGGACAACTGCTCCAAACATCATCTCTGCTCTCTGAAGCAGTTTAAGTGGGATGCATCAGTTTAGGACATGCTTAAAGGGGCCGGAGCGATAGCACAGCAAGGAGGGCGTTTGCCTTGCACGTGGCAGACCCGGGTTCGATCTCCGGCATCCCATAGGGTCCCCCGAGCACCGCCAGGAGTGATTCCTGAGTGCAGAGCCAGGAGTCAGCCCTGAGCATCACCAGGTATGGCCCCCCCCAAAAAAAACAGACAAAAAGAACTTGTGCAGAACTTGTGCAGCTTGTGCAGGTGGGGGGAGAAGGGTGGAGGGAGAGAGGGAAAGAGAAGGAAAGAGAGACGGAGAAAGAGAGGGAAAGAGAGGGGGGAAAGGGAGAGAGAATCTCTAGCTCTCAAAAGCTGTAGTTGCTCTTGATTCAGTTCAGGTTTTAAGAAACTTCCAGAATGGGGCTGGAGCGATAGCACAGCGTTAAGGCGTTTGCCTTGCATGCGGCCAGCCCAGGTTCGATCCCCAGCATGCCATATGGTCCCCTGAATGCTGCCAGGAGTAATTCCCGAGTGCAGAGCCAGGGGTGTAACCCCCCCCAAAAAAAAACTTCCAGAATCTTCACAGCCAGGCTGCCGGCCTGAGTCCTCTCGGGCTCGACTGGCCCTTTGCCCTTTGCAGACCAACCAAACACCTGCACGGCCCTTGCCCTGTCTTGGTGCTGAACCCAAGGACACCTCCTTGTCCCTGGTCCAAAGTTGCCTCAAGTTTGTCTAAATTTTCTCCTCATACTATTCTTTTTTTCTTTTTGGGTCACACCTGGTGATGCACAGGGGTTCCTCCTGGCTCCTGGCGGTGCTCGGGGGACCCTATGGATTGCTGGGAATCGAACTGGGTTAGTCGCGTGTAAGGCAAATTCCCTACCCGCTGTGCTATCACTCCAGCCCCTCATACAATTTTTTAAAATAGTTTTTCATGGCATTGACTTCAAACTAGGTCAGCCATTGTCTCTCCCAACCCATATCAAGAATTAACTGTATTTTTCTTATCTGTTTTCGCCTCCCTGTTAGCTTCCAAGGACCCCTTCATAATTCTTTTTCTTTTTTTTCCTCCAAGGTAATCTGTTTTTATTCTAAATGCTGGAGCAGGGAGTATCTCACCCGAACCAGCTAATCTTGGAGTTGGGGGCTAGTGGTGTCTTGTGTGCATGGACCTATTGTTTTATCATATCACTGCTAAAGCACCTCCCTCAGCGAGAACACCCCAGACTTGGAAGGGGGCCAAAGAGGAGGAGGGGGGCTTCATTGGAATCTGTCAGTGAGAGCTAGGGGAGGTTCTAGAAAGTTCTTCCTCCTCCTCCTCCTCTGCCCTCCAGAACCTTCATCACGCGACCTGTTGGCAAGCTCGGGGCCCTTACGGGAAGGGATGCTGGAAAAAAAATTGGACTTGAAGCTTGTCCCCAAACTGTGACTTGGAGACAAGTCACTCGGGCCACGCCGTCAACCCCCTTTCCTCCCGAGTTGAGTAGATCTGGATTCCTTTCTCTTCGGTTGTGACAATGGCCCAGCCCAGTGGATGTGTCTGCAGTACCCTCCACTTTGCCACCCCTTGAGCCTATGCTGGCCCAGGAGTGCCCCATTCCAGTGCGCCCAGGGGCCGGGGACAGTCCCCCTCTCTGTGTGCCCCGGGCCTCAGTGGGGTGGTGCTGGGCCGCAGCCTACTACAAACAGGAAAGATTTTCATGCGGTGCCTCATGGGTCCTGAGAAACACTGACGGGGCCCAGGAAGCATTTCCTCAAGGTCCCACTTTCCACAGATGAGAGATTCGTGTCCCCAGAACCCGCTGTGTCCATCGGGGCCCGGCCAGCAGTGTCTCCCCGAGAACCCCGTTCTCCCCTCATGGGACAGGCAGCTGCCTCTTGCCAAGTTGCTCCTTCATTTCCCAGGAGGGCCCCTGATGTCCCCGGCCCCCAGGATGGGGGTGGGGCAGCTAGGCGACGGTGGCCTTCAGGGGCTGGCCCTGAGCGCGGCTTCCTGTGCATCTCTGCAGAGTGGGTGTTCGTGGGCCTGGTGGTCCTGGGATTCGTGCTCCTCTGCGTGCTCGTGGGGATCTGCTGGTGCCAGTGTTGCCCGCACAGCTGCTGCTGCTATGTCCGCTGCCCCTGCTGCCCGGACACCTGCTGCTGCCCGCAGGCCCGTGAGTGTCCCTTCCCTTGCCCCCCGGCCTGGAGGCCAGCATCCCCAGGCCTGCTCGGAGCAGGGTCCCCCATGTTTCATGGGGGTGTTCATCGGCCCCCATGTTTCCTGTCCACTGCAGTCCTTCTGCATGTGTACATACATACACAGACACACATGCATAGGTACATACATGCACACATGCACATATGCATGGGTTCATACATGCACACACATGTATAGAAGTATACACACCTGTATGATACATACATGCACACACAGACACGCATGCATGGATATATACATGCACAGAAACACATGCATGAATACATATATGCACACACATACATAGGAACATGCATGCACACAGACACACATGCATGGGTACAAGCATGTACACACAGACACACATGTATAGAAATATACATGCACACACATGTATGATACATACATGCACACACAGACACACATGCATAGGTACATGTATGCACACAGACATGCATGCATAGAAATATACATGCACACATGCATGATACATACATGCACACACAGACACACATGCATAGGTACATGCATGCACAGAAACACCTGCATGGATACATATATACACAGACAGACACACATGCATAGGTACATGCATGCACACACAGACACACATGCATAAGAAGATACACACATGCATGATACATGCACACACAAACACACATGCATGGGTACATACACATGATGGCAGGAAGGGGGGTGTCTGCACAGCGGGTGGGACCGCACCCCCAGACAGGAGGCAGCACAGGCAGAGGGTGCTGGGCCCAGGGTCAGCCCCAGGGGACTCCCCTCCCCCCCGGCGGGGCTCCTGCTGGATGTGACCAGCCCAGCCTGGAGTGGGCAAGACGGGTGGGTGAGGGCAGAACGGCTAGCCCTCTGCCCGGCTGCTGGGCCTCTGGAGAAGAGGGGCTGGGCGTGGGGGACCCACCCTGTGGCCATGTCGGCGAGGGGGGCTGCTGGGGGCTGTTGCCGTCGCTGCCTGGATTCCCCTGGGGGTGCCGTGAGCAGAGCTGGGGGGCTGCAGAACGGCGGAAGTGGCCGAGGAATCCAGCACATCTCACAGACGCATGCGTGGGTACACACATGCACAGACACACATGCATGGGTACATACATGAACACACAAACACACGTGCATGGGAACATGCATGCACACACGGACACACATGCATGGGTACACATGCACACAGACACACATGCATAGGTACATGCACACATAGAGACACACATGCATGGTTACATACACACAGACACACATGCTGGGTACATACATGTGCACACAGACACATGCATAGGAATATACACGCACACCCATGCATGGGTACATATATACACATACAGACTACATGCATGGGTACATACATGCACACAAGACACATGTATGGACATGTTCACGCACACATGTACACAGAACAGCATGCGTACAGCTACATACACACTGCACACTGGCACGTACATGTGTTCACATTACATCTGTACATACAGCACTGCAGACACAGGCTGTGTACATATGTGTGTCCCTGTGTGGGCACGTGCATGCGCTTGGGCACGTGGCCCATGCACACAGTCACACACATGCCCCTGGGTACTGAGGGCACCGGCAGACGCTCACCTCTCCTTGCTCTTCTCTCCCTCTGCAGTGTATGAAGCAGGGAAAGCCGCGAAGGCCGGGTACCCGCCCTCCATCTCGGGGGTGCCGGGCCCCTACTCCATCCCCTCCGTCCCCCTGGCAGGAGCGCCCCCCTCCAGCATGCTGATGGACAAGCCGCACCCACCGCCCCTGGCCCCCAGCGACTCCATCGGGAGCCACAGTGGTAAATGCAGCCGACGCCCCCCCACCCCACCCCACCCCATCCTCCCAGCCCCTACATCCTCGTGTTTCCTCCCACTGTCCCGGGGTGCGAGACAGTCCTGAGACGGGAGGAAGGGGCGTGGCATGGCGCGCAGTCCAACATCACCCCTCCCTGCCCGCTGTTTCGGAACACGGGGGGGGGGGGCAGGAGGGGGGTTGTGAGGGGCTCAAGGGTGGGGTCCCAAGCTCAGAGTCCCCTGCTGGATTGCTCAGAGCAGGTGAAGGCTGGGAGTGAGCGAGGCCGGCACAGCCCTGGGGAGGGGGAGCTGGGGAAGATGCGGGAGGCAGGGGTCGCCCGCTGAGACAGGGCTGGGGGGCACACGGAGAACGGAGGAGCCCACGGGAATCAGGAGAAGCGGGAGCCTCTCGGCAGCGCGCTGAGGGATACGGGGAGGCGGCAGATGCACCGCGACGGGTGACAGGTGGCCCCCGGGGGCCTGGGAAATGTGTGACGCTCGTTCGGTCAGTGGGATGCTGAGGAGCCGTGGTGGCAGCCCGCCAGAGTGGGACAGCGAGAAGACGCATCTATTTTTGTTGCTCTGGGCCCACTCGAGCAATGCTTGGGGGGTCACTGGTGCAGGGTGCTAGGCCCGAGCCCGATTCCTGAGTTCCCCCAGGAGCTGACGTTTCAATTCTGAGGAGCCTCGAGGGTGGGAGAAACAGGCGCCTCCCGCTGCAGCGCCCCGGGTGGAAGTTGCCTCCCGCTCCCACCTGGTCTCTGGTCCCCACCCCCCCACACCCCAGCCTGGCTGTCCTCTGTGAGTCATTGGTTCTCGTGTCCACGCCTCCCTGAAGCTATTAGTGAAATTCTGACGTCGTTGTCGGAGAACTGCTGAGTCACGGAATGTGTGCGAGATAGTTATAGGGGCTGCCCCCGACCACACTTGGAGAAGGGGTGTGGATGGGGGTTCCCGCCCCTGTTGCTCCCTGTGCCCCCCCGTCTTCCTCCCCCACCATAATTCCCCATCACTTGGTCCAGTATAAGAAAATTACTTCTTGGGGCCAGAACGATAGCACAGCAGGGAGGGCATTTGCCTTGCACACGGCCGACCCAGGTTCGATTCCCGGCATCCCATAGGGTCCCCTGTGCACCGCCAGGAGTGATTCCTGAGTGCAGAGCCAGGAGTAACCCCTGTGCATCGCCAGTGTAACCCCCCCCCTAAAAAAAAGAAAAAGAAAATGACATCTTTTAGAGGACAGTGACTTCCCCCCTTCCTGTTTCTACTGCTAGCAAATTGGATATTTAGGGACTCATTAGGTTGCCAGGGATGGGATCGAACCCAGCTTGGCCACGTACAAGGCCAACGCCCTCCCTGACTCACTCTTATCTCTCCGGCCCCAGGTGAGATTTTCCAGGGTCCCACACGAAACAGGACCCAAGTTGAGATGACTGTGTAAAACCACCCAGTGATAGTGTTGAGGACAGAGAGCGATGACTGGGTGGGGGGTGAAGGGGGAGGAAGGATGGGGAGGGGGACAGTGAGAGATTCTTGAGAGGTCCAGGATGGAGGGATGGAAAAGGACCCATGAGATCCAGCAAGAAAGTCCCCTTGGGGGCTGGAGCAATAGCACAGTGGGGAGGGTGTTTGCCTTGCACGCGGCCGACCCGGGTTCAATTCCCAGCATCCCATAGGGTCCCCCGAGTACCACCAGGAGTAATTCCTGAGTGCAGAGCCAGGAGGAACCCCTGAGCATCGTCGGGTGTGACCCAAAAAGAGGGGGGGGGGAAGTCCCCTTGGCCACAGCTGGGATTTGGAGTGGGGAAATCAAATGGAAGTGAGGAGTAAGCCGAAGAAAAATTGAAAGAATTGCTAAATATCCAAGACTTGGCTTTTTTTTTTTTTGGTGGGGGGAGTCACACCCAGCAATGCTCAGGGGTTCCTTCTGGCTCTGCA
Source organism: Sorex fumeus (assembly GCF_029834395.1). NCBI lineage: Eukaryota > Metazoa > Chordata > Mammalia > Eulipotyphla > Soricidae > Sorex > Sorex fumeus. The sequence continues at coordinate 808,028 of NW_026606283.1, read as the reverse complement.
CTCAGGAATCACTCCTGATGGTGCTCGGGGGACCCTATGGGACACCGGGGATCGAACCCTGGTCAGCCACGTGCTGGGCAAACACCCTCCCTGCTGTGCTATCACTCCAGTCCCCAAAACTTTCTCTGTCTCTCCCTCACCTCACTTCCCTCGTGCAATTGGTCACCAAGAGTCCTTCAGGTTGTACCTCAAAGGTAAAGGTAAAGGTAAAGGCCCTCCCGTTGATCGTCGATTTGCTCGAGCGGGCCCAGTAACGTCTCCATTAGAGACTTTGTTGTTACTGTGTCTGGCATATCGAATACTCTCGGTAGCTTGCCGGGCTCTCCGAGAGGGGCGGAGGAATCGAACTCGGGTCGGCCATGTTGGCCGCTTGTAAGGCGAACGCCCTACCCGCTGTGCTATACAGGTTGTACCTCAAAATGGCCTGGAATTAGTTTTTTCACCCCACCCACCTCCAGTTCAGCTCTCTTATTCCTGATTTCTGGCCCTTTCTTCTCTCTTGAGACATTCCAGTAGGAATTTTCCCTCCCTGTTTTTTTGTTTTGTTTTGTTTTTGTTTTACTTGGGGGCCACATCCAGTGATGGCCAAGGTTATTCATGATGGGGCTTGGCTGTGTGCAAGGCAAGTGCTCTACCCACTGTGCTATCTCTCCGGCCCCTTTTCCTAGCCCCTCTCCCCCCGCCCTTTATTTTAGTCACCTCGGCTCCTGCCTTGTTTTTATCCACTTTCTCTCCCCAATGACCTAACGACCACTGATTCTTCTTGCAAGAATGGAGTTGTCAGGTAGGGTTTGAAATGTCATTTTCCAAACCAGTAAAGGTTGCAAGTCTGTCTCTCTCTCTCTCTCTCTCTCTCTCTATATATATATATATATATATATATATATATATATGTCTTACTGTATGTAGACAGGGAAAAAATGCAAATTTTAAGCATCACTTCTCCCACTGCTGAGTTCTTTCCACCCTGAGACAGACCTTGCAGCTGTTTCGTCTTCCATAAACAGACTCCCTGAGCTCGCTTTGAACGGGAGAACCAGGCCCTCCCCGTGGATGGTGGTCCTGGAGATTCAGGCCTCTTGCAGGCTTTATGATGTTAGCTCTGGCTAAAAGGGGGGATTTTGTGGGGGAAAAAATACTTGAGCCTTCGTCGGGTCCAAAATATCAGCTCTGTGCTTACTTTGGCAGCATATGTACCAAAATATCAGCTCAGATCCTTGAACTAGAAAGATGTTTTTGAAGTTCAAATTTGGCACTCAAGTGAATATCCCGGTGTCTGTTCTCAGCAAAATCCAGGTTGTGGAGGCCAATGGTACCAAAGAGGGGCTGAAGTTTAGAGGGCTTAGGTTGGAAAACACTTGTAAAGAGAAATGAATCTCCCTGAGCTGAAAAGGGATGGGGGGTATGTGGTGGGAGATGTTTTCTTTCCTTTTTTTTTGCTTTGTGAGTCACACCTGGTGATGCACACGGGTTACTCCTGGCTCTGCACTCAGGAATCACTCCTGGAGGTACTGGGGAACCCTATGGGATGCTGGGAATCGAACCCGGGTCCGCCGCGTGCAAGGCAAACGCCCTCCCCGCTGTGCTATTGCTCCAGCCCTGAGAAGTTTTCTCTTGAGTCTGGAATGTAGCCAACAGTCTGGGACATTACTTATTAAAATGTCACCACATGTCAAAGAGTTCTCCATTCTGGTGACAGTTCCACTTCACAATGCCCGAAGTGCCTGCCATGGACCCTGGACTTTACATGGATCCAGAGTGATCTGGAATGCAAAGGCTCTTCCCCCTGAAGTCTCTTTGGGAAGACCAGACACTTAACACTGACGATGCAGGCAAATTGAAATATGGAAGCACTTAAGATACAAGTTAAAAGTGAGCTGGAGCGATAGCACAGCGGGGAGGGCATTTGCCTTGAACGTGGCCGACCCAGGTTCGATTCCCAGCATCCCATAGGGTCCCCCGAGCACCGCCAGGAGTGATTCCTGAGTGCAGAGCCAGGAGGAACCCCTGAGCATCACCAGGTGTGACCCAAAAAGCACTGCTCTGCACTGCACTGTCTTCCAGTTGTTCATCAATTTGCTCGAACGGGCCCAGTAACATCTCCACTGTGAGACTTGTTACTGTGTTTGGCATATTGAATACACCACGGGGAGCTTGTCAGGCTCTGCCGTGCGGGCGAGATATTCTCGATAGCTCGCCAGGCTCTACGAGAGGGGCGGAGGAATCAAACCCGGGTCGGCAGGGTCAACTGCGTGCAAGGTAAACGCCCTACCCAGTGGGCTATCGCTCCAACCCATGACCCAAAAAGCAAAAAAAAAAAGTTAATAGTGAATTTTGATTTGTGATTTGTATTTGTAAGTTGAGAGGAGGGAGGGCGAGAGACAGAGACAGAGAAATTTTGTGCAACTGCTGGAATCAAAAAAAAGCCCATAGATTGGGTTGACCGGAGCGTTGTCCCTAATAATCACCAAGAACTTAATGCAGTCTGCAGAGCTGATCTCTGCTTCTCCGCAAGGGTGTTGAAAGGGTGGGGAGCACTCCTCCCCCATTTTCTTTGAGGCCTCTGATAAACTATGGCTGCTTTTGCAGGCATCCGAGTCCTCCATCCAGTCATCCAACCCCGTAACCGCCTGGGAACAGACTGAGCAGTTCTCGTTTTAATTGAACTGTCTATACTACCCTGGAAATGCATCTGCAGGGGTGGGCGCACACAGGACTGGAGAAATGAAACCTCCCTGCTAATGAGTGCTTCCATGGGCTGGAGCGATAGCACAGTGGGGAGGGCGTTGGCCTTGCACGCAGCCGACCCGGGTTCGATTCCCAGCATCCCATAGGGTCCCCAGAGCACCGCCAGGAGTGATTCCGGAGTTCAGAGCCAGGAGGAACCCCTGAGCATCGCCGGGTGTGACCCCAAAAAGCAAAAAATCAAAAAGAAATAAAAAAAATAAAAAACCAAGAATAATAGGGGCTGGAGCGATAGCACAGTAGGTAGGGTTTTTGCCTTACACACGGCTGACCCGGGTTCGATTCCCAGCATCCCACAGGGTCCCCCAAGCACCACCAGGAGTAATTCCTGAGTGCAGAGCCAGGAGGAACCCCTGAGCATCGCTGGGTGGGACCCAAAAAGAAAAAAAATAAGAATTGCTTTCATGTATGGATCGGGGGTTCAACCTCTGGGAGGCTCCTCTATGGGGCACACCTGAGATCCTGGACTGTTGTAGCCATTCAAGTTCGTCTTTTAGCACCAAACTCATGAGAGAGCCTTTGACCAGGGGTGCCTGGTCGTGGAAGGAACGCAGGACAGAGCCAAAGCTACAAGCGATCATGTGACTTCTCGGGGACATTTGTCCAGCTTTGGGTGCAGAGGATACAAGAGTGCCCCTGGGTAACTGTGAAGTACTCCCAGGCCAGTGGGGCACCTCTGGGGTCTTCCTGTCTGGATTTCTCTTCTATATGACAGGAGGTCTGGAGCGATAGCACAGCGGGTAGGGCGTTTGCCTTGCACAAGGCCGACCCGGATTCGATTCCTCCACCCCTCTTGGAGAGCCTGGCAAGCTACTGAGAGTATCCTGCCTGCACGGCAGAGCTTGGCAAGCTCCCCGTGGCATCTTCAAGATGCCAAACACAGTCACAACAAGTCTCACCATGGAGACATTACTGGTGCCCGTTCGAGCAAATCGATGAACAACGGACAGGATGACAGTGCTATGACAGAGAGGCCAACTATCCACTAGGCCGTGTGTGAATGCGGTGGCTTGGGTCCAGCCCTGCCCTGGCAGGGGCTCCTGAGGACGCCCCTGAGTAGCTTTCCTAGCCATGAGTGTGGCGAGAGACAGGAGTGGCCTTCAGGGTGGAGAAACGTCCCCTGGGAGACACTGGGTGAGACCCTTTGGCCCTGACGTTTTGGGCGCCCGTGTCTTCTGCCTCCCGTGGCTGTTCTGTCCCTCTTCTTTCCCTTCTTTCCCTTCCTGATATGCCCCCTGCCTTCTCCCCTCCCCCCAGCCACCGTGGGGACGGGCATCGGAGCCCCCTGATCCTGCAGCGAGACCAGGCTTTGTTCCGAAGAGCCAAGGGAGGGAGGGGGGAAGCGATACCATTTTTTTCTCTCCTGCCCTCGCCTTGTTTTTCCTTTTCACTTCCGCCCTGAAAATAGCACCTGCGTGCGCAGGGCAGCAGGTCGCCTTCCACCCCTCAGAGGTGACACGCGTTCCCTTTCCTAAAATGAAAACGCTCAGGAAACAAACCAGGGCGCGGGGCCTGCGTCCTGCCGAGCGCCTCTACTGCTAATCTTAGCTCCCGCCGTCTCCCCGGGGCGACCAGCGGTGTCTGGGTCCCCTCTTTGGAGACTCTGAGGTTTGGGGGAGTGACCCGTGGCCCCACCAGAAGTGGGGTCCTCCGCCTCTGCATGCTTGGTCTAGAAGCTGGGTTGGGTTTTTTTTTTTGCTTTTTTTTTTTCACTTTTTGGGTCACACCCGGCGATGCTCAGAGGTTCCTCCTGGCCCTGCACTCAGGAATCACTCCTGGTGGGGCTCAGGGGACCCTATGGGATGCTGGGAATTGAACCCGGGTCGGCCGCGTGCAAGGCAAACGCCCTACCCGCCCTACCCGTTATCACTCCAGCCCCTCGAAGCTGGTTTTCATGCCTGTAAATCACGCCCCACTTTGGGAGGGACCTGAGAGGTCAGAGGGCAGGAAGCTGAGGTTGACAAAGGACTAAAACGGGCCCACAGCTCTCTCCACCCCAAATCGGCTTCTGGGATTTGCGGTTCTGACTCCTTCTGTATAAATATTGATGGCCATTGCTGGGCGGGTTCCTAGGAAGCACTTAGAAGCAAATGCCATACTTTCTTTTGTTTTGCTTTTCTGACCACACCCAGCGGTGCTCGGGCTGATTCCTGGCTCTGAACTCAGGGATCACTCCTGGTGGGGCTCAGAGGACCCTGTGGGAGGCCGGGGATCGAACTCGGGTCAGCCATGTGCAAGGCCAGCGCCCTTCCCCCTGTCCTATCTCTCCAGGCCGTCAAATGATTTTTGATTTTTAAATTTGGGTCGGGCTGAAGCGATAGCACAGTGGGTAGGGCGTTTGCCTTGCATGCAGCTGACCCGGGTTCGAGTCCTCCATCCCTCTCAGAGAGCCCAGCAAGCTACCGAGAGTATCCCACCCACATGGCAGAGCCTGGCAAGCTCCCCGTGGTGTATTCGATATGCCAAACACACTCACAACAAGTCTCACCATGGAGACATTACTGGGGCCCGCTTGAGCAAATCGATGAATAGTGAGAGGACAGTGCTACAGTGCTATTATTATTATTATTACTATTATTATTATTGGGCTGGAGCAATAGCACAGTGGGTAGGGCGTTTTCTTTGTATACAGCCGACCCGGGTTCAATTCCTCCGCCCCTCTCAGAGAGCCCGGAAGCTCCCGAGAGTATCCCGCCTGCACGGCAGAGCCTGGCAAGCTCTCCATGGCGTATTCGATATGCCATACACACAACAAGTCTCACCATGGAGACGTTACTGGGGCCCGCTCGAGCAAATCGATGAACAACGGGAAGACAGTGCGACAGTGCTAAATTTGGTCACACCTGGCAATACAAAAAGCTTCCTCCTGGCCCTGCACTCAGAAATCACTGCTGGCAGGGTTCAAGGGACCATCTAGGATGCCAGGGACCCAACCCGGGGGACCCCTGTGCAAGGCAAGTGCCCTCCCTGCTGTCTGTTCGGCCCCCCAACCCCAAGCAACTGAGAGCACCTGAGTCTGGAGCTGGGACCCCCAACCACTCCGGCGACCTTCCCACTGGTTCCCTGGGGCAGAGGGTGGTGGGGTTCGGAGAGAAAGGGAACCATGGTTTCCGGTTGGCAGATTCGATAAACGCCTCCTTCCGGTTCTTTCCACGACATCACCTGTTGGCCCTCTTACCCCGCAGTGCGCAAAGGGTACCGGATTCAGACTGACAAGGAGAGGGACTCGATGAAGGTCTTGTACTACGTGGAGAAGGAGCTGGCGCAGTTTGACCCTGCCCGGAGGATGAGAAGCAGATGTGAGTGTCCCTCTTCTCCTGCCCTGAGCGCGAGGGACCCGGGTTCACAGCTGGGGGGCTGGGGCCTGCGCTTGCAAACTCAGGTAGCTGCGAACTTGGGGGCCAGAACGGTGGTGTACTGGGGGCATCATCCTGGGACAAGTAGCTCCGAAGACCAAGAGAAAGGCTTCGGGTGTGAAGGGGAAAACAACCTGGACTCTTGGGCTTGTAGGGCCTCTTGTGTTCCTCCAACTGTGCAGTCTTGGTATGGGACAGTGATTGAAAGTCTTGCCCACAAAGGCACTTGCAGGGGTTGGAGCGATAGCACAGCGGGTAGGGCGTTTGCCTTGCACACGGCCGACCCAGGTTCGATCCCCGGCACCCCATAGAGTCCCCTGAGTACTGTCAGGAGTGACCAGGAGTGATCCCTGAGTGCCGAGCCAGGAGGAACCCCTGAGCATCACCGGGTGTGACCCAAAAAGCAAAAAAAGGGGGGGCACTTGTAGAATAGTAAGCCACCTCGTGGAAGCTTAGGCACCATTTTCCCCAACAGAGAGGGTCACCATCGGACTCTGCAGCTGCCCACGCTGCACGGGGAAAGTGAAAGAGTCTCCCATAGACCCATCCCTCAGAAGAGAACGCCGGGGGCAGGGGGATAGATAGACGGGGTGAAGGCACCCGCCTTGTATGCGGCCAATGCCAGGTCCATGCCCAGCGCAGAACAAGTACCAGTTGAAGCCCTAGATGTTCCCTGTGGGCCTTGGAGTGACCGTCCTGTCCAACCGTACATTCTCCAGGGCCCTCTTGGCGTGGAAATTCCAAGAGACTGTCTGGGTGGCTGATTGTCAGAGGCGCCAGAAGGCCGGGTGACGAGGTGGTTCCCTCTCTCTCTGAACCCCGCCACCCTCCGCCCCGGGAACCAGTGGGAAGCTCGCCCGAGTTGTTGGGGAAACAGTTCCAGACTCGCGGTGCTTTCTGCAGACTTGGAGCGGCAGAGTCCTCCCGCTCCGCGCTGCTAAATCCATTCCGTCGGCCTTGCTCCGCGGCCGTCCTCCCCCACGCCGGCTATAAAAAGACCATCTCCAGATTGGAATGGCAGGCAGGCAGATGTCCCGCTCCTGACAAGCTAGTTGTAACAGTTGTCATGGAAGCCTGCGAGGGGACCAGAGGGGGACCGTGGTGGAGAGGGCGCCCAGGGGAGGGAATCTGGAGCACCCCCACCCCCACCCAGAGGCAGGGAAGCTTCCGGCATGCAGCCTGGGCTGGGGCAGGGTGCCAACCCTGTCCTGCCCGCCTCTGCCCCTGCAGACAACAACACCATCTCGGAACTCAGCTCCCTGCACGAGGAGGATGGCAGCTTCCGCCACTCGTACCACCAGATGCGCAGCAAGCCCTTCCCTGTGTCCGGGGACTTGGAGAGTAACCCCGACTACTGGACCAGTGTCATGGGGGGTGGCAGTGGTGTGAGCCGGGGGCCCGCGACTGTGGACTATGACAAGGAGGAAAGGGACAACTTCCGGCACAGGTGAGGATGCCACGGGGAGGCGGGTGGGGATGGGGGGATGACGACACACAGGTCCATTGGTATCCATTTAGATCCCTTTGGATCCCTTGGGTCCCTTTAATCCCCTTAGAATCCCATTTAGATCTCTTGGACCCCTTTAATCCCCTTAGGGTCCCTTTAAGTCCTCTGGGTCATATTGATCCCTTTGGACCTCTTAGATACCTTTGGTCCCCTTCAGATCTGTTGGATCTCGTTGATCCTCTTCGGATCCCTTTGGATCACTAGGATCCCTTTGATTTCCTTAGGTCTTTGGATCTCCTGGGTCTTCTCAATACCTGTGGATTTCTTAGATCCCGTTGATCACCTTCAGATCCCTTTGTGTCTACTGGATCTCTTTGATCCTCTTTGGATTCCTTTGGATCACTTGGATTCCTTCGATCCCCTTAACATCCTTTTGGGTCTCCTGAGTCCTGTTGATCCCTTTTGTATCTCTTTAGATCCCTTTGATCCCCTTCGGATCCCTTTGGATCTGTTGGTCTCTTTAGATCCTTTGATCCCCTTCAGGTCCCTTTGGATCTGTTGGTCTCTTTAGATACTTTTGACCCCTTCAGGTCTCTTTGGATCTGTTAGATCTCTTTGAATCCCTTTGCTCCCCTTCAGATCCCTTGGGATCTGTTGGTCTCTTTAGATCCTTTTGCTTCCCTTCAGATCCCTTGGGGTCTGTTGGATCTCTTTAGATCCATTAGATCCCAACTGAGTTGCCTTCACCTCCCTGAGCCTGGTAGGGGCGCTGTGGCCTGCACCCAGATCTCCATATCCGACCCCAGGACCCCAGCGGGCACTTGTACCGCTCCCGGCAGCTCCCCCTCACCCCCGTCCCCCCAGCCACGGGTCCTGGGTCCGAGCCCCCTTCGTGCCCTGACCCGTGTCCCCGGCGCCCGCAGCCAGCCGCGCGCCAAGTCGGAGATGCTGTCGCGGAAGAACTTCGCGCCGGGGGTGCCGGCCGTGTCCATGGACGAGCTGGCGGCGCTGACCGACTCGTACGCGCCACCGCCGCCGCCGCGCCGGCTGGAGCGCGCGGACACGGCGCACGGCGAGTACTACCCGCGCGCGCGCGAGCCGCCCTACAGCCCCGCGCCCGCGCACCTGCCGCGCCTGGTGAGCCGCACCCCGGGGCCCGCGCCCCGCTACGCGCGCGCGCCGCGCCCCGACGACGCCGCCAACGCCGAGCGCGGGGGCAGCCTGGAGACGCCGTCGCGCCTGAGCGCGCGTCTCGGCCCGCGCAGCGCCTCCTACTACGCCTGGTCCCCGCCCGGCGGCCGCCACCGTGGCGACAGCGACGACGACGACGAGGACGACGACGACGAGGAGGAGGACGAGGACGACGACGCGGCCGAGGATGCGCTGCCGCCCTACAGCGAGCGCGAGCTGAGCCGCGGCCCCTCGTTCCGCAGCGCGCGCGACCTGCAGTTCCACGCGGGCTCCGAGAAGCGCAGGAAGAAGGAGCCGAGCAAGAAATCGGTGGGTCAGGGGTCCCGGAGCGATGGCACAGCGGGGAGGGTGTTGGCCTGGCACGCGGCCGACCCGGGGTTCGGTTCCCAGCATCCCCTAGGGTCCCCCTGGAGCACCTCCAGGAGGGATTCCTGAGTGCAGAGCCAGGAGTCAGCCCTGAGCATCGCCCGAGGTGGCCCCAAAACTCCAAAGTCAAACAGAAATCTCATCACGGGGTTGGGGACAGAGCTCAGCAGTAGAGCACTCGCCCTGGGACCGGAGTGATAGCACAGCGGGGAGGGCGTTGGCCTGGCACGCGGCCGACCTGGGTTTGATCCCCAGCATCCCATAGGGACCCCCGAGCACTGCCAGGAGTGATTCCTGAGCGCAGAGCCAGGAAGAACCCCTGAGCATCGCCGGGTGTGGCCCAAAATCAGTGCGTCCAGAACCTCCCCCCCCCCCCCCGTCCGGGGCTGCAGGGAGGGACCCCCAGTCGGCGGAAAGGGGCCACTTGGCACATGCATGCAAGCTGGGTGTGCTCCACCAGTTTCCCAGGATTACGGGGAGGTAGGGGGGTTTGCCCTGTCCAGTCAGCCCCGCACATTCTCCTTGGAAACAGGGGCTCTTTTGAGGGGTTGGGTTTGGGGGCCACACCCAGCTGTGCTCAGGGGTTCCTACTGACTGCACCCAGGTGCTCTGGAGAACCCTATGGGATAGCTCTGGGGACCCTATGGGAGGGCAAGGATCAAACCCAGGCGGCCACTGCAAAGCCAACGCCCTCCCCACTGTGCTATCTGGGCCTCTGAACCGTACTACCAGGGGCAGACAATCAGGGTCCTCAACCTCGTGTCCAGGGGGAGCCCCATGGTTCACATCCAGGTGGGACTGATTGATCCGAGAGCTTAGTGCCCGCTGCTTCATATTGATCAGATCGTTAAGAACCAGTTTTAAGCCTCAGTGGAAGTGATTAAATCCAGCGTGCCTGGGGCCAGTCAATAGCACAGCAGGAAGGATGCTGGCCTGGCACGCGGCTGACCCCGGTTCCATTCCAGGCATCTCACTGGGTCCCCCGAGCACTGCCAGGAGTGATCCCTGAGCGCAGAGCCGGGAGGAACCCCTGACTATCACCAGGTGTGACCCAGAAATAAAGTATCACCCGGCTGGCTGGAGGGACGCCCGCAGGGATGGGGGACGCTGAGCTCGGCACGTAGGGGGTGCGTGTGGGTTAACATCTGGGCTCCTGCTCTTCCCCAGAACGACTTCCCCACCAGGATGTCCCTCGTGGTCTGAAGTGGTTTTTTTCAAGACCTGCGTGGAGAAGGCTGGACAGCAGAAGCTCGCTGCCCCAGGGGGGTCTAGGCACCTCCCGAAGACAGCAGGCGTGGGCACAGCTCTGTCCCCAGTCTGGGAAGAGGGCGGCTAACTGTGTTCTGGCCAGATCTCGGAGTCAGCCTTGGATGGGCTGAGCTGGGGGGTGCGGATTCCGAGTCTCAGCACCCTCCTGACTCCTTCGAGGAACTTCACAGAGGAAAAAAAAAACTGCCTGTGAGAACATTCTAGACCCCCCCGGGGCTTCTCCTCTGCAGAATTCTGACTCCCCTCTTTGTAGCTGGACTCAAATTGCTTTTGCAGTTCCGCCGGGGAGTCAGCGAGGGACTGCTGATTCCCCAGGAATCTCTGGTTCCCAAATGATCCCTGCCTGTCCTTCCCGTGCCAGACTGAGAGGCACAGGAATTGCAGGCTGCTTGGTGACCAGGATAGACCACTGCAGGCAAAATGTATCACCACCACGATGGTTACAATAAAACCGGAAGCACCTGCTCAGTTTAACACAGGGGCCTGCTACGCCTTGGCAAAAAAAATGACTTGCACTTGCAGTTCTAGAAGCAGCCGGAATGCTCTACAACATTCTAGAAGCCACAGGAATACTCTGGAATGTTCTAGAAGAAGCAGGACCATTCTGGAACTAAATGAACCACATGTATCTTTTTTGAGAAGCTTGGCTAAGTATTTTTCCCCCCATTCTAAGAACATAAACTTTCTCTTCTGCGGTTCACTTTGGTGTCTGAGTCTTGGGCATTAAGGGCTCACCTCTTCCTTCCCACCTCCCCCCTACCTGCCTCTGGTGGACGCCACACCCAGCCTCTCGCTGCACCCCAACGCGTTGTCATCTGGTGCCTTTTGAGAATGGTTTAAAAGAAGGGGAGGAAGTCGTGACGCAGCTGAAGAAAACAGAAGGAATTGTGAGGGGGGCAGGAAAATAGAGTTTCCTTCCGTTTTGAAGGTGAGTCTAGACCTCCCTCCCTTCCCCAAAAACCTACTTTTCCACTTGGGGTTTGTATTTCTTTTTTTTTTTTTGCTTTTTGGGTCACACCCGGCAATGCACAGAGGTCACTCCTGGCTCTGCGCTCAGGAATTACCCCTGGCGGTGCTCAGGGGACCATATGGGATGCTGGGAATGGAACCCGGGTCGGCTGCGTGCAAGGCAAATGCCCTATCTGCTGTGCTATCGCTCCAGCCCCTGTATTTCTTTCTTTCTTTCTTTCTTTCTTTCTTTTTTTTTTTTTTTTTTTTTTTGCTTTTTGGGTCCCACCCTGCGATGCTCAGGGCTGACTCCCGGCTCTGCACTCAGGAATTACTCCTGGCGGTGCTCGGGGGACCCTATGGGATGCAGGGAATCGAACCTGGGTCAGCTGTGTGCAAGGCAAAAGCCCTACCCATTGTACTATTACTCCGGCCCCTTGTATTTCACTTTGCCACGAATTCTTCTCACCACTCGGGCCATCTGGACCTGTCCTGGGCTGGTCATTGGCCACTCTAGAGGGCTTGGGGCTTGGGGGATGCACTGAAGGGTGATTATTTGTCTTCCTCTTCCAGCCTTACCTAAAAGAGATTTTGCCTCAATCCCAAAGCTACGTCTCTGGCTTCTGTAATTTGTATAGATCGGGGCGGAGGAAGGGGGTGAGGGGGGAAAGGCCTTCGGTCCAGTCCTTCCCATCACGACATTCACTCGCTTCTCCACCGGCCGTGATGTTGGATGGGACGCCCACAGACCCAGAGTAAACACGATGACTCCCGAGAAGTGCTCATGCCAGGGACTTGTCCTTCTGGAACCTGGCTGTCACTCCCAGGTGAGCTGTTGCTGCTGATTGATGAGGACAAGCCCCCCTCTGCCCTTCAGGGACTCCCATCAGCAGCTGAGGGTTCAGATGTGAGTGCACCCAGCCCAGATCACGGATTCCAGCGGAGGCCTGAGAAGGGGACCTACACTTCCAGTGTTCCTTCCTCCCGGAGAGAAAAGTGGGTCTAAGTGTGGAGCCTTGAGCCTGAGCAGGGAGGGCGTTTGCCTTGCATGAGGCCAACCCCGGTTCGATCCCCGGCACCCCGTAAGGTCTCCCAAGCTCGCCAGGAGTGATTCCCAGGTGCAGAGCAGGAGTGAGCCCTGAGCATCGCTGGGTGTGGCCCCAAAACCCAACTAAAAGGCAGATCCTGGGCGTCAGCAAACACCAAGTGTCTCCCAGCTGTACTTTCTCTGACAGACTCCATGGAGCTTTCAAGGACTGATGGACACCTTCTTCATGGGGGGCAGGCTGCTGTGTCCCTCCGTGCCCAGGGCTCATCTGTTTGCCCCCTTCGGTCCCTGGGTGGCCCCTGAAGTTTCTTCAGCATCTCCCGGGTCTCTTTGGGGCAGCTTTCCACCAGGCGCACCTGCCCTCTGCAGCTTCCAGAATAATCCTGCATGCTGTGGACAACAGCAGCGCAGGAGAAGCAGTGACTGAAATGGCTTCCTGAGGGTCTCCGGCCTGGGCAGCAAGGGCTGGACCGCACAAGCCATAACTAGCGCTGCCTTAAACTCGCCCACACCCCCGGGTCCCATATGTCCGGGCATCTCCCCCCACCCCTGACCACCACCACTTTCTAGCACTACTGGAAAGGACCATCCTGACGTCCTTCTCGGTCACCAGATCATCTCACGCTCAGGCAATTTGGGGGGGGATGCAGTCGTAGCTCTCTCGATCTTGACCCCCGGAGCACTGTGCCCGGCTTCTCACCACCAAAGAGCATCAGCGGCAGAGATCAAAACCACTGGCATCTGCTGCCGTCCACTGCTGTCCACTTTATCCACTTCTGTCCACGCATAACTGTGGCAAAAGCTCAAATGCAGCAAAGGGACTGGAAACCGGCCATTTGTTCCAAAGACTATAGCTGCTGGTAGGAGGACTTGGAGCTGGCCAGGGCGATCCTGTGGACAGCCAGTGGCACCCGGACCAGCGTCCTCTGATGAATGCCTGGGCAGAGAAAGGAGGGCGGCTGGACCAGAACCACCCGGGACGCTTGAGGACCCCGACCCCAGCCCCGTCATTCCTTCTCCCCTCAACCGGAAGGGCTTCCCCACACCCACTTCCTTCCTCGGTTTCCTTGGGGCATGCATCACGGTCTGGCCCTGGGGGACCCTGCCATGAAGTGGGGGACTCAAAGCCGAGCCCAAAGAGGCGTCGGGAGGGCGCCATGCACCAGCGCTATGAAGCGTCGCTGAGTCCCAAGAAATCTGGAGAATTAAAAGTTCCTTTTCTAAATGTAAGCGCCTGTGTTTGTGTCCAGGGTGGAGTGTTTGTCCTCAAAAGCCTGGGGCCTGGAGCATTAGCACAGTGGGGAGGGCGTTTGCCTTGCAGGCAGCCGAACTGGGTTCGATTCCCAGCACCCCATAGGGTCCCCCGAGCACTGCCAGGAGTAATTCCTGAGTGCAGAGTCAGGAGGAACCCCTGAGCATCACTGGGTGTAATCCAAAAAGCAAAAAAAAAAAAAGCTTTTATAGGGCCAAAACGATAGCACAGTGGGGAGGGCGTTTGCCTTGCACGCGGCTGATCCGGGTTCAATTCCCGGCATCCCATAGGGTCCCCTGAGTACTGCCAGGAGTGATTCCTGAGTGCATGAGCCAGGAGGAACCCCTGTGCATCACCCAAAAAGAAAAAAAAAGCCAGCAGCCTCCAAGTAGGAAGAGGAGACTTAGGAGGGGCCGGAGGGTGCAGAGATGGGCAGAGGGGCACCCCTGAGAGCTGAGCTACCCGTGAGGCCATGCAGAAATGCCCCAGGACATTTGCCCCTCACTGGCAGCATTTGGTGACCATCCTTGCTTCTGGGGGCTGTGCCTTGCCCACCATGGCCAGCAGCCGTCTGGCAGAGAAAATAGGTGGGTTTTGGCTTGGCGCCTGGCATGCGACTGTGGGCTATGGGGGCGGGGGGGACACTCTGTGGCCACTGAGGTCACACAGGAAGTCTGGCTCCAAGGAGGTAGACCTGGAGAGAGCAGAGCACCGAGACTGCAGGGAACCGCTTCCCTCAGAGATGGAGAAATGAACTCTGGGCACTGCCCGTGGGGTCGCCAGACCACCACATCTAGGGCCTCGTTAGTTGAAGTTTTGGAGGTTTCTTTTTCATTCTGGCAACGCCTGAATTTGACCCCAGAGCCTCAGACATGCGAGGCAAGTGCTTTACGGCCGGGCCGTGTGCAAGGCCAGGATCAAACCAGTGTCAGCCACGCAGCACCTTAACCCCCATGCTATTTGCTTAGTTTTCCCCTCCACAGTCTCCTGAATTTCATTTATTTTGCTTCGGGGGCGGGGGAGGCCACGCCTGGCAATGCTCAGGGGTCATTCCTGGCTCTGCACTCAGAGATCGCTCCTGGCGGTGCTCAGAACCTATGGGGTGCTGGGAATCAAACCCGGGTCGGCCTTGTGCCAGGACAACGCCCTCCCCGCTGTGCTCTCGCTCCAGGCCCCTGAATTTCCTATCTTCTTTTGAAATCATTCCCTTTCCTGCTGCAGCTAGTTTTATGCATGATGGATTGGTATCAGGTTTTGTTTATCTGAAAGTTTCCCGTTCTTGTTCAGACATCATTTTGCAAAGCCCACAACTTTAGATTCCAGAGTTATTTTCTCTCAGCACACTGGAGATGTTATTCCCTTCTCTCTTCGACTGGTGTCTTTGAGAAGTTGGTGACTGACCTCATAATGTCTTTGTAAACAAGTACCCTTGAGGAGAAAACTTCAGACCGCCCTGGGTGGTGCTCCTGGCTCAGGGAGGAACTGTCTTGATTTTAAGATTTTCTTTTTGTCCCTTAACTGTTCTTCTGTTTTAAATAATGAGTTATCCTTCTTTTCACTTAATTTTTTTGGGGGGGCATACCTGACTGTGCTCTGGGGTTACTCCTAACTCTGTGCTCAGGGCTCAGGGAACCATATGGGGGTGCCAGGGATCAAACCCGGGTCTCCAATGCCTTCCCCACCGTACTATCATTCCAGCCCCTAGTTTCTTTTTACTTATTTAAGCTGGAATGTTTGATTTATTTAGGTTCCTAAATCTGTGGACTCTATTTTCCTTTTAATTCAGAAATTAAGGAAAGTTCTCAATTATTAACAGTAAATATTTCTTTAAACTCTTGGGAATACTAATAAATGCATATAGTTATGTCCTTTTCATTCTTTACTACATGGTGTCTCATCTATTTATTTTTTTTATCTCTTTGTCTTCTTTTTTGCTTTTTGCTTTTGCTGTGGGTAATTCCTCCAATTTTGATTCCAATTCATTACTTTTCTCTCTTGTTGACTCTCAGGTCTTTTCTTTGATTTTAATTTTTTGGCCACACCTGGCGATACTCAGGGGTTACTCTTGGCTCTGTACTCAGGCATCACTCCTGGCGGGGTTCAGGGGACCCTATGGGATGCTGGGGATTGAACCCAGGTCAGCCACATGCAAGGCAAACGCCCTCCCCACTGTGCTCTCACTCCATCCCTGCACTTTTTTTGTCTTTTGGGGTTCCATATGCTCAGTAGTCATTTCTGACTCTGCACTCAGGAACCATTTCTGGCAGCATTTAGGCGACCCTATGGGATGCGAGGGATCAAACCCCGGTCAGCCGCAGGCAAGGCAAATGCCCTCCCCACTGTGCTATCGCTCCAGCCCCAGCAACTCTGCATTTTAATTAAGATCTTTTTCCATCTCTCACTCTTGTTCTTTTTCAAATCTGCATGGTCACTGTTGACAGTCTTTGGGGATTTAAATTTTGAAGTGTGTTCCTTCTGCTAAGTCTTACAATGTGTTGTTTCTATTTCTGTGTGTGTGTGTGTGTGTGTGTGTGTGGTAAAAGCCTATATTATATTGATGCTAGTCAAGAAAGAGCCTTCTTGGGGGCTGGAGCGATAGCACAGCGGGGAGGGCGTTTACCTTGCACGCAACCGGCCCGGGGCTCGATTCCCAGCATCCCATAGGGTCCCCCGAGCACTGCCAGGGGTAATTCCTGAGTGCAGAACCAGAAGTAACCCCTGTGCATCGCTGGTGTGACCCAAAAAGCAAATTAAAAAAGAGCCTCCTCACTCTTGAACTACCCTGCCTTCCCCAATAAGCCTTCCTACACACAGCAACCCTGGGGGGCCACAAAGAATGTGTGTTCAAAGAAGGACTCGAATTGCTAAGTGGAGTAAACCAAGAGGGCTCGTTCGTTTCCTTCTGGTGCAAGCTTCTAGACTAAAATGAGCCTAATGGATCAGAGCAGTAGTAAATCGGAGAGGGCATTTGCCTCGCACGGCTCACCCCGGTTCGATCCCCGGCATCCCGCAGGGTTCTCCCCCACCTCCACAGCCCACTAGGAGTCATTCCTGAATACAGAGCCAGGAAAAGCTGAGTGCCACAGGGTGTAGCCCCCAAACAAAAACAAGGACAAGGGACAGGAATGATAGCACAGCGGGTAGGGCATTTGCCTTGCACGTGGCCAACCCAGGTTCGATCCCATAGGGTCCCCTGAGTGCCGCCAGGAGTAATTCCTGAGTGCAGGGCTGGAGTGATAGCACAGCAGGTAGGGCGTCTGCCTTACACGCGGCCTGACCCGGGTTCGATTCCCAGCATCCCATAGGGTCCCCTGAGCACGGCCAGGAGTAATTCCTGAGTGCAGAGCCAGGAATAACCCCTGTGCATCGCCAGGTGTGAACCCCCCAAAAAAAAACAACCAAAAAAAAAAAAGGACAAAGTGAGCTTCAGTTTAGGGGGAACAAGAGGCTGAAACTTCCCCTATTGTCCAGAAACTGCTCATTACTGAAGACTCACTTTTTTTTTAAATTATAGAAATAAAACAAGAGGGCGGGGGAACCAAACGGAACTGATGGATGTAAATCATTCTCCCACGCAGGGAAGACAGAGATCCACCTGGAGGGATTCAAATTAGCAAACCAGACCCGCTGCCTTCATGTAAATGAAGCTTTAGATGCAGTTAAACTGTGATCCGTGCGCTCCAGAAAGAAGTGGGTTGATTTCGGGTTCTGGAAAGCTGAGTAGAGAGAGACACTCTCAGACGTCAGTGCTCGCGCCGGCATTGAGGTGAAAGGGATGATTTCTACTGAATTGGGTTTCAGCGGCATCTCAGGTGATCTGAGATGATTCACCAAAATTCTGGTGGGTGCCCGGGCGTCTGGGGAGAGGGCAAGCGTCTTAGCCTGGCACCCCACCTAGTGGCCGGTGGAAGGGATTGGAAAGGCTCAAGAGTTGGCAGGAATCAAAAAAAAAAAAAAAAGAAAAGAAAAGAAAAGAGGAGCTGGAGCGATAGCACAGCGGGGAGGGCGTTTGCCTTGCATGCGGCCGACCCGGGTTCGATTCCCAGCATCCCATAGGGTCCCCTGAGCACCGCCAAGAGTAACTCCTGAGTGCAGAGCCAGGAGTAACCCCTGTGCATCGCCGGGTGGGACCCAAAAAACAAAACAAAACAAAACGAAAGAGTTGGCAGGAATCTACTAGAAGATCAAGCCACAGCTCTCTGTGTTCCTGCTGTCAAAAGCTGGCAGGGCTTTTGGAGAGATGTGCCTCACATACAAACGAGGAAAAGCCAACCGCAGAACTATATATAATTCCGATATCTGTAACGAGAAAGTTAAAATTGTGCATATATATGCCATGATGCATATTTCCATCTTTCATATATTCACATAGGGGGGATAAAAGGATGAGAAAGTATATTTGGGGGCCGGAGGATATTTTAGGGGGCTGGAGCATAAACATATGTTTTGCGTGTGGTGCATGCTCTGAACCCTGGCACCACATGGTCCCCTGAGCATCACTGGGTGTGCTGCACCAAAGAAAACCTTTTTTTTTTGGGGGGGGGTCACACCCAGCAATGCTCAGAGGTTACTCCTGGCTTTGCACTCAGGAATTACTCCTGGTGGTGCTTGGAGGACCATACGAGATGCCGGGGATCGAACCCGGGTCGGCCGCGTGCAAGGCAAACGCCCTACCCGCTGTGCTATCGCTCCGGCCCCCCACCAAAGAAAATCTTTAGCCACTGTTGCTTCTTTTGTACCCGGGAGGATGTCTACCTTGCACCCTGTAGCTTATTCCTGGTTCTGTGCTCAGGCAGTGCTCAGGGAACCACTGAGAGTGCCAGGGATCAAACCCAGGTCAGCTGTGGGCAAAGCAAGAGCCCTCCCTTCCCTACCATTCTGCTGCTTTAATTCCTGTGCTTCTTTCTTGACAGAAGTTTGTTGGACACGCCTGTCCTTGTCAAGCCTTCTTTCTCACGCTGGTTCCTATAGAATGTTCAAAACCAGGGAGATTTAACCACTCACTCCGCAAATGCATCTTCCGGGCTTGGCTTTAGTCTTTGTCTTTATTTGTGACTTCCCGCACTATCACACAGATACGTACGCTTTTGCAAAATGTGTGTGTGCATATGTGTGTCTGTGTGTGTCTCTGCTCATGTGTGCTCAAATATAGTCATTGTATTCCCCAATCTTTTACATTTTGCTCTTTCTTAACCAGTCTTGCTTATCACCGATTATAAATTCTCAAGCTTCGAGGCCACAGAGACAGGACAGCTTGCATGTGGCCAACCCGGGTTCAACCCCTGGTAACTCATATGGTCGCCCAAGCACCACCGGGAATAGTTCCTGAGTGCAGAGCCAGAAGTAAGCTTTGAGCACTGCCAGATGTGGCCCCCAAACCAAAAAATAATAAATAAATTCTGGGGGCTGGAGCGAGAGCACAGTGGGTAGGATGTTTGCCTTGCACGCGGCCAACCTGGGTTCGATTCCCAGCATCCCATATGGTCCCCCGAGCACCACCAGGAGTAATTCCTGAGTGCCTGAGCCAGGAGTAACCCCTGAGCATCGCCAGGTGGGACCCAAAAAGCAAACTAAATAAATAAATAAGTTCTGGAGTTTTAGTCACCTTGTCTTGCTTTTAAGTTATTAATCCAGCTGGAGCAATAGCACAGCGGGGAGGGCGCTTGCCTTGCACGCGGCCGACCTGGGTTTGATTCCCAACATCCCATATGGTCCCCTGAGCATCGCCAGGAGTAATTCCTGAGTGCAAAGACAGGAGGAACCCCTGTGCATTGCCGGGTGTGACCCAAAAAGAAAAAAAAATCATTAATCCAGCTAGACTGACTGTTCAAAATTGGAAACCTCTGTATTGCCTGATGTTGCTGAGCAGATATTTGATTCATTAACTTTAAAATTCTAGTAAAGGAGGGGCCGGAGAGGTAGCACAGTGGTTAGGGCACTTACTTTGCACATAGTCAATCCGGGTTCGATCCCTGACATTCCTTATGGTTCCCCGGGCACCACCAGGAGTGATCCCTGAGTGCAGAGCTAGGACAGCCCTGAGCACCACCAGGTGTGGCCCCCAAACTAAAAAAGCAAGTTAAATAAGCACAGATTCTAGAAAAGAAAAGACGAAGAAAGAGAAGGCATTCTTAACCCCCCACGGGTGAGACCCATTCTCATCCTGGAGACAGAATCAGGGCCTGAGGTGAAGAACAGACAAGGGGGGGATGAGATTGAGCTCCCAGAGCAGTCTCCATGGCAACGGGAGTCTGAGCGTCACTATGGAGATGCGGGACAGGGTGACTCCCCTGGCGAGGCTCCTGCAAACAGTAAAGGTACAACACTGATGCGGCAGTGTTACGGTGGCGGCACTGTGTAACACAGTGGCGGCAGCACTGGCTCGTCCCAGGCAGGCTCTGCCTTGCTCTGACCAACTCCATCCCAGGGAGGTCCCAGGCAATGCCAGGTTCAAAGGCAGCACAAGTGTTCATGCGCGCAACCTGCCAGGGGGCCAGGAATCAATCCTGAGCACTGTTGGGTGCCCCCCTAAAAATGAGTTGGGGTACATCAGGAAGTCCAGTGTCTGTTGAATGAATAAATGAGCTTGCAGGGACCTCTGTAAAGAAAGGACCCAATGGGGCTGGAGCAATAGCACGGCGGGTAGGGCGTTTGCCTTGCACGCGGCCGACCTGGGTTCGATTCCCAGCATCCCATAGGGTCCCCTGAGCACCGCCAGGAGTAATTCCTGAGTGCATGAGCCAGGAGTAACCCCTGTGCATCACCGGGTGTGACCCAAAAAGCAAAATAATAAAAAAGAAAGAAAGGACCCAACGGGCCAAACAGCTAGTCCAGCGCGTAGGACATTTGCCTTGCACTTGGCCAACCCAAGTTTGAACCCCGGCATCCCCAGGGGCAATTCCTGAGTGTAGAGGCAGGAGTAAGCTCTGAGCATAGCCAGAGAAGCCCTCCATCCTTCCACCACCACCCCCCCCCCAAAAAAAGAAAAAACTCGAGATTTCAAAGCCATCTGGGATTGTTTCAAGAAAGGCAATTTGGGGTCTGGAGGACAGTGGGTAGAGCATTTGCCTTGCACACGGCCAACCCAGGTTTGACTCCCAGCATCCCATATGTCCCCTGAGTAGTGCCAGGAGTAATTCCTGAGTGCAGAGCCAGGAGTGGGACCCTGTGCTGTGTGCGGGGTGAATCCAAGTGCCAGACAGGTGCTCTACCCACCGTACTAACTCTGCGGCCCTCCTTGTCCTCCCAGCATTTTCCCATAAGTGCATCATTCATTACTATCTGCTGCGAGTCCTTTACGTGCTTTTAGAGTGGGGAGGAAGCAGCCAATTAACCCACATCAAACTCTAAGGGATGTACTGGGGTTCTTGGTGGTAGAACATGTGCATGGTGAAGGGACGGATGTTTGGTCATTGCATGACCGACCGAGACTTGAACTAGAAAGGCTTTGTGACTGTTCTCACGGTGATTCAATAAATAAAAAAAAATAAAACCATAGAGGCAGGGTGGGATGGGGGGTTGGGGGGTCGGGGGGTGGGAGGGATACTGGGATCAGTGGTGGTGAAGAATGGGCACTGGTGGAGGGATGGGTACTCGATCATTGTATAACTGAAACCCAAGCACAAAAATTTGTAAGTCGGGGCTGAAGTGATAGCACAGTGGGTGGGGCTTTTGCCTTGCACACGGCCAACCTGGGTTCGATTCCCAGCATCCCATGTGGTCCCCTGAGCACCGCCAGGAATGATTCCTGAGTGCAGAGCCAGGAGTAACCCCTGTGCATGGCCAGGTGTGACCCAAAAAGCAATAAAATAAAAAAAAATAAAATAAAAAAACCTGACAATAAAATCATGATCACAATCAACCTGTTGTTCGTCGATTGCCTCGAGCAGGCCCCAGTAACGTCTCCTTCGTCCTAGCCCAGAGATTTTAAAGAGTGCCATATTCAAGGCTCTTTCAGGGTTAGGAGAATGAGACCCATCACTGTTACTGGGTTTTGGCATATTGGGTTTGCCAGGGAGTTTACCATGTGGGCAGGTAACATAGGGTAGCCTGTCAGGTTGTCCAAAGTAAGAATGGGATAAAACCCAGCCATCTCATTCTATCTCATTCTTACTTTGGACAATAAAATATAAAAAAAAATTGTAAGTTTACAACTGTACCTCATGGTGTTTCACTAATAAAAATTTTTAATTAATTAAGTTTTAAAAATCAAATTAAAAAAAAAACTCTACTTAAGCCCCAAAAGGAAGAAATTTGGGGCTTGCCCAAATTTCTGCAGGAACACGCCAGCCCTACAGGGGCCGCTGCAGGCGGACTGAGCCTCCGGGTTCGCCAAGGGCCCTCCGAGCAAGCGGCGCCGGATCACGTGACCAGCCGCCGGGCGGGAGGGGGGGAAAAAAGAGCGCCGAGGAGGCCGCGGATTGGCCGCCACACTTCCGCTTCCCGAGGCGGGCGGGGCCGGAAACCCAACCCGGTGTCTGGGCCGCGCCGGGGGCGGGGCCGGAGGGCGCGCCGAGGCGAGCCCCGCCCCGGCGCGGATTGGCTGCGGGGCTGCGGGCGGTGCGGCGGGCCCCGCCCCCCGGCGCTGGTTGGCTGCCCGGGGCTGCGGGCGGTGCGGCGGGCCCCGCCCCCCGCGCGCGTTGGCTTTGGGGTTGCGGGCGGCGCGCGGGCGGGCGGCGTGCGGGCGGGCGGGCGGCGCGCGGGCGCGATGGCGACCTTTGTCAGCGAGCTGGAGGCGGCCAAGAAGAACCTGAGCGAGGCGCTGGGGGACAACGTGAAACAGTAAGCGCGGCCGGTTCGCGTGGCCCCGCGGCCTCGGAGCCCGGCCGGCCCGGGCCGGAGGCGCCGGCCTCCCCACCCCCGGGCAGAGGGGCGCCCGGAGCCGGGCTGGGCTCCACGCAGGAGGGGGCAATCCCGGGAGGACTTCCTGGAAGCGGGGGCCTCGCCGCGCCGGGCTCGGAAAGGCATGCTGCGACCCTGCGCTCTGCAGAGCTGCGGCCTGCGGGGGGTCGGGTGACGCCTTTGCAGGAGCGCGACCAGCCACCTGGACGGGTCCGGGCGGTGTGTGGGGGGGGGAGTGGTCGTTCCCATTTGACAGATGAGAAGACTGAGGTCCCGAAAGGTGCCCGAGGCCCCAGCCCGGCGGCTAACAGGTTGCCAAGCCCCGCCCCTCCCTCCCAGACCTTCACCCAGGCTGTGGGGTGTGGGGGGAACAGCAGGACCCCATCAGGGTGAGACGCTGAGCATCCAGGACGTGTGCAGTTATCTCAGAAGGAAGCTCAGACGGACCAGGAGTGCTGGGGAAGTTGGAGAACAGCAGGCGTCCTTACAGTTTTTGGGTTTTGTTTTTTGCTTTTTGGGTCACACCCGGCAATGCACAGGGGTTACTCCTGGCTCATGCACTCAGAAATCACTCCTGGCAGTGCTCAGGGGACCCTGTGGGATGCCGGGAATTGAACCCGGGTCGGCCGCGTGCAAGGCAATCGCCCTCCCTGCTGTGCTATCGCTCCAGACCCCCAGTTTTCATTTTTTAAAAATCTCGGCGTCCACCCGGGTTCAATCCCCTCACCCTGCACCCAATGTGAGCCCCTAAGCACCATGGGGGTGGCCGGAGAGATAGTGCAGTGGGTAGGGCCCTGTGTAGCCTGTGGCCTACCCGGGTTCAAGCCCCAGCGCTAGCCACGGTTGTTGGAGCCTTGAGCACAGAGCCGGGAGTAAGCCCTGAGCACCTCCTGGGTATGGAGTATAGGACAGGGAGCCGCCCGCCACGGCTGGAGCATGTGTCTGCTCGCAGTCAAAGACCCCCCCAGCACCTCACAGCACCCCCAGACACCCCAGCTCTGGTGTGGAGTGATTTTCTGAGCACCACAGGGCGTGACCCTAAAATAAAACAGAAACAAAACTCTCTGCCCCTGGAGGTGTGGCCCGCCTCGAGGCCACTGTCCTCTCTTTGTGTGAGTGTTGGGTTCGAGCCCCAGCACTGCCCAGAACTTAAGAAAATTGGGGGGCCGGGGGCTGGAGTGATAGCATAGCGGGTAGGGCGTTTGCCTTGCACGAGGCCGACCCGGGTTCGATTCCCAGCATCCCATAGGGTCCCCTGAGCACCGCCAGGAGTAATTCCTGAGTGCAGAGCCAGGAAGAACCTCTGTGCATCGCCGGGTGGGACCCAAAAAGGAAAAAGAAAATTGGGGGGTGGAGAGGCAGGCTGGAATGATACCACAGCAGAGAGGGCATTTGCATGTGGCCGACCCGGGTTCGATCCCCAGCATCCCGTAGGGTCCCTCAAGCATCACCAGGAGTCAGCCCTGAGCACCACCAGGTGTGACCCAAAAAAGCCAAAAAAGAAAAAAGAAAAATGCGTGGGATAGGGAGGCGTTAACATCCGCCACGTTCTGTGGTTTGTTCCACCCCATCCGTGGCCTTTCCGAGCGAGACGGGTCTTGGGGAGACTGTTCCCCTCCACTTTCTTCTCTCTTCATCCTCCTTGTCCTTTATTCTGATTGGATCCAAGTTGCTGGCCGGGATGGCGTAGGTCCGACTGGGGGAGTTTTTCCTCCTTATGAAATTTCAGGGAGGACCAGAGCTGGCGGTCACTGTCTCCTTCACCCCTCGTCCTGATGGGAGATGCAGGTTCCTCGCTGTCGGGCCCCTTGAGGCGCTCATAGCCCACACGGAATCGCTCGCACCCAAACAGCCTTGTTTTGTGTGAAGGGTACCCCTGGCAGTGCTCAGCTGTTACTCCTGACTCTGCTCAGGGCTCACTCCTGGCCGGCTCAGGCCAACCTCGAGGCAAGCGCCTGACCTCTGCCCTCTGTCTATCCCCAGAATGTCATTCTTGAGCTACCTTACTAGTGTGTTCATGGGTCAGACCACAACAGAAGTTAGCATTAAAATCTAATCTGGGGGGCTGGGGCAATAGCACAGCAGGGAGGGTATTTTGACTTGCACACGGCCAACCCGGGTTCGATTCTCGGCATCCCACAGGGTCCCCCGAGCACCACCAGGAGTGATTCCTGAGTGCAGAGCCAAGAGGGACCCCTGTGCATCGGCTGGGTGCGATCCAAAAACAGAAGAGAGAGAAAGAGAGACAGAGAGAGAGAGAGAGAGAGAGAGAGAGAGAGAGAGGATGAAAGGAAGGGAGAGGGCTAGAGGGAAGCCAGGATTCATTCTTTTGCACACACAGTCGGAGGAACTGGTCTTCATTCATGTTGGGGAGCCAGCTCACCCCACTCGCTGCCAATTTCTATTCACACTCGGCGACTTTCTAATGCGTGTCTGCGTTGGTGACAGATGTGGTCTGATGCTTTCCAGCCTTAGAAGCCGTCACAAGAATTCCAGTCCCCTTGGGTCAAAATACGACTGGCTCTGTGTGTGTGTGTGTGTGTGTGTGTGTGTGGTGGGCAGAGTTGGGGTTCATATACTTCCCCCCTTTTCCCTGGCTGCAGAAAACCCATTCCTTTGGTGGCATTTTCTGGGGTCCCACCCGGTGGGGGTTAGGAACTGTGTGGTACCTGGAGCCTATTCTGTTAAAACCAGGAAGGCTTTTGTTTTGTTTTGGTGCTCAGGGATCACTCTTGGCAGGGACTGGGGGACCCTATGGGGTGCTGGGGGTCTAACCCTGTCAGCCACGTGCAAAGCAAATCCTCCCCGCTGTGCTCTCTCAGACCCCCCAATCTCTCCTCTTTTTTTTTTTTTCCTGTCTTTTTGGGTCCCTCCCGGCGATGCTCAGGCTGATTCCTGGCTCTGTACTCAGGAATCACTCTTGGCAGTGCTCGGGGGACTATATGGAATGCCCGGGATCGAACCTGGGTCGGCCACATGTAAGGCCAACGCCCTCCCCAATGTCCTATCACTCCGCCCCCTGCAGCACTGATTTTTTTTTTTCTTTTTGGGTCCCACTTGGTGATGCTCAGGGGTCGCTCCTGGCTCCTGGCTCTGCGCTCAGGAATCACTTCTGGCGGTGCTCGGGGGACCCTATGTGATGCCAGGGATCCAACCCGGGTCGGCCGTGTGCAAGGCAAATGCCCTCCCCGCTGGGCTATTTCTCTGGGCCATTCTTCCCCTTGGTGCTCTGAGCCCACTCCTGACCTCTTCACCGCCACTGTGTGTGTGCGGGTATCTGGGGACTGTTACTGGCCACACCCCATGGTGCCGAGGGGACTGTGAGATGCTGAGGTGGAACCCAGGACCATGCATGCGAAAATCGCACCGGGCCCTTTAGCCGTGTCCTGGGCCCCATCTCTTCTTCTTTTTTTTTTTTTTGCCTTTTGGGTCACACCGGCGATGCACAGGAGTTCTTCCTGGCTCTGCACTCAGGAATCACCCCTGGCAGTGCTCAGGGGACCATATGGGATGCCGGGAATCAAACCCAGACCCTGTGGACCCTGTGTTGCAAGGCAAACGCCCTCCCCACTGTGCTATTGCTCCAGCCCCTGAGCCCGTCTCTCAAAGGGGCAGCAGCTGCGTTGCTCCCGGGCCCCCCGACAGCCCCCTGCTCTCTTTGGGCCCCCACTCCAGTCTCTGGGGACTCGGGGCTGCGGCATATGGATTTGGGGAGCTCGGCTAGAGCCCAGAGCATGGGGAGGGGTCGGGGTGGGCGGGTCTTCCTGCATTGCTTCCCCCCCCCCCCGCCCGCAGGTACTGGGCCAACCTGAAGCTGTGGTTCAAGCAGAAGATCAGCAAGGAAGAATTTGACCTGGAGGCGCACCGGCTGCTCACTCAGGACAACGGTAACGTCGCGGCCGTTTTCTGGACTTGGCCCAGGTTTCCCAGGGGCCCGGCATCTCTCCCCAGAGGGGCACTCGATCTGGGCTTCAGGGGGGCTGGAGGTTCTGGGTGGGACGGGGTTCTGGGAGCTCAGTAGCAGAGTCAGAGCCAAATTCGTCCTTGGGCCTCCAGTACCACCGGGCGCGTTAGCCCTGAGCATCCTCCCAAACGCAGTGACCACAGCCGAGGAGGGCGGGGCAGAGCCGAGCTCTGTGCTCACTGCAGTGTCCTGCCCTCCGTTTTCCAGTTCATTCCCATAATGACTTCCTGCTGGCCATCCTCACGCGGTGTCAGATCCTGGTGTCCACCCCAGGTAAGGACCAGGGGCTTCTGGGCTCTCTGCAGTCAGGCTGTGGCACCCCTGCGATGCAGCTTCCTTCAGCCATGCCACGGGGGACCCCTGGGTGGCCGCTGGGGCATAGCCTCGAGGACATGGATGCTGGTTCCCCTGAGCTCGCCCAGAGTCAGCGGCTAAATTCCTTCACCCACAGGCCGGAGCGATAGCACAGCGGATGGGGGGTGGGGTGGGGGGTTGGCCTTGCACACGGCCGACCTGGGTTCGATTCCCAGCATCCCATATGATCAGCACTGCCAGGAGTGATTCCTGAGTGCAGAGCCAGGAGGAACCGCTGAGCATTGCCAGGTGGGACCCAGAATTTTAAAAAAGAAAAGAAAACAATGTGACCGATCGCCTAGGAAGCAAAAAGGTGATTTGATTCTACAATTTTGTTGCGAGAAGAAAGAAGAGGTTTGAGTGGAAGCATTTGGGGGTGTTTTTATCCTTAAGCCCCTCTCAGCCCCTGTGAGAGCCACCCCACACGCCGTTGTCCCCCTGGTTGACTGTCGCTCTTCTCTCTCATAGAGGGGGCCGGGTCCCTGCCCTGGACAGGAGGGTCTGCAGCCAAGCCAGTGAAGCCCAAGGGCAGGAAGAAGCTCTCGTCCGTCCGCCAGAAGTTTGACGTAGGTTGTTCTTGACGTCAGGGCCGGGGACTAGTTGTGGTTTTGGGGTTTTTTGTTTGTTTGTTTTTTTGCTTTTTGGGTCACACCTGGCGATGCACAGGGGTTACCCCTGGCTTTGCACTCAAGAATCACTCCTGGCGGTGCTCAGAGGACCATGTGGGATGTTGGAAATCGAACCCGGGTCGGCCGCGTGCAAGGCAAACGCCCTACCCGCTGTGCTATCTCTCCAGCCCCACTCGTTGTGTTTTTAAGATGAAAACTGGGCGTTGGGTTGGAGGGGTGGGGGGTGGAGGGCTGAGGTTGGGGGCAGGAGAAGGCATCCCTGCCTTCGGGATTGGCCGAGGTGCCCAGGAAAGCCGGGTGGGCACAGATTGTCAGCAGGACCCGGTAACGTGGTGTTGACCCAGCAATCGGGCCTCTCTGTGCTCTCTCCTGTTACCCTTGCTCCGGCGCGGGTGACGTTTCTCAGACGGGGGATTGTCTCGCGAACATCTCCCAAAGCAGCAAGATCCTGGGGTGCGTGAACAAAGCCCGAAGCCTTCTGAGCATCCGCAGAGAAGTCACACAGGCCCTCTCTGGTTGGAAAGCTCCGTCGAGGTCTTCAAACGACTTTGCACCCATCTTGGGGAACGGTTTCCCAAAGATAGCCCTCTTATGGGTTTGGGGGGGTTTTGTTTGTTTGTTCGTTTTTTGCTCTTTGGGTCACACAGTCCGGCGATGCTCAGGGCTGACTCCTGACTCTGCACTCAGGAATCACGCCTGGCGGTGCTCGGGGGACCCTGTGGGATGCCGGGGATCGAACCTGGGTCGGCCACGTGCAAGGCAAATTGCTCTCCCCGCTGTGCTATCGCTCCGGCCCCCTGTTAAGGGTTTGAAAATTTCTGGTTCACTTCACTGATCCCAGTCAGCAGACACACATCGGCTTCCACTTTTGCGGAGTCCAGTAATATGCAATCCAGCAGGATCAACATCTCCAGGGCTCATGCTTGGTTTGAAAACACACGTTTGTCAGAAAATGCAGTTTTCTGGGCCCTTAGCAATCACACAGCAGGGAGGGCATTTGCCTTGCACGCAGCCAACCCAGGTTCGATCCCCAGCATCCCATTGGGTCCCCCGAGCACCGCCAGGAGTGATCCCTGAGTGCAGAGCCAGGAGGAACCCCTGTGCATAGCCAGGTGTGACCCAAAAACTAACTTAAAATGTTGTTTTCTGCTTGGAAAAATAGAAAAACCATATTTAGTGGACAAACTTCAAACAGGGCCAAGCCACTTCAGTGTTAAATCCTGTAGGCTGGAGAGAAGCATCAGCTTCCAGGAATGTGTCTCCCCCTTGTGACATCGGGTCCATGAGAATTTCCCGAAGGAAAATTGAGATTTTACGAGTGAAAAGGATGGAGGAAGAACTAGTTTTAAGGGGCTGGAGCGATAGCACAGCAGGTAGGGCATTGGCGTTGCACGCAACCGACCCGGGTTCGATTCCCAGCATCCTAAAGGGTCCCCCGAGCACCACCAGGAGGAATTCCTGAGTGCAGAGCCAGGAGTGACCCCTGTGCATCGCCAGATGTGAGCCAAAAAAGCAAAAAAAACACCAACTCGTTTTAATAGTGGGATTGTAGCACTGCACAATTGTAATGCAGTGTAGATTGTAGCATTGTCCTCCCATTCATCGATCTGCTCAGTTTGCTCAAGCAGGCCCAGTAACGTCTCCATTGTGAGACTTGTTGTTACTGTGTTTGTGACAGAGACAGTGGGACTGTATCCTAAAAAAAAGATTCTGTATTAAGAATCATAAGTAAATTATTGGCCAGAGAGATAGTACAGCGGGGAGGGCGTTTGCCTTGCACGTGGCCGACCCGGGTTCGATCCCCGCATCCCATAGGATCCCCCAAGCACCGCTAGGAGTGATTCCTGAGTGCAGAGCCAGGAGTCAGCCCTGTGCATCGCTGGAATGTGTGACCCAAAGAGCAAAACAAAAAAAAAAAGAATTGAACCCTGAGCATCGCTGGGTGTGACCCAAAAAGCAAAAAAAAATTAAAAAATAAAAAGAATAAATTGAGTTTTTTGTTTTTTTTTTTTTTGCTTTTTGGGTCACACCTGGCGATGCACAGGGGTTACTCCTGACTCTGCACTCAGGAGTTACTCCTGGCAGTGCTCAGGGGGCCATATGGGATGCTGGGAATCGAACCCGGGTCGGCTGTGTACAAGGCAAACACCCTACCCACTGTACTATCTCTCCAGCCCAGAATAAATTGAGATTTATACTGACCACTGGCCCACCTTAGCTCAGGTCACTGTCACTGCATTATTTTATGATGCATGCTGTTTTCGTCCCACCTGTGTGTCACGGGATGATAACCCATCACTGCTGTTTCTGGCTGTATTTCCCCCTGCCCCCCGGCCCTCCGCGCCAGTTCTGGCAGGGGAACTCGTGGGCCCGGAGGCCGGTCTGTGGGTCGCAGAGAGCCCAGTCCCGGATGATCTGAACAGTGCCCTTGTGCCCACAGCATAGATTCCAGCCGCAGAACCCGCTCTCGGGGGCCCAGCAGTTCGTGGCCAAGGACCCCCAGGATGATGACGACCTCAAGCTCTGCTCGCACACCATGCTGCTGCCCACCCGGGGCCAGCTGGAGGGGCGGATGATCGTCACCGCCTACGAGCACGGGCTGGACAACGTCACGGACGAGGCTGTCTCGGCAGTGGTCTACGCCGTGGAGGTCAGTTAAGGGCAAGGGGCAAGGGGCTGCTCTCCTCCGAGGGGAGAAACACCCCAGCGCGTTGCCTTCAGTTCGCAGGCCAGGCCCCCTCTGAAAGATCCTGGGGCTGGAGCCTTGCCCGGGCCGACCGGGGTTTGAGCCCCG
Source organism: Sorex fumeus (assembly GCF_029834395.1). NCBI lineage: Eukaryota > Metazoa > Chordata > Mammalia > Eulipotyphla > Soricidae > Sorex > Sorex fumeus. Next base: position 777,824 of record NW_026606283.1, on the reverse strand, counting down.
GCATCCCGTGTGGTTCCCTGAGCCCCGCCAGGAGGGATCCCCGAGTACAGAGCCAGGAGTCAGCCCTGAGCATCACTGGGGTGTGGCTCAAAAAAGAGAGAGGGGGCTGGAGCGATAGCACAGCGGGGAAGGTGTTTGCCTTGCACGCGGCCAACCCAGGTCCGATTCCCAGCATCCCATAGGGTCCCCCGAGCACCGCCAGGAGTGATTCTTGAGTGCAAAGCCAAGAATAACCCCTGAGCATCGCCGGGTGTGACCCAAAAAGAAAAAAAGAGAAAGAGAACATTGATTTTATCTTTGTACTTTTACTTAAAACATCTTTAAGAGGGAAGGGAGACACTTGAGAGAGAGAGAAAAACACATTCTCAGATAATACCACGTTGCGGGAGTCTAGGAATCCCCCCGGGAAACGGGAGATCAGGGGGTGTGTCTCAGCGGCTGCTTCGGGGAGCTCACAACCTCCCCGCCTCTGCTCCCCAGAACCACCTGAAGGACATCCTGACATCGGTGGTATCCAGGAGGAAAGCCTTCCGCCTGCGAGACGGTCACTTCAAGTACGCCTTTGGCAGCAACGTCACCCCGCAGCCCTACCTGAAGAACAGCGTGGCGGCCTACAACAGCCTCATGGAGAGGTGGGGACCTGCGCCCCTCCCCACCCCACCCCCCCACACACACACTCAGGCCCTTGAAAACTGCCACCATCATTCCCCGTAGCACAGCAGGGAGGGTGTTGGCCTCTAATGCAGCCAACCCAAGTTCAATCCCCAGCATCCCATAGGGTCCCCCGAGCACCGCCAGGAGTGATTCCTGAGTGCAGAGCCAGGAGTCAGCCCTGAGCATCACTGGGTGGAACCCAAAAAGCAAAATGAACTTTAAAAAGTGAATTAAAGGGGCTGGAGCAATAGCACAGCGGATAGGGCATTTGCCTTGCAGGTGGCCAACCCGGGTTCGATTCCCAGCATCCCATATGGTCCCCTGAGCACCGCCAGGGGTAATTCCTAACTGCAGAGCCAGGAGTAACCGCTGTGCATCTCCGGGTGTGACCCAAAAAGCAAAAAAAAAAAAAAGTGAATTAAAAATGAATTTCTGGGGCCAGAATGATAGCAGAGCAGGTAGGGTATTTGCATTGCACGCAGCCAACCCGGGTTCAATCCCCGACATCCCATCCAGTCCCCTGAGCACCACCAGGAGTGATTCCTGGGTGCAGAGCCAGGAGTCGGCCCTGAGCACCGCCGGGTGGGACCCAGAAAAAGCCACACAAAAGTGGAGCACTTGCCCCGCACGTCTGCAGCCCTGGAGTCACCCCCACCCCCGTCCCCAACCCCAGAGTCATCAAGTAATTCCTCAGCAGAGGCCAAGCAGTAGGGAGCTGAGACTCCTCCCCTCCACTGCCGGTGCCAACTCTGTCCCCTTTTGCCCCCCCCCCAGCCCCCCGGCCTTCTCCGGCCCCTGTGCTGGCCAGAACCCCGTGTCCCAGCCACCCCCGGACGATGCCGAGCAGCAGGCCGCACTCCTGCTGGCCTGCTCCGGGGACACGCTGCCCACCACGCTGCCGCCCGTCAGCATGTACGACCTGTTCGAGGCGCTGCAGGTAACGCGGGCGCTCGCCACTCTCCACCCCTGCACCACCCTGGCGCCCCTCCTCGCCTGCCCCGACTGACCGACCTCCCGGTCAGCGCACGCGGGGTCAGTCCCCTTGGCCCCCTTAGAGAAGCCCGGGCCTGCTTCAGAGACACTGGGTGGCGGTTCTGAGTGAGGACTTGGCCCATGGGTGTCTGAGAGGACTCGCGTCCGAGGGTGACTGAGGGGACTCGGGCTGTGGGTGTCTGAGGGGACTCGGGTCCGAGGGTGACTGAGGGGACTCGGGCTGTGGGTGTCTGAGGGGACTCGTGTCCGTGGGTGACTGAAGGAACCCAGTGCCCATGGGTGACTGCAGGGACTGGGTCCACTCTCCGTGCTCAGGTGCACCGCCAGGTGATCCCCACGCACACCGTGTATGCCCTCAACATCGAGAGGATCATCACCAAGCTCTGGCACCCCAACCACGAGGAGCTGCAGCAGGACCGTGTCCACCGACAGCGCCTGGCCACCTGCGAGGAGGCGCCGCTGTGCTGAGGGGGCCGCAGGCCGGCCCGGACAGGACTGAGGGGCCACAGTTCACCACGAGACCTGGACATGTGACCTTTCCCGGGAGAACGTTCCGGGCTGCCACTGTGAATGAGACCCGCTCAGAACAACCCCCGTCCCTCCTCTCTCCCTCCCTCTCTCTCTCCCTCTCTCCCTCCCTCCCTCCCCCTTTCTTTCTCTCTCTCCCTCTCCCTCTCTTCCTCTCTCTCCCTCTCTCCCTCCCTCCATCTCTCTCTCTCCCTCGCTCTCTCCATCTCTCCCTTTCTCGGTCCCTGCCTCTGATCAGGGGCTGTGTAGGAGGCAGAGTCAGAGAGGAGCCTGGGCACCGGCCTGCATCCATCCCAGGCCACAGGACAGACTCTGGGCTCAGGGGTGACCTCCAGGCCGAACCCTCCACCCTTCTTCCAAAGCTGGTGCCCTCATGTTTGGGCTGGAGGGATGCGGTGTCAAGGCAGACGCCTCCTCCCTGGCCCCTATCACTTCTGCTAGGTCTGGGTCGCTCCCTGCGAACCCCTGGCAGCTCCAGAGAAACACGACTTCGGTGCTGTCCTGTTCAACCCAATAGAGTTCTTCCTTTATATCCAGAACCAAAAAAAAAAGAAAGAAAGAAAACACAAAACCCAACGAAACTCTTGGAATGTGATTAACTGACCTTATATAAAATGTCTTCCAGGGGCCGGAGCGATAGCACAGCGGGGAGGGCGCTTGCCTTACACGCGGCCAACCTGAGTTCGATCCGCGGCATCCCATAGGGTCCCCCGAGTACCGCCAGGAGGAACCCCTGAGCATCACCGGGTGTGACCCAAAAAGCAAAAAAAAAAAAAAAGAAATGTCTTCCAAAAAATATATATATATGTCTTCCAATAACCCAAGCTTCTCTTATAGTTTATATGTCTAGGGGCATTGACTGTCCCTTATTCTGTTCGTTACTCCTATTTTCAAAACTCCACGTTGGGTTTGCACTCGGTAATTTCCCTGTCCTCGTGAAATGCCCATTTCTATCGTTGCAGATGATAAGGTGGAAAGCGTTTCTGTTAGGCAGTGTTCTTAGGCAAGTTTGGTTTTGCTTTTGAATGTGTGGGTGGATACAGTAGGGGGTTTTGTGGACGTCTGAATAATATTTGTGTAGATATGTATATATGGCTTAGTGGATTGGTGTATTTGAATTTGTACTTTAACTGTGATAAATAAAACTTTTGGGAGAAAACCTGTTTGTTTCTTTCTTAAGGTAGCTTAATAAAAATATTGCCTCCTGGGGCTGGAGTGAGCACAGCGGGTAGGGAGTTTGCCTTGCACACAGCTGACCTGAGTCCGATTCCTAGCATCCCATATGGTCCCCCGAGCACCACCAGGAGTAATTTCTGAGTGCAGAGCCAGGAATAACCCCTCTGATCACCAGGTGTAACCCAAAAAGCAATATATAGTATATATACACATATATATGTGTGTGTGTGTGTGTGTGTGTGTGTGTGTGTGTATAGGCTGGAGCGATAGCACAGCAGGTAGGGCACTTGCCTTATATGCGGCTGATCTGGGTTCAATTCCTCCGCCCCTCTCAGAGAGCCCAGCAAGCTACCTAGAGTATCTCACCCTTACGGCAAAGCCTGGCAAGCTACCTGTGATGTATTCGATATGCCAAAAACAGTAATACAAGTCTCACAATTTGTTGTGAGACATTATTGGTGCCCGCTCTAGCAAATCGAATAACGGGAGGACAGTGCTATAGGACGGTGTGTATATGTGTGTGTGTGTGTGTGTGTGTGTATCTATATATAGCCTGGGGCCAGAGCAATAGAACAGCAGGGAGGGTGCTTGCCTTGCACAGCCAACCTAGGTCCCCAGCACCCCATATGTTCCCCAAATCCACCAGGAGTGATCCCTGAGTGCAGAGCCAGGAGTAAGCCCTGAGCACCACTGAGTGTGGCCCAAAACCAAAAAAAGTAAATACTGCCTCCTAAAAGATAAAAAGCTGTGGCTGGCGAGATAGTACAGTAGATAGGGCATTTGCCTTGTACCTGGCAAACCCGGATTCAATCCCCAGCATCCCATATGGTCCCCTGAGCACCGCCAGGAGTAATTTCTGAGTGCAGAACCAGGAGCAACCCCTGAGCATCGCTGGATATGCCCCAAAAAGCAAAAAAAGAGAGAGAGAGAGAGAGAAAACCTGTCCTCGGAAGATCTTCCGCAGAAAGTTTTCCAAAGGACGTCCTGGGGGCCAGAGAGAGATAATCTAGTGGGTAGGGTGCTTGCCTTCCAAGTAGTCAACCTGGATTTGATTCCCGGCACTCCATATGGTTCCCTGGGCCTCACCATGAGATTCCTGAGCTCAGAGCCAGGAGTAAGCCCGACGCATCATTGGCTGAGGCCCAAAAACAACAATGAAAAACAAAGATTTAAAAAGGTTCTGATTAGCTGGAGCTATAATAATAATACAGCCAAGAGGGCAAACATCTGCCTGGCACGCAGCCGACCCAGGTTCAATCCCCAGCATCCCCTGAGCACCTCCAGGAGTGATTCCTGAGTGCAGAGCTAGGAGAGATCCCTGTGCATCACCAGGTGTGACTCAAAAAAATAAAATTAACCTCCCTTTGTTTGCCTTGCACACAGCCAATCCAGATTCGAGTCCCAGTATCCCATATGGTCTCATGCTCTGGGAGTAATTTCTGATTGCAGAGCCAGGAGTCAACCCTCAGTATCACCGGGGTGGCCCGAAAACCAAATGATAAGAATAATAACCTAATAATAGTAGCACTGTCCTCCCATTGTTCATCGATTTGCTCGAGCGGGCCCAGTAACATCTCCATTGTGAGACTTTGTTGTTACTGTGTTTGGCATATCAAATACGTCTCGGGGAGCTTGCCAGGCTCTCTGAGAGGGGCGGAGGAATCAAACCTGGCTCAGCCAGGCCGGCTGCACGCAAGGCAAATGCCCTATCGCTGTGCTATTGCTCCAGCCCTAATAATGATCATCAATAAATCAGTCTCCTTACAGAGTTCCTTCAAGTGATGATGACCAAGACACAGTCCCCTTCACCCACCTCTTCACCCCAAAAAAGTCGGTACGAGGAGGACAGCACCAAGGGCAGTGCTTGTGCTCTGCATGTAGAAGCTCGAACCCTGGCACAGCAAGATCCCCTGAGCATTGCCAACGGGTGGCACAAAACCCACCTGGTTAAGGGGTCGGGGAGCATACCCCCATTTCCCCCGCCCCCACCCTTCATATCAACCAAGGAGCTCCTATCAAAGGAAGAAAACCAGTTTAAAGTCAAACATAAGGGGCCGAAGCCATAGCACAGCGGGGAAGGCGTTTGCCTTGCATGCAGTCAACCTGGGTTCAATCCCCAGCATCCCCTAGGGTCCCCCCCAAGCACCGCCAGGAGTGATTTCTGAGTGTAGAGCCAGGAGGAACCCCTGAGCATCGCCGGGTGTGGCCCCAAAAGAAAAATTAAATAAAATCGCACGTCACATTTCTCTTCCTTGGAGTGATGGCACGGCGGGGAGGGTGCTGGCCTAGAATAAGGCCGACCTGGGTTCGATCCCTGGTACCCCACAGGGCTCCCTGGGCAGAGCCAGGAGTAACCCCAGAGAATTGCCAGATGTGGCCCCAAAACAAAACTCTTCTCCATAGACCAGTATGACTGCTTTGCCCGCATTTTTTTTTTTTGCTTTTGGGGGTCACAGGAATCACTCCTGGCGATGTGCTTGGCATTTGTGCAAGGCAAACGCCCTCCCCGCTGTGCTGTCACTCCAGTCCCGTCTTTCTCTTTAACCCAAGCATTGTCCGTATCGTCACCCACAGATGGAAAAAGCAACTCCCCACTTGAAACATGACATTCCACTCTGCTGGCTGGCTCGCCGCAAAGAAAACTCGCAGAGCCCACTGTGTTCATTATCAAAGTTTATTGTTGGTCAGTTCCTAGCCTACAACTACGTCTCGGCATGTGCTCTAGTGACACTGAACAAACAGTCACCCGCAGAGTTACAAGGCTCTGTTAGGTGTAGCTCATTAAGTCAGTGGCGGGAGGAACCCCAAACCCTCACGATGGGGTCAGCATCCAGGAAGGTTCCAGTGCTCTACAAACTATAAGGCTTCATCTACCGTGATGACGGGCCTCAGTGGAGGCGCCCGGGACAGATGTCTGGCCTGTGCTGTAGCTCCAATAAGGACCCCTAAGTAGGGAGATCCAAGATCCTTCAAGTCCCCAAAGCAGTAGAACAAAATTAAAGGGGGTAGGGGGCACACGAGAAGGGCCAGGGATAAGGAAGATGGAAGATAAATTAAGTGAAACTGGAAGGGAACGGAAACTTGTGGAAGGGAATGGAAACTTCTGGGAGTGAATGGAAACTTCTGGAATGGAAAGCAGCTGATCTGAGTTGTTATTTGAGATGACAAATACAGAACCAGGAAGAGGAATTTCAACTATTGAGGTTCCTCGGAGACCAGGGACGAAGTGAGATTCGGCTCCAACACTCAGAGAAAAACTGATTTGACAACATGACATGGGTTTTCCTAGCAGAAAAACGAGTACCTGAGTAGAAATAGGTATTTTTTCAAAACAGAATCTCATTCTCTCTCTCTCTCTCTCTCTCTCTCTCTCTCTCTCTCACACACACACACACACACACACACACACACACACACACACAGTTTACTGGAACGGATCTTGGTAGACTGTGACTGAGTCCAGCATCGGAATGACGCATCCGGCAACGGCTCGGTCTGGAGGATTCGGGGCGGTGCTTGTTCATGTGTGTGTAGCAGCACACAGAATGTGGAAGGAATGTTTGCAGGACCCTCCACTGAGGTGGGAATGCAACTGGGTCGTGGGGAAAAATGCCCAAGACCTCCTACCTATTTCTGTAGGGCAGAAGGTGGTGACACAGTCATGCCTGGGGAAGGGGAAGGGACAAGGGAGGGGAGGAGGAGAGAGGGGCCTGAGTGAGAGCACAGCGGGGAGGGCGCTGGCCTGGCACGTGGCCAACCTGGGATCCATCCCCAGCATCCCAGAGGGTCCCCCGAGCACTGCCAGGAGTGATTCCTGAGTGCAGAGCCAGGAGTCAGCCCTGAGCATCGCCGGGTGGGACCCAAAAGGAAAAAAAAAGAAAGGAAAAAGGAAGGAAGGAAGGAAGGAAGGAAGGAAGGAAGGGGAGGGAAGGAGAAAGAGTGGGAGGGAAGGAAAGAGGGAGGGAAGGAAGGAAAGAAGGAAGGAAGGAGGGAAGGAGGAAAGGAGGGAGGGAGGGAAGGAAGAAGGAGGGAAAGAGGAAGGAAGGAAGGAAGGAAGGAAGGAAGGAAGGAAGGAAGGAAGGAAGGAAGGAAGGGGGGAGGGAAGGAGAAAGAGTGGGAGGGAAGGAAAGAGGGAGGGAAGGAAGGAAAGAAGAAGGAAGGAGGGAAGGAGGGAAGGAGGAAAGGAGGGAGGGAGGGAAGGAAGAAGGAGGGAAAGAGGAAGGAAGGAAGGAAGGAAGGAAGGGGGAGGGAAGGAGAAAGAGTGGGAGGGAAGGAAAGAGGGAGGGAAGGAAGGAAAGAAGAAGGAAGGAGGGAAGGAGGGAAGGAGGAAAGGAGGGAGGGAAGGAAGAAGGAGGGAAAGAGGAAGGAAGGAAGGAAGGAAGGAAGGGAGGGAGGGAGGGAGGGAGGGAGGGAGGGAGGGAGAAAGAGTGGGAGGGAAGGAAACAGGGAGGGAAGAAAGGAAGGAAGGGAGGAAGGAGGGAGAGAGGGAGAAAGAGTGGGAGGGAAGGAAAGAGGGAGGGAAGGAAGGAAAGAAGGAAGGAAGGAGGGAGGGAGAGGGAGGGAAGGAGGGAAGGAAGGAAGGAAGGAAGGAAGGAAGGGAGGAAGGGAGGAAGGAGGGAGAGAGGGAAAAAGAGTGGGAGGGAAGGAAAGTGGGAGGGAAGGAAGGAAGGGAGGAAAGGAAGGAGAGGGGAGGGGAGGGGAGGGGAGGGGTCCAGCCTGGTACCATGGTGAGAACAATCACTGATGGCGACGGTGCCAGGAACTGCCCGGTTGCCTGGCTACCATCTGGGGGTCTGGGGTGGGGGCTGCCCTCAGCCGTGCTGGGCCTTGTGGCCAGTCAGACCCCAAACATCCAAGAGCGCCTCTGTCCGCTTGGGTCTGAGGAAGAGGCTTCCCTGGGCGGACTCTGAGGCAGGGGGCGGCCACGGGAGTTGGGGGCGGGGTGCAGAGATGACACCGTCCACGTGAGCATCCATAAAGACGCCTGCAGGAAAGGAGCTCGAGGTGGAACCCCGAAAGCTCCCTCTGCAGGAGCCCATCCTCCTTCCTATGTACACATCTCTGGAGCGCCACAGGAGGAGGACTTTCGACGACAAGAAATGGGGTGGCTTCTCCCAGCATCCTGACTACAGACACACAGGGGACGGCGACAGCTGCCGTCCTGGGCTCGTCCCGACCCAGGCTGTGTCCAGCCTCGTCCTGCCTCCCACTGTCCCCTCCGCACCGTGTCACCTCGGGAACCTTCCACATCTGTTGGGACTCAGTTTCCATCTGCCAGCAAACAGAGCGCCCGGTGGGGGGTGGGGGGGGGTGGGCATCACCCTGGGAATTTAGAAACCGGAAGGAAGCCTTTTCTGAGAAAAACCAGCCCCGATCCACAGCCAGGCCAGTCGCTCCGGGTCTGCATGCAGCGAGGATGCCACCCCAAGCACCGCGGGGAGCGACCCCTGAGCACGAGGAGTTGTGCTCAAGCCAAATCAAACCGAACAACCAGTCCGTGACGAGGGCTGGAGCAATAGGGCAGCAGGGAGGGCATTTGCCTTACACGTGGCTGACCCGGGTTTGATCCCCAGCATCCCCTAGGGTCCCCAGAGCACCGCCAGGTGTGATTCCTGAGTGCGGAGTCAAGAGTCAGCCCCAAGCACTACCAGGCGTGGCCCAAACATCCCCCAGTGAGAATCGTGAGAGGAGGTCCAGCCCCGACTGCTGACCGCTGGCCACCCTATGTGATTCAGTGATTCTCGGGGTCACACTCTCGGGGCATCTCCCCTCCAGCCGGCATGTCGCCCTCGATCTCCCAGAGGACGCCGTCCTCGTCCTCCAGGCTGCTGGAGATGTGGCACTTCCGGAAGCCCTGCACGATGGCCTCGCTGGAGATGCTGTCCCAGGCCACCATGACCCACTCCAGGAAGAGCCCCAGGGGCGGCTTCTTGGCGTTGCCCGTGGGGCTGAGCGCCAGGTTGCCCGCCAGCAGCCAGTCGGCGTACTGCGCACGCACACTGTCGTTGAGCGGCTTGTACACCACCACGTCCAGCACCTGCAGCTGCGACGTCAGGCCCCCAGGGATGATGACCATGTCGGTGTCCAGGCTCTCCATGGCGCCTTTCACTGCATCCGTGGCGTGGCCGCGGAAACCGTTGAGGATGAGCAGTCCCCGCTGCCGGGGCAACGCCCCGCCACGCCGCCTCCACACCACCTCCAGCCAGTCCCGCATGAGTTCCTCCGTCATCCAGCCATAGCGGTGACAGCGGATCTCCATGCCGCTGGGGAACTTCCCGGGCGGGATGTAGGTGCCGCGCAGGATGATGTAGGGGGGCAGTTTCCTGCCGTCGGCCAGCACCCCCAGCATGGCCGTGATCTTCAGCTTCTCCCGGCCCGGCGTCTTCACCAGCACCGGCTTCTCGCCGCGGTTGTCCACGGCCACGCGGGACGGCACCTCCAGGCAGATGGGCGTCTCATCAGCGTTGCCCATCTGCGCCACCGGGTAGTCGTGCAGCCGGCGCAGGGCCAACACACTGCGCTGGTAGGCAGCCAGCTTCTCGGTGAGGTCCTCCGGGAGCTGCTGGGGTGCCGGCACCTTGTGGCGCAGTGACAGGTCGTAGCGTCGCATCATCCGGCGACACCAGCCCAGGCTGGCCTTGAAGCCCTTCTCGGGGATGTTCATCTCCTGCGCGATCTCCAGCGCCTTCAGCTGCATGGCCTCGCGCGTGATGGGGTCACCCTTGGCCTGCATGGCCCGCACGTACTCGGCCACCCGCTGGTCCACCAGGGCGAAGCGGCCGTTCTTGGGGCCCCGGAAGGCGCGCCGCATGGCGTGGGCCTTCTGCAGCTGCGGCTTCACCTTGCGCCAGTCCCTCACGTTCTTCTCCAGAACCCCGAACTGCTTGGCCGCCTGGCAGTTGTTGGCCGCCTCGGCGTACTCCACGACCATCAGCTTGAAGCCGGCGTCGTAGCTGCGTCGGATGGTCCGGAACTTGCCGGCCAGCTCCTCGGCCGACAGGTCGTAGCCCGGGAAGCCCATGGCCATGTAGAAGGGGTAACTCTCCCCCCACTCGAGGTCCTGGGGCAGGCGGAGGCCGAACCCATCTAGGGCCGGCGGCGGCGGGGGCAGATGCGATGGGGGCAGGTGGGGGGAGGCTGCCCAATCCGGGGGCTTCGCGGCGGGTTCTTCGTTTTCTGGCACAAGGATCGCGGTGGGGAGCAAAAAAAAATAAATTAAATAGCGGCTGGAGAGATAGCACAGCGGGGAGGGCGTTTGCCTTGCACACGGCCAACCCGGGTTCGATTGCCAGCATCCCATAGGGTCCCCTGAGCACCGCCAGGAGTAACTCCTGAGTGCAGAGCCAGGAGGAACCCCTGTGCATCGCCAGGTGTGACCCCCCCCCCCAAAAAAGAATATTTAACCTTGGGGTGGGGGGGGCGGTAGAACTATAGCACAGTGGGGAGGGCGTTTGCCTCACATGCAGCTGACCAGGGTTCGATCTCCGGCATCCCGTAGAGTCCCCCGAGCACCGCCAGGAGTGATTCCTGACTGCATGAGTCAGGAGGAACCCCGATGCATCGCCGGGTGTGACCAAAAAGGAAAAAAAAAAATATTTAACCAGGGCTGGAGCAATAGTACAACTGGTAGGGAGTTTGCCTTGTACGCGGTCGACCTGGGTTCGATTCCCAGCATCCCATAGGGTCCCCTGAGCACCACCAGGAGTAATTCCTGAGTGCATGAGCCAGGAGGAACCCCTGTGCAATGCCGGTTGTGACCCAAAAGGGGAAAAAAACAAAAGAATATTTAACCTTGGGACCGAAGGGTTAGGGCAGTGGGAAGGTGCTCGCCTGACACGCAGCCGCCCCAGGTTCGATCCCAGCATCCCATAGGATCCCCTGAGCCCCACCAGAAATGATTCCTGAGCACAGAGCCAAGAGGAACCCCTGAGCATCGCCAGGTGTGGCAAGTCTACTGCACAAACACAGACAAACATAGAACCTTTCTTGGATAGATGGAGCAAAGGGCTGAGGCACGTCCTTTGCATGCAGGAGCCCTGAGTCCGAGCCCTTGCTTCCCAGGGTGCCCCAAGCACCTGCAGCAGTGACCCCTGAGCACTGGCCAGCAACGTTTCCTGAGCCTTAACCCAAGCAGCAATAACACCAGTTCTTAAAAGAACTGTGTCTCACGATTGCACCTCCCGCAGTGTTCAGGGATCCCTCCCTCCCAGCAAGGTCCGGGAGACCCTTTGGTATGCCGGGGATCGAACCCGGGACAATGCGTGCACAGCAAGCACCCTCCCCGCCGTCCTCTTAGCCGCAAGAACGGTGTTTTTGTGTGAGTTTCTGTTTTTGTTTTTTTTTAACTCCACAGCCGTCGGCTTTGCTTCCTCACACCTTTGCCTCTGGCTCTCGAAGGCCGCAGACTGGGCTGAGGACGGGGGCCAGGCTGGGGTGCCATCCTACCTGCAAAGGCTTCTCTCTGGGGGTGCCACTCGTCCGAGCTCTGACACGCCTTCTCCTCCAGGCGGGTGATAATGTCAGGCTTAGGGAATGGAAACTCTGCACGGGCGGGACGACAGGCAGAGCCGGTGGTGACTCCTGAGCACTGGGCGATGCTCCCGGAGCACCCCTCCCGCCTCCCCCAACTCTGGCATGTGAATCTAAGGGCAGGGGAGGGGTAGGGGTGCATCAAGGAGGGAGGCTCTCCAGGGTGGTGGGAGGGGGAGAAAGGGAGAGAAAGAGAGAGGGGGGAGGAGAGAGAGAGAAGGGGGAGAGAGAGGGGGGGAGAGAGAGAGGAAGAGAAAGAGAGGGAGAGGGAGAGGGAGAGAGGGAGGAGAGAGAAAGAGAGAGGGAGAGGGAGGGAGAGAGAAAGCGAAAGAGAGGGAGAGAGAGAAAGAGAAAGAGAGGGAGAGGGGAGAGAGAGGGAGGAGAGAGGGAGAGAGAAAGAGAGAAGAGGAAGGGAGAGAGAGAGAAAGAGAAAGAGAGAGGGAGAGAAAGAGATCCACGTTGATGAGGGCTGGTCTCAGCAATGACCGAAAAGAACTGCATGGAGTAGGGAAGTAGTGGACACAGCATTAAGGAACATTCTGACAGAATTCTCTCAGAATGGTTACGTCCTAGGGCTAGGGAGCACAGTGGGAAGGGCGTTGGCCTTGCATGTAGCCGACCTGGGTTCGATCCCCAGCATCCCATAGGGTCCCCCAAACCCTGCCAGGAGTGAATCCTGAGTACAGAGCCAGGAGGAACCACTGAGCATTGCTGGGTATGGCTCCCAAAACCAAAACAAAAAAAAAAAAGAAAGCTAAGCCCGCCAAATGGTCATGTCCTTCATGTCCTGGAAGGGAGTAAGAGATCTTTAGGGGTCCCACCCTCCCCACAAGTTCCATCTACACTGACGGTTCTGAGCGTTGGCACTGCAGTTCCTGGGCATGGAGACCCCAAGGCGGGAAAGTCCCCAGGACACAGACGCGAGGGGGTGGCCCACGGGTGGGAGGTGAGTTCTCTAGGCTCCGAGCCTCAGGGGGTCAAAGGCGAACCCAGAGACAGGAACCCCAAGTTACCCAGAGACAGGACGGTCTCGTAATTCATCCTCATGACTTCGCGGTACAAGGCCCTCTGCGGCTCGGTCAGAACTGCCCACTCTTCGTCGGAAAAGTAGATGGCTACCTCATCGAACAGGGCGGGCACCTGCCGAGGGGGACAGGCTTGGTTCAGTGACCCAGGAGCCCCTGCCCACCCCCACCCCCCACCCTTCAGTTCACAGATCGGGAAATGGTCCATCACCAAACCGGGGGCCTGCACTGCCCATTCCCAGGGGTTCCAATTCCAGGTCTAGTGGCCAACAACATCAGCAATATTTTTTGTTTTGTTTTTTTTTTGTGCGGAGCTACAGTTGGCAGTGCTCAGAGCTGACTCCTGGCTCTGCGCTCAGAGATCACTTCTTGTGGGACTCAGGGACCCTCTGGGATGCCGGGGATCGAACCTGGGTCAGCCGCATGCCAGGCTAACGCCCTCCCCGCTGTGCTATCGCTCCGGCCCCAGCACTTAGATGTTTCTGAGTTGACCCCAACCCTGCCACACCCCACGGTCAGGAGTGTCTCCACAGTCCCTGTTGCCAGCCCCCCTAACTGGCCCCCCGGCCCCCAGAGCTGTGTGATCCCAGGATCCCGGAAGCAGAAGCCCTGACCTAGAGAGCCGCCCTCTGGGAGTGCCACGCCCCAGTTTTATTTACTAGGCCACCCTCAGCAGAGCTAACAAAGGCCTCTCAGGGCCCAGCGACTCCCCTCCCCTCCTCTGCACCCCCCTTCCCCCACCAACGGCGGGTCCCCAGCCTGCCAGTGAGTGCAGAAACAAGCCCCCACCCTGATATCTGATCACCCTAGTTGCCTTCCGCAAGAATCCGCAAGAATCAAGAATCCGGCTAAGTCAGCTGAGAGAGACGCCTCCAGGCCCCACCTCTGCACCTCCCCACCCCCTCCTGGCCTCTGAGCAGTGACCACAGGGAAGCGGTGACCACAGGGGCCCGAGCCACAGCACAGCACAGCACAGCGGGCAGGGTGTTGACTTTGCACGCGGCCGATCCGGGTTCGATCCCCGGAATCATCCCATAGGGTCTCCTGAGCACCACCAGGAGTGATCCCTGAGAGTTCAGCCAGGAGTCAGCCCTGAGCATCGCAGGATGTGGCCCCCTCAAAAAAAAATAATAAACTAGCCCCCCATGACCAGAATCTTGAACCCGAGCTCCTGTTCCTCTAACCCTCACCGCCTGGTCCCCCACCTGGATGGCACCTTCACAAACCAGTGACCCTGTCGGTGCCCACAGAGGGCCTGGCTGAGGCAGGGTGCAGAGGGGACCACTCCTCGGACTCCCCAGCTACACAGTGCTGGGAAACCCGGCTGGCCTGGCCCACAGTCTGTTCTGGAAGCAGCTTCTCCCTCCTCCTCGGTGACTTTTAAAGCCACAGGACGCTTTTCTCAGGAATGCAAAACACATGGGAACAGGGCGGGTTATTTTTACTTCCTTTGCCAGAGGTCAGGGTTCCCTGCAAGTCTGACTGGGCAGCTTCGGGGGTCCCAGGCTCTGCTCCTTGCCTGCAGGACCCCCGTGCCAGACCCTCCACTCACCCAGCCGCCCTGGGAGCAGATGCGGACTTTCTGCGTGTCTGCCGGGGTATCTTGCAGCCCAGTGTCCAGACTCTCAACTGCTTCTTCCTCTTCCTCCTCCTTCAGTGCCCACTGGAAGGGGTGGGCTGCAGGCTCCATCTCTGAGAGCAAGACGCGGGTGGGAAACTGAGGCACCTGGCCGGCCAGTGGCCTGCCAGTGAGCCCGCACCAGAGCAGACAGGCCGAACAGCATGGAAGGTGCTGTCCTTGCCCACGACCAACCCTGGTTCCATCCCCGCTCGAGGCAGGTAGGGTCCCCTGACACCCCCCCAGTGTGGGCCCAAAACTAACACCTTCCCCCCCCAAATAAAAGCAATCCCCTGCTGAACCTACAGGGTGAGGCCAGAGAAAGAAAGGAAAGGGAGAAAGTGGGACATTAACGGGTCCCTAAGAGACCCTGTGCCAGGCTTCAGAACTCCAAAGTGTTCACAGACAGAACGGCCAGGAGGCTGGGGTCCAGCAACGGAGGCCCGGAAAGGCCCAAGGTGGTCCCTGCTGGGGGCTCACCGTCCCCCAAAGCCACCAGCAGCCAGGCCACCTGCTCCGTGGACACCTGGCCCTGGAAGCCACCGCCTGCCTTTTCCAAACTCCAAACGGGCGGGCGCGGACTCCGAAAAGCGAGTCAATTCATGCTCCTTCAAAGGGGGGAGGCTCTCCCCGCCGGGGAGGGGGAAATGGGGGAGGGACGCCCCCGACTCCCCGGGGTGGGGGGGGGAGGGCTGGGCGGCCTTTGGACAGGCAGCGACTGTCCCTCCTGCGGAGCTGGGCGGCCGGCACAAAGGGCGCGCGCGAATTCCCAAGGTGTGTGGCCGGGATGCGGCCGGGGGTCCCCTCCTCGACCCCCCCGGAGGTCCCCCTCTCCGCCTCCCCGAGTTCAAAGCCGGCTGTGCAAACTGGGCAGCGGGGACCCGGGGGATGGTGTGTGTGTGGGGGGGCCTCAACTTGGTCCCCACCCCCCAGGAGGGGCCGGGGCGGCGCCTCCCCCAAGGTGCCCAGGGCCGGCCCGGAGCGTCCCCGCGTCCCCGCGTCCCCGCGTCCCCGCGTCCCCGCCCCGCTGCGCTCCGGCTCTCCACCATCTTGTCCCACCTCCCCGGCCCGGCCCCTCGCGCCCCCCGGACACCCCGATCCCCCCCCCGCGCCCCCCGATCCCCCCCGGAACCCCCGCGCACCTGCCCGCGTCGTCCCCCGCGGGCCGCAACAAAGGAGCCGCGGGCGCCGCGCACTCACCAGCCGGGGGGCGCGGGGCGCGCCCAGGCCCGGACCCCGCTGTCAGCGCCGCGCGGCCCCCCGGGAGCGGCGGGGGGACACGTGGTGGAGGAGGGAGGGTCGGCAGCGGAGGGTGTTGGGAGGCGAGGGCGGAGCGCGGCTGATGTCAGGCTCCCCCCGCCTCCTCCCTGCCCGCCGCCGGGACGCCGCCGGCTCCTTCCTCCCGGGCTGGGCAGCCGCGGGGGGGACCCCGAGCGGGGACCCCCAACCCCCCGGGCGGCGCAGGGCACAGGAGACGCTTGTCCAGATGGCCAGAGACGGGGACGCAGGGAGCGGGGGGCGTCCTGGAACCGTTCCCGGTGCGGGGGGGGGGGGTCGGGGGTGGGGCCCGGGGAGAAACGGTTCTGGGCTTGGGCTTTGGTTAACAAAATACGGATGTGTAGGTCTGGATTACAATGTAAGATGTCATCGTATGTTGTTTAGATGTGGATAGTCACTCCTTTGCAGACCAGAAGCACCCTTTGCCCATCAAATCCAACATCTTTTTTCTTTTTTTTTTTTTTCCTGTTTGGGTCCCACCCGGCGATGCTCAGGGGTTACTGCACTCAGGAATCACTCCTGGCGGTGCTCGGGGGTCCCTATGGGATGCCGGGGATTGAACTCCGGTCGGTAGCATGCAAGGCAAACGCCCACCCGGCTGTGCTAATATTGCTCCTGCCCCTCAAATCCAGCATTTTGCAAACCAAATTCACTGCTTTGCACTCCAACTGGACCCTTTCACAGATCACATTCACCTTTCTGCACTCCAAATTCACCATTTGCGATAGATACTATAAAATTATATATTTCATATAAATTATATATATATACATAAATAATTCTAGGGGCTGGAGTGACAGTACAGCGTTTGTACAGCGATAGTACAGTTGGCCTTGCATATGGCCAACCCGGGTTTGACCCCGAGCATCCCATAGTGTCCCCCGAGCACTGCAAGGAGTGATTCCTGAGCACAGGCCAAGAATAAGACCTGAGCACCGCAGAGTGTGCTGGCCCCGCACGTCCCCGCCCCCCCCAAATTTTTAGGAGCTGGAGAGAACAGAGAGAAGGTAGGGCACTAGCCCTGCACAATGCTCACCCCGGTTTGATCCCTGGCACCCATATGGGCCCCCAAGGCCCCTGCCAGGAGTGATCCCTTAGCAAAGAGCCAGGAGTAAGCCCTGAGCACCATTGGGTGTGCCCTCTTCCCTGCAAAAAAAAAAAAAAGAGCATATATAAATTCACTCCGTTGCAGATCAGAATCACCTTTTGCCAATCAAATCCAACATTTTACAAACCAAATTCACCTCTTTGCACTCCAACTTGACCCTTTCACAGACCACATTCCCTTTTCTGTGCTTCAAATTCAGCATTTGCAAATAAAAATTGCCTTTGTACTAATCAAATTCACTCTTTAGAGGATAGAGTTAACTCTTTGGCAGATCAAATTCACCTTTTTGCCAATCCCATTCACCCTTTTGAAGATCAATTTTACTCTTTTGCTCTCCAAATTTACCCTTTTGTGGACCAAATTCACCATTTTGCACTCCAAATTCACTCTTTTGCAAATGGATTTTACCCTTTTACAGATCAAATTTTCCCAAAAAATATGTTAAGCTTTGTAATACAAATAAATCTGGTATGAAAAAAAAATTAGCTTTTTGGCTCACACTTGCCAATGCTCAGTGATTACTCCTGGCTCTGCACTCAGGAATCACTCCTGGTGGTGCTTGGGGGACCCTATGGGATGCTGGGGATTGAACCCCGGTCAGCCACCTGCTAAGCAAATGCCCTCCTCAATATTATTGGTCCAATCCTGGTATGAAAATATCAAAATTAAACATTTATTTCATTTACATAATGAACAAGATGCCTATTTAACACCAGAAATAGTCATTAGAATTTCATTTTTAACAATTCTTCCATCACTATCACTATCACCCAGTGTTGTTCTTCAATTCGCTCGAGCTGGCCCGGTAGCATCTCCATTCGTCCCTGTCAAGTGCAAGTGTAGCCCGATGACAGATTGGGGGCTCCTTCAGGGTCAGAGGAATGAGGACCATTCATTGTTACTGTGTTTGGCATATCGAGTACGCCACGGGTATCTTGTCAGGCTCTGCCATGCGGGCGGGATACTCTCGGTAACTTGCCGGGCTCTCCGAGACGGATGGAGGCTTTTGGGGCAGCCTCTAATCACCTTTACAGGTGTTCCTAGTCAGGCATACAGGCGGGTATGATACTCTCAGTAGCCTGCCAGGTTCTCTGAGTGAGAACTAGAGAATAAGAGAATAAGAATTTGCGGCCGCGTGCTTCCGGGTTTTATAGTCTCTGGATGGCTGTTGATGGGGTTACACGGCAGTTGGTGGGTGTAACTATCTAGCTACTGGAAGGTGGGGGAGCTGGGTGGAGGAGGCCCAGTCCCGAACTGAGCAGGCTTGGAGATCTCAGCCCGGGGTCCCGCACACCTTGGTTCTTCTGCCGGTTCTTCGTCCAAGCGTGTGGAGAGTGGTCTCAGCATGGCTTTGGCTGGGTCCCGGAGGTCTTCAGCTGTCAGGGCTCGGCTCGGGGCAGAGCTCATGGGAATTACACATATATATTCATAATATAATTTTGACAACCTGAAGGAGTCATAGTTGTGACAGAAAGATTGATAACATCTGCAAAATGTTCATAGTTTGAAGGATCAACCAGAGTATGTCTTGCACAGAACTTAATTTTTTGTTTTTGTTTTTATTTTGGGCCACACTCCTGCCTCTGCACTCTGGGATCACTCCTAGTAAGGGTTCGGGACCCTATGGGATGCCGCGATCCAACCCAGGTCAGCCGTGTGTCAGACAAACTCCCCACCTGGGCTCCAGCCCGGAAATTAATTTTTTTTCATTCCTTCCATGGGCTTTATCACTGGAGAGGTAGGAGAGCAGAGGAGACAGTCTGTCCTCTACACCTCACAGGAGTGTGGAGGGCCCGTTGATCTTTAACTGCTGGGCTAACATTGCAGTGAAGTTAAACATCAGGGACTCGGTATATATTTGCCAACAAATTCTGGTCAGTCATTAGCAGCGGCTGTTTGCAAAGCTGGGCTGGAAGCTTGCAGGCCGCCCCAGGCTTCAGACCCCCCTGGTCCTAGGTCCGGAGGAGCGAAGTTTGCAGGAAGGTCACCTGGGGAGCGGCAGTACCAGGGGTCCACATATGGAACAAAGTTGTATTTTATTTATTTATTATTATTATTATTATTTTGCTTTTGGGTCATACCCAGCGATGCTCAGGGGTTCCTCCTGGCTCTGCACTCAGGAATCACTCCTGGCAGTGCTCGGGGGACCCTATGGGATGCCGGGGATCGAATCTGGGTCGGCCGCGTGCAAGGCAAATACCCTCCCCACTGTGCTATTGCTCCAGCCCCCAAAGTTGTTTTCTAATATTAATCATTATTTTTACACTGAGGCTGGAAAGATGGTTCAGCATGTCAGGGGCTTGCCTGCTGGCACTCAGCTGACCCAATCTCTGGCAACGCATATAGTCCCCTGAGCCTACCAGGAGTGATCCCTGAGCACCAGAAGATGTGGCCCCAAAACAGGAAAAAATAATAATTACTATTTTTTTTTTTGGCTTCAGGGCTATACCCAGTGGGGCTCAGGACTACTCCTGGCTCTGTACTCAGGGATCACAACTGGTGGGACTCAGGGAATCATATGGGATGTGGCCCCACCTAAGGGCGAAATACCATCTAGGGGTGTGTTTCTTCTTTCCTTAGTCCAAAAACCATTTAAACATTCATCTTATTTCTACATCTTAATAATATTAGTCATTTTGTATGGACACAGTAAGACATACATTAAGCTTATAAGGTGGCTCTCATGAGGACATCCCACTATAATCCTCAGACTACAAAGCTCAGGCCTGATTAGTCTTTCCTAACCTTAGCAGGGTCCTAATCCAGTTGTTTCTCTTTGGATCATAACAGAATTCGTCCATGACCATGCCCTTAACTTATAGTTAAGTGTTATGGCACTTGGCCTGGCCCGTTTCAATGCCAGGGTAGCTCACAACTTGCTCTGGGTCTATCCAGTCCCTTGTCGGGACCCTGCTTTTGGGGTGCTAGGAACTAAGGGCAACTGAGGCTAAGTCAAGAGAACAGATGGCCAGGAGTGAATATTATTCAGAGTCAATTAACTCCCAAGTTATAAAAGCGTAGCATTAACTGTCTTCCTGTGTCTATACAAAAAGGACATTGCTCTGAAGTAACTATGCAAAGGACATAAGAAGAGAGAAGCAATATTCCACATACAAATACAAACCCGGAGTCCTTAGAAGGATTTGACCTTACAAGTCAACAGAGTCTGATTTGGGGATAAAAGGGATTGACCGGTTGGGGAAGCAGAGCCCAGACAAGAGGTTACAGATAAACACAGAGGAATGGGAGTGCCTTGGGAGCACTGTGGTGGGTGTAACCCAATAAACCTAAGCTCCCTGTGGCCAGGAAGAAAGCACAAACCAAAGTTAAACCCAAAATGTTTAGAGTTATATTCCAACACTAGGGATTGAACCCAGGTCAGCCACATGCAAGGCAAACACCCTTCCTGCTATACTATCATTCCAACCCCCAGAGAAATAATTCATTTTCTTTTTGGGTCACACCTAGTGATGCTCAGGGGTTCCTCCTGGCTCATGGACTCAGAAATTACTCCTGGTGGTGCTTGGGGGACCCTATGGGACGCTGGGAATCAAATCTGGGCCCACTGTGTGCAAGGCAAATGCCCTACCTGCTGTGCTATCACTCCAGCCCCTATAAAATTCTTAAACAATGGTCTTTAGAAAGCATTGTCGTAGTTTAGGGCACATGTTTACAATAGCATTAATGTTTACAGTCCTGATGTACACGGTTATCATTTTACCTCACGCCAGCTGAAGTGGCCCTTACTGGTCTGTGTCAATGAGTTTCCGGTTCAGCCCCTCACCCGCTCACCATCCCCCCTCCCCCCCCCCACTTACTCCATGACCTCAGCTCTGGAATCCAGGGCAAGGGTTAGTCATTGTTTGGACTGTCCATCTCCTTGCTTTGCTTCTCTGTAGAGCTCAGATGAGTGAGACCATCTGGTGACTGTCCCCTCCCCGCCCCCCCCCCGCCCCGCTCCACTACCATGATGCCCTCCAGACCCCAAGGTCCCAGCCAGGAGCAGCTGACTTCATCTTTTCTCACTTTCCCCCCAACTTCCACTTCCCCATCCACCCCCTCCTCTCTCCTCCAAGTCACCAAGTATTTTGCTCAGTATTTTGCATTTGAATGACAAGTTCTGTCTCACAGACCATCATTTCTGGCTCTCAGACATTCTCCTTTTCATCTTCTGTTTTCTTTTCTTTCTTTCTTTCTTTCTTTTTATTGTTTTGTTTTTGGGTCATACCCAGCGATGCTCAGGGGTTACTACTGGCTAATGTACTCAGGAATTACTCCTGGTGGTGCTTGGGGGACCCTATGGAATGCTGGGAATCGAACCTGGTTCGGCCGCGTGCAAGGTAAGTGCCCTACCCGCTGTGCTATCGCTCCAGCCCTCCTCCTGTTTTCTGAATATTAGAACTCTCCATGTGGTGAGGCCCATTTGTACTCAGACACATAAAACGCTGTGCAGCAATTTGCCATGCACTCTTGGCTTTGTTTTGTTTTTTTTTCTTTGTTTGTGAACCACACCCGGTGATGCTCAGGGGTTCCTCCTGGCTCTGAGCTCAGGGATCACTCCTGGAAGGGCTCAGGGGCCCATAAGGGACCCCAAGATTGAACTTGGTTGGCCACACACAAGATAAGCACCCTTCCCTGCTGTCCTACCATTCAAATTCTGAAATTTTTGTTTTGTTTGGGGGCCACATCTGGTGATGCTCAGGGCTGACTCCTGGCTCTGCACTCAACAATTACTCCTGGCGGTGCTCAGGGGACCTTATGGAATGCCAGGGATCGAACGTGGGTCTGCTGCATGCAAGGTAAACACCTGCCTCACTGGGAGACTTTAGTTTGTTTGAGGGAGGGAGCACTGAGCATTACTGACCCAGTGTCCACTCCTGGCGAGGGGGCGGGTGTGCTCAGGTGCCCAATGCCAGGGATTGAATCTGGGTCTCCCAAATGCAAAGTTTGTGTCCCAGCCCTATGAGTTATCCCCCCAGGGGACCCCCAACCCCGACAAATAAATAATTTTTTTGTCTGGTACTAGGCTTTGAGCCTAAGGGTCTCACACATCCTGCATCCTGCATCCTCGGCCCCCTCATGAGCACATACTGCCTGGTTAGGTGTGTTCGGGCTCTTTTAGTCTCAATTCTAAAGACCAGCTAGAAGGGGGGGGGGGGGGACGCTGGGACTCAGCCCCACGCCCACCAGCGAGGCACCAAGCCAGCAGCTCCACCAGTGGGTTTTGTGGTCTTTAAGAGGATGAAGGGGAAAGGAAAATTCCTGGGAGGTTTCCACAGGAGGCAGATTGGCAGACAGACCAGTCACTAACCCCTCCTGGGTTGCAGAACTATCACACAGGTGAGTTAGGGCAAGAAAGAGGACTGCTCAGAAGTTGGAACAAAGGAAGTCCTTCCTTCCTTCCTTCCTTCCTTCCTTCCTTCCCCTTCCTTTTCCTTTCTTCCTTCCTTTCTCTTTCTTCCTCTTTCTTTCTTTCTTTCTTTCTTTCTTTCTTTCTTTCTTTCTTTCTTTCTTTTCCTTCCTTCCTTTCTTTCCCTTCCTTCATTCCTCTTTCATCCTTTCTTTCCCTTCCTTTTCCTTGCTTTCTTCCTTTCTCTTTCTTCCTTTCTTTCTTTCCCTCCCTTCCTTCCTTTTTCTTCCTCTTTCTTTCTTTCTTTCTTTCTTTCTTTCTCTCTTTCTTTCTTCTTTCTTTCCTTATTTGTGTTACTCTTGGCCTCTGCACTCAGGAATCACTCCTGGTGGTGCTCGGGGGACCCTATGGGATGCTGAGGATTCAACCCAGGTCAGCTGTGTGCAAGGCAAACGCCCTACCCGCTGTGCTATCCCTCCAGCCCCCCACAAAGGACAACTTTGGGGAGAAACTTGACCTTGCTGAGAACCTTGAAACTGTGATTCTCCCCGACTTTTGGCAAATCGTCGGGGTGCCCTTTCTTGCCCTTCCAAAGGTGCCTTCCTTGCTAGAGGACTTCGAGGTGACTTCAAGGAGGGCATTTGCCAGTTCATTGACAGGCAGAAAGATGCAAATCTTCTCTGGGACCAGTTCCCTGCGGAGTCAGGCTGACAAGCCCCATCCGCCTGCAGGCTCTTTCTGACTCAGTGACTCTGCAGTGACAGTTCAAAGCTCATGATTCGGGCCACACCTCAGAGACACGCTCCTGCCCACCCTCCATGCCCCAGAAACCTTCTCTGCCCCCAGATTCTGAGTTCAATACATGACCACAAGCAACGGTTGTCAGCAGCTACCCACGAGGGTCTGGTGACAGTTACACAGGGGCCCTCATGTGTATTCAGGGACCCCCAACCCCGCCCAGCTAAGAACGTGGTGGGGGCTGTGCAGAAATCAAGCACGGGGTGCGGCAGGCAGTAGGGATTAAGTGCCGGGGTTTGGGGGGAACGCGAATGGACCACTGGGACTGGGGCACCCGGGCCGGGCTTCAGCCCAGGAGCTCGGCGCTCGGCTTGCATTCCCAGCGCGTTGGTGGTATAGTGGTGAGCATAGCTGCCTTCCAAGCAGTTGACCCGGGTTCGATTCCCGGCCAACGCATGCTGTCTTCCTTTTAAGCTTTTGCCGGCGCCCGCGTTTCAGACCTTCGGCGCCGGCGCGTTTGCAGGACGCGGGCGCGAAGACCCCGGGGCGCTGGGGGCGTCAGGGCAAGGCACACGCCCTGGAACCCGCGCGGGGAGGCTCGGCCGCCTTCACCCGTGCCTTTGCGCCTCTGCAGGGTCCGGAGAAGCGCGCGGGGACCCGGGGTGCCCCCATTTCCCGCTGCGGGGGTCCCGCGAGTGCTGGGGTCCCCCTGCCCGTTCCGGAGACCGCCCCGCGCGCGCTCGCGGGCTCAGGGGTCGGATGAGGGGCCCCGGGCCTCGGGGGGGCGCCCTGCACCTCTCTCGCAGGAGACCGGCCTTCAACCCCCTACTGGGGTGCACGCGCCCTCCCAGTCCCCCGCTCCGCCCCTGTGTCGCGGGGACCCCCATCCCTAGGCCCTCCTGAGCCCCCAGCTTGCAGCCGAGGCGCGGGGCCCGGAGCGGGGCGCAGAAGGCTGGGGGGGGGGGGCAAGGGCTCCCCTCGGGGTGCAGGGCGCGCCCCATCAGGGTGGGTGGGGGAGGCGACGGGGGTCGTCGGGGGTCGGGGCACAGGCTGCAGGGGCGACGCGGGCCGGGCGGGGCGGCGGGACGCGGCGCGGCGGGCAGGGCGCGGTGCAGCCTCAGCAGCGCGTCTGGGCGAGTCAGAGGCGGCGGCGTTGGTGGTATAGTGGTGAGCATAGCTGCCTTCCAAGCAGTTGACCCGGGTTCGATTCCCGGCCAACGCACACCGCCAGCTTTTGAGCTTTTGGGAGCGACCAGCTTTCCCCGAGGTCTGCAAGCGTCACCCCGCTGCAGCCCCTAACCTCTCTCCAACTGCTGCCCAGGTAGGGACACCCCTATCCTGCACCTTTGGAGGGAGAAATTGGGGTCTGTTTCCCTCCTCTTAACCCATTCCAGGCAGTTCCTCTCTGTCCTAAATTGAACTTTATATTTTCGTCAGACCTTTTTTTTTTTCTTAAAATTGGATTCCAAAGTCAAGAATAGGGGCTGGAGTGATAGCACAGTGGGTAGCGCGTTTGCCTTGCACGCGGCTCGACCCAGGTTCGATTCCCAGCATCCCATATGGTCCCCTGAGCACCGCCAGGAGTAATTCCTGAGTGCAAAGCCAGGAGGAACCCCTGTGCATCGCCAGATGTGACCCAAAAAGAAAAAAAAAAATCAAAGTCAAGAATATTTGTGCCCTGTTCCCTCCATTTCCTAGAATTTATAAATCACCTATTGCATTGCATTTCAGTCCTCTGTATAATTTGGGGTTTTTTGTTTTGTTTTGGTTTTTTTTTTTTTTTGCTTTTGGGGTCAACCCAGCGTTGCACAGGGGTTACTCCTGGTTCACGCACTCAGGAATTACTCCTGGCCATGCTCGAGGGATCTTATGGGATGCTGGGAATCGAACCTGGGTCGGGCCGCATCCAAGGCAAGCACCCTACCCGCTGTGCTATCACTCCAGCCCCTCCTCTGTATAATTTGAATGAATGCACGTGGCATGAGAGAACATTCCTACTTGATTTCTTGGCATACAGACTATTTGCCTCACACCATTTGTGTCAAGGCTCATTGGTTCGGAGATTTAACTTCCACCAGGAGCCGGGGTCAGAGAGGGCACAGGGGTCAGGGCCTCACTGGGCACTGCAGTCCAAGCAGTGGACAAAGTTCCTGGCGGCTATGTTGCAGTAAGTCACCCCAGAAAGAAAGAAAGAAAGAAAGAAAGAAAGAAAGAAAGGAAGAAAGAAAGAAAGGGAAAGGAAGAGAAAGGAAGAGAAAGAAAGGGAAAGAAAGAGAAAGAAAGAAAGAAAGAAAGAAAGAAAGAAAGAGGAAGGAAGGAAGGAAGCCACCCCCCCATGACAACCCCCTGCCGTGTCCACAGCCCTTCCGTGGACTGGCATGAGACTGAGACCCCTCCCCACCTTGTGGGGAGTCAGGGGGCTACATCTTCAGGTAAGCAACTCAGCAGGAGAGAGAATGTGGGACCCCAGTCCACGTGGTATGAGTTCAAAGTCTGGGGGTGCCGCCTCCGTGGCCATCCTACCAGAGGAGCAAAGAGATGGGGGACCACAGATTGAGGGTCAAAATGGTCCATTCTAGACTATTAGGGCACATCTGAGGGGGCTCGAGGTAGGTGTGATTGATCATTGATTGACAGAGGGAAAGCGTTTTGATGGAGACAATTCTCTTGGGGGAATTAATTCAAAGAGATGTTCTGTCTCCCAGGGACATCTATATGCTTTTCTCTTTCCCTTTAGTTGTACATACGAAACAATTAAGCTTATTTATTAATTCTTGCAGTTATTTGGATACATAGTAAAAGACAAAGATCCCAAAACTTAGTTCTCTAGACTCTGAGGGCAAGCAAGGCTTTTACCGTAAATCCCAGACGAAGTGCTCAGACCAGTTCAGCTTGTCTTCCCCTTGGGGGTCCTTTCTCTTAAGTCATAACAGCTTGCAGCAAGACTGTGGTTTTATGCTTTCTAGACTGTCCCATTTCGATGCCAGGGTAGCTTTGCCACTGTCCCTGGGTCCATCCCAGCCCCACAGCGGGACCTCCCTTTTGGGGTGTTAGGAACTATGGCAACTGAAGCCCGAGTCAAGTAATTATGATGAATGCCCAGGGGTAGATCTATTTCAAAGTCAATCAACTCTCAAGTATTAGGAGCGCAGCCTTAATGGTCTTTCTGTGTTTAAGCAAAGAACGTTGCTCTATACTATCACTGTATCACTGTCATCCTGTTGTTCGTCGATTTACTTGAGTGGGCGCCAGCAATGTCTCCATTTCTCCCAGCCCTGAGATTTTAGCAGCCTCTCCTTACTCATCTTTCCCAATGATTGGAGGCTCTTTCAGGGTAAGGGGAATGAGACCCGTTATCGTCACTTTTTTTGGCATATCGAATACGCCATGGGGAGCTTGCCAGGCTCTGCCTGTGTGGGCGGGATACTGTTGGGAGCTTGCTGGGCTCTCCGAGAGCTATCGCTCTATAGTAAAGTATGAAACGGTTATAGGGAAATAGAGAAGTAAGTAATTCGCTCCCAAGTCCAGAATCACCAGAAATTTTGAGTTTTGACTTATAAGTAACCAAGACTGACTTGGGGAATGTAACAATGAGAGATAAACCACAAAGGAAAGGTTCAAGATAAACTCAGGGGGCTGGAACGATAGCACAGCGGGGAGGGCATTTGCCTTGCACGCGGCTGACCTGGGTTCGATTCCTAGCAACGCATATGGTCCCCCAAGCACTGTAAGCTTCTCTGGGGGAAGGAAAAGGGGCCATTCACTGATAAAGCCTAAAGCTCTTCGGGTTAATAGCCAACAACATGGGACCTCGGTGGTCAGCGCAGTGACACTCAGACACCTCTGTGGTCAGTGCTGGACTCCCCAAATCTACAATAGGGCAAGTCAGGGCAGATGAACAAACCAGAGGGCCAGGGTGATGGGAACATGGCTAGGCCACTTGCCTAGCTTGCAGCTGACATGAGTTTGATCTCCAGCGTCCCACTGGGTCCCCAGAAGGCCTGTCCCAAGGAACCAAAATTGGCAAAGACCATTTCACATGGTTTGTATCCAAAAGGCGCAAATCAAAACATGAGCCCCCAGGATCACCAAAGTTGAACTAAAACAAAGAACCAAAGTTAGCAAAGACAGTTCCATATGGTTTGTACGCAAAACACACAAAAGTCAAACACAGTGTGGGCCCCCAGGATCAACAGAGCTGAATCAAGACAATGGCGGTTTAAAATGTGCAATTTTTTAAAATGTGCAAAATTAAGACAAGGGCAGTCAAAATGTACAAAACCCAGGCTGGAGCAATAGCACAGCGGGTAGGGCGTTTGCCTTGCACATGGCTGACCCGGGTTCGATTCCCAGCATCCCATATGGTCCCCTGAGAACTGCCAGGGGAAATTCCTGAGTGCAGAGCCAGGAGGAACCCCTGAGCATTGCCGGGTGTGACCCCCAAAAAATGTACAAAACCAAAATACAGACATCCAAAGCGGATAGAGAGTCATCCGAGAGGGCCCAGAGAAGCACCATTCAACGCCTGTGAACAGCTCATCGGTCCAGGCTAAGGCATAGCCTATACCTTGTCAGAACAGCTGCATTTTGCAATGCCAACGCCCCCTCCGCCGTCCCCTCCCCCCCTCCACTGTCACCTCTAGAACCCAGTTTCCCAAAACAATGCATCAGAGGAGGATTCGGTGGTGAAGCCTCTGGTGTTTATACAACAACTTTCTGCTCAATCACCTGCGATCAAAACAGGAATAAAACCCCCTCTGGCCACCAGCAGGTGGACGCATTAAGAGAACAGGTGTCCAGCCCCGTGAGGGCAGCAGGACAGGGGGTTTGGGGAATCCAAACATCAGTGACTTCCTCAGAGCCAAATCGAAGGGTCGGACACGCCAGCCAATCAGAGAGCAGAAAGAACCAAGGGGGCGGGGACACAGAATGGACCAAACTCAGGTCACTGTGATGGGGATGGAAGGAGGGGTGCCCGGGATGCAGTAGCAACAGAGGGAAGCAGTGAGCGTGGACAGGGAGCGGAATGGTGGACATTAGAGAAACAGAGGCAGAGAGACCAACAGAAGAGTAAAAGCCGGAAGCGCTAGGTGGCCAGTGACCTCATCTGCACTCCAGCGGGAAGAACCAGAGCTGGTCAACGCCTGTTCTGACAGTAACGGCGCAACTGTTGCAGCAAAAACCCCAAACGGCAACAGTATATCTGTTCTCAAAGAGAGGAAGAGAAGGAGTCACGTCTCCTACCTCCCGCGCCGGGTCCCAGGTTCCAGGGCGGCAGTTCCTCTGAATAAGCCCACAGGGAGTCATGCGGGCCCACATCCTCCAGGGCCATGCAGTTCTGAAACGCAACACATGTTATTAGGTCGGGGGAGAGGGTTTGGTCACAGTATGCAGTGCTCCAAGGCCATTCCTGGCCCTCTGCTGAGAAGCGCTCAGGCATCAAACTGTTGGGGACAAAACCCCGTGTTCTCTCTCCATTTTAAAGAAGTATACCCCACCTTTGCCCTTGAGTGAGGGCTCTCTGGGAAGGTCCAGCTCACAGTGTAAGGAACTGGACTCAGTTTCTCAATCTTTTTCCCACCCTGGCTGGCCTCCTTCCAACCTTTGCCCTCTAGTCTTTTTATTTATGTATGTATGTATGTATTTATTTTATTTTTTTGCTTTTTGGGTCACATCCAGGGATGCTCAGTGGTTACTCCTGGCTTTGCACTCAGGAATTACTCCTGGCTGTGCTCAGGGATGCTGGAAATTGAACCCAGGTCAGCTGTGTGCAAGGCAATTGCCCTACCCGCTGTGCTATTGCTCCAGACCCTATTTTTTATATTTTAAAAGTTAGTTCACAATAGTTGATTACATTTAATATTCAAACACCAATCCCACCACCATGACACTTTCCCGTCACCAAATTCGGGATGTTTCTATCCCAAACCCCGATCCCTGTCCCAAAACATAACCGAAAGAATATATTTTGTATTGTCTGTTATGAAGAACCACTGAACATGCTTACAAAAAAAGCGTTCCTATAGGAAACAGTATGAAGATCGTTCTTTTTGGCAGGAGCCATTAAGAACCTTCTTTAGGATATCACTAACATGTTGTTTTTACCTTCCCAAGAGCCCTGCAGAATAAAAGCTAGATTCACCTGTATACCCCTGGCCTCAGGTGGCCTGATTTAGCCCAGGCCCCCTCAGCCCCGCCCCCAGCCTCTGTGGTCACCTCTGAAACGCAACACATGTTATTAGGTGGGGGGAGAGGGTTTGGTCACAGTATGCAGTGCTCGAAGGCCATTCCCAGCTCTTTATTCCCAGCTCCAGGGCAGCCCGTGACCACTTCCAGGAGGTAACACCAAGGGTCTTCTGTTTGTTTAGGTTTTTTTTTTGGTTTGGGGCCAATGGTGATGCTCGGGGGTTACTCCTGGCTCTGCACTCAGATACCCCATCTACATGGAGAACACCACCCTTGTCTATTCAAAAAATGAATATGAAACCACGGCGTTCTCTCACTGCCTGCGTTCGGTGGTCTTGGGCCACTTCCCCCACCCGGGATGGCTGACAATGGGCAGATGAAGGAAGAAACGAGAGCTAGCTTGGTTGGTGTCAGTTGCAGTTTATTTTAATCTCTCCTTCCCCCGATTCTCCTTGAATCTCCACTCTGCCCACTTTTACAGCTTCAGTTATATCCCAAATCATGAGGGGTTGGGGTAGCAATTACACATACGTGTGGTCATATAATCAACAGTTGTAAAAATCCTTCCCTCATGGTAAGATTTTTAAAAAAAAAAAAAAATTGAATCACTGCGAGAGATAGTTACAAAACTTTCATGTTTGAGTTTCAGACATACAGTGATTGAACACCCAACCCTCCACCAGTGCACATTCTCCACCACCAATGACCCCAGTATTACCCCTCCCCCTGATGTAGGCAGGTAGACAGGGAGGGCCCCCTCCCGAGGCAACGACAAAAGCCAGCCCTGCAGAAAATAGCAAAACAGGAACTAAGGCTTGATGACCCTCACCTGGCTCCAGCCACAGACCAAAGAAGCTCCTGCAGGAACAAAAGGCCAGGAAAGGAATTTCAAAGAAGACCATCACCGCTCCCATCCTCCCTGGCAACCCCCTTAGCAACGGGACATTCACCTGGGAAGAAGCCCCACGTGGGGGCAGGTTGGAGGAACCCTATAAAGGCCACCTTGAACAAAGGGAGCGCGCGCATTTGCTGCCCGAGCCCATGTGCTGCTTGTGCCCACGTGGCCGAGCACATGTGGTTCCCGAGCACGTGTGTCGCCCGCATCTCCCCTCTTGAGATGTGTACTTTCATGCTTTCATGTCTAACTTTACTCTCTCACTCTCTCTCCCTCCCTCCATACCTAAAAATCCTCCAAATAAAATCTATTTACTTCACTGCTTGTCTACTCCTGAAATTCCTTTCTGCGAGGCGAGACAAGAACCCAGCAACCCTGGGTCCCGAGTGGCAGAGGCGGGTGGGGAGAAAGTGACTGTCTTTCTCCTCCCCGCTTCACATAAGTCACCCGTGGGGCCCACCGACATCACCCCCACTTCCCAACCCTTCCCCTGCCTCTATGGAAGACAATATCCCCCATGCTCTTTCTCTACTTTTGGGCATTATGGTTTGCAATACAGATACTGAGAGGCCATCACATTTGGTCCTTTATCTACTTTCAACATGTCTCCCACCCGGAGCGACCCCTCCAACCGTCATTGACTTAGTCGTCCCCTCTCTATTCCAGCTGCCTTCTCCCCAGCTCATGAGACAGGCTTCCAACTATGGTCATATTGTGTTATTTTATATTCCACAAATGAGTGCAGTCCTTCTCTGTCTGCCCCTCTCTTTCTGACTCATTTCACTTAGCATGATACTCATCATGTCTATCTATTTATAAGCAAAGTTCATGACTTCATCTCTCCTGACAGCTGCATAGTATTCCATTGTGTAGATGTACCAAAGTTTCTTTAACCATTCGTCTGTTCTTGGGCACTTGGGTTGTTTCCAAATTTGGCTATTGTGAAGAATGCTGCAATGAACATACAGGTGCAGATGTTATTTCTACTGTGCTTTTTGAACTCTCGGGATATATTCCCAGAAATGGTATTTTGGGATCATATGGAAGCTCAATTTCTAGTTTTTGAAGAAATGTCCATATTGTTTTCCAAGGATCATATGGAAGCTCAATTTCTAGTTTGGGAAGCTTCTTCTAAGGACAAATTCTCATTCAACAAGATGACCCTCCTAAGGAAAAAATACCATCTAGGGGTGCATTTCTCCTTTCCTTAGTCCAACAACCATTTAAACATTTATCTTAATTTTACTTCTTGATAATATTAGTCGTTTTGTATGGACACAATAAGAGACATTAAGCTGATAGGGTGGCTCTCCTGAAGACATCTCGCCAGAGATCCCAGACTACAGTACTCAGGCCAGATTAGTCTTTCCTACTCCTAGCTGGGTCCTAATCCAGTTGTTACTCATTGGATCATGACAGAATTTGTCCATGACCATGCCCTTAACTTATAGTTAAGTATTGTGGCACTTGGCCTGACCCGTTTTGATGCCAGGGTAGCTCACAACCTGTCCTGGGTCTATCCAGTCCCTCATCAGGACCCTGCTTTTGGGGTGCTAGGACCTAAGGGAAACTGAGGCTTAAATCAAGAAAGAAGATGCCCAGGAATGAATGTGATTCAGAGTCAATCAACTCTCAAGTTACAAAAGCATAGCATTGACTGTCTTCCTGTGTCTATACAAAAAGGACACTGCTCTGAAGTAACTATGCAAAGGACATAAGGAGAAGAGAAAAGCAATATTTCACTTACAAATACAAATCCAGAGTCTTTAGAAGGATCTGACCTTACAAGGGGATAAAGGCGGTTGACCGGTTGGGGAAGCAGAACACAGAGAAGATGTTACAGAAAACACAGAGGAATGGGAGTACCTCGGGAGCCCTGTGATGGGTGTGATCAGATAAACTTAAGCTCCCTGTGACCAGGGAGGAAGAACAAACCAGTGTTATCCTACAACCCTCAGGCAGCCCCCAACCCCCACCCAGTACATCCTCTGGCTGATTCACTTTCCCTACTCTGTGGGTGCTCCAGGGACCCTATGGGATGCCGGGGATCAAACCCAGGTTAGCCGCATGCAAGGCAAGCACCCTCCCCGCTGTGCTATTTCTCTGGCCCCTCTCTGCAGAAATTCTGAGATAGTCAGGACGACCCTCGCCTCCCTGCCAGCACGGCTTAGGGTTCCACTTATCCCAGCCCTTGTGCCCATTTTAAGGGACCTTCAGGGATAACTCAGCTGTAAGACTGGCAGCTCAAGCGGAGACTGCCCCCATCCCCAGGCACCAAACTTGCCTGTTGCTGAAGTCCCCCACAAAAAGCAAATTAAACAACAAGCAGAAGGAAAGGGAGAAATGAATTACCAGAAACTCCTTCAAGAAGCTGGCGAGAGGGGCTAGAGCACAGCGGGGAGGGGATTTGCCTTGCACGCGACCGACCCGGGTTCGATTCCCAGCATCCCATAGGGTCTCCCGAGCACTGCCAGGAGTGATTCCTGAGTGTAGAGCCAGGAGTAACCTGTGCATTGCCAGGTGTGACACCCCCCCAAAAAAAAAGAAGAAGCTGGCGAGGTGGCTCCAAGGGCTGGAGGCATGTAGAAACTAGGGGGTCGACCGCAGCACCTCAGGCTTTCTTGGGAGTGCCCCCCACCTCACAGAAAACCTCACGTAAGAGAGAAAGACCCCCTCATGGTGTGTGAAAGAAAACTGTAAAATTCACCATAGCCTGTGCTCACGGCTGAGGAATTTGAGGGCGTTTGATGCTTACCTTTTGCGAGGCTGCCAGAAACCAAACCCCAAGGCATCGGAGCTCAGGCCCTGACACTTCTTCCTTTCTGGAACATTCCTTTGTTGGTTTTGGTATGACGCAGGTGCACAGCAAGGAGGAGGGCACCTGCGTCCACAGAATCTGGGGGGAGTCCGACTCCAGATATTAGGGCAACGTTTTTAGGCTCCTCCAGAGATGCTCAGACAGACAGACAAACTTGCCAAGTGCACGTTCCGCCTTCTCCTCGCTGTAACGCCTCATGGATCATCAGTGGCTTCCACGGGAACACAGTTTAATTAACACAAATCAGCACCACCTGCATCCACAAGTGAAGGGCGGGACTGCCGGCGTTTCCCCAGGCTGTGAGCGAAGCACAACTTCCTGAGATGTCCCCCCCTGCCCTCCCTTCCCAGACTGAAACTTAGGGCCTCTTACCCCCAAGAGACCTATTTTCCTGTGGGTAGCATAAAGAAACAAAATAACCCCTGCATTATCTTCTACTAAAACTGGCCCCAATCTCTCATCTGGTTTATATTTAAAAATTATTTATTTATTTATTTTTGCTTTTTGGGTCACACCCAGTGATGCTCAGGGGTTATTTCTGGCTCATGCACTCAGGAATTACTCCTGGCGGTGCTTGGGGGACCATATGGGATGCTGGGGATTGAACCTGGGTTGGCCGCATCCAAGGCAAACGCCCTACCCACTGTGCTATCACTCCGGTCCCTTGTTCATATTTTTAGCCACCCCTGGTGATGCTCAGGGATCACTCCTGGTGGGGTTCAGGGGATTAAATGAGATACTGGGGATTGAACCTGGTCACCTGCGTGTAAGGCAAGTGTCCTAACCTCTGTGTTATTGCTTCAGCCTGCGCCCCGTCTTGTTCCCCAACTCCCAGAGGAGCCCCAGATGGAATGTTGCCTAGGGGCTCTCTGCAATCCCACCCACCAGAAGGTCTGAGGTGGAGACCACTGCAACTCCGAAAAGCCCAGTTGGGAGCTGAGCTTTCCTTGATCTGAGATTAGTACTGCGGGTCATTGAAGGAGACAGACTAGGGTCTTTGGGGTACCGGATCCCCCAGCTGCTGCTCCTCTGGCACCCCCTGAGTGCATCCAGGCAGGCCCAATCCAGTCCCCACTCGGGGTACCCCAGCACCACTGGCAGGGCCACCAGCAAAAAGAGTCTCTGATCTGACCCCCAAAACAATAGAGACTTGAACACCCCAAGTGTCTGCTTCTTCCAGGGGCCAGAGATGAGGACTCCAGAGGGATAGTAGGGCACTTTATTTATTAATTTTTATTTTTAGGCTGGAGCGATAGCACAGCGGTAGGGCGTTTGCCTTGCACACAGCCAGCCTGGCTGAGCCAGGTTCGATTCCTCCGTCCCTTTCGGAGAGCCCAGCAAGCTACCGAGAGTATCTTGCCCGCAAGGCAAAGCCTGGCAAGCTACCCGTGACGAATTCAATATGCCAAACACAGTAACAATAAGACTCAAAATGGAGATGTTACTGGGCCCGCTCGAGCAAATCGATGAGCAAGGAGAGGACAGTGTTTTGTTTTTTTAAAAAAAATTTATTAGTGAAACACCTTGAGGTACAGTTGTGGACTTACAAATTTTTGTGCTTGGGTTTCAATTATACAATGAGCGATAGTAGGGCACTTCAGTAAGTGGAAAGAGTGACCCCAAGTTAGTACATTGGTGCATTTAAGCACAAGCCTTTCCCTGGCTAAATCCCCAAGCATCGCCAGGAGTGACAGTCAAGTGACCCCTCCCCCAAGAACGCATAAGAATGCACCGGAAGTACCCCGCTGAAGCGCTCAAAAGCAGAGGGTGTGCGTTGGCCGGGAATCGAACCCGGGTCAACTGCTTGGAAGGCAGCTATGCTCACCACTATACCACCAACGCCGCCGCCTCCGACTCGCCCAGACGCGCCGCTGAGGCTGCACCGCGCCCTGCCCGCCGCGCCGCGTCCCGCCGCCCCGCCCGGCCCGCGTCGCCCCTGCAGCCTGCGACGACCCCCGTCGCCCCTCCCCACCCTGCTGGGGCGCGCCCTGCACCCCGAGGGGAGCCCTTGCCCCCCACCCCAGCCTTCTGCGCCCCGCTCCGGGCCCCGCGCCTCAGCTGCAAGCTGGGGGCTCAGGAGGGCCCCGGGATGGGGGTCCCCGCGACACAGGGGCAGAGCGGGGGACTGGGAGGGTGCGTGCACCCCAGTAGGGGGCTGAAGGCCGGTCTCCTGCGAGAGGGGTGCAGGGCGCCCCCCAAGGCCCCGGGCCCCTCCCACCCGACCCCTAAGCCGGCGAGCGTGCGCAGGGCGGTCTCCGGGACCGGCAGGGTGGAGCCCAGCACTCGCGGGACCCCCGCAGCGGGAAATGGGGGCGCCCTGTGTCCCCGCGTGCTTCTCCGGACCCTGCAGAGGCTCAAAGGCAGGGGTGAGGGCGGCCGGGCCTCCCCGCGCGGGTTCCGGGGCGGGCGTGTGCCCTGCCCCGACGCACCCCGCGTCCTGGGGCCGGTCCCGGGACCTCCGCGCCCGCGTCCAGCAAACGTGCAGGCGCCGAAGGTCTGAAACGCGGGCGCCGGCAAAAGCTCAAAAAGAGGACAGCATGCGTTGGCCGGGAATCGAACCCGGGTCAACTGCTTGGAAGGCAGCTATGCTCACCACTATACCACCAACGCGCCAAGGACGTGTTTCGAGCGCGGCTCTCCCGGGCTACAGCCTGACTCCCAGTCCCTCCCCCCCACCCCATCTCACTGTGTTGGCTCCCTGCGCAGACGTCAGAGGAAGGGCCCTTGGGACGGCCGCGACTCAAAGGGGGTCTGCACCCTCCGTGGACAGCGGAACCTCTTTCCTGTGTGAGAGTCGGGGACTCTCCTACTTCCGCTGACCCGGGGACCCCCCTCCACCTCCACGGCCCACCCCTGGCCCCCACCAGGCCGGGACCGCACCTGGAACCGTGAAGCTGCCCAGGAAGAGGGACCCGGGCCCAGCGGGACCTCAGAGGAGCTTCTGAGTGTTCCCACCCCAAAATTGCAGCCTAAGTCTCTCTCCAGACACACTCACCTTGGGAAGGTCCCCGAGTGCCTCCTTGTCCTTCGGGGCCCAGGCAGCGCCCACCACGCCCCCCTTGATTATTTTGACTCCTGCCTTGGATGGTGCTGCAAAATGAGATGCCAGCCCCCAGGCCCCCTGACTCTCCCAGGGGCTTCCTGGCGCTCCTGTGGCCTCCTGTGGCTGGGCGGAGACCCACATTGAACCTGGACCCCAGCCAGAGTCAGGCGCACTTTTCAGGCGCATTTTTTTCCCCTTGTTTTTTGCGTCACACCCGGGGATGCACAGGGGTTACTCCTGGCTCTGCACTCAGGAATTATCCCTGGCGGTGCTCAGGGGACCATATGGGATGCTGGGAATCGAACCCGGGTTGGCCGTGTGCAAGGCAAATGCCTTCCCACTGTGCTATTGCTCCAGCCCCAAGATCAGGCGCACTTTGCAGGCTGGGCCCGCAGCGTCTCTGGCTCCCATTCTGCACCCCAGCACGTTATACACACACACACACACACACACACACACACACACATACACACATGGTACACAAACAGACACACATCTATGGAGGTATTATGCTCTAATCACTTAATATAAGGCTATAGTGAACATCTATTTTTGTTGTTATTATTATTACTATTATTACTGCAAAGGGCTGGAGCGATAGCACAGCGGGTAGGGCGTTTGCCTTACAAGCGGCCAACATGGCCGACCCGAGTTCGATTCCTCCGCCCCTCTCGGAGAGCCCGGCAAGCTACCGAGAGTATTCGATATGCCAGACACAGTAACAACAAAGTCTCCAACGGAGACGTTACTGGGCCCGCTCGAGCAAATCGACGATCAACGGGAGGGGCCTTTACCTTTACTGCAAAGCCTGGCAAGCTATGCCATGGAGGTGGAGAGGGGTCCCGGGTGATGTATTCGATATGCCAAACACAGTAACAACAAAGTCTCACACAGGAGACGTTACTGGGTCCGCTCGAGAAAATCGATGAACAACAGGACAGTGACAGTGACAGTGACTGTGACTATTATTATTACTTGCTTTTTGTGTCACACCCGGCGATGCTCAGGGGTTCTCCCTGGCTCTGCACTCAGGAATTACTCCTGGCGGTGCTCAGGGGATAATATGAGATGCTGGGAATTGAACCCGGGTTGGCCACGTGCAAGGCAAACACTCTCTACCCACTGTACTATCGCTCCAACCCTCTATTTGTTATTATTATGTTTTTGGTTTTTGGGCCACACCACTGGACAGAGCTTAGGGCTTACTCCTGGCTCTGCACTCAGGGATCACTCCTGGCAATGTTTGGGGGACCCTAAGGGATGTCGGGGATCTTGAACCTGGCTTGGCTATGTGCAAGGCAAACACCCTCTGTCCTATTGCTCTGTCCCTATTTTTTTTTGCTTTTTTTTTTGGGGGGGGGCTGGAGCGATAGCACAGCGGTAGGGCGTTTGCCTTGCACACAGCCAACATGGCCGACCTGAGTTCGATTCCTCCGCCCCTCTCGGAGAGCCCGGCAAGCTACCGAGAGTATCTCGCCCGCATGGCAGAGCCTGGCAAGCTCCCGTGATGTATTTGATATGCCAAACACAGTAACAACAAAGTCTCCCATGGAGACGTTACTGGGCCCACTCGAGCAAATCGATGAACAACGGGAGGGCCTTTACCTTACCTTTACCTTGCTTTTCTTGGGGGGGTCACATCCAGTGATGTAAAGCCAGGTTATTCCTGGCTTTGCACTCAGGAATCACTCCTGGCAGTGCTCAGGGGACCCTATGGGATGCTGGGGATCGAACCCGGGTCGGCCGCGTGCGCGGCTGGCCCAACCAAGCCAGGTTCGATTCCTCTGCCCCTCTTGGAGAGCCCAGCAAGCCACCAACAGTATATCCCTGCAGCACAGCAAAGCCTGGCAAGCTCCCCGTGACTTACTCAACCAAATCACAATGGAGATGTTACTGGGCCTGCTCGAGCAAATGATGAACAACAGGAGGACAGTGCTACAGAATCACCATGAGATACACAGTTACAAAGCTGGCTGTTTATAGTTGGGTTTCTGGCCTGAGCTATAGCATAGTGGGTAGGGCGTTTGCCTTGCTTGCAGCCAACCCAGATTCGATTCCTCCGCCCCTCTTGGAGAGCCCGGCAAGCTACCGAGAGTATCTCGCCCGCACAGCAAAGCCTGGCAAACTCCCTGTGACGTATTCGATATGCCAGACACAGTAACAACAAGACTCACAATGGAGACGTTACTGGTACCCGCTCAAGAAAATTGGTGAACAATGGGAGGACAGTGCTACAGTGACAGTGACAGTTGGGTTTCAGTCATACAATGTTCCAATACTTGTCCCCCTACCAGTGCCCATTTCCCACCAACAATGTCCCCAGTTTGCCCTGGCCACGCCCTCACCCCTCTGCCGTTCCTCTTTTTATTGAATTTTTAAATTAATTCTTATTTCCTAAACATCTTAAAATTCGTGTTATTTATTTTAATTTTTATTGATTTGATGTCTAGCTTTAGTTTTGATTCACATGATGTGAATCTAAGCCGATGGCAATCTCAGGAATTCAGGGCTGGAGAGCTCGGTGGGCTGAGAGCAAACTCCACATGCAGGAGGTCCACGAGGACTGCCAGGTGGGACCCCAAATGGCCCGCGCCCCTAGGGAATAAAAACCTAAGGAATACAATGAAAGAACCACGGCAGTAACACAGGCACAGGCCATTAAGCGCAATACACACAATTTTCTTTCTCGACATGAATAATAAACAAAGCAGATCATGACATCTACTGTGCATGGTCCGCTCAGTCCATCTCTGTCACCCTCCAGTGCCATCCTGCTTCCGTCTGGGCAAGTCCAAAGGTTCTGGCGGGACAGACGCCTATGTCCCCTGCAGCCGGCCTGGCCGGGCAGTGAGCAGCGCTGAGACCCTCGGCACGGGACGAGTGAGCTGGGTTTGCTCCGGGCACGGCCTCACTCGATCTGAAAGATGGCCAGTTCGGTCAGGTATGTCAGCACCCCCAGGAGGTATTTCTGGCACAAAATCTGGAAACAGAAAAGAAGGGAGATATTGAAATGAAACTGTGATAACCAGGACATCTGATAAATATTTCGGTTTGTTTTGTGTGCGTACCTGTGTGCGTATGTGTGTGTATGCGTGTGTGTGTGTCTGTGTATGTACCAAACTCAGCAGTATAGCGGTAGGGCGTTTGCCTTCTGCGCAGCCGGCCGGGCCAGCCAAGCTGGGTTCGATTCCTCCGCAGCCAGCTCAGCCCGCCGAGCCGGGTTTGATTCTTCTGCCCCTCTCGGAGAGCCTGGCAAGCTACTGAGAGTAGCTAATCTCGCCCGCACGGCAAAGCCTGGCAAGCTCCCCGTGGCATATTCAATATGCCAAACACAGTGACAGCAAGTCTCACCATGGAGACGTTACTGGGCCCGCTCGAGCAAATCGATGAAGAACGGGAGGACCGTGACCGTGCTATTTTGGGTCACACCTGGTGATGCTCAGGGCTGACTCCTGGCTCATGTGCTCAGAAATCACTCCTGGTGGTGCTCGGGGAACCATATAGGATGCTAGGAATTGAACCTGGGTCGGCCGTGTGCAAGGGCAAACGACCTCCCCACTGTGCTATTGCTCCAGTTCCTTGAGGGTTGTTCCTGGCGATGCCCGAGGGACCTGGCTGTGCTGGGGATGGAACCCAGATCTGGGATGGGCATCCCGCAATCCAGCTCTCTGAACTGCTTGCTGGCTGGAATCTGCAAACTACAGCGCAGATGCCAACTCAGACGGCTGCCATCCTCAGCTGAAACAGACTGAATGAAGCCTGGTTGGCTGTGGTGGGGGACACTGGTCCACGGCTGGTGGGCCCCAGGTCACACCACAAGTCTCAAGAGATGTGACTTACATACAGAGTTGTAAACCAACAGAAGGATAAATCAAAGAAATGGATAATGTGTTGAGGGTCCTTAGAAGTCATTGGGGGGCTGGAGCAATAGCACAGCGGATAGGGCATTTGCCTTGCACGCAGTCGACCCTAGTTCGATTCCCAGCATCCCATATGGTCTCCTGAGTACTGCCAGGGGTAATTCCTGAGCGCAGAGTCAGGAGTAACCCCTGTGCATTGCCAGGTGTGACACCCAAAAAGAAAAAAAAAAAAAGAAGTCATTGGACTGAGACACCTTCATTTTTTTGTTTTTTGTTTTTTTTTGCTTTTTTGGGTCACACCCAGCGATGCTCAGAGGTTATTCCTGGCTCTGCACTCAGGAATTCCTCCTGGCAGTGCTTGGGGGACCATATGGGATGCTGAGGATCGAACCCAGGTCGGCTACGTGCAAGGCAAACGCCCTACCCGCTGTGCTATCGCTCCAGCCCCTGAGACACCTTTAATCTCTGGCTTTATGACAGTGTCCCGAGGAGCCTGGGCACAGAGAGCTGTCTCTGAATGCCTGGAACTCTAATGCATGACTGAGCACTGACATTATCTAGGAAGAGTTTCTGTTTTCTGGAAAAAAAAAAAAAGAGTTTCTAGGGGCTGGAGCGGTAGCACAGCGGGGAGGGGTTTGCCCTGCATGCGGCGGAACCTGGGTTTGATTCCCAGCATCCCATAGAGTCCCCAGGGCAGTGCCAGGAGTAATTTTTGAGTGAAAAGCCAGGAATAACCCCTGAGCATTGCTGGGTGTGACCCCCCCCCCCAAAAAAAAAACCACAGAATTTCTATACAGTTTGTTCTCCAGGGAATGGTTCCAAAAACACCTGTGCAGAAACCTTAATGTCAGACTTTTGGGGGGGGGGTCAGTCCAGGGGTACAGTTCGTGGCAGAAGCTTTTGAACCAGGTGACAGAGCAGAGGTCTGACCCTAAGTGATGGTGACAGCTGTCCTCGGGGCCCCTTTACAGCCGATGTGAATGAGACCTGCTCCAGGAAGCCCAGTGCTTATGAAAGGGGGGCCAGCATCAAGGCGTGTCTCGAACTTAGTTACTACTCTACATCTTTATAATAGTTTTCAAATGCAGTTGGCCAATACCCTCCAGGCACAAGGAAACAAAGTGTCTTGAGACTAAACAGAACATTGAGTTTGGAGGGACTAAAACAACATTGGAGAGTTGGTATGGGGGTGTGTGGTGGTGGAAGGTGCTTGCTTTATACGCAGAGATCCCCGGGTTCGAATCCGGGGATCTCTGCGTATAAAGAGATCCATCTGGTTCCCTGAGCCCTGCCAGGAATGATTGCTGAATCAGAGCCAGGAGTATGCCCTGAGTACCATTAAGTGTGGTCCCCAAACAAAACCCTACAAACAGGCTGGAGCGATGGGGTAGGGCATTTGCCTTGCACATGGCAGACCCAGGTTCGATCCCCGGCATCTCACGGGGTCCCCCAAGCACCGCGAGGAGTGATTCCTGGGTGCAGAGCCAGGAGTCGGCCCTGAGCATCACTGGTTGTGACCCAAAAAGCCAAACAAAACAAAAACAAAACCAACAAACAAAACAAAAGATCAAAAAACCAATTTGAAGGTTTCTGCTACTTCAGAATAATTCAGATTGTTATCTAAGACTGTAACCCAGAACATGGGGTGTCTTTCAATACTCTCAAAGGCTGAAGACGCTCCAGTAAATCGCTTAAAAAGGCAGAAACTCTGTCCTCACCAGGCCAGGCGTGTGGCTCACTTGCCTTGCACGAGTGAGGCCCTGGGTTCAATTCCCAGAACTGCAAAAAGGAAAAAAATAATTTTTTCAGGGGCTGGAGCAATAGCACAGCGGGGAGGGCGTTTGCCTTGCATGCGGCCGACCCAGGTTCGATCCCCAGCATCCCCCCATAAGGTCTCCCGAGCACTGCCAGGAGTGATCGCTGAGTGTAGAGCCAGGAGGAACCCCTGTGTATCGCCGGGTGTGGCCCAAAAAGCAAAAAAAAAAAAAAAAATTTTTTTTCCTATTCTCTGGCAGCGGCAGGACTAAAGATGTTTCTCTGATGGGGGAGATCTGCTCAGAATCTGCCGGGCAAACGGGAGTGGCAGGATGGAGAAACAAGCGGATACGCTGGAACTAACCTTTATTTTCCCATCAGTGTGGGCGGAAGCCACCGAGGTGGACACGCGCACCAGCCTGGTGGCCGACAAGTGAATTCTGAAATGTCTGTAGAAGTGGGATTCCAGGCAGGCCGTGAACAGATCCACTTCTTCCTGCGTCACCTCCCCGGGGGTTCTGTGGACACTGTCCCACAGGGCCCTGGCGTCCTCGGGATGGATGGCGTAGGAGATGTCCAGGCTGTGAGGGCTGCAGGGCACCGACCAGAGAAACTCCGTGGACGCCACGTCGCAGTCCACTTTGCACGCCGTCCACAGGGCGGCCAGCCAGGAGAGGTTGAACGCGTTGATCGCTAAGGGTCTGAAGAAACAGTCGAACGTTTCCTCAAACCAGGCGGTGATGAGCGCTGTGTTGGAGGCGGCTCCGTTGGCCAGGAACAGGGGCAGGCAGGTGAAATCTTCTGGAACGGTCTCCAGGAGGCTGTCCCCAAACACGCAGCAGAACCAACCACTCCATAGCACTTTGTCTTCTTTGCTCTCGGCTGGCAGCTTCGAGTTGGAGAGAACCTAGAAGCGGGCGGGAAGAGGGAACTGTGAACGCCATCTCCACGGGGTTACTGATTGGGGGAGGGAGGCGGCAGGTATCGGGGGCCAAGTGCAGGCCTTGCTCGCGTGGTCCCCTCTTAGGAGCTCTGGGCCCGGTGCTGTTCGAGAACCCACCCATAGGGCCCCCAAATCACTTACCCAAAATTCTTCCATTTCCCTTTAGACCTTTCGACCTCCCTCCCTACATGCAGTGTATCCCAAAGTGGATTCCACCAACCCCACTGGGCCACTGGGGAGCAATTAAGGTGGTCTTTCTTTCTCTTTTTTAAACAAGAAATTTATTTAAACAGCAAGACGCTTGACTTGAAAGGAAAACTATCTAGGATTCTTTTTCTTTTTGGGTCATACCCGGCGATGCTCAGGGGGTTCTTCCTGGCTCTGCACTCAGGAATTACTCCTGGCGGTGCTCAGGGGATGCTGTGGGATGCTGGGACTCAAACCCAGGTTGGCCGCGTGCAAGGCAAATGCCCTCCCCGCTGTGCTATGGCTCCAGCCCCAGATTCATTTCTTTTAGAGTGATTTATCCCTACTTAAAGAGAGATTGCCCTACATGTAACAGCTCCGTACAAAAAAAGTTATAAAATTGTCCTTGGTTTTACAATGATAAATGAAAAACATTAACATTCTCCAATCAGGGGGCTGGAGAGATAGTATAGCGGGTAGGGCATTTGCCTTGCACATAGCCAACCTGGGTTCGATTCCCAGCATCCCATATGGTCCCCCGAGCAACACAGGAGTAATTCCTGAGTACAAAGCCAGAAGTAACCCCTGTGCATTGCTGGATGTGACCCAAAAAGAAAAAAAAAATCTCCAATCAAACAAGGTATGCAAGAATTTTTTATTTTTTAAATTTTTATTAGTGAGACACCACGAGGTACAGTTGTAGACTTACAAATTTTTGTGCTTGGGTTTCAGTTATACAATGATCCAGTACCCATCCCTCCACCAGTGCCCATTTCCCACCACCACGGGTCCCAGCATCCCTCCCACCCCCCATCCCCCCCATCCCACCCTGCCTCTGTGGCAGGGCATTCCCTTTTGTTCTCTCTCTCCTTTTGGGTGCTGTGTTTTGCAAGAGAGGCATTGAGTGGCCATCACGTTCGGTCTAGAGTCTACTTTCAGCATGCTTCTCCCATCCTGGGAGGATCCTCCCAACACCCTTTACTTGGTGCTCCCTTCTCTGTCTGAGCTGCCTTTTCCCCCAGCATGTGTGGCTGGCCTCCAAGCCATGGGGAACATAATGCAAGAATTTTTTGTTGTTCTCTTTTTGTTAAACATTGAGAGAAAAATAACTTACTGGAATATAAAGATAAGAGCTGAATGAACACGCCACTAATGGAGAAAGGGGGTATTTTCACAGACGTAATATTTTTTCCCCATCCCATCGCCAACTGATGTCAATCAAAACATACCATTGGCCATTTAGTTAAAAGAAGAAAAACAGGAGCTGGAGCGATAGCACAGCGGGTAGGGCATTTGCCTTGCATGCAGCCAACCTGGGTTCGATTCCCAGCATCCCATATGGTCCCCTGAGCATTGCCAGGAGTAACTCCTGAGTGCAGAGCCAGGAGTAACCCCTGTGCATCGCCAGGTGTAACCCAAAAAAGCAAAAAAAAAAAAAAATTCTCTAGGGTGGGAGGGATACTGGGATCAGTGGTGGTGGAGAATGGGCACTGGTGGAGGGATGGGTACTCGATCATTGCATAACTGAAACCCAAGCACAAAAATTTGTAAATCTACAACTGCACCTCATGGTGTTTCACTAATAGAAATCTAAATTAAAAAAAAATTCTCTAGGAGGCCAGGACTGTTTCTATGCCATACCTGAAT
Source organism: Sorex fumeus (assembly GCF_029834395.1). NCBI lineage: Eukaryota > Metazoa > Chordata > Mammalia > Eulipotyphla > Soricidae > Sorex > Sorex fumeus. The sequence continues at coordinate 733,494 of NW_026606283.1, read as the reverse complement.
GAGAAGTGCTTCCGAGTCTCTGGGCGTGCCTTTCATTCCCAGAAGAACAGAGAAAAGTACTCTGAAGTCCAAGTCTTCCCCCACGGCCACCGCCAGCCCTTTTTGCTTTTCAGCAGCCATGAAGGCACTCAGAAGCCTAGAATAGTCCTGCAGGTTGGAGTAGGAGAACTTGTATAAAGGGGTCAAGCTGTATAAAGTCCACTGCTTATGAAGAAGGAACGCAACCCTTTGAGGATCAACATTTTCCTAAAAAGGGAAAAGAAAGACAAGAAAGATGTCAAGACAGAAGGAGGCGACAACTTAGGAGACATTCGGAAATGCAAACTGAGAGGCCAGAGGGATAGCACCGGGGCTGAGTGGGGTTCGATCCCCTGGGGCACCACCAGGAGTGATTTCTTTCTTTCTTTCTTTCTTTCTTTCTTTCTTCTTTTTTCCCTTTTTGGGTCACACCCGGCAGTACACAGGGGTTCCTCCTGGCTCTGCACTCAGGAACCACTCCTGGCTGTGCTCAGGGGACCTTAAGGGATGCTGGGGATAGAACCCGGGTCGGCCACGTGCAAGGCAAATGCCCTACCCACTGTGCTATCTCCAGCCCCCAGGAGTAATTTCTGAGTGCAGAGCCAGGAGGAACCCCTGAGCATCACTGGGTACGACCCAAAGAGCCAAAACCAAACCATACCACCCCCTCACCCCTCCCTCCAAAAAGACAAAAACAAGGGGCTGGAGTGATAGCACAGCGGGTAGGGCGTTTGCCTTGCACAGGCGGTCGACCCGGGTTCGATTCCCAGCATCCCATATGGTCCCCCAAGCATGGCCAGGAGTAATTCCTGAGTGCATGAACCAGGAGTGACCCCTGTGCATCGCTGGGTGTGACCCAAAAAGCAAAGCAAAAGAAAACAAAAAAGACAAAAACAAAAAAACCCTGAATGCAGAGACTTAAGTACTGAGCCCAGGGCCAGAGTAATAATACAGTGAGGAGGGCGTTTGACAACCTGGTTCGCCAGCATCCCATCCCTGGACCTTCCAATAGTAATTCCTGAGTGCAGAGCCCCGAGCGATCCCTCGTGATGCCTGAGCAAAGAGGCAGGACTAAGTCCTGAGCACTGCTGGCTGTGACCCAAAACCAAAACCAAATTACTGAGCACAAACTTGAAGGCAGGAGCCTTCGCACTGCGGTGCTCGCGACCATGTCATCTCCTTCCTCTCCCGGCCTCCAGGGGCCGCTAACTGGTCCCCCGACCTCTCCCCCACCTCCACTACCCCACCCCACTCCAGCGCTTCCAGGAGGGTCTGCAAGCTGCCCACAAGCCACCAAGCAGTCACCTGCAGCCGCGAGCACTGGGGGAGTCTCCTGCACGGCGGGCTGGGGGCCAGCGAGGTCCGCTTCCGCACCGAGCCCAGGCGTTTCTGCAGGTAGGTGGGGAAGAGCGAGCAGTCTCTGACCGCGCTCTGTCCCGGCGTGGATGCTGGCGTGTCACAAGGATCCATGTTCTGCAGAGAGAGGAAGAAGGAAACGGGAAACCTTGCAGCTAAGAAGGGAATCCACGCTCCTCCGAGAGATCTGATGGCTCTCCCGATCTTTTTTTTTTTTTAATAGCAGGAACAGATTCACTTTATTTATTTATTTTGCCTTTTGGGTCACACCTGGCGATGCACAGGGGTCACTCCTGGCTCTGCACTCAGGAATTACTCCTGGCAGTGCTCAGGGGACCCTATGGGATGCTGGGAATCGAATCCGACTCAGCTACGCCCTACCCACTGTGCTATCGCTCTTTTTTTTTTTTGGCTTTTGGGGTCATTTTTTTTTTTAATGTAGGAGTACTGTTTATTCAGCCACTGATTAGCTGATTGAAATGGGCATAAAGTCCACTTAACTTTTTTTTCATTTTTTATAATTTTATTTATTGAATCACCGTGAGAGCAGTTACAAAGCTTTCAGGTCTAAGTCTCATTCATACAATGAAACACCCGTACCTTCACCAGTGCCCACTCTCCACCCCCAACAACTCCAGTATCCCCCCATCCCACACCCTCCCCCTACCTGTGGGGCAGATGATTTCCACATTCCTCTCTCTCTACTTTGATCACATTCAATATTTTGACACCAGGCTTTGGTGGGTCATTTCTAGGGCATTTTTGGTTTTTTTTGGGGGGGGGAGCTTTTTTGGTGATGCACAGGGGTTACTCCTGGCTTTGCACTCAGGAATTACTCTTGGCGGTGCTCAGGGGACGATATGGGATGCTGGGAATCGAACCCGGGTCGGCCCCTTGCAAGGCAAACGCCCTCCTCGCTGTGCTATCGCTCCAGCCCCCGCCCTCCCGATCTTAAGGGAATCCTCTGGGCTCTTTCCCTCTCCTCCCCAGCCTGTGCATCCCGAATCCCGTGGATCCAAATCCTGCATTTCCCATTGGCTACCGGCTTCAAACAACAGGCTCAGATCAAACACAAGATGGGGGTGGGGGGGGAGAGGATCAAAGCGGCGCCGGTGGGGTGCAAACACATCCCTGTCTCCCCCTGGTCCCCAAGTGTCCCGGGCTTGATCCCCACCAATGCATTCTCTTCCCCAGGCACCGCGGGGGGTGACCGTCCACCCAGGACCCCTGACCATCCCAGCTCTGCGCTGGGGCGGGGCGGGGCGGGGCGGGGTGGGCAGCTCTGGAGGGTTCTCTCCAAACACCCCCAAATCCCCCAACAGAACCTCCCGGCGCCCCATCATCGCCCTCCCTCAGACCACCGCCCTCTAGCCCGCCCACTTTGTACAGGCCCAGCTGCAAACGGGACAACCGTTAGGAACCGCCAACGCCTACACTCGCCGGTCCACACCAGCTGACCGTAGCCGGAGCGTGCAACACGCCAAAGCCCCCAGTGCTGGGGGGCTGGAGGGTGGATAAAGACCCCCGACAGGGCCAGACCCTGCTTGCCAAGCCCGGCCCGGTCCCCAGGCGCTCACCAGTCGGAGGCCCGGAGCACGCAGTGACCCATCGCGGCTCGGCCGGTCATTTCTTCCGCGGCCGAGTCCAAACCCCGCCGCGGAGAGTCCCGGCCGGGTGACCGCCCCACGGGAGTCCGAGGATGCTGCTCATCCCCCTCCCCCCAGGCCCCGCTGCGCCACGCGGGGCGCCCGAGTCCGGCCCGGTCCTGTCCGCCCGCTCGCCCGCGGGGCCACTGGGTCTCCGCGCCCGGAGAATTTAAAATCATTTCCCGACTCACTCTGCGGCCCGACGAGGGCGCCGAGTTCAAGCCCGTGAAGCCGCCGGGGCTGCCATGTTAACTGAGGGCAAGGCCGACTGCGCATTTACGGGGCCCGCGGCGCGCGCGGCAAGGAGGCCTGAAGCGCTCCAGGAAACTTCCGCCCGGAGTAAACATGGCCGGCGCGCGCCGCCCTGATTGGTGGAGCGCCTGGCTCCCGGGGATCCTGGGCGCTCGCGGACCGAGTTAAAAGCGAGGTCGGCCGAGGAGCGGGATCGGTGTCTCGGCGTTTGCTCGCCTTCCTCGATCGGGAGCTCGGAGCGCGGTCTGGACGGTTTGAAGGGCGAGGCCGAGCGTTTCCCTCCCTGGGGGTCCCGCGGGGATGCGTGGACAGACGCCAGGGGTGCGCGCGCAGTGACCGTCCCGGCCTCCCGCCGCGCGCTGCTGCTGCTGCTGCTGGACCTTCGGGGTCCCTCCCGGCCGCGGCCTTGCTCTCTTTGCACAGGTGCAAACGGATGCCTTGACTCGGGCTGAAGGGATGCTTTCCACCTTGGGAGCCCCTCAAGATCCCCCGGAGACCTTGCACATCTAGCTGGACTCCAGACTCCTTGCAGAGGCGAGCTGGAATATTGGACTGGGGCGAGCCCCAGACAAGTCCGTGGACACTCCCGAGACGTGGAAGCGGGTGGACTTGCACCCCCGCACCTGGCGTTCGACCCCCGGCGCGGCGTGGGATTATTCGTGGGCGCCCCCGACCCCCGGCTCCAGCATGCTGGCCCCGTGCTGGCTGAGTCGCCTGTCCCTGGGCCTGACCCTCGCCACCCGGAAGACCACGCGGCCGGTGGTCAGGAGTCTGGGCCTGAGTGCACAGAGGCGGATTCCAGGTGAAAATTGGGCAGCGCGATGCCCCCCTGCTCCCTGCCCGAGTGTCCCGTTCCCCTCCTGGCCACGCTGAGGGGCTCCCAGTGGAGCTGCTGATCACCAGTTACTTAGTTTCTCCAAGGCTGTCATTCACTCCTGCCTCCCTTCTCCCCCCCTTTTATTTATTTATTTTTAAAGACTGGAAAGGGGCTGGAGCTATAGCACAGCAGGGAGGGCGTTTGCCTTGCGTGTGGCCCACCCAGGTTCGATTCCCGGCATCCCATAGGGTCCCCCGAGCACCGCCAGGAGTGATTCCTGAATGCATGAGCCAGGAGTCAGCCCTGAGCATCGCCGGGTGGGACCCAAAAAAGAAAAAAAAGACTGGGAAAATTCAACTATAACAAGTCAGTTTTTTTTTTCCTACTAAGAAGTCTGAACAGTGTTTTCTAGATTCATACAAAAGCTATCTATTAAACATTAGCACAGCGGTAGGGCGTTCGCCTTACAAGCGGCCAACATGACCGACCCGAGTTCGATTCCTCCGCCCCTCTCGGAGAGCCCGGCAAGCTACCGAGAGTATTCGATATGCCAGACACAGTAACAACAAAGTCTCCAATGGAGACGTTACTGGGCCCGCTCGAGCAAATCGACGATCAACGGGAGGGCCTTTTACTTTTTTTTTACTTTTACAAAAGCTAAAGTTATTGCATCAAGCTTCTGTAATTACTAGGATCCTTTTTTTTTTTTTTTTTGTCTTTTTGGGTTGCACCCGGCAATGCTCAGGGGTTCCTCCTGGCTCTGCCTCAGGAATTAGTCCTGGTGGTGCTCGGTGGAACCTATGGGATGCCAGGGATTGAACCCAGGTAGTCGCCATGCCAGGCAAATGCCCTTCCTGCTGTGCTATCACGCTGGTTGCACTAGGATCATATTTGGGGAAGAGATACACAGTATTAAGAACTTAAGCTGGGGCCTGGAGAGATAGCACAGCGGGTAAGGCGTTTGCCTTGCACGCGGCCGACCTGGGTTCAATTCCCAGCATCCCATATGGTCACCTGAGCACCGCCAGGAGTAACTCCTGTGCATCGCCAGGTGTGACCCAAAAAGAAAAAAAGAAAAGAAAAATTCTTTCTAAAAAGAATTTAAAAAGAACTTGTTATTTTAGGCCAAGGTAATATTTAAGCACCATAGATTTTATTTTTGAATTTTAACTTTTTGGGTCACACCCAGCGATGCTCAGGGGTTACTCCTGGCTCTGGACTCAGGAATTACTCCTGGCGGTGCTGGGGTGGGGGCGGGGCATATGGGATGCAGGGATTGAACCCAGGTCAACCTGTGTGCAAGGCAGACACCCTCCCTGCTGTACTATCACTATGGCCCCAAGCACCATAGATTTCATAACATTGGCAAAATTCCACCTTAAAAGTTATTAGCCTGTGACACAGTTGACAAATTGGATTGAATCAAATTTGAATTTCATCTGCTGACCAATGCCTACACTGATGGCGAGTCAGCTTTTGAAGTCCTTAGCCAAGTGACAGGTTACTAATCTTGCTTTCCATTTCTGATTCTTCTCAAGAATACAGTAGCTTTGTTGCCCGGACCAACACATGCGGAGAACTGCGTTCTTCCCACTTAGGCCAAGAAGTCACTTTATGTGGATGGATTCAGTACCGAAGGTACATGGAGGTGGTTTTAAGGCTGTAGGGTCCTGAGCGGGCAGGGCACTTGCCTTGTATGTGGCCGTGTCTGAGCCCCGGTACCCCATAGGTTCCCCTGAACCCCTCCAGTAGTGATCCCTGGGTGCAGAGCCAGGAGGAACCCTAGAGCACCGCTGAGTGTGGCCCAAAAAACCAAACAGAAAAGGAAACATGAAGGGCTGGAGTGATAGCACAGTGGTTAGGGTATTTGCCTTGCACGCAGCTGACCTGGGTTCAATCCCCAGCATCCCATAGGGTCCTCTGAGCACCGCCAGGAGTGATTCCTGAGTGCATGAGCCAGGAGTAACTCCTGTGCATCACTGGGTGTGACCTAAAAAGCAAAAAAAAAAAAAAAAGGAAACATGAGATCACTTGTTTTGGTTGTTTTTTTGGGCTACACCTGTGGGGTCCTCCCAACAGTGGCAGGGATGGGACCAGGGGTTCCTGCATGTTAGCATGAACAGCACACCCCAGCCCTTAGGGTGACCTCTTTGCACCCTGTTTCTGTGTGGTGCCAGGGACGAAACCCCAGATCTCACACCCGGTGATGCTCAGGGGTTACTCCTGGCTGTGCACTCAGGAATCACTCCTAGTGAATCAAACCCCGGTCAGCCGCATGCAAGGCAAATGCCCTACCCGCTGTGCTATAGCTCCAACACCCCCCACCCCGGCCTCCCAGCTATTTGGGGGTTTTTGTTCTGCCTACTGAAATCTGGGACTCGGACTTCCTCTTGACATGTTGGTTTTCTTCATCACTCAGGCAGAATATCTTCCTGGTCCTCAGAGACTTCCACGGACTAGTTCAGGTCATCATCCCACAGGATGAGGTAAAGAACTGCCCTGCTCTCCTTAGAAAGCCACGTTGGTGCCTCCAAGGGACGGACGGTAGAGTTGGATGCTTCAACTTTGACAGTTAGAAGTTTGGGCTGGAGCGATAGCACAGCGGGAAGGGCGTATGCCTTGCATGCGGCCAACCCGAGTTCAATCTCCAGCATCCCATAGGGTCCCCCAAGCACCGCCAGGAGTGATTCCTGAGTTGCAGAGCAAGGAGTAACCCCCAAGCATTGCTGGGTATGACTCAAAAAGCACTGTCCTCCCAATTGTTGATCAATTTGCTCGGGCGGGCACCAGTAACATCTCCATTAACATCTCCAGCATAAGACTTGTTGTTACTGGGTTTTTTCAATATGCCAGACACAGTAACAACAAAGTCTCCAATGGAGACGTTACTGGACCCGCTCGAGCAAATCGATGATCAACAGGAGGGCCTTTACCTTTACCTTTACCTTTGTTTGTTTTTGCGTATTGAATATGCCATGGGGAGCTTGCCCGGCTCTGCCGTGTGGGCTACATACTCTTGGTAGCTTGCCAGGCTCTCCGAGAGGGACAGAGGAATCGAACCCGGGTTGGCCACGTGCAAGACACCCTACCTGCTGTGCTATTGCTCCAGCCCCATTCAAAAAGAAAAAAAAATAAAATAAAATAAAATAAAGTTTATTGGGCTGGAGCGATAGCACAGCGGGTAGGGCGTTCGCCTTACAAGCGGCCAACATGGCCGACCCAGGTTCGATTCCTCCGCCCCTCTCGGAGAGCCCGGCAAGCTACCGAGAGTATTCGATATGCCAGACACAGTAACAACAAAGTCTCCAATGGAGACGTTACTGGGCCCGCTCGAGCAAATCGACGATCAACGGGAGGGCCTTTACCTTTTACCTTAAAGTTTATTGCTCACGGAAGAAGTCACAAGCCAGTAAGGACAAATGGGGGGCCAGAGGGGGCAGGGAGGCTCAAATCTAGCCCTCCCCACTGTCAGATCTCGCTCTTGGACCCTGCTTCTCAGGCGAAAAAAAGCAAACAGTCTAACAGTTTCAGTTGTTATGTTGTATGGAATCAGAATGGGGGTGTGGCACCCCCAAACTCCATCCAACACAGCCATCAGGACAGCCCACCTAAGCTCAGGGAGCATTTTGCAATGCTCAGGTCCTCAGACTAGACTCAGTTCCCTGATACTAGAGTCACTATCAGTTCCTCGAAGCCCCTTTGTGACCTGGAGCCGTGTGTCCCCCTCATCCCCTGCAGTCCGCCGCGGCTGTGAGGAAGGTCCTGTGTGATGCCCCCGTGGAGTCTGTGGTCTGTGTGTCGGGGACGGTCGTGGCACGGCCTCAGGGACAAGTGAATCTGGTGAGTGTAGAACTGTGTCCGTTTTACCTTCGGGCACCTGAGCCCTGCCCACAGACTGAAAATGAACCTGCCCGTTCTAGAATCTTCTCTATAGCAGACACTCCTAAGTGAACAGGGGTGTGGAGACATTTGTTAAAGAGCCCTTGGCAGACAGAGTCAGAATGGGGAGATCGTGCATTTATATTATTGCTTTGATTCGAGACTACATCTGATCTTCAGGTTTACTCCTGGCTCGGTGCTCAGGGATCAATTAAGGCAGGACTCAGGGGACCAGGTGTGATATGTGATACAGAGGATTGTGCCTGGGTCAGCTGCATGCAAGACAGTTGCTCTAACCATTGGACTACTTCTCTTGCCCCGCATTTATGCTGTAGGCTGTCTGTGATAAGCACAGGGCATTTATATATGTAATTAAGTATCTTTGTTTCACAATGCACACTTGGTACATATCCTGATGACTGATTTTTTTTTTTAGCCTGATGAATAATTTTTTTTTTTCATTTCCTAAATGAACCTTTTCTTTAAGAAAATGCCGACGGGTGAGATTGAAATCCAAGTGAAAACCGCTGAGCTGCTGAATTCCTGCAAGAAGCTGCCTTTCGAAATCAAGGACTTTGTGAAGGTGCCCCATCCTCTGTCACTTATATAGTGATGATCAGTAAGGTTTTTTGTCTTTTTTTTTTTTTTTTTTTGCTTTTTGGTTCATACCCAGCAGTGCTCAGGGGTTCCCCCTGGCTCTGCACTCAGGAATCACTCCTGGCGGTGCTTGGGGAACCATATGGGATGCCGGGATTGAACCTGGGTTGGCTGCGTGCAAGGGCTCCCCACTGTACTATCTATCTCCAACGAGCAATACTATCTATCGCTCCAATGATACTGTGTGCATTTTTTTTATTTTTTAAACTTTTTAAAATTTTTATTAGTGAGACACCATGAGGTACAGTTGTAGACTTACAAATTTTGTGCTTGGGTTTCAATTATACAATGATCAAATACCCATCCCTCCACCAGTGCCCATTTCCCACCACCACGAATCCCAGTATTCCTCCCACCCCCCACCCCCCATCCCACCCTGCCTCTGTGGCAGGGCATTCCCTTTTGTTCTCTCTCTCCTTTTGGGTGCTGTGGTTTGCAAAAGAGGCATTGAGTGGCCATCATGTTCGGTCTGTAGTCTACTTTCAGCATGCATCTCCCATCCTGGGAGGATCCTCCCAACACCCTTTACTCGGTGCTCCCTTCTGGGAATGTGTACATTTTAAATATATGTACACAGTAAGGGGCCTGAGCGATAGCACAGCGGGAAGGGCGTTTGCCTTGCATGCGGCCGATCCTGGTTGGATCCCTGGCATCCCATAGGGTCCCCTGAGCTTGCCAGGAGAGATCCTTGAGCTACAGGTGTGTGTCGGGGACAGTCCCCCCCCAAAAAAAAACAAAAAGAAAAAAAGATCTGTGAGCTTATAAATGGGTTTGTGTCCGATAAAGCAGGCAGTTATAAGCGGGAAAGGGCACGGGTCACTGATATGGGGGCGTGAAGCTCAAAATCCATAAGCAGCGGCCTGGAAGTTGTGGCGTCCCGGAAACGAGGGATTTTTGGTCCCACCGGGGTGGCCGCAAAGGATGGCGTGGGGTTCTGTGGGGTTCTGTGGGGTTCCGAGAAGCCCCAGCTCTGTGCCTAACCCGTGAGCTTCTTCCGTCACCCTCAGTCTCTTCCCGTGGTCTGACCCGGCCCGTGAATGTCTCTAGAAAACCGAGGCGCTCCGCCTGCAGTACCGCTACCTGGACCTGCGCAGTGCCCAGATGCAGTACAACCTGCGCCTGCGATCCCAGATGGTCCACAGGATGCGCGAGTACCTCTGTGGGCGGCACGGTGAGCGCGGCCGGGCCTCGGGGGAGGGGGCTTCTGAACATCTGCTTTCACACCCGGTGGTGCTCAGGGCTCACTCCTGGCTCTGTCTCAGGAATCACTCCTGGCGGAGCTTCTGGGGGGCTTTGGGGATGCTCGGGATCGAACCCGGGTCGGCCACGTGCAAGACCAACGCCCTCCCTGCTGGGCTATTGCTCTGGTTCTGTTTCTGTCCACTGCCCCGTCTCCTTAGCATCCCAAGTCGGACACAACATGGCCTGAAGGTGGAAATGAGCACTGGTGGCCCCTGAGTCCAGAGCCCCAGCAGGTGTGGGTTGCTCCCCTATCCCACCCCCAAAAAACTCAGCATCAGTCAGCCGGCGACTTAACTCAGCCAACGTTCCCACACAAGGGCTCTCAGTTCTGGGCCGCGTGCGACAGTGTCCGAAAGGCTTCTCTCTGTTTATTTATATTTGCTTTTTTGGGTCACACCCAATGATGCTCAGGGCTGACTCCTGGCTCTGCACTCAGGAATTACTCCTGGCGGTGCTCGGGGGGACCCTATGGGATGCTGGGAATCAAACCTGGATTGGCTGCAAACGCCCTCCCTGCTGTGCTATCGCTCCAGCCCTGACTTCTCTCGGTTTAACGATGGTGTTTCTCGCCTTTCCAGGGTTTGTGGATGTCGAAACACCGACGATGTTTAAGAGGACCCCTGGGGTACGTCTGTTCTTTAAACCACCCGGCTGGTGATGAGCTGGGAAGCTACCCACTTTGTTTCCACAGCTCTGTGGCCCACACTTATCTTACTATTGCCTCAGGATGGCGCTCTCACAGGTCTGCCTCCTGGGGTTGACAGGATCCCCCCGGAACTGCGATTTTGAGTCAGACTCATGGATTTGACGGGCACTGTACTTTTATTTAGGTTAGAAGATGCAATAGCACAGCGGGTAGGGCGTTTGTCTTGCATGTGGCCGACCAGGGTTCGATTCCCAGCATCCCATATGGTCCCCTGAGCACTGCCAGGGGTGATTCCTGAGTGCAGAGCCAGAAGTGACCCCTGTGTATTACTGGGTGTGACCTAAAAAGCAAAAAAAAAAAAAAAGAATATGCAAATCACTAGTGAGCTGGTTCCATCAAAAGATACCTTTGGTGACTAGAGCGATAGTACAGCGGGTAGGATGTTTGTCTTACACGCAGTCAACCCGGGTTCAATTCCCAGCATCCCATATGGTACCCTTAAGAACCACTAGGAGTAATTCCTGAGTACAAAGCAGGAGGAACCCCTGTGCATCGCCGGGTGTGACCCAAAAAAAAAAGAAAGAAGGAAAGAAAGAAAAAAGAAACCTTTGTTCATTGAAACATAAGTCATCCGATTTGAGGATCTGGTCAGTGATGGTTGAAGTTAGAAAAGCAACTAGGGGGACTAGAGTGATAGCACAGCGGGTAGGGCGTTTGCCTTGCACGAGGTCAACCCAGGTTCGATTCCCAGCATCCCATAGGGTCCCCTGAGCATGAACAGGAGTAACCCCTGATCATTGCTGGGTGTGACCCAAAAAGAAAAAAAAAAAGCAACTGGGTGGGGGGGCGGAGCAATAGCACAGTGTGGAGGGCATTAACCTTGAACGCGGCTGAGCTGGGTTCGATCCCCGGCATTCCATATGGTCCCAAGTACTGCCAGGAGTGATCCCTGGGTGCAAAGCCAGGAGGAACTCCTGAGCATCACCGGGTGTGACACCCCCCTCCCAAAAAAAAACAGCTAGGAACACAAATTCCTTGATGGAACTGGGGATGTATTTAGTTATTTATTTAGTTTTTTTTTTTTTATTATTTTGGCAAGGATGACACGCAAATTCGTGAAGTGTTCCATATTTTTGAGCCTACTCGGACTGGGACTGGGCCTTCTCCACCCAGACCCCCCATCTTCCAGTAGGCAGGTGTCACACCCACCAGCTGCCGCCAGCGCCAGGTTGGTCCCATCAACGGTCAAGATGAAGAGACTATATAACCCAGCTTCCGGAAGTGCGTGGCCGCATTCGCAGCCTCACGACATCTTATTATCTTATTTTTCCTTTAGAGAACCTGGCAGGCTACCAAAAGTATCCTGCCCGCAGAGCAGAGTCTGGAAAACTGCCCGTGTCGTACTCAATATGCCAAATACCAGTAACAATGATGGGTCTCATTCTCCTAATCCTGAAAGAGCATTGAATATGGCTCTTTTAAAATCTCAGGGCTAGGAAGAAGGAGACGTTACTGGTGCCTTCTCGAGGCAATCAACGGAACTGCAGGATGATCGTGATCATGATTATTTTGGCGCCACAGCCAGACACAGGGCCTGTCCTCCACTCTGCTTTTAGGGTCAGCCCCCTGGGCTCTCTCTGGCTCCTACTTAACACCACTTCACACCTACTCTTTTGAGCTCTGGGGGAAAATAACCTAGCAGGAATTCTCCTGGGCCAGCGCTGGGTGCTGAGAGGTTAGAGCACTTGCCTTACAAGTGTGAGGCTTGGGTTTGATCCCCAGCAATGCCAAAAAATTAAAAAAAAAAAAAAGAGCATGTCTTGATGTCTTGTGTTCACTTAGCTATTTATTAGAGGGCCACTGGTGCTGCTCAGGGCTGATTCCTGGCTCTGCACTCAGGGATCACTCTGGCGGTGCTCGGGGAACCCTATGTGATGCCAGGGATCAAACCCGGGTCAGCTGCGTGCAAGGCCAACGCCCTCCCCGCTGTGCTCTCGCTCCATCCCCTCGCTTTACTCTTTGCTTTCACTGATGTGCTAAAGAATCCACTTTTACCTGCGTTGTGGTTGTTTTCCATATTTCTGTTCTCCTCTCCTTAAAGGGTGCAAAAGAGTTCCTCGTACCATCGCGGGAACCTGGCAAGTTTTACTCCCTCCCCCAGAGCCCTCAGCAGTTTAAGCAGCTTCTGATGGTTGGCGGGTTGGACAGGTGAGTGGCCATGGGGGGTTGGTGAGTGGCGGCAGGGACAGGTGTCGCAGAAGGGAGAAACGCGGAAGGGAAGGAGTTGGCGTGAGACCGCCGCATCTCCTGACAGTGCAGGAAGTGTGTGCATTCCGAGCACACCTGATCTCAGACACACTGGCGGTGGCCGAGAATACCGCCCCTGGGGGACCCCCAGATATTGCAACAACACAGGTAGAGAAAAACCACTGCAAGGAACCAGAGTGCCTGAGCTCGGAGAGCTGCAGACGAGGCATCCGGAAGCTTGAAATTCTTTTGATTGGACAAGTCTAGAAAACTGGGAGCTGGTCCTTCTGCGAGGGATGAACTGACTCCCGAGAATGCATGGAAAGTAGCACGTTGGCCCTGGATACAGTACAGCATCAGTGCACGTGCCTGGCATGCAGCCCACTGGGGAGTTCGATCCCCAGTACCCCGTAGGATCCCCTGTGAGCTCAGCAGGAGCCCCCAGACAAAAGCAACACAAGCTTCCTTGCATGCAGTGCAATGCGTGAGCCCTGGCAAGACGCCCCCGCAGACACCCCTGTACTGTGTGATTCTAGCGGTGCTCAGGGCCCTCCAGGCCAGAGCCTGTGCCTGCCCCTGAGTGTCTGTGATGACATCACCAGGCCGGTCCTGTGGGTCAGCAGGCTCCTTGGTTTGTCGTCCTTTGTGTAGCGTCGCGCGCGCGCGCGCGTGTGTGTGTGTGTGTGTATGTGAGAGAGACAGCAACATCGTGACTGGGGTCTGCTGTGATCCAA